>NC_052052.2:9313372-10039245 GCF_903992535.2 Arvicola amphibius | reverse complement strand
TCATGCATTGGCCAGTGTGTCTCTTAGGGGGTCATTGTCTCTGTCTCCAGAACCACCAATGAATGAATGGACCTTAAGATCTGCTGAAGGGGGTGTGTAGCTGGCTGAGCCCAATGCCACTGTACTTGGCTCCCTCCTACTCCCCACTGGCCCCTTGTCCCTTGTCGAGGCTGGGAAAATGAAAAGTGAGTGTTCAGCCTCACTGAAAGCCAGGGGTGGCTGAGTGACACAATATGCCACCGTGATACCGTAGACATTGAATCCTGCTATTCTGCTAAGAGCAGATCGACCCCACAATCTCCCACAATGCTTGATATATTCCCTGGCTTGTTGTAAACATGGCGTCTGCAGCCAGAGCACAGCGCTAATCGCTTTACCAAGGCAACTGTCAGAGATGCTCCAGTGAGCCACAGGGAAGCTAGCCTGCCATGGATACCTCACCGAGCAACCCTCCCCACACACACACGTGTTGCTAATTGAGTGACTCAGCTCTTGTGCCTTTACTTCTGGATAATTCTGAGACATGCATGGCCTGCCAACATACACAGGAGGGAGAGAGAGAGAGAGAGAGAGAGAGAGAGAGAGAGAGAGAGAGAGAAGGAAGGAGGGAAGGGGAGGGAAAGAGAACAACAATAGGGCTCATCCCCTGAGAATGAAGTACACAAACTTGGCCCCACATTATTGCAAAATTCTTGGCTAATTTTCCAGTTAAACCCATGGGCTATGAACAGCTGTGCACAGACAGGCACTAGTGACAGCAAGGCTTGTGTTTATTGAGCCTGGACTTGAACTAGGCTGGTGTGGGTGGTCCCCCATTTAGAACGCAGGACAGACCCACTAGAAATGAGCTGGGCTCGCAGAGGTGACTGTCTCTATGCAATGTGGTGTCCTCGTGTGTTTGTGTGGTGGGGAACAAGAGCAGGGAGAGTCCATGTTTCTGGCCATGTGTGGGAAGAAGGCAATGCCTGCAAGGAAAAGGAAGACAACAATACAAGGAATGAATGAAACTGAGTTACTGCAGGCCGGGTACTTGAGCACAGAGGTCAGGATGATAGAGGGGAGGCAGGGGGACCAGCAGGAGCAGACAACCATAGCTCCCCACTCCCATCCAGCACCTTCACAGTCACAAGGCTAAAGAAAACAGGTGCACAGGGGACATGGCAGCTCAGCTCATCCATCAGGAGCTGCTGCTACAGGCGTGGAGCACCAGTGCAGACGCAGAGAAAAGAGATGTGGCAGGAGGCAGGCACCCATCCATCACCCCCACCCACAGGCCCAACCCGGTGTCACACCTCCTCAAGGAGGTGGAGAAAGGTTGGTGGGCAGGCAGCTTGGGGCAAGTCAGATCCCTGTGGGGAGTCCTCCCATCAGCTTTAGCGCCTGCCTTCAGTCCCGAATGTCAATCATTCACACCAGATGCACCTGCTACCCTGATGGAGGGCCGTACCCACCCTTCACCTCTCTGCTTCTCTTCCCAGACTGCATGATTATCTAGGACAGGCACTGGAGGGGAGGATCTGCAGGCAGAAGATGCAGTCAGGCAGCTTTTCCCAAGGCCCCTCCTAAGGGAACCCCCAGGATCCCTGCTCAGCCTCCTGGGCCCTAGAGCCGCTCTCCAGGGCAGCACTACAGTGACAGATCAGCTGGACAGAGCAGACCCCAAGGTGAAGGGCGCTGCCGCCTGTTCTTACTGCTCTGGAGATGAGGTGGCAGAAAGCTTCCTCCGCTAGCACCACTAGCGACAGGTAGAGAGATAGAATCATTCCTTGTTCTGCTTCAGCCTGGTTCCATGCTCCCTATTGCAGTCACCCTGATGCCCCGTCTCAGTCCCGGTCCAGCTGTTCCCGGTGGCGTTATCATTTCGAACGTACAGAAGTTTCTCTGCAGGCTGCATCAACACAAGCCATCTCCAGTGTGGCCCCAGCAGTCCTAGTGCAGGAGATGCCCTATCTATGGTGTGTGTGTGTGTGTGTGTGTGTGTGTGTGTGCGTGTGTATGTGTGTGTGTGTGTGTGTGTGTGCGTGTGTGTGTGCGCGCGCGTGCATTTGTATGCAGGTGCATGTGTATATACACATGTGTGCACATATGTGTTTTGGGGTACCAGCCTTGCTTGCCATTCCTCAGGCAACATCTACCTCATTTTTTGAGACAGGGTCTCTCACTGGCATGTTCTTTTATTTGTTGTTGTTGTTGTTGGTGGTGGTGGTGGTGGTGGTGGTGGTGATGGTGGGGTGTGTGTGTGTGTGTGTGTGTGTGAGAGAGAGAGAGAGAGAGAGAGAGAGAGAGAGAGAGAGAGAGAGAGAGTGCAGGTGCAGACATAGTGTGCAGAAGTCAGAGGACAACTTTTGGAATCAATTCTCTCCTTCACCATGCTTTCATTGCAGGGATCAAACTCAAATCAGGCCATTGGGCTTACATGGCAAGCACCTTTCTCTACTGAGTCATCTCAACTGGCCCTCAATGTCCCCTATATAAGAATAACCTTGAGATAGGTAGCTTAGTTGATAGAGAGCTTACCTGGCATGCACAAAGCCCTGAATCCCATCTTGAGCACTGCCTGAAGTGGACTGGCAGTGCTGGTGTATAATTTTAGCACTGGGGAGGTAGAGATGGGAGGATCAGAAATTCAAGGTCACCTTCAGCTCTGTAGTGAGTTCAAGGCTAGCCTGGGCTACATGAGATTAACGCGCGCGCGCACACACACACACACACACACACACACACACACACACACACACACACACAGGAACCCAGGGCTTTGCTTATCCGCATTAACTCGATTCAGTTTTGACCAGAAGGGGGTTTTGTACTTCAAAAAAGAATTTAAAACTTGGGGATTTGACAGAATGCCTCAATACTGTCTGCAGATCCAGAATGGTAGCTTCAGGCCACAGGGAAATATTTGGTCTGAAAAGGCTGCTGCCCAATTAATATTCCATGAAAGGCAAACACAGATGGGCTTTGCTCGGGAGGGCCGGGTCCTGGGCGATACTGATACTGCTGATTGTGTTTCCTGCCCCGTGTCCTTCTTTGCCTTCTGAACCCCTTCACTCTATTAGCTACGCAGAGAACAGATAAACTCACTTGTTCGACCTCCATCCAAGCAAGGGAAGGTGAGAGTTCCAAGGGGGAATCACAGAAGCAGCCTGCAGCTTCCAGCAAGGTGATTCTCTGGCCCCTGGCCTCCCGGGCACCCCATTCTGACAGTACCATGCATTATGTTCCTGGATGAATCATCCCAAAAGGTCCCTAGGTGGCTGCAGCTGTCAAGGCCACCTCACCAACGTAAAGGAAGCCTGGGCTCCTGGGACAACAGCGAAGAATCTGGAGGAGATGGATGCACTGCAAGCTGGCCTGACTTCAGTGCTGAGATGGGCCCCCTGGGCTGTGGGTATGCTGTGCGTGGCTCCTGTTTCTTGTAATAAGGTCTCCAAGCAAGAAGAATGCCTGGAGCTCAGAGGCTCCTGTAGCTGCGTGAAGAGGGGTATCTGAGTCATGGGAGAAATTAGATCATCCTATTCAATGTGAGTTCCCAACGCAGCAGAGCTTCGTGATGATACTTACGCGAAGTTGATGGTTCAACACCCTGGGGTTGCAGGTGCTCATGAGAAATCTGACTCGTTCACGTCAGTAAGACAAGTGGACCCCTGGCCTAAGTCATATATCTCAGGTGGGAATTACAATAATGGGTGATTTTTCTATCTCAATCTAAAGCTCTTTCCTGGTGGTTCCCATGGAAGCACAGACCAAGAGGTTGCCTGTGCCTGTCCCAACTAGTAATAGAAATCACAATTAGGGGTTCCAGATAATTATCTACAAAGGAAACAGTACCTGGGACGAAACAGGGGGCAGGTATCCAAATTGTATTCGTAAGGTATCAAATATAGTTTTCCTGGGCTAGGATTTAGCTCAGTTAACAAAAATACTTGTCTAGAATGCAGTGTGCAAAGCCCTGGATTCGATCTCTAGCAACACATAAACCAGGCATGACACCTGCCTGCAGTCCCAGCCTTGAGAGGATAGAGACAAGAGGATAAGAAGTTTAAGGTTATCCCTGGCTATGTATAGAGTTCAAGGCCAGCCTGGGATATGTGACCACACACACACACACACACACACACACACACACACACAGTAATATATATGTGTATATATGAGAGGGAGGGGGAATTATTAGGGGTAGGGATTAGGGTCTTAGAACCAGGGTCATTAGCTCTTTGGGGGTCTACCCTGACTTTTTCTCAAATAATCCCATGGCCCAGGCAAGCTGAAACTATCAGATACCCTTAGAGAAACTATGCTCACTGGAACAGTTCCCAATGACTGTCCATGGGAAACTCTAGTGCTCCCATAGGTACCTTGACAGTGGGACCAGATCTCTGTCATTCTGGTCAGAGATCCTTTTTTTTTCTTTTTTTTGGTTTTTCAAGACAGGGTTTCTCTGCAGCTTTTTTAGAGCCTGTCCTGGACCTAGCTCTTGTAGACCAGGCTGGCCTCGAACTCACAGAGATCCGCCTGCCTCTGCCTCCCGAGTGCTGGGATTAAAGGCGTGCGCCACCACCGCCCGGCCCACTTCTTGATTTCCTGTATCAAGATCTCAACTTGGTTATGGAGGCATTTAGTAATTCATTGCTTGAATTAAGATGACATAGAGTGTACTTAGGTCCCAGTGATATAGAGGAAATGTCAGGGAAAGAAAAGGAAGGGGTGTCTGTGTACTAGGATGTTCCAGCTCCTGGGTAATGCATTACACAGATTATTTTCAGAAACCCAGGAGGTAAGATTTAGGAGAGAACATGCTGTGCAGGAGCTGGCACCCTGTAACAGGCACGTGGGGCGGGGCCTCTGATACTTTTGACCTTACTGCTATGTGCCTACCTCAAAGGGACTCAAAATAATCTCACTCCCTAACCACCACCCATCATGCTGGGTGCCACCTTTCCAGCCCTGTTAACTTGCTCTCACTGCCTCCTACCAAGCAGAGCCCGGGGCCCTGAGTCATACCATATGAAGGCAGTCCTGAAATGGAACCCAGTTCTCAGAGGCATTAACGTCCCTTTCCTTGGGCAGTCCTGCGGTGTGCCTGGAAGCAGACACATGTGTGCTGAATCATCCCCTGCAGCTGCCACGGATTAAACACTGCACGTGTACATCACAGCTGTCTCCATCCTCCAGGCTCAGCAGAGAAGAGATGGAGCTGGAAGATGTTCTGACTTAGAGGCAGTCGTGTGGGGATGACTCAGTGGAATGGCTCCTGGGTTTATATTAGACTTGAGGGGGACCTTTGGACAAGGTGTGGCATTATATTAATAGGTCAGAGATCATTCCAGAAACGCACAGTGACACTGGCTATTTGTGTCTTTGAAAATTTTGGTTTCAAGATCAGGTGGGACCATATAGTCTCAGCTTAGGTTTTAACAGAGTCTTCTCTGCATCATGACTACATACTGCCTCTGAACTTGGACAGGTTGATTGCTGCTGTGGAATAATCCTCTTACACACTGTAAAGATTTGTCACTCAGATTGGTTTACTAAAATACTGATTGGCCA
This sequence comes from Arvicola amphibius, assembly GCF_903992535.2. Classification (NCBI taxonomy): domain Eukaryota; kingdom Metazoa; phylum Chordata; class Mammalia; order Rodentia; family Cricetidae; genus Arvicola; species Arvicola amphibius. The sequence goes on along the minus strand of NC_052052.2, from coordinate 10,033,695 downwards.
GTAACCAGGCAGGAAGTATAGGCAAAGTGACCAAACTAAGGATGATGGGAAGGAGAAGGGAGGAGTCATAAGTCACCAGCCAGACACAGAGGGAGCAGGAGATGAACATGCCATGCATTAATAAAGGTACCATCACGTGGCAAAGCGTAAATAAGGAACACAGGTTAACTTAAAATGTAAGAGCTAGTTAGTAATAAGCCTGAGCTATCACAGTTGAGAATTTATAATTAATATAAGCCTCTGTGTGATAAGCGGCTGCCAGGTATTTGGGAACAGGCGGTTGGGACGGGAAACATGCAACTACAGATTGCTTCTGTACCATGCTCTATAAAATGGGGATAACAAAAGTGCTTGCCTCCCAGGGTCATGATGAGTCTTGGGGAGACAGTGCTGTCATATCCTTGCACATTACCCTGGCACACATGGGTTGCTATCTCACTTAATAAATGACATGGGCTTCCTAGAGTCATAGTAGAAAGTTCCATAAGCTGGAAGGCTTCAACCACAGATGTATATGACCTTACTTGGATATTAAATGTCCAAGATCAAAGTTTGCAGAAGGGTCCTTGCTACAAAGGGTTGAAAGAGTAAACACGCCCATGCCTCTAGCTCATGGTGGTGGTTGGTCTCTGGTGGTTGGTCATGTGTGGTGTTTCTTTCAGATTTATACCATTGTCTTTAGATGACTGCCTACCTGGGAGCTGTCTGTATCCAAACTTCTTTGCACACAAAGCTATCAACTACATCAGTTGGAAACCCCCCACTCTACCATGCCCTTGTATTAAAAAATAACAGCTGTCATGACTCTGTTTCCAAGGATGGTCTGCAGTTTGGATATGAAATATTCCTGCCAACTCATAGGATTTTTTGTGCTTTTTGTTGTTGGTGGTGGCTTTTGGAGACAGTTTCTCTGTGTAACAATCCTGGCTGTCTTAGAAGTCACTTTGTTGACCAGACTGGCCTTGAACTCACAGAGATCAGCCTGCCTCTGCCTCCTGAATGCTGGGATTAAAGGCATGAGCCTCCACCACCTGGCTGTGTGTTTTAATTTGGTCTCCAGGTGGTGGTGCTGTTTTGGAGATAGTGGAACTTTTGGAGCAAGAGGCATGGCTGGCAAAATTGGGTCATTATTGACAAGCTTTTGAGGGACACAGTCTGGCTCTATATCTGACCCAAACTCTTTTGTCCTGGTCTATCAAGATGTGAGAAGTGACTGCCTCACAAGGCCACCACCATGGATGGAGCTGAAGCCATGGATGGGAACGCTGCCATGATGGAGATACTGCCATTAGTGGAAAAGCTACCATGGATGAAGCTGCCTTGACTATCATGTCTTTCTTGCTGTTATGAACTTCAGCCCCTGAGACCATAATGAAAAATATGAACCCTTCCTGCCTCCAGTTGCTTCTGTCAGGTATCTGGATACAGCAATAAAAAAGTAGCTAAGGCCAGCCCTGTGAAGCCTGCTCACCCCATTTACAAACCTCATTGCTTTCCATTGCTTAGTAAAGGCTATGCAATGTGTCCCTGCATGGGTGCACCAGGCAAGTAATCATGGTGCTCTGGCAGCATTGCCCACAGAAGCTCTGCAAGGTAAAAATAAACTATGATCTATTGAACAATGAATTCTAAAGAGATGCAAAGGAATGGCCTTAGATGTATATCTGCGGGTATGAATGAAGCTCAAATACATATTATAGAGGTCAATAAGCAGCAAAGGGCATAAAAGTATAATTTCATTGACATAAATGTTAAAATCATATATAACTAAATAATGTGCTGTTTGTAGATACACACACACACACACACACAGAAAGTATTAACCTTAAGGCTCTGGTGTACCTTAAAAATCACCTGAAAGGGTTTTTATAATACAATCACTGCGTTTCTCTCCCAGATATTCTTACTAAGTACATGTGAGAGTGGATGCTGAGAACCTGTGCTTCCCACAAGTGTCTAGGAGGTGCTGAAGCACCTGGTCCACAGACTGTGTTCTGAGGACCACTACTGCAATGCAACACATTGGGCTGATACATGTAGAACACTGGATAGTGGTTCACAGTTGAGGGAGAGGGGTGACTAGGAGAGAGTGCAAAAAGGCTTTAAGACATCAGTGACACAGGGGCTGAGGAGATGTGTCAGTGGTAGAGCCATGCAAACATGGGGACCTGAGTTTGGATCCATAGACCCTATGTAAAAGCCATGAGCGCTTTGGTCTTCCTATAATTCCAGCCCTTAGGAAGTGAAGACAAGGGATGGCGGGACAATCTGGCTAGCTGGACTAGCTAAGTGAACAAATTCCTCGTTCATAGGAAGGACTTTCCTTATTTCATGAAGTGGAGAGCAATTGAAGAAGATGCTTGATATCAACCTCTGATCTATATACACAACACACACACACACACATATTAGCACACACCAAAAATAACCTTAAAACTTAGTACTTAAGATGTACATTTGCAGGGCAGTTATTTCTGGAAAATACAATCTGTTTAAAATTTAACAAGGCAAAACAGAAAAAGGTCCAATAGGACCCTTCTATGACCTCCTTTCTCTTTGTTGAATCACCTCCTACTCTTTAAGTAGTAGAATATTGAAGACAAAGGAAAGAAGAAAACAAGAGAAGATAGTAAGTGGACTACTTGCTGAGTTCTATCTAGATTCCACCTGGAACTCTCACCTATGGCTTCTGGCAATGCTGAAATTTACACACATTCACCCTATTTTGAAGACAAGGAAAATGAATAATAAAGAGAGAGACAGTTAGCTCAAGGCATCATGGCTTATATATGATGGAGTTAAAATTTAAATTTGGGTTAGAAAGTTAAGTCAACTTTTAGTCCTTGAACTTCAGTTTTCTGTTACTATAGCAAAATACTTGAGGCTGGTACACCATAAATAAAAACACCAAACTAGGTGGCTCAGCTGTTAGGAGTGCTTGCTGCTGTGGGATAATGCTCTTGTATCCTGTAAAGATTTGTCAATCATATTGGTGTAATAAAACACTGATTGACTAGTAGCCAGGCAGGAAGTATAGGTGGGGAAACTAGACTAGGAGAATTTTGGGAAGAGGAAAGGCTCAGTCTGTAGTCACCAGCCAGACACAGAGGAAGCAAAATAAGAATGCTTCACTGATGGAAGGTACCAAGCCACGTGGCTAACGTAGACAAGAATTATGGGTTGATTGAAGTTGTAAGAGCTCGTTAATAATAAGCTCGAGCTAATAGACCAATCAGTTCATAATTAATATAAACCTCTGTGTGTTATGTTGGGATTGAATGGCTGTGGGACTGGGCAGGACAGAAACTTCCATCTACAATTGGCAGTTCTTGAAGAGGACCCAAGTTTTGTTCTCAGCATCCATATCAACATGCTCACAAATGCCTAATTCCAACTCCAGGGTATACAATGCCCTCTTCTATGGGCACCTTCACACACATACACACACACACACACACACACACACACACACACACAAGACATGAGTGAAAATAAAGTTAAAACAAACACATAAGTGTTTAATAAGTCACATAGGTAAAAATAAAATAAATATTAAACTAAAATCAAATTTCAAACCTCAAGTCAATGGATTTTAATAGACTTATACAGCTGAGATAACCCAGCTCTCAGGGTGATAGTTATACGTAAATAAATATGTAATCCAGACTATTTTTCCCAGTCACGGGAGATAGTAGAATGTTATAATCATTAGTCCACTGACTTTGCTTGTCTTTGAATGGGAAACCAATGTGGGTTTAAGAATCTGTCCACCTAAGGTGGGGCAGAGCCAAAATTGAGGGTGGTGTATGTTAAAATGTTCTCAGCAAGAAAAGCCAGTAACCTAGAAATACAGAGCATTAAAGATGGAGGTGATGTTGACAGTGGAGCTATTTTTCTTATCACGTACAAAAAAATCACTTCTTCTTAAAAGGGTTGTAATAATTAGAGACATGCAAACATCTATATTATTGCATTTTGCATTTACAAAAATATTTATCCCAAGGCAACGTTTGTAGCTCAAAATCCCTATCCTTTTTCCATGTTCAAAAGCAGGCAACAAAGTCCTATGAATCACACTGGTTGACACAACTTTTGTGTATGCTAGCTCGGGTGTGCGAGGAAGGGAGGAATGAATAGGAAAGGCAGCCCTCCAGCCCTCCCAGATGGGACAACTTCATTTGATGGCAGCAGGAGATGGCTTTTGATATGACTACAGAATGAGTTTTTATAATTTGCATTCTGAAAGATCTGTTTTTTTCCACCTAAGTGCTTCTACTTTGCGGGCCCTTTTCTCTGAAGCCAGAGAGAATAATACAAACACTTCTGAAGCTTTCAGAGTTAGACAAAGAAACTGTTTGCAGACAGAAAATCTCAGCTGTGAGAATAATGAAGAGAGGATGGAGAAGGGACGGGATGTACCAGTGTGATGACTCAAGGGAAGGAAGAAGGCTGGGGGCTCTTGGTCCTTAAGAAGGCTCTCGATGGCCACCTTTTGAGATGTGAATATTGAAGAGTAATTTTGTTCCTCTATAAAACTTTCTAACATTTTCTTGCTTTGCATTCTGTGTTGAGTTTTTACTATAGGTTATATATTGTCTTATTGTGTTCCTATTTCTGTGAAGAGATAACATGACCATGACAACTCTTATTTTTAAAGGAACAACATTTAATTGGGGCTGGCTTACCGTGGTTTAATTCATTATCATGATGGCAGAAAAGCATGACGGAACACAGAAAGACATCATGCTGAAGAAGGAGCTAAGAGTTCTACATCTTGATCCACAGGCAGCAGACAGAGTCACTGTGTGCCACCCTAGGCGTGGCTTGAGCATATATGAAACCACAAAACCAGTTCCCACCGTAACATACTTCCTCCCACAACACCACAACTCCTAATAGTACTATTTTCTATAAGTCAATTTGCAAACACACAAGTCTATGGGGGGGAGGGGTCATAGCTATCTAAACGACCACATTCCACTCCCTGGCCCTATAGGCATGTAGCCATACCATGATGCAGAAATGCGTTCAGTCCCCATAGTCTCTGTAACAGTCTCAAACTTGCTTAAAAGTTCAAAGTCTCTTCTGAGACTCATGCAATCTCTTAACTGCAATCCCCTGTAAAATCAAAATGAAAAAAGCAGATCACATTCTCCCAACATACAGTGGCACAGGACATGCGTTACCATTTCAAAATGGAGAAAATGGGTCATAGTAAGGAAATACTGAACCAAAACAAGACCAAAAACCAGCTGGGCAAACTCCAAACTCTGCCTCTCCATGTTTGATGTCAAAACGCTCTTTAGATCTCCAACTCCATCCAGCTTTGTTGACTGTAACATATTTCTTTCTCTTGGGCTGGTTCTACTCCCTGTTGGTAGCATGCTTCCGCAGTTATCTCATGACTCTGGCATCTCCAACATCTTGGAGTCTCCATAGCAATCCAGGCTTCACCTTCACAGCTTCACATAATGGCCTCTCTGGGCCTCTATGCAGGGACCCCTGACACACACCTGTTCTCAGCAACTTTCTTTTTTTTCTTCTTTTTTTGGTTTTTCAAGACAGGGTTTCTCTGCAGCTTTTTTTTTTTTTTAGAGCCTGTCCTGGAACTAGCTCTTGTAGACCAGGCTGGCCTCGAACTCACAGAGATGCGCCTGCCTCTGCCTCCCGAGTGCTGGGATTAAAGGCGTGCGCCACCACCGCCCGGCTTTCAGCAACTTTCTTTAGTCACAGAGGGAGATTCCATAACCCCTTTCTTGTATCCTTGACTCTAAAACTAGAACCACATGGCTGAATATAACAAGTTCTGCTGCTTGCTAGGGCTGGAACATGGCCCCCTTACTCAATTACATCTTCACCAACTTTCTGTTTTCAATGGTTTACCATCATTGCCTTATCTTGGATGTCCTGGAACTCACTCTGTAGACCAGACTGGCCACAAACTTAGGGATCTTCGCGTTTCTGCCTTCTGGGTGCTGGGAGTAAAGGTGTGTACCACTATGCCTGGACCTAAACTTTTCTTTAATTCCTTTTCACAAGATGAAAGCTTATCTGAGTAGAGTCGTAGCCTGAGGTCACCACTCCCTTTAGTTCATTTCTTAATCTGTTTATTTCCTGGATAAATGAACACAGGACTTAGCTCCCTTCCCCTTCCTGATGCCCCCTTTCTCCACAAATTGTACATTTCATAGTTTTACTTTCTCAGTTTGCTCCTTTTCCTTATAAATCTTGGTAAGAGTCAACACTAGTAGCCATACTACAGAATCTGTCCTAGGCAGTTTTGACATTTCCTCCACCAGTGCAATTAATCCAAAACTCTTCACTTTAGCTTGGCAGGCTATGTGGACAAGGACAAAAAAATAACCACATTCTTCACCAAAATATCACAAGAATGTCTAGGCAACATATTGAGATTCTTCTCCTCTGAAACCCCTTGAGCCAGCCCCGCCCACAGTTCAAATCCCCCTCAGCACCACTGCCTTCCATGTTCCTATGAGGATGGCCCCTTAAGACCCACTTAAGACATTCAACTGTTTCTTTAATCCATAGTCCCACAGTTCATAATCCTCCAAACAAAAACATGGGCCAGCGTATCAAAGCAATACCCCAGTCCCTGTTTTAGTTAGAGTTTGCTATTGCTGTGAAGAGATACCATGACCACAACTCTTCTCAAAAAGGAAAGCATTTACATAAGGTGCTAGCTTACGGTTTCAGAGGTTTACTCCATTATCAGCATGGTGGAAAGCAGAGCAGTGTGCAGGGGGATGTGGTGCTGGAAAAGGATCTGAGAGTTCTGCGTCTTCATCCACAGGCAGGAGAAGGGGACTACTGTGTGCCACACTGGGCATAGCTTGAACGTATGAGACCACAAAGTCCATCCCCACAGTGACACATTTCCTCCAACAAGGCCACACCTCCTCATAGTGCTACTCCCTATATGCCAAACATTCAAACACATGAGTCTATGGGGGCCGTTCCTATTCAAACCACCACATATACTTTTAACTAAATGATGATCAGGTATTTTCTATAGTCCTCATTTTTCTATTGCTGGGGAAGATGGGAGGTGTTGGGAGAGGCATTCTTTGGCTTCGGTTTTCCCCAAGAGTTGGTGGTAACTGCAGAGACCAGTTTGAACTACATGCTCCTTTCTGGTCAGTTGCTTTGGCCAAAGGTATCGTGCTGGTTTGACTGATAAAAGTCCAGCATAGGCTGAGGCATTTGAACTCTTGGTTCCCCACTGCTCTTTACATCCATTCCAACTCTGTGGGGGGACAAAGCAGAGAAAGAGGCAGCTTCCAAGGCAGTGAGGCTGCGCCATCCCTAGAACAAGGATGGGCATTAGTAAGTGAGGCCACAGCTGCCAGCCTTGGTGTCCTACGAAGCTGTGTTCACACTCCAGCTCGGGAATCCTGATACCCTTGTGTGTGATTTCCACACAGCCATTCTTTGTTGAGGGCTAACTGTAACCACAATATGGCGCTGTAATAGCGAGCTTTCATCCATTTTACAAGAATAAATAAATAAATAAAATACATCCTTTGGATGATCAAAGAATTTTGTGACTCATTATTTCATTTTGTTTTTAAGAAAAATTGCCCGAATTGTGGATAATTATATCTGTAAATGAAAATCCTAGGCCTTTATTATTAGAACCAAGATGCAAAGGTCATGAGCATCATTATTGTGCATGTGTGTATGACGGGTGAGTGCAGGTGTGACAGGCATCCGGACCTTAGCATGGCTAATGCCATGTTGAAGGCACCATTCTGATCTTAGAACCCAGCATGTAGGTCCCAACACCTTCCAAAAATAGGAACAACAGCCTTCAAGGACCTGGTCCATAGTTCCAGGGTCCAGGAAAGTTCCTAAATATACTGACCTTGGTTCTTGCTGACCAGAGTGTTCCAACCAGATATGGGCTTTATGCATAAAAGACAAAAGATGGTACGGCTCCTAGATGCATGGTTTGACTATGTTCCCCTTGCAGCCACTGGCTGACAGACGATACAGACTTTCTATTCAGCTTGATATGCTGTGCTTTGTTGACCCTCCTGGAAGACCATACCCCTTCTGAATGAAGACAGGGGAGTGGATGGAGAGGGTTTGAAGGGAGGTGGGGAGAGGAAACAAGAGGAGAGAGGGAAGGAAAACTGTGGTTGGTATAAAAATTAAAAAAAATAAAAAGAGATTGGATATTATATGGAGACTAAAAAAATAAAGGTGTCTGTGGGTTTGGGGAGTGGCTCTCTCTTTCCACAGTTGGTTCCTGAGAGATCAAACCCAGGTCATCAGCTTTTGGGAGCAAGTGATCTTTTACTCTAATTTCTGTCTCGGCACCCTCCCCTTTCTTTTCTCCCTCCGTCCCTCCCTTGCTCCCTCCCTCCCTCCCTCCCTCTCTCTCTCCCTCCCTCTCTTTCTCCTTCCCTCTCTCCCTCCCTTCTTCTCTCCCTCCATTTCTTGGAAATTTATAACTTAACAACTGAAGCTTTTAGTGATAAACAACCATATTGATTTGGGATTAATGGCTTTATGGGACAATAAAAATAGAGGGAAGAAAGGGGAAAGAGAGAGATAGAGAGATAGACACATAGAGAGAAGGAGATGGGTGGAGAGATAGCTAGCCAGCCAGCCAGCCTGCCAGTCAGACAGACGAGAGACAGAGAACATATTACAGTAGAGAGAAAAGCTATGTTACCAGACCCGAGACACAGAAGCAGAGATTCTTGACTCCCAAGTGAACAGCTGGATCCAGCTTCTGTCTCAGAGACAGCACATGGGACTCCTTAACAAATCCCTCATTTAATGTGTTGCTTCAGCTAGGATTGTTTCCCTATGTTCAAAGGGGTTTTAACCCCAATAGAGTGGTTGTGGGTCTGTTCACAGGCTCAACTCTTGTTCCAGTTGTCACGGGCTGAACTGTATCTTCCTACCCTCTAGAAAAACTTTCAAAGATTTAATTCCTGAGTTCTAGCCCAGTACCTCAGTGGGTGGGTGTATTTGGAGACATGGAGGTATCGCTAAAAGCCCTTCCCTGTGGGGGTGGGGTGGGGAATGTAAACCCCTCTATCCTGCTCCCCCCCAGGTCCCATTGACTAACCAAAGTTTGACTCCCTCATGGTTCTCTCACTCTGGGGAACCAGTGAGTTTGCTGGGCTCACTTACAGAACTTCAGTGAGAACATACTGCAACTCCCCTAGGTCCCGGGGCCATCTGCAATTAGGGCAGAACAGTGGCTGATAAGGTGAGGGTCCAATGACCCCTCCCTACACCTCATTCTTCTCCGAGGGAATATCCCAGCCTACGGGCTCACTCTCCCAAGTAGGGCCAGCTGACCACAGGAAGGTGTCCACAGGTCAGAGGACAGTGGCTCACAACAGAGTGCTTTAAGACACCAATCAAGATAAAGCAAGGTCACGAGAGGAGACTAATTCATGCCTGGTGGCCTTATCAGAGGAGAGTATTAGGGTGCTGGCACACACAGAGGGATGCTGTGTGCAGACACATGCAGCAGACATCCCTTGCCAGCTAGGCACAGAGCCTTGGATGGTAACACCCTGCTGGACTCCAGCCTCCAGCCTGGGAGAAAGTGGACTTCTATGCTACATACTCCAGTCTGTGGTACTTTGTTCTCTCGGCCCTGGCAAACCCACCCAATGGCTGATCTTTCCTCACTGCACTGTTGTGGTGGGGCTTTGGTCCTTACAGGCTGAACCTCATTTTCTTGGCTAACTATGGCACTATTCAACCAGACAGTGTTCAACTGAAGAAAGAGGAGGGAGAAAAGAGAGAGAGAGAGAGAGAGAGAGAGAGAGAGAGAGAGAGAGAGAGAGAGAGAGAGAGAGAGAGAGAGAGAGAGAGAGAGAGAGAGAGAGAGCGCATTGAAGGGTTGATGGGACTAGATTTGTGTCTTCTGTTATCCAGGAAAAATAGGGATATTGAGGGAGGAGAAAAACTAAAGGGCTCTGTGCAGAATCAGGAGGTTAAGAAGCTCATTGAGGGTATACAATGAACAAATTTTGAATTCTCACACTGAGGTTTTATCCAGCTGGTTACTGTGGACATATCAACTGGCAGAAATGGTGTGTCTGTGGTGGAAGGGAATTCCTCAGTCAGAGGGAAGAGGTCACTCTTCTTGAGAACTGACCATGGGCTAGGGGCACTGACTTTGATATATAATCAGCCCTCACGAGAATCTTATCAAATGCAAATTCACATCTGTAGCAACTACTCCAGAGATCCGAGACTTGGAGAAGAGGAGGACTTGGTCTGAAGGACGGATGATTCCAGAACTGGGGTCAGGACACGACTCTGAAGGACACCATGTCCGACTTCTGGGACTTTACTTCCTAACAGCCATCTTTGTTCTCCCATGACACAGCCTAATTGGCCCAGTGCTGCCTCTCCCTCCAGCTTCCTCCGCTGGTACCGGATTGGGGCTGTCCCACAGCTGTCCGTGCAGGGCTGGGTAGCCACACTCTGACCAAAGTTACTGAACAGAACAAACTCTTGGTTCAAGCGGCTCCCACTGTCAGTACCACCGACACTGGGTCTGGGGCAGAAAAGTTTCAGAGCCAATGTCTTTCCCATTATCCAACTTGTGTTCCCCAGATAGCTGACATGGGGTATCCCAGGCCAACCTCTGCTGAAGGGGACAGCCATTTCCAAGATCTTGTTTACTATTTCCTCAATATCTACCCTGTCACCTACCCTGAAGACAACTTTCTTCCCTTTCCCTTCCTATCCATACATAACTTCTTATAATACTTCTCCCTACAATTTTGATAATTTCCCCTCATCTCTCATTTTTGCCCTGAGCCACAAGATTTACCACTGCCCCCAACTCTAGATTCTTGTTTCTGTTCTGTTCTCCCAGTCCAACCTTCTCTCTGTTTCCCAGTGGGTATTTACTGGCTCACTCATTGGTGAGTCTGTGTTTGTACCAAAGTCTACATTCCTCTTTCATTTGTAAAAATCAATTTGAAAAAATTTTAAGATGTATATATATAGAGAGGTTGACACTGTGTGTCTTCCTTGATCCTTCTTCAACTTTTAAAAAGATATTTTATTTATTTTATTTCATGAGTATGGGTGTTTTGCCTGGATACATGTCCATGTATCACATGTGTGCTTAACACCCACAGAAGTCATAAGAAGGGGTCATATCCTTTGGTACTAGAGTTGTGGATGGTTGTGAGCCACTGAGTGGATTCTGGAAAACCAACACAGTCCTCTGCAAGAGCAGCAAGCATTCTTAACTCTTGAACCATCTCTCTAGCCCCTCCACCTTAGTGAGACAGGGTTTCTTGCTCCATCTGGAGCTTGCTGAGTCAGCCCAGCTGGTTGGTGAAGGAGTTGCAGGAATCCACCCCTCCATTCCTCCCCAGTGCCTGGATCACAATGTTTTCGTGTTAGGCTGTGATATGATGTGCTCAGGTCCCTGTGCTTACATGGCAAACACTTACTAATAGCCATCTCCCAGGCTCTGCCATGTTCTTTATCAAAATGTTCTTCCTTCTGGTTTTTTAAAATGGGACCTGGCTATCTAACCCAGGTTGGCCTTGAACTCATAAGGCTCTTGCCTCTGCCGCCCGTGTTCTGGGATCCTAGGCCTGTGCCACCATGCTTATCTGGCTAGATTGCTTGAGCTGGTCACAATTCATCGCTTCAAAGCACTCTTCGGGATCTTCCTGTCACTCATAGCCTTCCCTGGGAGAGTCCTTCCCACATTGGGTCCTCTTTATCACTCTTTATTTCATGATAATTGAATTCCAGTCACATTTACATGCTGTGGTCCATTGAAGGGCCCTGGAATCGCAGCCAGTTTTATTCCATACGGCCATGTCGACGCCATTCAGAATGCAGAAAGAGATGGACACAGAGATGTGGAGACAGCTAACCAAGCCAAAGCAAAGACTCACAATAACATCTCTTACGCATTGAGTTGTCATAGTAGGCAGAGGCAGCTCCAGCCTCCTGCCCAGGCATTTGTGCTTCAACATACTGGGAAACATTTAAAAAGCTCCCATTTGCTCCCAGCACCTTAATGGCAGCCAGCCGGAGAGATAGGCTTATACTGACTCTCCCGTACTCTTTGAGAAACGATAGAAGTTGCTTTTTTAAATTAAGGTGGCCACACCATTGATAATTTAAACATTGCTGGTGCTCTGAAGCGCTGTGATTTGTAACGCTGGTTTAATTAATGCCTGCAACCCGGCTGTGAAAATTGGGACCTGCAATTTGTGAGTTACAGTAACTGCTAGTGTTTATTAACCTAGCAGGTCAAATCCTGCTTTCATGGTCTTAGATACATGTATATATCATCAGCCTATTAAACTTCAAGTTGAAAGGGGATGGGAGCGTGAAATAATCACCCACAGGTAATGTGCCACCCCTGAAAACAGAGGGGAGAAGAGAACATAAGCCTGCTTCCTTTCCTTTCTCCATTAACCCCTAACTCCCCACATCAGCCACTGGATCTTCTCGCTTCAGCCCCAAGGAAGCTATTATTGTAGTGCTAGCCTTCTCACCCCCTCACAAAACTGGATTATGGAAAAGTTGAAAGGTTTCTTCCACCCTGTTAACTTCTGTCCACACACTTGAGGGACGAGCTGTTTCCCGTGTGCACAGTGGGGCCTATGATACAACAAGAACAGCATGAAATCCACACTTACCACTTGACACAGGGTTGGTAGACATTCTGAAACCCTGCCTACATACACACACTGAGCAAACATTTCAAAATGTAGGACCAGAGTGTCCCGGATTCTCTCATAGATCACAGGAATGGAGCCCAATCTGGACATGGAATTCATTGGCTTCATATAAATAGCATGTAGGTGCTAGAGCAACTGAGCCACCTCCCCAGCCACTCAAGTGCTATTTTTAATTTCATTTTGGCCAAGGCACAGCATTGGGGAAATGTTTCTCCTTGTGACTTTAACGGAGGAAAAGCTTGTTAGTTTATTCCGAATTCCAGTGATGGAGATAGGCAAAGCACCATGTCATCTGTTCACGGATAAAAAGGACTCGGGTGTGGCTGTCACATGTCAATCAACCATCCAGAGTTGTCATGGAGAGATCCACGAGTAGCTGAGACATCACCAGGGATGACATGGGACCTAACCCAAAGGTCAGAAGGCTTCAGCAAGGACGTGAGCTTGAGTCTGTTGCCCATTTCCCTGAGAACTTGGGCTTGGAGTCCTCACTTCAGAAATGGGTTTGGTCACGCTATCCCAAAGGCTATTCTAAAGAGTGGATACACTATCGGTGCTACTTTTTCATAGGATTCACAGTGCTCACGAACAGTCATAAGCAGCATCAGTCAAAATGTCCCCGTGGCTGCCAGCCAAGGGCTCTCTGAACCTCATAGCTTCCTACTGAGTACCCCACCCTTCCCCAGAATATCACTGTCTTATGAGTACAATTCTGGACCTTACTTAGCCCTCAAGGGTCTCTATAGACACCTGCATATAGCTGTAGAAAAAGAAGAGCAGCATGAAACTCTTTACCTATCCCCCCTGCCAATAAACTGATGGCTAATGGCTAACTGGGGTACATTTGGGATCCTGGTCCCCTGAGAAGAGATTCCCATCCAAAGAGTATAGACATTGTCTCTGCCTGGGGAAATTAAGGTCGTGTGTACACACACAGTAGCGTGTCTTGGTATAACTTTGTTTTTTGCTCTTTAAATCATGGAGGTAGATAAAACTTTATATACTATCTGGTCCTATTTTATCAGAAAGAGTAACTCTCTTAATCTGTGTCTTTGTGGTACAACAGCAATGCCACTGGGGTCTTGAGATGATTTTGTCTTGGCTGCACAATTTGGTTCAATATCCCTACTAAGTGTAGATAAATGTACATCAAGCTGTAACTGCCCAACATATCTATTTGTCCATCTGTCCATCCATCTATCCACTCATCCATCATGGGACATAAAGAAGCTGCTCACATCAGGGCAAGGGCATAATTCAAACATAGTGACTTCATTGTAAAAGAAGCAACGTTGCAGGCAGATAAATCCCAATCAAAAACATTTTATACTCGTTCTGTTGGAGAGTCCTATTAGGCTTGCTGCTTTCAGACTGATTCACTAAGAGATAGAATGAAAGTTAAGGAAGAAGCTAATCACCACCTGCTGTGCCTCTAGTTAGAGAGAGTCGTGAGTTCTGGTCCTGTTGGGTCACGGTGTCATCTTTGATGGATTACTTAACCGCTCTCTGCATCTGTTCCTGAAACACAGGATGCTAGGGGACATGAGAAATCAAATTGGGTTATTTGGAGAAAAGACTTGCAGCTGCTACACTGAGGACAATATTTCTGATTCCCTGGCAGACTCAGATGGATGAAGTGGTTGGTTGTCTGTTCACCAGGGCCAAGCACTTTGGAAGGAAGTACCCTGCTGACAATCCTAGGTGATGCTCTGGGGACTTGAACGGACTTTGAGGTAGTTGCAGAGAGGTGTCACTTTCCCTACTTTTCCCACTGCTCTGCGTTTTGCTGTGTCTTGGGCTTCCCCTCCCCTTCAAGTCTGTAGAGATCCTGCCCACACCTACGGCAGACATGGCCATGCACAGGATACAGAGCAATCCTGGCACCTTTTCCCCACAGCTGAGCCATCACCAGTGATTAATTAAACCAAATACAGGAGCATCAGCATGTCTTCGGCCACTGTAATACCCTGGACCCCTTTTCTACTTTGAGCGACTTCGTTCTTTTACACCTGCTAATTTAAAAATCATGAGTGGTCACTGGGATGCTGCCTGGGGCAAAATTCAACTCTATGCTTTGTATGGGAAAGAAAGCATTAGCTAAACTGAAAGGATCAACACGAATCAGGCCTGGGGAGAACACGTAAGCTACATGAAGATAAAATACTGTCGTGCCAGCACACACATGCCAATACATGTCATCCCCTTCTGGTCACTCAGTCAGAAACTTTCCTCCATTGAGATTGTCTTTGATGGCTAATTGTGACTGTCACCTTTATGGAATCTAGAATGATCACAAAAACAAACCTCTGGGCATGTCTGTCAGCGGCTTTCTGGATTGGGTTAACTAAAGCAGGAGTGTGGGTGACTCCGCCCTATGGGCCAAACAAGAAAGAGAAAGAACTGAGCACTGGTGTTCATCTCTCTCTGCTCCTTGGCCATAAATGTGACACGAACTGTTGCCTTGTGCTGCTTCCACAACGCCTTCTGTGCCATGTTCGACTATACTCCGGAACTGTGAGCCAAAATACACTCTTTATTGCTACTACGGAAAGGCAAGCTGCATACAATGACCGTAGCCTGTATTTATGCTGTGCAGCAGCTTTGAATGCTTGGGACAGAGCTGGGGAAATGGGAAAGAAAATTGAGTCATTTACTAAAGTTACGCAGGGCCCAAAGGAAACCTTTATGGATTTCTTACAAAGATTGACTTCAGCAGGAAATAGAATGATACCAAAGTCAGAAGCTAGACAAATAATAATTGAATCTCTGGATTTTGAAAATGCCAATTCTCTATGAAAAAAGATACTTAGACTGTTAAAGGCAAGGTCAGCACCTTTGGAGGAATGGATCTGAGATACAATTAATATTGAATCATCTCATGAACATGATGATGCATGAAAAGGAGAGGTGATTTCTAGAGGTTTGAGGAAAAAATCAAAATGTTAAATATTATAATTGTGGCAAACAAGATCACCTTGGATTGTAGATAGGGTGTTTCTAGAAACAATGTTTTTTTTTTTTCTAAGTATAATCCATTCAGAACACCCCTCCCTTCTGACTTACGTGGAAGGTGTGACAAAGGCAGGCATTGGTAATGAATGTAGATCAACAAGGAATATTCATGGAGATCCTTTGCCTTCGGCAAACTTCATAAGGGGCCTCTCATAGGCCCCTATGCCAAATCCGGCTCAGTCTGCAGTCATCCGGCAGAAGACTTTTCTAGTGGCTTGCCTGCTTCACTTTTCTTATCTACAGCTTGAACCCCAACATTTGTTTTTATTATCCGTGCTACACTTCATTACTTAAGTTGTTTCGGTCAGATGTTTTGTTGTGGAAGTGACCATTTGGGATAGTGGCAGTAACAACTGAATCTTTGATCTTAAAAAACATGCTATTGTGTTGAGCACCAGCACCTGGTGGGCTGTCACTCAGAGCGGCCAACAGACCACTCAGTGAGTCTGCACAGTAAAACAGGCTTGCTGATGAAGAACTCAGAAGATGGTAGCATGGGATTCGGAGCTGGCTCAGTGGTAGGGCACCTGCACAGGTGTGCAAGTCTAGGGTGGGGGGATGTGGAGGGCAGAAGAGGGAGAGTTAAGGAAAGAAAGTGACACAGATAAAGAAGAGGAGAGAGAGCACGCATGCACGCGGCAGCCTTCGTGGAGCGACCACATTTGTTACTGTAATTGAATTGAAAAGACCAGAGTCACATAAAGGGAAAAGGAACAGGACCGAACCGAGAGAAGGGAGAAAGACAAACACAGAGAATGGGAATGAAGGAGAAAAAGGGAGACAGAGATCATATATTACCTAAAATACCAGGGACCAAAAAAAAAGGTTTTGGTTGGGATGGTGGCAAACTATTTGCTCTTTACATATGCAGCTAAACCTATGCGATTCTTTCCATAATTCTGCGCATGAGCCTAAGTTTCATAGTCTGGACCTTTCCCTCAGGTCAGCATCTTTGTGGTTTTTTTGGGAGGGATTTTGTAGCTTTGGGGATTTTGTAACTTTGGTTTTCTTAAGCTTTTCAGGTTAGGAGGGCTGTTCAGTTTGGAAACTGTTCCTAGCTACGCATGCCGAAGGGTCTCTGAAAGGCAATGTTTTACATCTGCTCTGTCGGCTGCATGTCCTTACGGTGCACCCCGGTGCCCCTTGCTACCCAGGAATTTCACAGCATCATGTGACTAGTCCTTTCTGTCAGATTTAGCCTCTCTTTGCCCACCTCCACTCTCCTAGCCCTCCTTAGCAACAATCTCCACCTCCAGAGGCTCTCCTCAGACTCCAGCCAGAGTCAGCCACGGGTTCAGAAGTCTTCCTGGCTGCCGTGGTGATGGGAGATGCTCCTGTTGCCGGGGTTGGATCAAACGAATGGAATGAGTCTAATATGTTTGTCAACCCTCGGCAGGCTCCGCCTCCCCAATTATCCCGTCTAATTAGATTAGGAGCTGACAGCTGAGAGCATGCCCTTGTGACATTTCAGTTTGCCATATGAAAATGAGGAGCAAACAACTCGGCTTGTTTACTTCATTTAAACCCGGTTCCTTCGAGTTGTTACAGGAACTGATTTTGGTAATTAGCCATCATTTATAGTGTCGCATGGTTTCGTCTTCTCCGTGCGGCATACAACAGAGGAAGCCTTGTAAGAAGGGCTGTTGGAATGTGGCTTGAGGAAATTCAGGTCCTAAATGTCTTTTAGGGTTTGGGCAAATGTTTAGGGGCACTTAATGCATATTCCTTCCTAATCTGAGAGAAGAAAAGCCAACACTAAAGGTTGGAGGGATGGCTCAGTGGATGAGTGTCTGCTGAGAAAGCATCAGGACCCAAGGTGAAACACTGGCTACATGTGCCTGGAATCCTAACACTGTGGGAGGCAGGGACAGCAGGGTCACTGAGGCTTACTGACCGCCAGCCTAGTTCCAGGTTCCGTGAGAGACCCTGTCTCAAGAGATTATCACAGAGAGTGAGAGATCAGAAAAACAGACATTTTCCTCTGCCCTCCATATATTGTGTATCTGTATGTACACACCACACATAGAGGGAGAGAGAGAGAGAGAGAGAGAGAGAGAGAGAGAATCAAAGTTGTACATGGTTATCATGGTGTTTAAATGGGCTCACCTAGTGAAATCACATACACATCCCATGTACACAAACACACACAGACACACACACACGCACACTCACACACACACACACACACACCTGCCATGATATTAGAAACCCGCTCACCACCACACAGCAGAAATTTCACGCATCTTGAGTGTTACACAGAGGTTGTTGAGTAGGCAGTAAATTTCCACCCTGACTTTAAAGAGGAATGAAAGACTCCCTCCCCACAGCCATTCTCAGCTCGAGCTACAAACAGGCTGCCACCAAAGATGCCATTATGACTTCTTGTACCAACGGAGGAACGATTTACAGCACGCCCAAGCCGTCTTACAAGAGATAGCTTGAGGAACGGCTCTCAGGAAGGCTTGTATTTCTTAGTACGAACAGTTTCGAACAATAAATTTGAACAGGAGGCTTAACAAGGTTTTTGAACAGAGATTGAAAGTGGTTTTATCACGGGGGTCCTTCCAGGATTAAATGACATTGGGCAGCAGCCAAGGCAGCAACCCATCTTCCGCTACTGAATTCTGTAGTCTAAAAAGGGAAGGCCACATTTCGGCCCTTGTGCAGAATTTACTGAGCTAAGTAAGTGGGGGTGGCTAGGGTGTGTGTGGCTGTTATGTGGGAAACCCTAAGCTTTGAAATTAGAAAAGCCATATCGAGTGGGATGCAGTCCCACGGTGGGTGTCCACTAGGAAGAATCTCAAAGCTTCACCTCAACCCAAACCAACTTCCGCTGGATGAGGACAGACAAGTGGCCATTAGCGCATGCCATATTTTTAGGGAACAATTAGGGTGGGTGTCTGGGATGTGTGACATGTCTTCATCTAGCATGGCCTTTACTTTAGCTATGCACTCTGCTGATTTCCTTAATGTTGCTCAATTTTTGTGTGTGAGTGCACATGTGTGCAGGTACATGTATGTGTGAGTGGGGGGGCATGACAAAGGAGATTGACATTGGATTCCTTCCTCAATCACTTCTCTACCTCATATAACTAAATCTAAGCTTTGTTTTATTTTATGTCTCTAGGTTTTCAACCTGCTTATATGCCTGTGTACCATGTGTGTGTGTGTTTGTGTGTGTGTGTGTGTGTGTGTGTGTGTGTGTGTGTGTGTGGCACTCTTAGAAGCCATAAGAGTGTGTTAGATACCCTAAAAAGTGGAGCTATAGATGGTTGTGGGTTCTGGGAATTGAACCTAGGTCCTCTGGAAGAGCAGGAAGTGCTCTTAGGCACTGAGCCACCTCTTCAGCCCTACCTTAGTATTTGAACCCAGAGCTCACATGCCCAGTTTTGGTTTGGCAGTGTGTGTGGTGGGGGGAGGGGTTGTGGAGATTGAACACAGGTCCTCACACCTGCAAGACAAGTGCTTTACATACTGAGGCTCCCAGCCCCCGCTGGAGATTCTTCAAAAGAACCTTTTCCTTCTCTAATATAAAGTTTTAAAATTTGCGATACTGGTTTGATGTGTTCATTATGTTCATTTCAGCTATTTGGAAGCTTTTTGTTTTCATTTCTTACTCAGACAGGGTTCCACTCTGTAGCCCTGGCTAAACTGGAGCTTGCTATGTAGATCAGCTGACCTCGATCTCATAGAAATCCTCCTGCCTTTGCTGCCCAAGTGCTGGAATTAAAGGTGTGTGCCATAGAGCAGGCAGCACTGGGGGAGGCATGCAGACATACAGGACTATTAAAACATTAGTATTCTTTCTAACTGTCCCTAAAAATATGGCATGTGTCAATGGCCACCTGCCTGTCACCCTCCAGGGATGTGGTGGCACTAGGATGACTTCCAGGCAGCAGAAGTTGGTTTGGGTGGAGTTGAAGCTCCTGAGATTCTTTGTAGTAGTTTCCAGAATGTCTTAAGCAAGGAAAGAGGGAGACAGGTGTGGCTACACCATGACGCCAGACAATACACAGGAGGGTTTGTTTCAACCACCGGGTTGAGTGTCGCAGGAATCCTTATGTAGAGAAGGTGGCCTTTGGGCCTTTGAGGAGGAGCACGGAGGCTCAGAGAGTGACTGCAGAGATAAAGTCACTAGGTACAACAATCTTCTACCCCCAAATGTCAAAGCAACTTTAAAGCATGACAGAGCAATTTTCAACAAAGACCCCTCCAGCCTTCCCAGAAGGTTGGGGTACCCAAGTGGAGAAGGAGCACAGAGGGGGATGATTTCATACAACCAATTTGTGTGTGACTGAGGAAGAAATCCACTGCAGGGCCAGTCCAGCCTCTTGCCTTGACTTAGGACCTGAGTAGTCAGCAGAAGTGTGGAACAGGAAGGTGGGAACTTCCCATGACAGCCAACTGGATCAGAAACATCCTGACCATTGGCCACGTGCCAAGACCTTGGACTAAAGTATCTCACCTGAGCCAATCCTCATGCGAGGCAGTCTTGTGCTGGCCTCACGCCATTCCTGGGGAAACTGAATCATAGCAGGACAGCAGCACCAATCCAAGGCCAGGTTGCTTTGTACCAAGTGGCAGATTCAGGATTCGAACTCAGGAATCTCAAACCCTACCAGATCGTCTCAATGATATTTTTTTTTATACGCGACC
The DNA here is from genome assembly GCF_903992535.2 of Arvicola amphibius. Lineage (NCBI taxonomy): Eukaryota > Metazoa > Chordata > Mammalia > Rodentia > Cricetidae > Arvicola > Arvicola amphibius. The sequence continues at coordinate 10,013,311 of NC_052052.2, read as the reverse complement.
CTACATGGCTCCATGGTGTCTAGAAAATGCTTTTACACCATGCTTCCAAGAGATGTCTTTATGCCAGGGACATAAAGATATGATGTGCAACCACACATTGTGGGCTTACACATGAAAGACCTTCATGGGTCTAATTGACGCCAAGCAGAGACACACATCTAGGGGACAGTCTGTCTGATCCCTATTTGAAGTGATCACTTGGTTAGCTGTGTGACTTTTGACCATGGCTAAACTTCTCCAACCCTCATCTGTAAAGCCAGGCAGAGAGAGTACCAGTCTCACCAGGGTGAGATGGGGGTTAAGGTGGTTACCATATTTATCACAGGTCAGTCAGGAGTGGCAGAAACTGACCAAGAGAATGTCCCTGGTGGAGAAGTCTGGTGCCTGGCAACTGGCTGTGTCCTTGAAAGGCCTGCTTCCGGATGGATCCTGACACCTCCAGTCAGCTAGGAACTTGGTTCTATACAACCCTCTCTAGCTCCCTTTGCTCCAGTTACACTGATCACCTGAATCATAAATGTTCTTGCTTCAGGATGTTTGTGCTTACATTCTATCTGCCTTGTGCATCATATGGGTGCCTACCTTGCCTTGCATGTTGTTCTCAAATGCCCAGATCCACTTCTTTCCTATGTAGCTATCCATGATCTCAGAATACTCCCTCGGCAGACATTCTGCGTATTTCCCCCTTTTGCTGACTGTCAGCCTCCTCCATAGCTCCAAGCAATGAGGAATAGATCCTTGGCTATGTTGTTCAAGCCATGTCCTGCATCTCTAGAAGAATGCCCACACACCTCGAGACCCCAGTGCATGATGGGAAATAAAACATCAGTGGCTCTGTCCAGGCAGAAGGACCACTGATTTCAGCAGCACAGAAACCAGAAATGGCAGAAGAGCTGACCCAGGAAACACAAGGAGACAGGAAAGAGTTGAAAATACCAGCCACCTTCAAAAGATAAACGCCCTTCTTTCCACCCTGGCCTGAGCATACCTCTGTGAAACCTCCCTGTCTGGGACAGCAGGCTTGCTCATGAATCCAGGGGGACACAGCTGCAACTTAATAGCTCTGAACTCCCAGACCCACTCAGAAGGTTCAAGGTCATCCCAAGTCACCCATTAACTAATGACGTCACTGATTCTTTCAAGCTGTCCTCTGACCTAAGAGCTGTTGTAGCTCTAGACACTCAGCCAATGCTCCTTCTAGATCTCTCTCGAAAACAAAACTTTTGAATTACACTTATTTATTTATTGTGTGTATGTGTGAGCATCCCCATGGACCATTGTGTACGTGTGGAGGTCAGAGGACAAGTATCACCCTGTGGGTCTCAGAAAAGAAATGTTTTCACAGCACAAGCCTGTACCCATTAAGCTATCTCTCTGGCCTGGACCCCATGTTTTCTCAACCGGAGAGAGGGCATAATAAAGAAAGCAGTGTCTGCAGCATGGCAGGCTTTCTCATCTGCTCTGGGAGGGGTGCTATCTCTCAGACTCTCATAATCAATGTGCTGCTTCTAAAAAGTTGGTGAATCACAGTCAGCTCAATGCTATGTTCCTTTGTAGGGAAGGAACTGGGGTGTTTCCAGGACTGTAAAAGGAGAGCACCCATCAGTAGGGCCCTACATTTCGAAAGGGGGACCTGGGAGTGTCATGTACCCATTGTCTACATGCCGTGGCTACTGTCCCAGACAGGCACAGTGAGGGCTTGTGTTAGGATCTGTCAGTCCCAGTGGGGAGGATGGGAGCACAATGTGCCCCCACAGAACACCAGGTCCTTGGCCTCAGTGTCTTGCAGCTGTGTGCATCTGGAACAGCGCGTCCTGAGGGAGCCGCACAAACACAGGGCCCACTGAGGGGTCAGATGCTGAGGGTGGGACCAGGGCAGCTGAGGATGCTGCAGCCTTGTGAGCTGCCTTTTAATCCACGCTGAGTAGACACCATTGGCTTTTCTGTGTATTTATCTTTTAACTAGCGTATTATATCACAGGTTTCCTATGCCATCTTCATGCATAATTCTTGGTTGATTCTCTAGTCTAGTCTCCTGTCTCCCTGGCCGCCACCTTTACTGTATACCTTCGATTCAAATTCCCACTTGCACTTTCATATCCCCGTGTAGGTTTTTCAGATGAATTTCTTTTAGTTTGTGCATGAGTATTTCCCTGCACGCCCGTATGTGCAGCACGTGTATGCCTGATGCTCACAGAGGTCAAAAGAGAGCATCATATACCCTGGAACGTTACAGGTGATCATCACCCACCATGTGGATGCTGAGGACTGAACCTGGGTCCTCTGCAAGAGTAATGAGTGCTCATAACTGCTGAGCCATCTCTCCAGCCCCTATATCCCATGTGTTCTATTGCCCACCTCACTCCCCTGCTGGTGAGCTTCTTTCTTCCCCAGCTCAGAGGCTCCCCAACCAAGAAGGTGAAGGACCTCTACCCAGGAATCTCAAGATGCTGCAAGAGAAATCGATGATGACACTGGGTGATGGGAGAACCCCATGCTGCAGGGCTAACAGTACTAACATTATGAAGATGCCCTTCCTTCCAGAGGTGGTCTGCAGATTCATTGCAATCCCCACTGAATCCCAAGGATCGTCTTCCAAGAACTGCTCAAAACCAGTCCTAAAATGTGCATTGACAAACGGAAGACCCTAGATAACGGGGAAAAAATATCTGCAGCAGAACATCCATTTGCTGCTGTGGCTTCAGTTCCATCTGAGCCGTGGCATGCCTGTCTTCCTTGGTGGCTCATCTCATAGTTTAGTAACCTAGCTTAGGCATCTTCAGGGCCCCCCTACTTTTCACCATCCTCCCCTTTTATGCCCTCTTATCCCTTCCTCTCATCAAATGTGGACCTAGACTCTGCCTTTTCTGTCAAATGCTAGAAATACGTGATGACCACTTAACAGGAAGAGCCAATAGGAATCTCTCTAGTTCTATTTGCCTGCCTATACCTGTGAAATCCCTACAACCTGCATTCCAGGTGAGATTCAAGGACAAAAGATGCAAGAGGGCTGTCCAGCTACTTTGTGGCAGAGCTGAGACTTCAACCCAGCCTAGCCGAGTGACAACCCACCCACTTCCATGCACCAAACACTTGAATGATGAATTTTAACATTTGGAAGCAAAACATCTTAGCTCACGCACACATGTGGCCCTACCTGGTGTAGACTCCTCATTAGGCAAATAGCAAGAGTCTCTCTCCCAGAACCATAGCTGAGTTCTGTCCTTCAAACACAGTAACAATCTTACAATGTGCCTCAAGACACAATTTTAGGACTGTGGGTCGTTTGTGGCATGAGATTCTAGGTTTCTGATCAATGACTTTCTGCTTTTCTTTCTAGACCAACCCTCATTAAAATGTCTAGGCTTCTGTCTATATGTCTAATATTTTCCCTGTTCCTTACCTCTCCCCTCTTTTCAATGCTTCCTTTATAGACAAAAACATATGGGTTGAGCATATGGTTCAGTGGGTAAGAGTGTTTGTTGCCCAATCAAGAAGATCTAAGTTTGAATCCCCACCATCCATGTAAAGGATCTAGGCATGACTGAAAGAGCCTGTAACTTTCTTCACAGTGGGGAGAGAAATGGGTGGAGACAGGAGGTTCACTAGGGCTTGGTGACCTCCAGCCTAGCTCTAAGAACAGTGAGACATCCTCTTGATAGAATAAGTCAGAGACATTCTCCTCTGGCATGAGTGTGTGCACACATGTTCACATCTGCACACATGGAAGCATACACACACAAGAAACACACACACACACGTAGTAGGAGGTCAGTTGATACTAATTAAATTACTTGGCCAATCACGTAAGCATATTGCTAGCTAGCTCTTACATCTAGAATTAACCCATTGCCATTTTTTTATATTTTACCACGAGGCTTGTGGCCTACTGGCAAGGTTCCAGCTGGCAGCTTGTGTCTTTCCCCTCTGGTGGCTACATGGCATCTCGTGACTCTGCCTTCTTTCTCCCAGCATTCAGTTTAGTTTTTGCTACCTAGCTCTACTCACCCTATCACAGGCCAAGCCAGCTTCTTTATTCATTAATCAATAAAAGCAACACATATACAGAAGGATTTCCCACACCACACACACAAAACCTAAAACTATCTCCCATTCAGGGTTGTACAAGTGAATTCGTAAGAATAAATTATAGCATAATGGAACGAAGACATAGATTAAATTTTTCCCATTCTTCCTGGGTTTTTTTTTCTTTTTTCCAATATTGGGATTCTAGGTCCTTACATATTCTAGGCAAGTGCTCTACCACTGAGCTACTTCCCTAGGTCAGGATGAACATCCCAACCAGAAGGTAATTAAGTAAAGCGGCCTCTGAACAGTCAGTGAGGAAAAGCAGAGATTTGTCTCTTGTGGAAACAAAGCAAGCCTTGCAATGATGCCTTTGGGCCAGGGAAGGGAGAAACAGACTTAGAAAAGAAATAGAAGGCCATTGCTCCCTAGGTCTTCAGAGATTCTGCAAATGAAGTCACTACAGGAATGAGCAGGAAAGACATGGCACCCTTCCAAGGGAGAGAATCAAGAGTTCTGTAGCTATTATGCATACGCTCGCATTTAATTTTCCACACAGTTCTTTGTGGGTATGAGCTATTATTTTCACCACTTCACAGATGCTGAAGCAGAGGCTCGGGAGATTTGGATGAACAGCCTGAAGCACACAGCGAGAAGGGCTCAACCCCCAGAAGACTCAATGGAGAGGATGAGGAGCCGATGCGAACTCCTCTTGGACTCTGTTCTAGTGTGATCTGAATGCAGGCATCAGGAGGCAGCTGAGCAGGAGAAAGTTCCCCCTTTCTCTTTCAACCCCTCCCCCTTACTCCATCTTTCTCATCCTCCTCTTCCTTCCCCCTTTCCCACTCTTTATCCCTCCCTCTTAAATTCGAGATGAGGCAATGACTTGATTATTTAAACAGAGGGTCTGCTTCCTGACTTTGGTATTCATAACAAATGCTCACACGGTTGAAACTACCTAGCGCATCGTTGGAATTCGAGAAGCACCAAGGTGAATCCTAATCGAATTTATTACAAAACCCTCATTGACACCAACATAGACACATGTTATATCTCATCCCTCCTGAGTCAATAGCCCAGGGGGATGCTGGGGAGGATAGAGAGGTTCAGGCACAAGGCATTCTGAGAACTGAGTGTAAAGAGAAAGGAGGGTTTTATTTAGAATCCAGAGGGTGCAGACCCTAAGGGAAGTGGGAGGCTAGAGCTGGGAGTCTGCCTTAACCAAGTCAAGGGAACCCAAGCATCCACCCTGCACTCTGCCTATTCACCATTTTCTTGTCTAGGATGGAACACAGCAGACCATAACCCAGGGACACACAATTTAGAAGCAGCCAGACCTTGTGTCAAGTTATTTTGTTCTCCACTTAACTGAGCAGATTAACCAGCATCTCAGTCATGAACAGCTTCCCGCATCAAACAGATATCATAACATCCCTAGCACACCCTGCTCTGAGATGTAATGACAGCTCGCTCCAGAGTCAACCGCACTGTAAATACTCTACACCAGTGGTCACCATGAAAGTGACACCACACATCATTTTCTGGGACACTATCATGGTGTAAATATGATGCAGATGGTTAAATGCATAGGCCATTCTAATGGGGCAAGTCAGCCCCATTCCACCCCTCTGCGTGCACACCTCCACCAAGTCAGCCCCCATTCCACCCCCCTGCGTGCACACCTCCTCCAAGTCAGCCCCATTCCACCCCTCTGTGCACACCTCCAAGTCAGCCCCCATTCCACCCCTCTGTGCACACCTCCTCCAAGTCAGCCCCCATTCCACCCCTCTGTGCACACCTCCTCCAAGTCAGCTCCCATTCCACCCCTCCGTGCACACCTCCTCCAAGTCAGCCCCCATTCCACCCCTGTGTGTGCACACCTCCTCCAAGTCAGCCCCATTCCACTCCTGTGTGTGCACACCTCCTCCAAGTCAGCCCCATTCCACCCCTGTGTGTGCACACCTCCTCCAAGTCAGCCCCCATTCCACCCCTGTGTGTGCACACATCCTCCAAGTCAGCCCCATTCCACCCCTGTGTGTGCACACCTCCTCCAAGTCAGCCCCATTCCACCCCTGTGTGTGCACACCTCCTCCAAGTCAGCCCCCATTCCACCCCTCTGTGCACACCTCCTCCAAGTCAGCCCCCATTCCACCCTTCTGTGCACACCTCCTCCAAGTCAGCCCCATTCCACCCCTGTGTACACCTCCTCCAAGTCAGCCCCCATTCCACCCCTCTGTGCACACCTCCTCCAAGTCAGCCCCATTCCACCCCTGTGTGTGCACCTCCTACAAGATGCAGAGTTCCACGTATCATAACACTGCATCTCTGCTGTAAGAATCCATCTGACTGGGAAGATGTGTGTGGTTACAGGCACACACACAATCCAGGGGGACCCAAGGCTTCATAAAGCAACTAACTCCTTTCCTGCTAAACCTGGTGGCATGTCCCCATTCAGTGAGGAACTCTGAATTTGTTACTTTTGTCCTTGTTGCGGACAAATTCCTGACAGTAAGCAACTTAAAGGAGGGTTTTTTGTGTGTTGGGGCTCACAGTCCATCATGGTGGGGGAACCCATCCACAGCAGCGGGAGCATGAGGCCACTACTAGTCAAGAGGCAGAGAGAGATGATTGTCAGTGCTTAGGGCCTTTCTCCTTTGTATTCATTCCAGGACCCAGCTTAAGGGGTCCTGCCGACCACATTCAGGGCGCCTCCCTCTTCCATTAGATCTCTCTCGAAACCCCCTCAGAGACACACTGAGAGGAGTGTCTCCTTGGTGATTCTAAATCCAGCCAAGTTGACAGTGAAGAGCCACCATCGCAGAATGGTCATGTAGTTGACAGGCAATCGGAAGGACTGTATTCTGATCATTTAGTTTCTGAGACTACCTCCACCGCGTGGTGGCTCTTATCACCCTCTCGCTCAATAGACCTTCACAGACTTTGGTTTGCGTGGCCAACAGAAGAGATGGTCTCACACAGCTCCAGCCTCCACAATGCCAGGATGATGCGGGTCACACAGATTAGGCCTGCCGCCCCCGGAGCCTCTCTCTGACTTTCTGCTGATATTGGGGTGAACTTCAAACACAGTCGAAACACTAAGTGCATCTTATTAGCATGAGTTGCTGGCCGGAACAAAGTCTGTCAAATTATTTGATAAAGATCTGTTCATTACCCTTATCGAGCCCAAAGGAAAATATAACTGAAACGCGGTCACACGCTGCCGGAGTGTGGGAATAAGACCGCCTCTACTTTCTCCCTAATTAGAAAACCAAGCTTAGAAAAAAAGCATAAAAGCAAATCAGATAGGAGCATGAGTTACAGACTCGGGGTACTGTTGCATTTTGTTTTGTTGAAGTGAGAAACCTTTCTTTTTGATTGAGTTACCAGTCAAGAGATTTTATAAACACTCCAAAAGAAACAGCCCAAACTCTAAAGCACACTCCCCCCATGCAACACACATACACAAAAGACACTTCTGAAACACATATGTGTGTCTGGGGATTGATAACAGTGCTGGGTGCTCACACATCTGTATGCAGATGTCTGGACCATGAGGGTTTTGAAATGGATGAAGGCACTACTATGTCCAAGAGTGCTCGCTCTCTCTCTCTCTCTCTCTCTCTCTCTCTCTCTCTCTCTCTCTCTCTCTCTCTCTCTCTCTCTCTCTCTCTCTCTCTCTCTCTCCTGGTCTGCGGAGAGAGGATGGAAGAAGCTTCAGAGCAGGTCTTGTGCTGTGAGCTTCTGAGTACAGGCGCATTCTAGCGGGAAGCAGGAAGGCAGCATGAGCCCCCACTTCTTACTGAGGAGCTATGGCCAATGGCTGGCTCACAGAAGGAGAGTCAGTTTCTATGAGGTTGTGGCTCCACTGGGTGGCCCCACCCCCAGAAGTATGTGGCTAACCCAATTGGACTTGATGGGTTATTAAATTTTACCAAACAAACACAAAGATGACATGACATTGGAGGGCGGGGGTAGTAGGTAGAGGTGGGTCTAGGAAGGAAAAGGGGAAGCATTGAGATGAGAAAGATCAAAATGAATTACACGAAATTCTCTAAGAGTTCATCTTTTAAAAACGTAAAGAAGCTACAGAGTTAGCACTAGAAAACTTCAGTGCATGGGGATGAGGAGGTGCTGCTGCTCACCCCTCCCCCCTGAAATTTCCATTGCATTTGTCAAGAAGAACAGGGACCTACCAAGGTCACTGTTTGGACTTGACCTGAAAAGGAGGCTATTTGCTGCCCGGAGTCCCAGGATCTAGCTCCCTGATGTGGTTCCTCTTTTCCCTGCAAAAAATCACTCCAAAATTTGAATTGTCTTGGGGACAACAATTCTACCTCAGCCCACTGTTAGCCATCAACCCAAAACAAATGACTTCGAAAGGTAGTACTGCTGGCAGCAGGTGACTCAGTCAGTAAATCCCTTGCTAGGAGAACTCTAGGACCTGAGTTTGATCTTCAACAACTTATGTTCAAAAAACAAAACAAAACACACTGGGCACAGAGAAGTGTGGTTGTGATCCCAGCATGGGAGGTGGAGGCAGGAAGATCCTTGGGGCTTACTGATCAGGCAGCAGCCAATCAGAAAGGTCCAGGTTTAGTTATAGATTGTGTCTCAAAAAAATAAGGTAGAGAGCAATTAGGAACACACCTCTGTCTTACACACACACACACACACATAGACACACACACACACATTCATGTGCACACACTAGCCAGCTGTGTTTTCATGTGGGAAATGTTTCCCTGTGGCCATGGTTTTAAAACTCAGAGTAACGCTAACACAGGGAGCTGAGAGTAGTCAGGCAGGTAGGGGAGCTTGGGGAAATATTAGGGTTTGATCTTAACTGTCTTCCAGGGATGGGGAGAAGACAAGTTGTAGGCAAAGCTTGCTACAGAACCCACGTTTAAAAAAAAAAAAAAAACTGGGTGAGTGTGGAGACTCATTTGTACTCCCAGACTGTTAAAGACAGAAACCAGATAGATGCCCAGGGCAAACTGGCTACCCAGACTAGAGAACTGCCAAGCTCGTGGTTCAGCAAGAGACCTTGCTTCAATGTATGTGATGGAGAGTGACTGAGGCTGTACCATTAACGGGAGGTCAGGCCTGGTAGAGGAAAGCTCTTAAAGAGGATACTGGTACCCTGGCTCTTATGCGCCACCCACTCTCCTGCCTTGTCTCCTCAAGGGTGACCTGGCTCTCTACTCTGTGCCTCCACCATAATGTACTATGTCCCTACATTGCTAGTGTAGTGGGACCAGGTGTCCATGGACTGAAATTGTCACAGTGACAGGAAACCAATAGAGAGAGGCCATCTGGCTCTTTAGGTAGGTTGTTTAATGGGTCAAGGACCTTGGGACTAACCTTGAGGCTGATGGCTCTCTGCTTCTGTGCCTATAGCATCTATGATTCAACAGACCGTGGACTGAAAGTGTCTGGGCATCATTATTTCTGTGTTGAACAATGGGACTTTTTCTGCTTATTAGTCCCCAAGAAAAGAGTAGAATAATGATTTACACAGCATTTGGATTCTGGTAGATGTTATAAGAAACACCAATAAGATGATTTAATTTATCCAGATTTGCAGGGTTAATCTATAGATGATTTATTCTGTTCCCTAGATGCCACACCCTTTCATACTCAAGGACTTCAGGATTTTGGTGTCTGCGGGGATCCCAGAGGCCATTCCCCAGAGATGCTGAGGGATGACTGATTCAATGGCCTCACCCCTCTTCTGTGTGGACAGCTAGACTGCTCAGTCCTGCCCCCTTGTATCAAGAAAGAACACATGGATCTGGGCATGGTGTGAACCTTTAATCATAGCACTCAGGTGGCAGAAGCATGCGGAGGTCAGCCTAGTGTGCATAGTGCATTCCAGGCAAGTCTGGGCTGCAGAGTGAGACCCTGTCTCAAAACAAAACAGGACAGTCTGGAAGAAGGGTGTCAATGACATCCAGACCAGCCCACAGCATCTCCTGCACCACCTTCGACACTTAACTATCATTTCTAAGGCCCTGGAAGATGGCTGACCAGGCTGTATGGTGAGAAGGGCTGGAGCCCAGACTCCTGAGGACAGGGGTCTCCATTGACTGATGTTGGTTTGTGAGATAAATGGGAAAAAAACGCATTTATTGGGCCAAGCCCTTGTGCTATGTGTTGAAGCCACTAACATCACAGAATCCTAAGGATAAAATAGCAGCTATTTTCATAGGCACATCTGTCAAAATGTGCTCTAGTGTAACATCTGCTGCTATCATAAACTATCCTGACTAAAAGCAACATAGGGAAGGACAGGTTGGCTTGACTCACAAGTTGAGGTGACAGTCCATGGCAGAAGGGGAGTCACAGTGACAGGAACTTGGGACAGTTCGTCACACCACACCCACAGTTCAGAGCCAAGAGAAATGAATACACCTATGCTGCCTGCTAACTGCTGCTTAGTGCTTAGATAGCTTTCTGTACTATTATATAGTTCGAGGTTTAGCCTAGGGAATAGCGTCACCCACAGAGTGCAGGGTATTTCCATATCAATTAACAGTAAAGACAATCCAGCCCACAAGATGAGCTGGAGCAATAGTGGCTCAGAGCATGTGAAAATGGCTAAGCATTGAGTGGTCTAACTTGAGGCCCAAGCAACAAGAGGGAGCCCATGCCTGACACTGCCTGAATATCCAGGCTCTGGAAGCTGGGTTTAGACTAAGGTAGAACCAAACATGATTGACAAAAAAAAAAAAAAAAAATCAATTCCTACTGGTATTCTACTCATAGATGGGTGCCTAGCCCAAGTTGTCTTCAGAGAAGCTTCCTCTAACAGCTTATGGGAACAGGTTTGGAGACCCACAGCGAAACGTTAGGTTTATCTTGGGGAACCCCACAGAATAGGAGGAGGAAGGATTGCAGAATTGCAAGAGCAGAGGGGTCAAGGACACCAGGAGAACACAGCCCACAGAATCAATTAAGCAGGGCTTCTGGGGCCCACAGAAGCAGCAATCCCAGAGTCTGCATGGGCCTGTGCTGGGCCCTCTACATACATGCTGTGGTTGTGTAGCTTTGTGTTATTGTGGGACTCCTAATAGTGGGAGTTGGGGGGGGGAGCTTTTGACTCTTTTGCCTGCTCATGGGAACCTTTTTCTCTAATTGAGTGGCCTCATCCAACCTCGATATGAGGGCTTATGCCTGTTTTATTGTGTCTTGTTATACTGTGTTTGGTCAATATCACTGGAAAGCCTGCTCTCTTCTGAAGAGAAACAGAGGAGCAATGGATCTGGTGGGAGAGGAGGAGTAGGAGGATTAGGAGGAGGGGTCGGGGGAGGCTGCACTAAAGACAATAACCCATGGACAAGGCCACGGGCCAACCTGATCTAGACAATTCTTCAATTGAGACTCTTTTTAATATACAAACCTTTGGGGGGAGGGACACTCTGGATCTAAATAACAATAACACTGAAATCAATTTGACCTAAGAGAAGTTGAAGGAAGATTCTCTCCTCTCTTTCTCTATTCTACCTCTAATGCACAAGGCACCAGGCTCCTCTGAATACCTCACTGATTTTCAGTCTCTTTATGTTCCATTGTAATGATTGGAAAAAGAAAAAAAAATCCCAGGTCTCACATACTTGTAGAGAGCAGAGGGTAATAGTGAGCTCCCACAGCAAGGCTTTGAAACAAAGATTTAGAGCAGGGCAGGGGATACAGAGCTCAGGGTGCGGAGGCTGCAGCCTTTGAATAAAACATAATGATTAGTCTAAGATCCAGGAGGTTAAATACCTTCTAGTTTTTAAACAATTGACATTTAAGAGAAAGCTTGGACATGTTCCTTCTATTTGTGCTACTGAATATAATTATATATAAAGGAATCTTCCACATTAAGTTGCAGGAATTCTGTTGATTAACAACAAAAATGGAAGGGCTGGTGAGACAGCTCAGTGGTTAAGAGTATTTGCAGCTCTTGCAGAGGACCCAGGTTTGGTTCCCAGCACCCACATGACAACACACAACCACCTGAACTCCAGTTCATGGGGTTCTGGTGCCCTCTTCAGGCCTTCACAGGCACTGCATATACACACATGCATGCATGCATACGTACACATAAAATAATAAATAATAATTAATAATAATAAGGAAATATTCAGAGTAACAACAAAAAAGACCTGTCTTCGAAGTGGCTATCATGGCTGTGCTACCTCTCTATCCCAGCTCTTTTTTTCCCTGGCCATTTTGAGGTGAGCAGCTTCATTCCAACACGTCACATGCTGCCCGCCATGATGGTCCTACTTCACCACAGGCCCAGAAGCGATAGACACGGGCCATCTTCCCCATATCCTTCCCTGCCTTGGCACTTTCTTTCCTGAGTTAACGTCCTCCATCATCTCTCTCTTCCTAACTCTTCTTCATCCTCCAAGCTATTGCACCTCTCAGAGAAGCACCCCCAACTTCTCCTCGAGTGGGTAAGGGCCTCTGGGCTCTGCTGTGCCACACCTGCATGAACCTCACCACCTAACAGACTGAATCTTCTCTGTCGCTCCTCTACAAACCATAATTACCCTGAGGCACAGACACCGCAGTCTCTGTTGTTCTAACTATTTTTTAAGGGTATCTCTGTGTCAGAGCACTTGCCTAGCATGTACAAAGCACGGGACTCCATCTCCAGTACCATAAATAATAGAAACGAAGAGAGGGCACCCCAAATAATGTATAGAATGATACCGATAATTATTAGTTTGGCTGCTGGCACACCGCAGACGCTACAACATATGGACTTGGTGAAAATCGTCCAACCTTCTCACTCTATGAATGAGAAACGCAACTCCAAAAGAGGAGGCGCATTGTTTAAAGTCACAGGACTTACATGGAGGAGTCTGAGCGTAAGCCCAGCGTGGCGCTTGGGAGGGTATGTGAGCAGTGGGGATAAATTCAGGAGCAGCCATAACTGTAACCACACTTGGACTGTGAAATCCCCGGTTTTCCAGACTCACTAATGTGTGAAGCTTTTAGAATCTGAGGAGGAGACAGCTCGAAGAGGCTGCTTACATTTGCAGAGGCAAGACGCAAGCAGGGTGGTGGTGGAGTTCACACCTAATTAGGTCATGCATTTTGTCAGCAGGCTGTGAACTTTTCTGCTAACACTAAAAGGATGGATTGAACACACAGGCTTCCACACACATGGCAGCCAGATGTTGGCAGGCTGGCATATACAAGGATTGCTGTAGAGAGGGTTGGGAAGCAGGGAAAAGGGAGAGAGGGAGACAGGGAGGTGTTCTGCAAGGGTATCGGGGAGCGCTCTTTACTTTCCATGAACTTGTCCCAAATGAAAAACCAAACGACAGTCAGAAAAAAAAAAAAAAAAAAAAAAACAAAAAAAACTCTAGTCATGGGGGCTGAGAAGATGACTTGACTCAGCCAGCAAAGGGTTCATCACGCAAATGTGAAAACACAAGTTTGGATTCTCTCTCTCTCTCTCTCTCTCTCTCTCTCTCTCTCTCTCTCTCTCTCTCTCTCTCTCTCTCTCTCTCTTTCTTAGAATCTATATATAAAGAATCACAGCTACACATACAAGCTGGGTGGTGACACATGCTATGGATCCCTCACTGACACTTCCTAGAGCGTGGTGCCCATTCTACACCTACCGATCCACCTCCTGGAGGCACAACCATGCAGAGGGATAATATGAACACATCGATGGGATGGATGATATTACTCTCGATCAATAGGGGAAAATGTGAGTGGCATTACAAAAAGTAAGGATAGGAGAAACTGATCAGAAATATAGGAATATGAACGTGTTCTTTGGCACAGCTGTGTGTGCATGCATAGTCAGACAGTCTTTTTCCACACCCTCATTTGCCTCGGTGTATACTCTTCCCCCAGGGATTCCTACAGCCAATTCTTGTTCAGCGTCCAGATGAACCTTTCAGAGAACAGCCACACATAACCTTCCCAGTATCCTTCCATGAACACTCCACCCCAATGTTCTCTTCCCTCCTCCCCCAAGCCCCCACTGCCACCTGCATGGTTCATGGAATGGGTTTCCTTTGTTTGGCCCACCACCTATGGCAGCTCTTGAGAACAAAGGCTTCCATTTGGTTTTTTCCCTGCTGTAGTCTCAGAACCCAGAACAACTCTGGCGCGTAGGAAGCCTGGACACACGTTTCCAGAATGACTGAATCACTGAACGAAGGCAGGACTTGACATGCAATGTAGAGAAAAATGGCCTGGAGAGGCCCCACGGAACGGAACCAGGCCTTCAGGCCGTGTCTTTAAATAATGTGTCTAGAACTGGTGATGTGGGAGAGTCTTCTGTTTGAGTTGATTTCATTGGCTAATAAAGAAACTGCCTGGCCCATTTGATAGACCGCCCCTTAGGTGGGTGGAGTAGATAGAACAGGAAGAGGAAGTGAGGTAGAAGGATCAGTAAGATGCCACGCCTCTCCTAAATTAGGCAGACTGCCGTGCCTCTCCTCAGAGAGATGCCAGACACGATGAAGCTCCAGCCCAAGATGGACGTACACTAGAATCTTTCCGGTAGGACACCACTTTGTGGTGCTACACAGATTATTAGAAATGGGTTAAAGCAAGATGTGAGTAAGAGGCTGAAACTAATGAGCCAGGCAGTGTTTAAAAGAATACAGTTTCTGTCTAATTATTTCGGGGCATAAGCTAGACAGGCGACTGGGAGCCGGGTGGGAATGCAACCCGCAGCCTCCTCACTACAGAATGGCGCCCACGTGGATAACCCAATCCACAGAAAGCTTGAGAAAGCTTGGGAAAGAATAGAGTAAAGCTCTATTTTTTGGGTCTGGCAAGCAAGCACTCTCATCTAAGAGAGGCTTCCTGACTCAGCTTCAGCTGCAAAACATTGCAGCTCCTTTAAGAGGTTCGGCTACGAAACACTTAAATGTTGTTGATGAAAATTAACTGCATGCTTTTCGGTTTTCAGCCGTAGCAGGAAAAAAGCTGTGTCGTTTTAAAATGCCGGCTTTCTGAGCCATCCTGCCAGGGCAAACTCTGGCTCTTTCAAGCAGGCGGTCCTGACTATGGAGTTTTTGAGTGTTGTTTAACACTGTTGCAGCTTGCTTGCTGGCAGGGACCTTGAACCGCCAAAGAGTTGTGGTACCTCTGCCATGAGGCTGGAAAGCTAGGGAATGGGCTGGATCTAGCCGCCAAAGTCACGGCTTTAGTCCTACTGATATTGTTTGGTAAAGTAAAGACTCATGTAGTCAGAAAGAGAGATATACAGTAAAAGAAAAATTCAAAGTTGAAGAAAATGTCTTAGTGGTTTACACTGTGTTAAAAATATATGCAGGCTAAAGGTTAAAGTTCTTAAAAAAAAAAGGAAGTAGTTTGTTGTGGTGGTACACACCTTTAATCCCAACACTTGGGAGGCAGAGGTAGATTGACCTCTGTGACTTCAAGGTGTGGCAGCACACACCTTGAATCCCAATGCCTGGGAGGCAGAGACAGACAGATCTCTGTGAGTTCAAGGTGTGGTAGCATACGCCTTTAATCCCAGCACTTTGGAAGCAGAGGCAAGTGGATCTCTGAGAGTTCAAGGACAGCCTGGTCTACAGAGTTATTCCAGGACAAAGATATACAGAGAACCTGTCTCAAAAAGTAAAAGTAAAAATAAACGAAATAGAGGTTAAAACAAAACTGCACAAAGATGGAAAATACACGGAGAACCTTGATACTGTATGCTATTATGCTCTCTTTGAATTGTTTGAATGCTGAGGAAGGAGCAACAGCTGCTAAAAGATATTTGTTTATAAATGCTGCTGAACTAATCCAAGATAGATATTTTGAAAATACTTTGACTTCAGAATTTGGATCTAAGGATATGATACTTTGGAAAAGAGATTATTTTATTTTTACAGAAAATGAGACCCTATGGATTGCTTCTATCCCAATATGGTATGATAGACCACGCCCTCCTGAAAGGTTGCTGTGAACACCTTCAGAAAATTACTTCACCCAACTGATGACTGAGATGAACCTGGCACACAGGTTACACCATGAAAGATCTGATTAACAGCGCCCCCATTCAGCATGAAGCAGTTTGGAGAGAAATAACTGCACCCATATTCCCAAATATTGTTTATAAGTGTTCTTTTACATTTAAAGGGGGATATGATATAGATATGAATAATTTACATTGATATGGATTTTGCTTTAGTGATTTAAATTTAAGGTCAATTTTGTTTTATGTATATGTATTTCTGATACTGATTAAGGTATTGTGATTGTGTAGTTCATTTTAAAAATGTAATGTATATAGGTTGTTAATGGATAGTCAATAATAGTAAAGCTTATAGTCATGTTAGTTAGATTTTCTAGATATATAGAGATATATTTTAGTTAGATAGGCATTCCTAATATCTTTCAAAGACTACAGAATATTCCACTTAAATGTTTTAATAACTTAGGGCTTTTCATGACAATGAGACTTGCCTGCTCCTGGCAGCACCATCTATTTCAAGAAGATGATGGGCATCAAAGAGGCTCCTTATGGAGTTTGATAGCCATTGGGCAAGAAACTGCTCTTGCTTGGACTGTTGCATAAACTGGACACAGAGAACCCACAGAGAGGACTGCTGAACTTGCCTAAATGTGAGATGATTCTTTGGGGTTCCTGACTCATGAAAGAGTCTGTGAGACATTCTGCAGGACACAGTAGATACTGACTGAATTGCCTTTGAAATTTCCTGCTTCATGGAAATGTCTCTGGATACTATGGGCCTGAAGGCTGAAGATGGATGCCCCAACAGTACAAAGGAACTTTGGGTGACTGTCCAGGCAGCGAAATGTCTCTGTCATTTCTAGAGTTTTGTAAGTTGCTTAGTTCTTATTTACTTAGGTAATATTATATCCTTCTGGAGTCTTTGATGGAGTTGAAGAATGGATAGATAGTTAAAGTTTTCCTTTGTTATGATAAAAGATAAAATGGATATAATATTGTAACTAATTCTTACTTGATAACTATTTTGTTATATGTAATTTTACTATGTTAAAGTTAAAGCCTTTCTTTTATTGTTTAAACAGAAAAAGGGGAAATGATGTGGGAGAGTCTTCTGTTTGAGTTGATTTCATTGGCTAATAAAGAAACTGCCTGGCCCATTTGATAGACCGCCCCTTAGGTGGGTGGAGTAGATAGAACAGGAAGAGGAAGTGAGGTAGAAGGATCAGTAAGATGCCACGCCTCTCCTAAATTAGGCAGACTGCCGTGCCTCTCCTCAGAGAGATGCCAGACACGATGAAGCTCCAGCCCAAGATGGACATACGCTAGAATCTTTCCGGTAGGACACCACTTTGTGGTGCTACACAGATTATTAGAAATGGGTTAAAGCAAGATGTGAGTAAGAGGCTGAAACTAATGAGCCAGGCAGTGTTTAAAAGAATACAGTTTCTGTCTAATTATTTCGGGGCATAAGCTAGACAGGCGACTGGGAGCCGGGTGGGAATGCAACCCGCAGCTCCTCACTACAAACTGGTTTCTTGGGCATGTGGCATTTGAACAAGATTGAGGTTAGAAGCCGAACCTGGGTGCTCAGAGATAGGAGGTAAAGCTGTCCCACGTGAAGGGAATAGAAAGAGACAGGGTCCTGAGGCTAAGGTAGCCAAGTGTCCACCGACCTGAGGAAGGAGAGCTTAGAGGGTGACCTCTACCTGACAGGGACAGTGAGGGGGATGTTTTAGGAACTTCTGTTTCTTTTTAATTTTTAACAATGCTTTACTGCATTTTATCCAGTGTCTGTATGTGTGTGTCCATGCTAAGGTATACATGGGGAGGTCAGAGGACAATTTGCTGAAATTTATTCACACATGGAACCCAGGGATAAAACTTAGGTCGTCAGTCTTGGCAGCAAGCACAGTCACTGGCCCAGCCATCCTGTTGGCCCTGAATTGTTATTTATGCCCTTTTATCACAGAACAGGGATCCAGGATTCTGAGCTGGGAGGCTGTTCCATAGGTCTGCTTTGGACTAGATCCATATCCAGAAGATATGGCTTTTCTGGGACACCCAGGGCAGCTTTGGGGACAGGGACTGGGGGAGAGAAACCCCACCAGCCTTCCTGTAAGAATAGATGACACGGGGCTCTGCCTCCCAGGTGGTCTGAAACACACATGGTTATATCCTCTCTCCCATTCTCCCCAGGGTGAGATCAGAAACCCTTTTCCCTTCGTGCTCAAGCGAGCTCCAGTCTAACTTAAATTTACATCCAGATAAATAAGGTTGCCCCTAGCAACAGCTTCAGTTGGGCTGTTTCGTAGTGCGGGGACATTAAGTCATCATTTGTTTGCTTGTTTGTTTTTGCTGTGGTGAGGACACTTGGCAAGAGGCCCCCTCTCCCTCACGAACTGTGAAGTGCACAGTTCTGTGCGGGTAACCGGATGCCAATACTTTTGTGTGCCTCTCTCTCCCAGCGTCTTCGCGATGGCTACTGTGCTCGGGAGAAAAGGAACAAGATTGAAGGGTTGTGTTAAGTCCACCGAGTGTGCCGCTTTTATGCTCTAAATGCCCAGGCATAATTTACATGTCGATGTGGTAATAAATCGCCCTGTGATCCCCTCCTCTTGAAGACTGGTGGGTTAAGACTAAAAGGAGAGGAAATTGACCTTCTGCCTAGGGTAAAGGACAGAGCCTGGCTGGAAGCCTGGGGCTCAGCGGTGTGTGAGCAGATCGAAGGGCTGTGTGTAGAGCAAGAGGGGAGGGCATAAAGGAGAGGACGTCATTTTTAGAGAAAGCTCAGAGCAAAGAAACAAAAGACAGACACACGTGTTCTTATACAGAAAACACGTCACCGGCTAAGCTGTATCCTCAGCCCCTGGGACCCGACTTCTAAAGGGACATGGGACACCAGAGTAGTGCCACCCTAGGGGACACCTCCTTCCATACGGACCTTTTCAAGGCACTCAGTCTGCAAACCATCGCAGGATGAAGTGAGGGAAAGCTGCAACACAAAACGTATCATGTCTGGGAAACGCGTGCCCAGGAGGAAAATGCACCGGCAGCCGCTGGCTCTGTCTGTTTACTAGAGCAGGTGGCTGCCTGCCACAGACCAACTTGAACTTGGACCCGATGCCATTTCCAGTTTCCCCAGCCACTGACTCCATGTTTTCAGAAAGCCAAGTGCAGCCGCAGGCTCCTTGGATGTCTCTAACACTGGAGATGTGGAGGCTGGAGGGAGAACTCCCCAGGGCTCACTGGCGAGTCTTGCTGAACTGGTGAGCTTTAGGTCAGTGGGGGACTGTCTCAAAAACACTTGGCATGCATGCACGCATGAGCCCACAAGAGAAGGCATAGCTCAGTGGGAGGTCCTTAGGGACCTGGGGACACAGTTGCTGAAGGGGATTAGGGAACCTAGTCTTGGGGTCCCGCCTCCTCCTCCTTCTCCTCTTCCTCCTCTTTCCTTCTTCTCTTAACCTCTCTCTCCCCCTGTCCTCCTCTCTCCTTCCCTCCCTCCCTCCTTCCCTCCCTCCCTTCCTCCCTCCCTCCGTTCCTTCCTTCTTTCTTCCCTCTTTCACTCCTCCAATTGGACAAATGACCACTTTCATGCATCCGCCAGAAAGCGCTCCCACCTGCCACCCTCACGAAAGGCCAAATCAATGGGTCCCCTAATCTTGGCCTTTGAACCTCCCAAACTGTAAGCTCAATAAATCTCTTTTCTTCCTCCAAAGCCTTCTTGAGGTATTCTTCTACAACAATAGTACTCTAACAGAGCTGGGAAGGTGGCCCAGTGACCGATAAACTTCCTGTGTAAGCACGGGACCTGAGGGTGGACGCCCAGTGCCTACAGAAAGGCTAGGCACAGGTGTGTGCATCTGTAACCCCAACACCGGGGAATAAGCAGGCAGGCAGATCCCTGAGGCTCCCTGGCCGGCTGGCCCATCCAAATCACTAAATCCCAAATTGTGTGTTATATGAGATATGGCCATGGAAGACCCCAGTGTTGACCTCTGGCCTTCACAGTCACGTGCACACATGTACATGCTCACACACACATGCACACACACACATGCACACACACACATACCCCTCAAGCAACTCCAATTTCATTCTAATTCTTCATTCAGATTTTTAAAAAATAGTAAATTTCTTTTTGGGAGAAAGGTGCACTTGCCATGGTGTGTGCGTGGAGGTGAGGGGACAGCTCATGGGAATCAGTTCTCTCTCGCCTTCCACCATGTGGGTCCTGGGAGTCGAACTCCGGTCATCAACATTGGCAGCAAACTGAGCCATCTTGCTGGCCCAGTTTTCATGTTTGCATCAGTGACCCATTTCACGGTCAGCATTTTTGGGAGCTGGTGAGTCTCTGCTTAGTTCATCTCGGTTGGACAGATAACACGCTTTGGATTTATTTCGGCCTCTGTTTTGTATAACTGCACTTGAAACACGGGAATGCAACACGTCTTCAGAGAGAACTGGAGATTCTGGCCACAGCAAAATGTGGATGAAGCCCATACTTTCTGGAAAGCATCTTGCCAAGGAGACTTTATGCAGCGAGGCAGGGGAGGGTCTGAACTGGTGCATGGGTTGTGCAAACGGATCTGTGTTTGCCCTGCAGCTGCTGTGTGTTAGAAGCGCCAATCGGCTTCTACAGGCAAGGTGACTGGCACACCTTGCAAATGCTGAAGGGAGGAGGAGCTGAGCAATAAAAAGTTAATATCGGCAGACTTTTTTATAAAGTGGAATTGTTTTTGTTTTTGCTTTCAAGATAGGCGTTAGGAAAAACAGGTGCTGTGGTCTAACATGTATCAGGATCCCAATTGGCTCTCTGAGGCCATGTGACTCCTTTGCTCTGCGCACAGCCCTCTCCACTGAGGTCTCAATCAGCCCTGCTCTGAATGAGCCTCTGCATTCACCTGTGAAATGGGGAGAGCCACGTGTATGAGGCACGTGTGTCACTACTGTGACAGAAATGCCTGCCAAAAGGGACTTAAGGAAGGGAGGCTTTGTGGATCACAATTTGTCTGTTAACTGACTGGCCATGTTGCACCTGAAGTCAGGAAGCCAAGAACAGACAGGAAGTGAATCTAGTCTATAAAATCTCTAGACCCACCCCAGAGCCTCACTTCCTCTGACTTGGCTCCGCCTCCTAAAGGTTTCTCAACCTCCTAAAGCAGAGCCACCACCTGGGGACCAAGGATTTGAACACATGAACCTGTGGAGAGGGTCTTGCTGTTAAGCCTTAATAAATCCTGACCCTGATCCCAGGAATTGAGCAATGAATGTGTGGCTTGAAGCAGAGCATGGTGGTGCATGCTTATAATCCCAGAGCTGGGTAGATGGAGACAAGCAGAAACCAGGGCTCACAGGCCAGCCAGCCAAGCGTGGTTGACAAGTTCCAGGCCAATAATAGACCTTGTCTCAAAAAAGAAGGTAGATGATCCCCCAGGAACTACCATGGAGGTTGTCCTCTGCCCACCAACATGTACACACATATGTACAAGCACTCATACACATGTTCACAAACATACATGTATACAAAAGAAGACAAGCAAAGTCACCTGGTGGAAGGGGAAGTTGGGACAAAACTCTAGGAGGTCAGATGACAACCGAAGGTGTTGGTCCTCACCTTCCACTTTATTTAAGAGAAAGTTTGTTGTGATTAAATACGTGACCGAAAGCAACTTGAGGATGAGAAGGTGTATCTGGCTTATACCCCCAGGGTCACAGTCCATTGTTGAAGGACGTTTGGACAGGACATGGAAGCAGGAGCAGGATGTAAAAACTACAAAGAGACACAGCTTACGGCCTCACTCACAGGCGCGTGGCTTAGGTAGCTTTTTAATACAGCCCAGGACTGAAGTGGGATGTCCTTCTGTATATGTGTTGCTTTTATTAGTTGATGAATAAAGCTGTTTTAGGCAATGACTTAGCCGAGTAAAGCCAGTCGGGAAATTTAGACAGAGATAGAAAGAAAGAGTAGGCAGAGTCAGAGTCACCACATAGCCACTGGAGGAGAAAGATGCCACAACATTACCTGTAAGTCACAGTCTTGTGGCCATACATAGATTAATAGGAATGAGTTAATTTAAGATGTAAGAGCGAGCTAGGAATATGCCTGAGCCATTGGCCAAACAGTGTTGTAATTATTATAGTTTCTGTTTGATTATTGGGATCTGACCAGCCCAGAAATGAAAGCTTAGTCTCTGCTTACACAGGACCACCTGCTTGTGGATAGTATCACTCACTATGGACCGAGTTCTTCCACCAATCTAGATAATCTTTCCACAGAAATGCCCCCTGGCCAATCTGCTTTGGCAGTTCATCAATCGAGGCTCTCCTGTGATGAGTCTAGGCTATGCCAAGCTGGCAAGGAAAACTAACCAGGACAAAATTGTTCTAGTTTGCCACTCCACGAGCCAAGCAATCTGGCCCAGGAACTTTTGGGGATTCTCTTGTCTTTTCCTCTCACTCCCCCTCTCCCACAGGTAGGCAGGTTAGACCTATGGAGCAGCTTGCATAATGAATCCCCATGCTTGCCCAGAAAACTCATTATGTACTGAGTCCTTTCCCTGGACCTTAATCAAAAGTTTCCATGCACAATGAAAAGCAGGGCCCTGCTATCCTCAGCTACCTGGGTACACCTGGAAGCCACAACATCAAGCGCTCAAGCATCATTTAGAAGCCAGCGGTCAGATTTGATTGTGCATTGTCCCCCTGCCCGGGGCAGCAAATGAAAGAGCCATGTGTGTGCTGCTGGCTCAGAAGCACAAACATTCTACAGATAATAGCAGGAATCTGAGGTAGCTGGAGGGGTCCAGAGCTTTCCCATCAGGATGGCAGTACCCCAGCCGAGCCGTCAATTCAGGATGAAGTAGGGGCTGCTGTGTTTGGTTGCTGCTCTCCTTGGGCCAGCTGGGCTGTTTGTGAAGAGGAAGCATCCAGAACCATGTCTGGCCTCTCATGGCTTGTGGCCCTGGTGATGAAGAGGAAGTACATTTAGCTTAGATACTGTTCCTCTCTGAAGTGGGCTGTCACTTGCTTGTTGGGTACAGGCTTAGTGTGTGAGGGCTGAGTTTACTGTTGTTGAGTTCTGAATTTAACCACTCAGACCAGTCCATATCTCCAGTCAAATTAGTTATGGCTTGAAAGTGGACTGAGAAGAGATCCCAGGAGGCAATGCAGGTGATGTGGGATGTCCTTCTGTATATGTGTTTCTTTTATTGGTTGATGAATAAAGCTGTTTTGGCCAATGGGTTAGCAGAGTAAAACCAGGTGGGAAATCAGAACAGAGATAGAGAGAAAGGGTAGGCAGAATTAAGGAGTCACTAGCCAGCCACCAAGGAAGCAAGACATGTAGAAAATGAGGTAATGCTACTGCCTCATGGCAATATATAGATTAACAGAAATGGGTTAATTTAAGATGTAAGGGCTAGCTAGGAATATGCCTAGGCCATTTGCCAAACAGTGTTGTAATTAACACAGCTTCTGTGTGGTTATTCAGGTCTGGGTGGCTGGGAAAAGAAAACGGTCTCTGTCTTCATACAGCGAGATAGCTCAGCTGTGAAGTGCTTGCTTTGCAAACATTAGTGCCTCAGTTCTGTCCCCAGCATCCATGTAAACAGCCAGTGTGGTACCCAGAGATGGAAGACAGAGAGAAAGGATCCCTGGAACTCATTACCCAGCCAAGCTAGCCCAACTAGTCAGCTCCAGCCCAACAAGAGACCCTGTCTCAAAAAAAACATGGTGGTGCATGCCTTTAACCTCAGCACTTGTGAAGCAGGGCCAGGAGGATGGCTAAGAGTTTGAGGCCAGCCTGGTTTATAACAGTGAGACATTGTCTCAAAAAACAAAATCAAAACTAAGATTGACAGTACCTGAGGAAGAGCACCTGAGACCACACACACACACACACACACACACACACACACACACACAGAAGTGAGGAACGAGCTGGGAATGTAATTAGTTACTCCCATCTGCAGGGGGCACCCAACAGGCCTTTCCTGCCCTCTGCTCTACGCTGGCATCTCATGATCTCGTTCCCCTGCCTGAAGCCCCTTTAAGGCAAGCCCCAGGTCAAGGTTCTGGCTAGCCAACTTTCTTAAGCCTTTTCTCATTTTCTCTCCCCGCTCAGCCCCCAAGAGTCTAAAAGTATCAGATGAACTGTGTGGGTACTGCTGCAAAACCCAGTGAACATACGCAGCAGCGCTGGATAGAGACTTCACGTGATTTTATTGTATAGCATGTGACTGATCACTCGGGAATGCTGTAAAAAAATGATTTAAAAAATGGAGGCTCCTAAAGGGAGAATTTGTATGGATTTAAACTGTGAGCTCTGGTTTAAAGAGGGCAGGTCACAAACTTAGCGGTTTTGTATCTGACTTTATGAGCAGCAAAGAGCCGCTTAAGGGCTCGTCTACCCCAGGGTCAGAGTCCACAGCTTGCATGCTGCGTGGTCTGATTCCCATCCACAATCCCCCGGCCCCATGATTAATGTTCTTATTGATATTCCCCTCACCCACAACCTCCTGTCGTCCTGGTCTCAGCCGATCACGTGACGCTCCAAAGCCCCCTGTGGGTCTTTCACCTTTCTATCTATCCCGGGTTACTCGCAGACAGTTGCCACTTGATAAATGTTTGTCAGGCGGCTCGTCTGCTCAAATTGTTTTCCTCTATCGACGGCACCAGTTTGTTCCCTAATAATCGGCTCTGGCACATTCGGGGATGATTTATCCGGCCTCCTCCAGGGGTATTCAAAGGGCGCCACTAAATTAAAGATCTTCGGAGAGAACTCTCTGCAGAACGAGCTTTCTAGATGGGTTGGAAACAAGAGGCCAAAGAGCAGGGAAGTCCTGAGATGGTTTTATGGGAGGAAGAAGTGATTCAAAGTCAAAGGTCAGAGCTCTTTCTAATTCATTTTCTAGGGGCTGTGGGCTCCTGGCTCACCCCGGGCTGCTGAGGGTTATGTTCCTGGGAATCGCTCTGGCCGGCAGTGGGCAGGGGGAACAGCTCCCAAGTCTTCCAGCATGCCCAGTGTGTTGCCTTTCCACCGCTCGCTTTCTCTTTCGGAAGAACAAATCCGGAGCATCCAGAGGGAGGAGCTAAACAGCTCATTCATCATTAGTGTGTAGATTTGCTTTCATCTTTAATAAATGATAAAATTATATATTTTGCAATGAGTTCTTTTAAAATAATTTTATTCATGATTTGAACATTTACTTTATGTATCAATATACTTGGGGTTATGTTAAAATTATAGGGCACAAAAAGGGGTGGTCATGAGGGGTAGAAGCTTAAGAAGCCCTGTGTTAAGACATGTTGCCCAGAGGTTAGCTTATGTTAGGTGCTGTCTTTGCACAAACTGTGAAGTGGACACCGTCTAGACTTATCTGGATAAAACTGTCTCAGTTGAATTATTATCTCTATCAGGCTGGTCTGTAAACATGTCTGTGAAGGATTATATTGTCTTAGCTGAGCCACTGTGGGTGGCCGCATTCCCTAGGCAGATGTCTCCAGGCTATATAAGAGAACTAGCTAAGTATGAGCCAGAGTGAGCCAGCACTTTGGGGTCAAACAACAGAAATAGATTTCCTAGTCTTGGCTACCTTCTGAAGAGGACAATCTCCCTTCCCAGGAGGAAGCCACAATTGCCAAAACCTGGGCCAGGGAGAGATGAGCGGGAGGGGGCAGAGGGAAGAGGAGAAAAAGGAAGGACATTCCTTCACGTCAGGGTCTGACCATCACTTGGGCTTTTAATCTATGTTGTGGGAATACCCAAGGGACCATGTGGGAGGCACCCATTCCTCTCCCCACACAGGATTCCAAACAGAGTCTGGGCTGAACTGGAGTCTTAGACACCCTTCTCCAGGGGACACATGCATCCACTTCCAAACTACAACCTGGTGACCTGGCCTTTGCCTCACAAATGGTCCTGCAGACCTGTTCTCTCAAAGGACAGCCTTGGAACGAGTATCCAAAAGTGCAAGGTCACAAGTCAAAAGGATCCTGCCTGGGTCCATGCATCACTTTGGAAGACTGATCGGGGCAATTTGTTTGGACTTTATAAGAGCATGGGGAGCTTTTGCAATGAGCAAGGGAGAAGTATCTACCAGTGTGGCTGACACTCTCTCAGCACACCCAGCAGTGATTAAAAAAGGTAGTAAAGTCTTTCTGGAGTCGCAGTTGGCCTCTTGTCACCAGACAATGCTGAAGAACACCTGGAGAGTAAATTCTCCATCTTCTGGATGGGTCAAATGAAGGCTTTAGACGATGAATCACCGAAGAATTGGGGCTCAGACTCAGGTTGCTTTTTATTTTCTCAAACTGTTTTTTAATCAATAATTCCCCCCCCCCCCAGATTGCCTTTGATGGGCATGTCGACCTGGCATCCCTCAGAGGAGCACTGAAGCGCCAAGCCCCGCAGCCATGCTTGGAGAAACTCGCAGGAAACCTTCCCTTTCCTGATCCCAAGAGGACAATGGCAGAGCAAATCCTCAGGTTTTCTAATTTTCTCATTGCTGTGGCAAAAACACCTAACAAAAACCAATGTAAAGAAAAAAGGTTTTATTTTGATTTATGGTTTGGGTTATAGTCACAACCAAAAGATAATAAATTGAAAATCAAAAAAATTCATTATATAAGTTTCAAATAACTTTGATTATGGTGTACTGTTATAAATTTCCTACTTTATCCTTAATTATTGTTTCTTTTTTGGGGGAGTGGGGAACAAACTGTGTAGCCCAAACAGGCCTTAAATGTGCCATCCTTCTGCCTCAGCCTTCCCAGCACTGGGATTACAGGCATTCAGATCTTGAATTAGTTAATGTTTCTTGATATTGAAGGCACCTTTATTTTGTGTGTGTGTGTGTGTGTGTGTGTGTGTGTGTGTGTGTAGACACAGAGAGAAAAAAACCAACAGGTTCAACCCTACACACCATTTCAAGTGTCATTGGAATAACACACCTTCCTCATTAACGGAAAAGTGCTGCAAAAATAGTCTTTCATTCCTGCTAAGCATCTACTGTGTAGCTGACACCATGCTAAATACCTCAAATATTTCCTCATTGATTGTCAGAGAAGGAGTAATGAAGAGGAAACCATCCTTACCCCCCATTTTACAGATGGCAAAATAGAGGCCCCCAGAATGAAATGACCAGTCTCGGGCTCCACAATGCCACTCCTCAAACCTCTTGGGTACTGTCTTCGGTGATCCTAATATAAAATGAGACTGTCACATAACCGCACACAAATGAAGATGTCATGTTTCTACCGTGCCAGAACTGGAAAGTTGGGACTACCAAGGAGAACAGTGGACAATCCTAAAACTTCCAGGTTCCCCGTCTCTCTCCATGCCAAAGCTATAATCACACAGGGAAATCCGTCATGGATACAGAACATTCTAGAAGGAGCCAAACCTCTAGTTAGCAGAGGTGCGAATTCCAACCAGCTGTTTAAGGACATAAGACCTGCCACACGGATGGAGTCAGGTCCAACTTTGAAGTCACCTCTCCCCAGAACAAGATGTGGTCTATAATCTTTCTAATCCAGTCTTCAAACAACAGAGGGTGAGAGCGATCATACCTCGTAAGCAAGCTGTAACGGTAAGCTCGAACCACAGCTAGGAACACTGTTAAGCCTCTCCCATTACACCCGGCCTGGCTTTGCACTGTGCGCTGAGTACACCAGAGCTGGTTCACACTGTTGCTTGATGCGAGACAACTTCGCAATTCGCCCTGGAGATTTTACTCAGCTCGAAGCTGAATAAAGCTCAGGTTGTTTGGATTATTTTATTGGTTACACTTGTTCCTTGACCATTTTATCCCCAGCATAATAAGGTCTGCTTCCTCTCCCCCACCCTCTCTAGTCTCCCTCACCTCCCCCTTTTCTTTCATCTTCCTTTCTCGGCCCCCTTTCCCACATCCATTCATTTAGTTCGGCTTGCTTTTGCGATCCTAGGATTTTAACCAGGGCGTGTGTGGCCACAGGTTTGGAAACCTCAATTGGACAGGTTCACAGCTAAGGGCAATGGCTGACCTTCCCTCCGAATTTGCCACTTTGATCTTTTTCTGACTGGTTTTATTTTGCTTTCTCGGAGGGTTCTAGAAATGCACACCCATCATGAGAAACCACCAGTCATGGGAAACGATTCACATTATCAATGAATCAGGCCTGGGAGAGGTAGCTCTTGATAACAGGGAAATGGTCAGTATGTACCATTCAACACCATCCAGAACTATCTGCAAAGAGAATCTCAACTGAGGGACTGCCCGTATCCGATTAACCCGTGAGCACGTCAGTGAGGGACTGTGTTGTTGTTAATCCATGTCGGAGGGCCATGCCCACTGTGGGTGGTACTATCCCTAGGCAGGTGGCTCTGAAACTTACAAGAACTCAAAATGAGTATAAGTTAGCATGTAAGCATGCCAAGCTACAGTCTCTAGGTTCCTGCTGTACTTTAGCTGTGAAGTGAGTTCCTTGGCTAGAGGCAAGGCTGTGTAAAACCAAACAGGCCTGCCTTCAAGTTCCTGTCTTAAATATAAGCATTGATGTCCCTCAACCATAGACTAAGATATGGAATGCTAATCTGACCCTTTCTTCTCCTAAGGGGATTTGTGCCAGAGTGTTTAACCACAGTGGCAGCCATCAAACTGGAAAAATATGCATTGTGTACACGTGCAAAATTGTCTAAAAACCAACTTGATTAACCAAAAAAGCTTGAAAAGTCAGTTCTTCAGGCATGCAAGCAGCCACAGAAAGCCAGTGGCTGCATCTCTGGATGGTATAAACAGTGTTCTCATTCTCTTGGAAGACTCTGTAGACAATATGGTCAATGTGAGGGGAGTCCAGTTGACCTTGCATGGCGCTGTCTCCACATAACGCTGTGTTGGCCCAGCCAGCTGGAGCAGGTGGGTAAATCCAAGAGGCCCGTCTGTACCCAGCATGGTCTAACACTCCCTGGGAAGGTGTGAATTATCAGAATGCCTCCCTGCCTGCCAGGCTGATATCAGGCTCCCCAGAGAAAGGAACTTAGGAAACCGAGGTTAGCATTTGTCAAGCACCTGAGTCTTTTCTTGAATCCAAATATGATTTAAAGACAGCATTCATGAGAAGACCTTCAGAGCAATAGGGTGTGTCCATTTTCTGTGAGAAATATAACTCTAAGAAAATATGAACTATGAGAGACTGTCTGCCTTAAAATGAATGGGCCGAGAGCAAACAGGAGGATGAATTCTTCACATCTGTTCCTCTTTTTCATTTCCCCCCAACATGACCATATTTTTGTATAAAATATGGTACGTGGGTACGAAATATGTCATATTCAGACTTTTTTAAATTCAGAGGATAACACCTCAATAATGTCTCTATCTAAAAGCATTCTATTTCCCAGAAATGTTCTGAGGAGTTCGCAAACATATTTTTGTAAAACAGATAAACAGTGTGAACACCAGATGCATCATGTGCCAGGAAAGTGTTTCTATTATAAATTTGCTTTGTTTGGGAGGAAGAGAAACTAGCAAGGGAGAAAACCAGTTGGCCACAGTTGCGTTAAAGACAGGCGAATTCCTTGTCTTTCTTGGCATTTTACAGCTTGTGGTGCAATCTCGGTTTTCCCACTTGTAAAGAGTGTGGGAACTAAACTAGATGAACCATTTCCTTATTAAATGAAGGCCACTTATTGCTGGATTCATAATATGCAGGTCCATAGAATATTTTCCAAGTCTTTGACTTTTCTTCAGGTTAGTCACAGACTGTTCGAGCTACCCTTGTGCCCCCTAAACTGGTGGTCCTCCGCATCTATTCCAGAATGTAGACAAAGGAGGAGGGTTGTCAGGTTGGCGCCACCCAGTGGCACTGAGCTGACAATGCAGGAGCAGGATAGTAGACCAGATTGGGTTTCCTTTCCAGATGATGTAGAGCTTTGGAAAGAGCTCAGGCTTGTATCCTCTACTTTCTTTTTACTTAGTGCCGGACCCCTGCTCTAGCTGGAGTTCTGTTTCTGTAACACATACACTGACCAAAAGAGCACAGGGAGGAAGGGTTAATCTGGCTTACAGTCCATCATTTCTGGAACATCAAGGCAGGAAGCCGCTTCATATTCATAGACAAGAGCAAAGAGAGAACACACCCTCTCTTGCTTGTACTCAGATAGCTTTCTTCATTCATATTCAGTTCAGGGCTCCCACCTAGGGAATGGTGCCACCTAGAGTGGGCCAGGTCTTCCTATATGAATTAACAGTTAAGACAAGCCCCACAGATATGCCACAGATCAACCTGATCTAAATAGTTAGTTCCCCAGTAAGACTCTCCTCTAGGTGATTGTGGGCTGTGCCAATTTGACAGTTAAAACTAACCAGCCCAATCACGTTAGCTAGATTTTCTCTCAGATTCCCAGAATTACAGGTAACGATCCAGCATCCTCTCTCAGAGGTATTTTTTTTGTTTTGTTTTTTTCGAGACAGGGTTTCCCTGTAGTTTCTAGAGCCTGTCCTGGAGCTAGCTCTTGTAGACCAGGCTGGCCTCGAACTCAGAGATCCACCTGCCTCTGCCTCCCGAGTGCTGGGATTAAAGGCGTGCGCCACCACCGCCCAGCCTCTCAGAGGTATTTTATCTGGTCCTCAAAAGCAAGCAAATGCTCTTTTACAATGTCCCTTCTATTCTACATAACTGTTGTCTCAGGTCCATCCTGACAGAGAAGATCATCATTGTACTTAGGGTCCAGAACTCTCTTCTGAGGGTCCTCCTCCCAGGGACGATCAAAATAGCCTTCCGTCCCCTCTGATCTGATGGGTGAGTGAATTTGCGATGCCATTCAAGCTGTTTGGCAGCCTGGGATAGAAACTCAGTCTCCTCATTGCCCAGTGTCTAAACTCTGTGACATTGCATATGTTACTGAAGCTTCCTAACGCGGAGTTTCTGCATCTAAGAGAATAGGACAAAGCCACCTGCCTTAGGACCATTATCAGTGCACAGCAAGAGAGGGTTACACTGAGATGCTTTTGAACTTCACATCAAAATCATTGATGGTTAGTTTGTTAGAAACTCACTTAAAAGAATTTAAAATTGTGTATGTATGGGGGTTACGTGAATGAATGAGTGCGGGTACCCACAGGGTTCAGAAGATGGCGTCAGATCCCCCAGAGCTGGAGCTACGGGCAGCTATGAGCCACCCTCCATGGATGCAGGGAGCAGAAATCATTAAAATTCTCCCCTCCATGAATGTACATGCCACATAGCATTTGCTCAATAGCAGACCACAAGGATGGTAATCACTACTCTAAGACCTAGATCTGAAAAATCTTGTTGACAAGCAACATTATGATATAACATATTCTGTGTGTGTGTATGTGTGATGTGTGTATTTGGTCTGTGTGTGTGAGTGTGTATGTATGTGTGTGTGTGTTTGGTGTGACCAAACCTATTGCTCCGACCAGTTGCATCAATGTCCAGTGTGCGCTGATTATACAGGGCACATCATCCTTGCTGAGGGTATGAAATACCTACCTGTGTTAATGATAGATGCGTGTACTGTGTTATACTTCTGACCATTATGCCGGAGTGTATTTCATCTGCTTATCAAAAGTGTTTTTTATAGACCAGCATGCAAGTCATAAAATCCTCTTAAACTTTCTCTGTATTGACAGATCCCTTCACTGCATTAAGGGGCCACATGGTATAACCACCCACTGCCAAAATTTTTCATGCCTCCATTCCTAAAACATCTCCTGGGCTTGGCGCAATGGGTAAAGGTTCTTGCTGTCAAGTTTGACAGCCTGAGTTAAATCCCATGGTGGAAGGAGAAAACCAACTCCTGCAAGTTGCCCTCTGACCACTCCACAAGTTCTGTGGAATGCTCTCTCTCTCTCTCTCTCTCTCTCTCTCTCTCTCTCTCTCTCTCTCTCTCTCTCATACACACACATACACACATGTAAGTGAATAAACAACACAATTTAAAAATATCACTAAATTACCAAGTGACACGTACATATTCTTTAAAAACCAGAGTTTTTAAACATAGGAAAGCTGTCTGATTTTATGCCCTGTGCTCTGATATCATAAGCCTTAAATGACACACAGCATTTGGCATATGCTGAAAATGTAGTTGCGGCTCTCTTCCTCACTCAGGGTGAGCTCTCACCAGCCATACACATAACAGATATGGTCCTGGCCTTCTGGCTCTTTCCCATTGAAACAGGGTGGGCAAATGACAAGGTTTGACCAATAACTTGGTGTTAAATGGTCAGTAGAATTTCAGCAAAATTTTAGGATAGATTGGGTTTGTCACTTGAGTGTGTGTGTGTGTGTGTGTGTGTGTGTGTGTGGTGAGTATTGGGGAACATAACATAGGACAGATACCCTTTACCGAGAGAAAGCAGGGCAAGTTCTTTTTGCAAGAAGCCCACAGAAGAAACAAAGGGTACTCTGGTATTTTTGAGTTTTTGGTTTGGGTGCCTGGCTGAGGCCCAGTGACCCTTTCCCTTTGTGTCCCATTAGACACTTAATACCCCTCTACCAGCTTTGTCCCCTCAAGCCCAAATTTGAGCTTAACAAATTCAGGGTTTCCCTCTGGAATCAGTGTCATGGTCCTGTGTCCTATGTTATCTAAAATATCAAGGAAGGGCACTGGTAATTTAATTAGGGTTTCCTGCTAAATTTGGCCTGGTATTTGGAAAAAGATTAGAAATTTGGGAGAAGATCCAAATATTTGCTTTTTATTCCATAGGAAAAGATAGAACAAGAGAGGGGAATGAGAGGGAACCAGAAAGAGAGAGGGGGAGAAGGGGAAGGAAAGAGGGGAAAGCACAGGGGAAAGAAATTCACAGAAAGAAAATGACAATGAAAAGTTATAAAATTCATCCACATCAAAGAGAGCAAGAGAACAGTATGCCCACCACAGCGGCCAGTATCCAGAAGGACCAACTGTAGTCTCTCAAGTGGCTCACTAATGATAGGGCCTGCAAAGCCCACCATTACTC
Source organism: Arvicola amphibius (assembly GCF_903992535.2). Lineage (NCBI taxonomy): Eukaryota > Metazoa > Chordata > Mammalia > Rodentia > Cricetidae > Arvicola > Arvicola amphibius. Next base: position 9,980,371 of record NC_052052.2, on the reverse strand, counting down.
AGATTCCAAATAGACAGCATGGACATTCTTTAGCCATTGGCCCTGGGCTCATGGCTTGCACCAGGAACAAGCCTGCCATAGACTGATGTTTTGCAAAGTTTAGTTCCAAAGAACATGCTGGAACCAAGCCGTTGTTTGTTTTGTGCGAGATTATAAGGTCTCGGGTGCCCTGTTATCTGGAAGGTGGCTTGCTTAGACTATGACTATGGTTCAGCTTTCTTGGCAATGCCGAGAAGTCCTTTACCATTTGACAAGCATAATTTCGCCCTTCCTAAAGAGGTCTGAAACCCTGCCTTGGGGAGGCAGTTCCCATTCATGGACCCAGGCTTACTTTGTTTCCCTCCATCATCCTTTGAGGACCTGGTAGAGTTCTTTCTAGATGTTTGTAATTACTTCCGTATCATACCTTGACATGTATATATTTTAACTTTACCAGCTTAAATAATGGTGTTGTTGAAGATGACAATTACAACAGAAAGTTTTGGATAAGCCAAATAGGCATGGGGCTGGAAAAACAACTCAGTGGTTAACAGCATGTACTGATCTTTCAGAGGACCTGGTTTCATTCCTAGCACCCACATGACAGCTCCCAATCACCTGTAACTCCAGTTCCAGGTTCAACACCCTCTCTTCTGGCCTCCACAGGTACTGCATACATGTGGCGCACAGATACACATCCAGGCAAAATACCCACACACATAAAATAAATGTAAATAAATCTTTTTAAAATACTTTAAAATTTATTCTTGGATGTCTGGACATGGTGACATTTGTAGCTTCAAAGATTGAATGCCAAATTTTCTTCCATGCTTCACAAATATTACTTTAGTTTTGGGGATGAGATCGTAGTAGCCTACTGAAGGTATTTCCCCTGGACAGTGGAGTTCTTATTACCTTATCTGGAAAATTCTACAACTGTCTGGGTATAATTAAGATCTCATGTCTCCCATACAAGGTTTGTATGGAACCACTCCCCAACTCCAACCACAGATCCAAAATGAAAAACAACACTCCTTTAGAAAAGTGGCTGCAAAGCTCAAAGGGGTACTCAGGAGTTGCTAGGTTTTCAGACAGTCGGGCATCTGCAAGTGAGACAGAATGGAGAGAATGGAACAGATGTTTGATTGCCGATTCTAATAAAGCTGGGAGCTCTGGCCTCTTGCCTCTCAGTTGTCTGTGGCGTGACTCTGATGGGCTGGCCTGTGAATCCCCCATTTACAATCTTATCACCGAGGATGGAACTGGTACCCATTAACAAGCTCTCCGGAGCCAGAACTTTGGAGCTGTGACACTTTCCAGGCCAAAATCTGTCAAAAAGTCCAGAACAAGCTAGCTGATTTCTCTCCTCGGGAGAGAAGAGAAAATATTTCCATCTTCCCAGACAAGGGCTTCTGGCACTTTGAGAGCATGGTGCAGTAAAAAGAAAAGACTGGCTTGTGTCCTTCCTGAGGAAACAGGTTTCCAAAGAACACCCTGAACAGGAATCACAGGCTGTTTTGATCCCTTATTCATGGCCGTCATCTACCTCCTCTTTCAGAAAATGTACCATACTCATCAGCATCTCCTCCTGCTTCAACCAGAATGAGCTGTTATGTCGTGATACATTCAAACACCCGGAGACGTGTATTCGAGCAGTGAGTGTTCTTCAAAACCTGTTCTTAATTATCCAGAGTGCTTAAAATCTTCCTGGTGTTGTCTTCCTCCCTGCCCTCTTCTCTGAACATCTGTTTAGGCCAAGATCAGCAGGGTCAGGTTATGATTGGTCACTGTCTTGTCTGTGAGGGGTGTCGTTTAAGGCCTGGTTGTGATAGCAACAGGATCAGGACTGTGATTAGCTAGCAAATAATTCTAACTGGGAAGCTCTGTTGTGGTTTTCCCCAGAAAGCCACACTCTAGACTCTTTTGAAGGGGAGCTTTTATGCCCCTCAATTATTATTTTCCTTCTTCACAGTAACTTATGTAGGCAGAAAGCAGAGGAAAGCTCAAGCAATTTAGATTGGCTCCACCTATGGTCATGGTGGTTTGGGAGTATAAATTCCCAGAGAGCAAGGGAAGTATGGAAATGCATGGTAACAGAAAAACCATAGGATATCAGTTTCCTACTGCAAGCCTTGTTTGGGGACATGTAGGGACCTGGGGAAGCCTTGCGTGCATGTGTAGAGAGCAGGCAAAGTCCAGAGTAACTGTGTGTCATTTGACATTTGCACAGCCATGTCAAGAATCTCAGTGCTTCAGATCCAAGGAAGTAACAAAGCCTCTTCTGCAGGGGATGAAGCTCAGAGGAATGACAAACCCCTCCTCCTCTGGTCAAAGTGTGAATGTTGTCAGCCTGTGCAACTAGTAGCAACTGCAGCTCCCTCCCCTGGACGTTTACAGCCTGAGACAGCCTATGAGCTGTGGAGACTAGCTAACTCCTCCCCCTGCACTGCACATAACGATTCTTCTGGGTTTCCAGATGTTGTGTGGAGGCTGGTGCAGCTCCATCAAAGTGCACACAGCCCACACAACCCCAGCTTCCTGTATGTGTGTCTGTTTCCATCCTTTCTTTATTCCCTTGCCACCTTGAGTGAGGGTATCAGACCCAAATCCCATGCATCGTGTTGGGGACTGATAGGTCAGAATTACACCCAGATAATTGTGGAGGCTTTCAGGTAAATTAGTGTGAACTCCATTGTCCAGGGAATACATTCCTTGTCTGCCTTATTTGGAAATCCATACTGGATCTTCTAAAGACAATGTGAAGGCTGAGCAAGGAGTGCAGAGCACACAGAATAACAGCTTTAAGTGGTTGGGGAGCTAATGGCAAGGAAGCTAATTTACTGTCTTTACAATTAATTTACTGTCTTTACAGTGGGTAAAGACAATGCATCTGGAGAGGTGGCTCACAGCAGAAGGAGTGCTTGCTGTACAAGCAGGAGGACCTGAGTTCAAATCCTCAGCACCCAAGTTAAAAGTTGGGTGCAGCCCCATGTGTCTGTAACTCCAGCACTGTCAGGGTGTGTGGAGACAGGAGACTCTCTGGGACTTGCTGGCCACCAGCCTAGCTCTGGGTTCAGGAAGATGTCCTGTGACTTCCATGCACGTGTGTCAAACAAACGATGCACAGCCAGGAAACGGATGAATGAATGAGTGGATGAGTCAGCAGACAGATCCTCTGGGCCAAAATAAATAAATAAATAAAAATAAAGAAGAAGAAAGAGTATTGCAATCGTCGCCTAGACAGTTAATTCCTTGGGGTCGTATTGCAAAAAAATTTCTTCCCTCAGGGGAATGTAAACAATGTCTATATGCTCCTCACAAGGACCCAACAACAAACAAAAGCATAATCTCACAGAAGTTCTGACTCAGAACTAATGACTTCATTGGGCTTTCTGAATGAGCATGCGTGAGGGATCACCTGCGGGAGCATAGGTGACCCCAAAGCAACCACATCAGAAAGCCTTCACCCAGCATGGACGATGGCTTCCCACAGCCTCAGAGATGGCGTCCTTCTCCTAGTGTTCTCCACCTACATACTCCAGCACCTCCCTCCCCTGGGCTCCAAAGTCACAAGCAATTAGGGGGAAATCACAAACAAATGTCAACAGTCCCCAAACCCACTCCTGATGGCCCCGTTCTCGGGCTGGCACAGCTAATCTGATGGAGATAGTGGCTTTTTCGCCGGGAGAATGGTACTGTACCGTGTGTTGTGACCACACTACTACCTGGCTGAGCAGGACCCCGCACCACAGTCCCTCAGCAATGCTGGCTGAGGGAACGAACAGACGGCTGTGTGGCAGAAGCCACATGCACCTAAACATGTACCCCTAGGCACAAACAACAAATGCTATGCCTGAAAATCCGCCCCCCTCTCTCAAAATCCAATGGAAATGAAGATTAGTTCTTAGTAGAAAATCAGAGGTCATGTGGTTGGGGAACAGATACCCCGGGGACTAGATGTCACTAGTTGCTAGAGATCCCCTGCCCTGTCACCTGCGGAGAGGGGTTTGGACTTTGGTCATCCAGCTTGACGGTGTGGGGAGAAGGCAGAGCTCATCCTCACCTCACCGTCTACACTGATGGCACAACATGGCTAGAGTTGGTCCGAAGCCCAAACACAACTGTCACCAGATAAGAAGCAGACATGATGCTGCCCTTATAAGAAGGAAGCTTGCCCCTGCCAACGAAGCCACCACAGGAAGCCTTCTGACTGCCCTACACGCAGCCAAGTGCAGGAAGAGACACAGAGCATTGGAACTTAATCAAGTTTGTGAAACAAACATGTTCCTGTAGCAGCTAGAAACGAGTCAGGTTTACAGGCAGAACCAAGATGAAGAGGCTGCTCATTGAATTTGCAAAGATGGGAGGAGGATTTAGATTGGGGAACAAAATGGGTTCATGTCGGGCACAGCAGTTGTATGGTGGCAGATGGACATGCAGGGAGGTATAACCAATGAGTTGGGACTATGCACCTGAGACTCCCGCAGAACAAGGGTCAGACATTTTGATGTTAATGACTTATGATGGCAGGTAAACGGAGGGTAAAGGAGGGAGGGAGAGGCAGAAGGCAGGAACACAGAAGTGCAATGCACATTCAAGGGGCATAAAAGGGACGGATGGGAGAATGGGGGGGAGGGAGATCAGAACAGCCTGATGGCCCAGACAAGAAAGAAATGTCTAGAAGGCAGCATTTAACAACAGTGACTTTCATACACAATTTTTGGTTGTTACGGATCACTGCGAGATGATCAAAGGTCTTCAGACCACCGGTTTCAGTAGTGCTGAGTGATGTAGACTAGAATGTGAGGACCAACAGTGATGGATGTGGGGTGGGAGGATGATGTGAGGACCAACAGTGATGGATGTGGGGTGGGAGGATGATGTGAGGACCAACAGTGATGGATGTGGGGTGGGAGGATGATGTGAGGACCAACAGTGATGGATGTGGGGTGGGAGGATGATGTGAGGACCAACAGTGATGGATGTGGGGTGGGAGGATGATGTGAGGACCAATAGTGAGTGGATGTGGGGTGGGAGGATGATGTGAGGACCAACAGTGATGGATGTGGGGTGGGAGGATGATGTGAGGACCAACAGTGATGGATGTGGGGTGGGAGGATGATGTGAGGACCAACAGTGATGGATTTGGGCTGGGGAGGATGGCTCCATGAGTAAATGGCTCACTGCACACCCATGAGGATCTGAGTGTGGTCTCCAGCATCCACAACCAGGCATGGTGACACTTTTCCATAACCCTAGGATTGGTGGGAAAGAGACCAGCAGATTCTGGGGGTTTACTAGCCAGCCAGTCTAACCAAAACCAGAAGTGGTAAATCCAGTGAGAGACCCTGTCTAAAAGAATGGAATAGAGCGACAAAGGAAGGCGCCCAACACTGACCTCTGTTTTCCGTACACACACATGTGCACACACATGCTACCTACACACACATATAATATAATCCATAAAAACAAATTATCTCATTTTTATATCACATAATATATATAATATGCCAATTATCTCATAAACCCTCTGCATGCTTATCCTAATCCAAATTCTTCAAAAGTTAAAACTAGCCTCACTTTTATTGAAGTCACGCTAACCTCTTCTTAGGGTTTAATCACCTACAACACAGTCCCTAGTTCTTCAGTATGGATGTCTTTACGTATCTCCATTAATCTAATGTTTCCCCTCTGACCCTTCCCAACTTTTTAACGCAACTTCTTTGATAAGGAGAACAAGCTGTCCTGTGAAGTGGCTCACCACGGATTTTACTCTCACTAATACCTGCGTGTGGAGCTAATCACTGTTGCATCTCCACAGATCTACTGTATCCATGGCCAGCACAATCTTTTAACATTTATTTTTAAAATCATGTCTATTCACATGTGTTGGGTGTATGGGTGTGCATATGGGAGTGCAGCTACGCCCAGAGGTCAGAGATGCTGAATCCCATGGCGTCACAGGCAGTGGTGAGTCACCTGACACAGGTCCTGGGATCTGAACCCAGATGTTAAAGGGGAACAGAAAATCTGCTGAGTCATTCAACCACCTCTCCAGCTGGCAGCCTGATATTATTTTCCCTACTGACACTTGATTTTAGATGCACCAAGAAATATAATGTTAATGCTTGTTTTCAAACCTTATAAAAATGAGGTTTTAGTGATTTTGATTTATGGGAATTTGCTCAGGAAAAAGACTCAAATAGTCTCCAAGTTATGGAGACTGCCTGACACTCTACCCAAGTTTTTACTTGAAAGCCTAATTTAGGTAGGTATAAAAATCTTAGTTTCTATTTTTTTACAGCATTATCTTAAACTCATCATTCTGTTTTGTTTTGCCATAAAGCACAGTTGGAGGACAGTCCAATGAGAGTGATTTTCTGCTTTATAACTTACTTGATTTGTGTGTGTGTGTGTGTGCGCGCGCGCGCGCGCGTGTGCCTGTGTGTGCATGCACCATGTGTGTAGGGATGCTTGAGGAAACTAGAAGAGGAAATCAAATCCCCTGGGCCTGTACTTGCAGAGAGTGGTGAACCATCCAACATGGGTAGCAGGAGCTCAAGTGGGGTCCTCTGGAAGGCCATCAAGTGTTCTTAACCTCTGAGCATCTCTCCAGCCTCCTGGCTCTTACATTTTCCCCACACCCCTTTCATGTTGTTTTTAAGGCCTCGCCTCTTGATACAGTTTAGTGGCACTCACATCTCACCATGACTTTTTGTGGGAAAACATTCAAACCTCAGTGCCTTATTCACTGCGGCTCCTTTCCTTCCGTGCTTAGGTTCCCTGATTTCCTAATCATGGGCTTTGGCACACCCCTTCTCAGAGTTTTCAAAGCACATGTCTGCGTGAGCTCTGTGTGCTCTCACCTTCTTATTCTTCTTCTGTATTTGAACCTGATTCTTGCCCTATGTCTATTTTGCTCAATTTGAGTTCTGCTCTCAATGGTTTATCCTTGGCAAGTGACAGTCTTGGCAGGCCTTATTAAGATTTCAAGAAAGGTAGACTTTCTGTTAGATCACAATGCAGACTTGTTTGAACCCTGCGCCAACAGGGAGCACCAAACCTCTCACCAGTGAGCAAGCATATATTGGAAATCTAGGGACTCTCGGCACACTGGCTGTATTCTTTCTCCTCTTAGCTCTTTTCTATTAATTTATTGCTGCTATCACTCAGGTCTGTGTTGCTGCTGAAAGTCTATTCCCCACAAAATCAGAGCTCATCAGCTTGATTTGTTGACAGCATTCATGTGTTTTGATTTTGCTATTCTTTGCTGTATTGGAGGAAGATTAAAGAGATTCAAAACTTTCCATTATTGGCAGATGAGTGTAAGAAATTTATACTTTTGCATATCTCAGATATAGTAAGAAAATTTAAGTGCATGGTATATATTATTCAAAAAGAACATTATGATGACAGACACTTTGACATGGAAGCTGAATGACATGTAAGAAGCTTGGATTGTGACCAGGTTCAACCCCAGCTCTAGGATTCTGCAGCCTGTCTCGGAGCAGCGAGGATAATGAAGGACACAGACTGGCCCCGATTAGACCTGGGTTCCAATCTAGCCCTGCCACTGATAATTTTCCTGACAGGCTCCTCTGTGCCTTTTCCTTTCCTGATAGAAAACTGGAGATGACATCACCTGTATAAAACCAAGCTCCACACCCCAGTAGTTTTTATTGCTCTAAAAGGTATTTATTATGAGGGGGCATGCACGGAGGTGAGAGGAAATTTTGTGGGAGTCATTCCTGTTCTTCCATGGTGTGGGGCTCAGGATAAAACTCAAGCCATCAGGCTGGGCCACATGCTCTTTTATCTACTGAGCTATCTCACTGGCTCTTTCCTTGCTTTCAGCAGGAAACATTGCTTTAAAAAAATCCTTGTGAAATGAGTTACCGCAACTCAAATATACCTTAAAATGCCTTCTGATATATTGCCACTAAGCTGTAGTCTTGAAGCACCTGGAGGGTTTGGCATCCTCATGCTATTAGGATAGATAGGAGTATACAAGGAATGGTACTTCCTAGACAGAGAGGGAACAGGCCCTTCACACAGGTCCTCCGATCCTGTCCATCAGGGAAGATTGGGTGACAGATAACACAGTCTGAGAAGATCCCAGGGCATTATACTCTGGGCAGTCTGCTGACACAGCCTTAAAGTAAAAAGCAAAGACTGCCAGTCACATAGCCCCACTTGCTCTGCCCGCATCACCCGAACGTGTCGGTGTGAAATACAAAGAGATCCTGCGGCCATTATTGGAAGGGCTTTGCCACTCCACTCCAGACCATGAGTATCTCAAATCTCCCAGTGTGGGAAATGGCTTCTGATGAGCGCTCTGTGGATGCCTGACTCTGGGAATCCTTACATTACAAGCATGAGATTGCTAAACCCTTTGAAAACCACATGCAGGCAGATTCTTCTTCCTAATGGTTGCCTGGCCTGAAGATATTTTAAACTATTCTCTTTTCATGAGTTTTCTCTGCTGCAGCCGACACAACACCTTACTTGGGCTCTCGGTTGCTCTCTCCCACCCATAAACCCTTGTATCTTACTCCACTTGGCACCACCAGGGCTTGGCACAGCAATTTGGGCCGGATTTATCTGCACCACATGGTCAGGAACTAACTGAATGAATCTTCCTCTTTCACCCCCAATTGTTCAACTGTGTTACCTCATTTGATCATGTAGTTTGATTTCTAAATGTTTCTGGGAGGAGGAGATTGGGAAAGTGAGTTTCAAAACCACCTATTTGGGCCAGCTCAATGGCTCAGTGAGTAAAGGTGCAGGCTGCTACCAAGCCTGATGGCATGCGTCTGATCCCTGGGACCCATGTGGTAGAAAGGACCGATGCCTGCAAGTGGTCCTCTAACCTCCAAGTGTGAACCATGGGATGCATGCATATCCTACACACATACACGGGGGGGGGGAGATGTGCACGCATGCATGTATGAATAAAATAAATAAAATATTTTTAAAACACCTGTTATAGAGAAACTATATCTCTGGGTAGTTAATATTATTCATGTCTAAGAAACACTCATTGGAAGGAATTGAGTGGGAAAGTTGAGAGTGTTAGGAATAAGTCTGAGGGCTTCCTAAGAATTATATTTCAAGAATTGATTCAACAGATACACATTAGCTCTATTATGTTTCAGAAACTCGAAGCAATTGTTTGTTTTACCCTAATAATGGGTAGAACTATATCAAACCGATGTAGACCCCACTAGCAGGATCCTGCCTTGAGTTGGGGCAGACAGATTGGGAATAAATAAATGAAACCTAAGCATTAGCCTGCCAGGTGATGGCAGATGCTCAGCAGAAAAAAATAAATATGGAGTGGGGTGAAGCAAGACATAGAGGAGTGGCCTTGCCAAGAAGTCAAAGAAAGACTGTCCAAGGATAGCAGCGAATGGATTAGAGAAGATATAAACCATGCAGCGCTGGAGAGACGTTGCTCTGTGCAGAGGGAGGTCCAAACGCCAAGGTTCTGTAGTGGAACTGTGTCCCAGGACAAGGTCATTGCTGATTTACTTCCTTTCAGAATTTTGATGCATGTATCCACTCTAGTGGGCTCACTATGCAATGAACTCATTATGCAACGAAGGCGCCCAGAGTCCAGCTACCCTTTTATGTCCTCCAGGCATTCCGAGTTTGACACGTCCAGTTCTGAACTCCTGAATGGCACAATGAAGCTACTCCATCATCAACTCTTCTGTCCATCAGTCAACAGCCACCCCGACTCTTCCATTTGTTCCTCTTGCTCCTTGTACATCTCACGTACAGTCACTGGTGAACCGTGTCAGCTTCTAGAATATGCCTAGGCTGCCGACTCTTGGCTCGGTCAGCAAGTGTTTGCCTGGAAAGCGTGAGGACCTGAGTTGAATCCTCAGGGCCCCTGAAAAATATCTGGGTGCAATGTGTGCCCCAATAACCCCAACGCTGGGGAAGTGCAGACAGAGGGGTTCCTGGGGCTTACTGGCTAGCCAAACCCTGCTAGATCAATGAGAGTCTGCCTTAGTGTTAAAGTGGAGAATGCTTAGGAAAGATCCCCAGTGTTGACTCCACAGGTCCATGCACACATGAGCACACCTGTCTACATATGCATACATCCATGAACACACAAGGAAAAGAAGGTAAGGTAAGAGTACTGTGACTGTTGAAGAAATTCTCTACATTTACTTAAGAAATAAGCTGCTAAAACAGCCTTTAAATAAATACAGAAAGTGTGTACCAAAGAGAACTCGTCCTCACTGTGGACTTTGTACAGCGGACCTATTCCCAAACAGGTATACCTTTAATTCCCCAGCCCCAAGAGTCATTTTCCATGCATTACAGGAGACTGTTGTTTGAAGAAACCCTGGACGGACCCTTACCTAGAGCCAATTACTGGTGTTATACTCAACTTCTTGTATAGGCTAAACTTCCTTATGTTTGCGTGATAGAAGATCAAAGCATATAGAGGCCTAAGCCTTGGCGCGTTTTTCTGAACGTTTCCATGTATGAGCCCATATACATGAGAGAGTGTTTATGCATGTGTGTGCAGACATGGGTGTGTGTGTGTGTGTGTGTGTGTGTGTATGTACAAGTTCACATGGAATCCAGAGGTTGAAGCTGGGTGTCTTCTGTTATTGAGATAGGGTCTCTCACTAGACCTGGAACTGGCTAATTCAATTAGGCTGACTGGCCAATAGGCTTCAAGGATTTATACATCTCTGCCTCCCCACACTAGATTACATGCATGGGTAAGCGTGACTGACTTTTTCCATGGGTGCTGCATATCCAAGCTCAGGTCCTCAAGCTGGCGCAGGAGGCACTTCCCCAACTGAGCCACCTCCCCACCCCCTGGAAAGCTTCTAAGAACAGAGCCACAAGATTTTGTATTAGACAGGACAGACTAATAGAATCTGATTTGTTTCTAGAGGTGAGAAGCTGAAAACAGCAGGGTTGCCTGAGTGGGGCTGGCAGTGGTACCCATTGCCAAGGTACAGAGGTATCCCTCTGGTGGAGCCCACCTGCTCTTGCTCTCCTGCTAGCTGCCAGGATGTTGCAAAAAAAATGATCAAATATCTCTCTGTACTGCAAGATTGATCAACTCCCCATCTGAGCTACAGTTCCTGTCCATTTCATTCTAAGAGAATCAGCATATAAGTCTTAATTAGAAACAAACCCAAATATAAAATCCCAACCACCCCCACTTCCTGGCTGTAATCTCTTAGCATACTGACTTCCAGGAAAAAAACAGGGATACTTATCTCCTGGGATGCTTCTGTTGTTCCTCTGCAAATGAAACTTTAAGGGAAATTTGTGATTGCTTAGCGTAATTTCCCTCCCATCCTCAGGCTACAGGAAGCAGTGCCTTGAAGCAAGTGAACAGATGGTAAGAGAGAGAGGTCTCTAAATCACTGTTCCCGCCCCTCCCCAAATCACAGAGCAACCATTAATTTCTACACCTTAGTAAAAGCCAGTGCGGGAGAGTGCCAAGCACCTGTGTGACCAGGGTCGGGGCTGCTTCACTTTAATGAGAAAAGGGATATTGTATTCATGAACCATTTCACCCAAATCTTAGTGGCTAGCAGCTCCCTGCAGAGGCAGCAGCCAGGGCTGTCCAATATCTTCCACTCTCCCTGTACCAGAGCAGCTAAGTCACAGAGAAGAGTACAGATGCCCATATCAGCCAGGTTGAGTGCTGAAGACGTCTGCAGAAATGTGTGATCAGGCTAGGAAGGTTTCAGGCCAGGGGAGCTGTGGCTCTACCAGCAAACTCGGCTTTCAAATAGCAAATGTAAAACACACATAAAGCAAAGAAAAATTAACTGTACAAACCAAAAAAGGAGAAGGACAAAGGAGAGAGAGAGAGAGAGAGAGAGAGAGAGAGAGAGAGAGAGAGAGAGAGAGAGAGAGAGAGAGAGAGAGGGAGGGAGAGAGAGAGAGAGAGGGAGAGAGAGAGAGAGATCACAAACAGCTCACAAACAGTTACAGGTGGTCCTCAGCAGGTGTCATTGCGGTGGATATGGTACGTCTAGATAGGCCACCTTTGCATAGGTACACCTGGCCAGGTGCAAACAAATAATGAGTATCGGGCTGTTATTTGGAAAATCTTAATTCGTGTTTCCAAACATATAGTCATTGTCTACAAAATGGAACTTGGGTCCAGGTACGTAGATAAGGAGCTGTTAGTGGCACGCATATGAGGCTGCACTTGTTTTATGGTTATCTATAGCAATCAGCTGCTTATTTAAATTCACATTTGTGCCTTAGTTTATTGTAGTCCTTATCTCTAGAAAGGAAGCCATACTATGATTTCAGACAGCTTTGTGAATGACTGGGAGATTTTTCCCAGCAGTTACAGCTGCCCAGGGGTTTGCTTTAAGCTAGAAGGGACTGGGTATGATTGAAAACCCTTTTTTCTGGTTCTGATATTTCCAGGGATGGGACCTTCACGTTTCTGGAGCCAGACCCTAACATGCTGTACTGAGGGGTAGGGAACAAGTCGCCTAGCAATTGAGTGACAGCCAGTGACTTCCAGTTTCTGTTTTTCAATCTAGGAGGGTCTGGAATGACTCTGCCTGGGTTTCTTTTCTTTCCTTGCCTGATGGATCAGCAGAAGGCAGAGATGCCAGTTAACAAAAAAAAAAAAAAAAAAAAAAAAAAAAAAAAAAAAAAAAAAAAAAAAAAAAAAAAAAGAGAAGTTAGCTTCTCCTTTTTCCCACTGAAGCCAAAAGGCCAGCTTTTGCTCAGGGCCTGTGGCCACAGTTGCTGTTCCTATGGGGGAAAGCCTCCCTAAGAGTAACTATTTGGGATTGGACTTGACTAGACAGGTATTAGGGACGATGAGGTGCAGCAGAGGAGAGCAGAGAATTAAACGAGCATGCAATCATGTGTCAAGACCATGTTTATTCTCCAGACAGCGTTATCCAAAAGTATGTTGTGATGCCCTGTTACGCTCTGTCCAGTTTTCAAGATTCCAAGTTCACAGATGAAGAGGCCGTGATATAATTTATGAACCTTACAGACCCCCAGGAGATGTGTATGGCATGGCATGGAGTAGAGGTTTGGGTGTCGGGATGTCGGGGGGAGAGAGTCTCTGCTACCAACATGGCCAGCAGAGTGTCGATCCACATGAGGTAAGAAGGCAGTCTGGTTCACTCAAGGCAGAGACAGGTGAGTTTGAGGCAAGCCTGGTCTACATAGTGAGTTTCAGGGCTAAATGGAGAAACCCTGTCTCAAAAGAAAAAAAAAAAGAGGGAGGAGAATAACAGCAAAATAACAACATTGTTAAATTTAAATATAGACTGTTTGTAGGTACATTTTACAGAAACTTTTTCCATGTATAAACATTTTAATAATAATTTTAATAATAATAAGAGTAACATTGAAAGTAAAATGAAAATTAGAATTTTATGCCTAATCTTCAGATAAAGGGGAAAGAATAAGAATGTATTTTCTTGAATATGTATAAATAAACTCCAAGCATTAAGAAACTCTTAAAAAACAAAGGAAGAAGGCAGCCTGGTTCGACATGACCCTGACCCAGCAGCTGTTAACGCAAAGACCTCTGTGCCTCCTTCAGAGGTTGGCTGAAAAACAAGACGGCTGGAAAGTTAGAACAAGATCAGGAACCTTAGCCCAGCTACCTCAGGATGGAAGTCTGTGCCCCTACCTACTTCTGGGAACCTCTTGGCATGTTGCTAGGCCACCCTTTCATTCTCCCATTGGCTAAATGTAAGAACCGATATCCGTATCACATTGGCCTGCGGATGAGAAGATAGCACAGCTTGGCAAAGCGCCAGGTGTGAGGGTCCCCTGGGCCCTCTGCTCTTTTCTCCATCCCTCACCATCTGCAATCACAAAGGGATTCTTTTCTTCGCTTATTGCCTCCTTTGCCCTCCCAGCTGTCACTTCTTTGAGTGACTGTTTTGTCTGCCCCTTTCTGAAAACTCAGACGAACCGAAGAATCTACAAGACGATACATGTTCAGTATATTCTGAATGACTGGCTCCTGAAAGGGAGTTATTATTTAATGTAAAAATGACCTTAGTTGCTAATTATCTGAGAACATTTTTTTTTAAATCTGGCACTTAGTAACGACGACCTTATATCCACCTTCAGCACCCAAATGGCATCTTGGTCTCTCAACAGAAACTACTAGCTTCCCAGTAACCATTAGCCTTTCTCTCCTCCACACCAGGGGATGGAGAAGTGTCTTGGTGGGTGCAGGAGATAATCCTCATTTGCTCTGGTGTAAAATAGCACAAACAGCATGGGTGTTCTGTGAGGCTGTGATTAGATTCAAAAGATCAAAGCTGTGACTAATGGGGCAGCAGCTCCCCTAAATGGTCTTTTCAGCTGATGGGAGGAGATGGAGATCTCAGGAGGAAGCTTCATGAAGTGTTTGCCTCAGGAGGGCAGGATTGCTTATCGCTAAAGCTTCAAAGCAGGTTCTGAGCTTCCCTTATCCACCCTCGGCTGGTGTGGGCCCTCCTTGGTCTGTCCATTTTCAGCCATTTAGGTACAACGAATGTGTATCTCACCCACAGCAGGTCTCATGGGCCTCCAGGACTTAATGGGCCTTGATCCTTTATCAGCGTGCTAATCTGTATGCTCAGGTGTTCCTTTTAGTTATTAAAATGTCAGTGGGCGTTCTAAAATGCTCCATTTCACAGAGATTCTAGAATTTTCCAATTTACAGGATTAGGATGAGGTAAAAAGGACACTTACTCCAGCAAACCTCCCCCCACCAAATGTCACTAATCAAAATGAATAACACATTGATTGGTTTTAAAAGTCTAATATAAAATAAAAACACAATATACAAAATATCAAAGTTTGAAATAAAGACAATGGGCATCATGGGTAGATGGGAGAGGTTGTTACACTAGTTTTCCATTACCAGATATAATTACCATTCCATTACCATATAAATAACCCCCTTCAGCCATGGGAAGGGTTATTTGGGCTCACAGTTTGCAGGAGTCCACCCACAGCCACTGGGATCTGTTGTGAGACAGACATCCCAGTGGTAGTGTTCGGTGTAGGAATCCACTCACCCATACGTCTGGGAAGCAGAGAGAGAGAGAGAGAGAGAGAGAGAGAGAGAGAGGCCAGCATCCCATGATCCCCTTCAAGGCACGTGACCACTGGCCTACCTTTCTCCCACTAGGCTCCACCTCCTACAGAGCCTGCCAATAACAGGGGTCTATCTCCAAATTACAGCTGTGAGTGAGGTTGAATTGTTTGAGCCAGGGATGGAGTCTGTCTTTACGCTGGCCATTGTTATTTTGGTTTCCATGGCAACACTATAAGATACACTGTGCTTGGGTTTGATGAAGACAGCCACTGTCATGACTAGTAAATGCGTTCATGGTATTAGGTTAAGGATTGAAAATAAGCAAACAAAAGATCCTTTAAGAGTACTCATTCCCTTTGACCTTTTAATAATTCCCTGGCTGATTCACAATAAGGAGCAACCTAGAAATACACACAAAGACATCATCCATCACAGTGTTATTTAGGGCAAAGAAAAGTCTGGAAATAATCTAGTATCCTGCTATAGGGAGTGGCTCACTAAATGCCAGTACAGTCACATGGTGGCATGAGGTATGGTCATTGAAATTTAATTTTGAAGACTAGTCAATGGATCAATGGTACAGAAAGGTACTCACGAGCATTGTTAGTTTAAAGAATGATATAGATACCAGTTAGCTTTCCATCGCTATAACAAAATACACGAAATAATCAACTTACAAAGAGAAAAAGTCATTATGAGTTTTGGTGACTTCAGTCCATAATGAACTGGCCCCATTGCTTGAGGCTTGTGTCAAGGGATTATATCATGGCAGGAGGGCACAGAGGGCCTTCAAGTGACATTCTAATTAGATATAATCATTTGTTAATAGGATTCTATGCATAGGCACTGTTCCCTGTAGAGAAAACCGTGCTTTGGCTACAATGTGCCATGTTCCTTACAAATCTTTTTAATTAACTAAACTGGAGATTTGAGTAGAAACCAATTACATTGCCATCCAGCCAGCAAAAGAGGAAGAGGAGGGGGCTGCAGTTCCTCAACCCCCTTTAAGGGCTTCAAGGGCTCCCACAGACTAACATAAGAACCTCCTCCCTTTAGCCCCCCCTAGCCCCCTCCTCCTTATACGGCATTTTTCTCCAAATTGAAACAATCCCTCCAAGAGGGATGGGGATGCTCATGAGCCTCAGAAAGTTAACAAAAGGTCACACAGAAACTTGAGGGACCCCTCTTAGCAGTATAAAAAGGAGTAATGGCTGCCAGGAGAGGGGAATCCGACCAGTCCAACTGGGGTGGGCGGGGCAGACAGAGAGACAGAGGCGGAGAGATTCAGACAGAACTGCACAGAGGACTCCAGGGCTCAGCTTTCAGAAGCCGTCTTCCATGTCATGGCGGGTGTTTCTGTGATGTGGCTGATTTTAGTACTCCTTGATCCTGTACATGACCCCCTCCTCACACCCCTATAGGAACCCCAATAAAAATCCATTGGTTCATCAAATTTGTCATTGGTGCAATTGATACTTTGGTGTGTATGGGTTTCCATTTCTGGAGTACATAGATGTGTGCATGTGTGTGCGTGCATGTGTGTGTGTGTGTGTGTGTGTGTGTGTGTAAGCCTCTGTCATACTATATCCCCACCTGATCCACATTCCTCCATCTTCTGCAGATGACACTCTGTTGTAATTAATATAGTTGGGCACCATTTGTAGATGGAGGCTGCTCGCTTGTTTCCCAGCCGCCCAGACCCAAATAATCACACAGAAACTATATTAATTACAACATTGCTTGGCCTGTTAGCCCAGGCTTCTTATTAAGTAACTCTTACATCTTAAACCAACTCATTTCTATTCATCTATGAATTACCACGAGGTTGTGGCCTACGGGTTAGGTTCTGCATCTACCCTCTCTATATATCTCGTCCATCCTGGCTATATTCTGCTCTGCCATAGGCCAGAGCAGCTTTATTCATTAACCAATAAAAGCAGCAGATAAAACAGAAGGGCATCCCACATCAATACCCTGTGAACCCAGCCTTTTAAAGATAGTCTTGGGGGAATGGGGAATCCAAGATTCAAGCTACAGCAAGAGATATACAAAAGGAATGTCTAAAGGTTATAATACTAAAACATTTTCTATTTCAGAAAAAGCCAAAAATGTCCTTGTTAGAACAACTTTCTCCTTTGAAGATGAATGGGCTGGGATCCAATCCCTGCAGACCCTCAGCTTTTACCATTCATTTAGAAAGAGGCATCAAATCACCAAATAGCCTGGTTGGAAAATAACACCTGTTTTCTAGGTGTCTTTCATCTGCTGGCACGGTGAGGTTACTGCAACGAATGCTGAGCAGGGGGGACGATAACTATGCCTCTTGCTATTGACCGAAACTCAAAACTCAAAACACAGTTGGAGCACACAATAATTGAGCTGTGTTTTCTCTAAAGGTACTTACATGGCTCTCTCCAAAAAAACATCAATGACCTTGAAAGTCAGAAAAGAGGTGGGGGTGAAATGTTTATCACCTATGACTTCCAGGTTTTCTTTTGTTTTGTTTTTTTTGTTGTTGTTGTTGCTGTTGTTTGTAGTCATATTATTGGAGAAGTGAAAATATTTGGAGGTAGAAATTTGATACTGTAGTTAGCCCACTGCTGGTCACAGGGTTTGAAA
This sequence comes from Arvicola amphibius, assembly GCF_903992535.2. NCBI lineage: Eukaryota > Metazoa > Chordata > Mammalia > Rodentia > Cricetidae > Arvicola > Arvicola amphibius. The sequence goes on along the minus strand of NC_052052.2, from coordinate 9,962,706 downwards.
ATGAGGCAATATTGCCATGTGGGGTACTGTCACTTATCTTAGATGGCAGTCTACTTAGACATATGTGGTCTTCAACAGGTTCAACAGGGCACAATGTCCAAGCAAAATTGGCTATAAAATCCCATTTTCAATGCTTGAATGTGCCCTTTCCATTAAATAAATCTTTATAGGGCTGGGGAGATGGTTTGGTGGGCAAAGAGGCTTGCCACCAAAGGAAAGTGGAAACCCATGTGGTGGAAAGATAGAACAGATCCCCACAGGTTGTCCTCACACCTTCACATGTGTGCCCTGGCACATGTGTGAGGACATAACATAGATTCATGTGCATGGATGTACACACACAGAGAAGCACATACATACATACATACACTAAATAGATGTAAAACATTAATGACTAAAACTTTATAATTAAGTTTCAAATTTATTTAGAAAGATAAAGTTTGCTGGCTAAGACGGAGAAACAATGGGCACTACCACACTGCCATGCTGATGGTGGCCACAGTTTTACATCCATTTCACAAGTCTCTCTGACTCTGGTGCTTGACCGGGCTCAAGCTTCAACTTCCTAATTAACCATCAAGGGTGTTGTCCCCACACCAGAGACTAGGCTGGCTGATTGGCAAATCTGCGTCCTTTGATTCTTAAGAAGACAGTTGACCTGCGTTTTCCAGCCACGGTGGCACTTTTCACAACCATGAGATGTTAACAACAGCCAACTTTGGAAGACATGATGGTTGCCCAGGCTTGGACTTTGTAGTTCTCTCAAATGCTGCCTTTACATTCTGCTCCATCTCCTGGCTGGATGAGGAGTGGCCACCAAAGACAGAAAGAGTCGCCTCTGCATGTTCACCCGACCTTCTGCAAAATCAGCAACATCTCATCTGGACACGGTGTCAGCAAGAAGTCTTTATGGGTCACGCTGTAGTGATACTGGGGTTTCCCTGTTATAGCATCCAGCATTACTTACCCTCTCTTATACCCTTGTCTTCCACAGGCTGACAGACTGAGCTACAGGGTGCTTCCTTATAAGAATTGTCCATCATGGGAGCTTTGGCTGCTGAAAAACCCTCTCATAGGACTGAGGATTTAACTGGCAGAGCACCTAACTGATGTGTGAGGGTCTAAGCTTGATGGAGAACCTCCTTCAGTCAATGGCCTTTGAGAGGCTGGACCTGGTTGAGGGGTGGCTTTGGGTACCAAAAAGCCACAGCCCCGCCCACTGCCCCTCTCCCCACACTCCACACCTGGATGTTGGACCCCCGTTCCTGTTCTGCGAATTTTCCCTTTTAATGAAGGAAAACCTTAGTATACCCTGTTTAGAGGTAGTGTGGGATTATTTAATTCTCATTCCCATCACCAGACAGGCTCTGCTTCATAGGCTCAAATCCCAACCCCCCAAACAAATTTTAATCCTCATGTTTGTGGCTGTGTCTTTGTGGGCAGAAATTAGTCCACACTTGTTAACTGTGTAGTAAGGGAATTCTGTGTGCAGTAATAAAACATGCTTCAATTTCAGAAGTAGAACCGCTATTCACATTTGCTTATCCATTCTCAATCATGTTTTATCATTTTGTTTTTATTTGCATGTGTGTGTGTGTGTGTGTGTGTGTGTGTGTATCTGAGTGTATGCCATATGTGTGCAGGTAACCATGGAGGTCAGAAGAGGGTTAGATTTCCTGCAGTTATTGGTGATTGTGATCCAGGATATAGTGCCAGGCACTTATCTTGGGTCCTCTGAAATACTGAGCCATCTCTCCAGTTCCAATTCTTGATAATTCTAAGGCTATCTGACCACATAAGATATTGGTTCTTTTTGTCATCTATAGGAATAAGATACATCCCAGAAAAGGGAAGATAGCATAGAATATAGCACAAATCTGTGTCTTAAGGAAAAAAAATCATCTTACCCCGTTTTTGAATATGAATGACTTTGGGTTTTTATCTGACACTTTAATGACATTATTACCTCAAGAGTTGATGTAGGTGTGTCTTCTATCTATCTGTTGATTTCATTGGTTAATAAAGAAACTGCCTTGGCCCATTTGATAGGCCGGCCCTTAGGTGGGTGGAGTAGACAGAACAGAATGCTGGGAAGTTAGTCAGAACGCCATGCCTCTGCTCTCTGGGTGAGATGCGATGAAGCTCCAGCCCAAGATGGACGTATGCTAGAATCTTCCCGGTAAGGCACCACTTCGTGGTGCTACACAGATTATTAGATATGGGTTAATCAAGATGTGAGTAAGAGGCTGAAACTAATGGGCCAGGCAGTGTTTAAATTAATACAGTTTGTGGGTTGTTATTTCGGGGCATAAGCAGCCGAGAGCCGGGCGGCGGGAAGCAGCCTGCAGCTCCACACTACAAAGAGTCACATGATCAGACTGCTCTCCTGTGAGTGAAAGGTCACCTAAGCTAACCACATCAGCATCTCTTGATCCCTCTGTGGCGGATGGATTTACAAAGTGTGCCCCGTCCTCCATGTGTTCATCAACTGTGCGCCACTTGTTCATAAGGACCATGGATACGTGAAGAAGTGGTTTCCGGAGGGAGAGATGTAAGGACCTTCTTTCGGATTCAGGCAGCGTTTCCCTCTGGTTTGCTGCACACCAGTCACTGGTTACTAACTCTTCCAGCCATCCCTGGTTTCCAAGGCCGCAGGCAGAAGGAACAATGAGTGGGACTTCTTTCAATGGGTTTCCATTACAAGCTGAATTTGCAGCCCAAATGTGGCTCTGTCCCCTCACTAGAGAAGATGGATTGATCCTCTTCTTGGAGGCAGCACAGGGTGGTGGGTAAGGAAAGGCTATCCATTTCTCCCCGTGACAGGAGGCTGGCCGCAATGGCAGCTGTGATCACATTTGCTCCTGTTGCTGAGAACATTTGGGATACTAAAATAAATTGATTGGGCCGAAAGCTGCTTTGCTCTCCTCACCATGTCATCGTAATGGGGAATCCATCCCCCTTTGAGCTGCATGACTACTGAGCTGGCATTCTGGCTTTCAAAATTACTCTGCCTTATAGCGAATCTGAGCTGGGGTTATTGGATTATGGGGCAATGTTTGGGGGCTGTCGAAGGCCGTCTTTCCTAAAGGCTCGGGGACTCTTGGTCCATTATTCGTTCTTTAAATCTAGAGATGTGGATCTGGCCTGAGATCCCAACCTCATTCATCTCTGATATTGCTAATTCCTTCCGAGGAGCTATTTACGGACTGCCTACTATATACAAACTCATTCCCTGCACTGCAATCACCCAAGACGACCATTCCCTGTCTACAATATAGAATTCATTTTTACACTTATCCACCCTATTATTTAGTACGTCTGCGGCATGAGTTGCATGCACAGTGTGCATATGGCTGTCAGAGGACAACTCGCTGGCGTCAGATCTCTCCTTCCACTATGTAGGTCCTGAGACTTGAACTCAGGCATCAGTCTTAGCAGCAAACTCCTTTGCCTACTGAGCCATCTCACGAGATCGAAATCTGACTTTTTAAAAGTAGCTGCTTTGTTTTAGAGAAAGAGCCCCCATCGCCTTAAAATATGTTCTTGCAGGCCACCTGCTAGTTATCTTGTATTTGAGCTAACGAAACATTCTTTTCTCACTACCAACACATGCAAAATACCGAGTCTAATAAAGCAGCTTCCTTTAACGATGCCGATTTTTCTCATTACGTGATCATGACAAGTTTCAGGTGAGGGACTGTGTAAAGTTCTAGAGCTCTGTCCTATATTCTTCTTGCCCATCAGATAAACCACCTCTCCCGAGCCACTCTTGGTGCTAATAGTTATGAAAAAGAGTTCAGGCTTGCTGTGTGACTTGACAAAATCTAAAAAGAATTTTAAAAAAAAGTCTAGGAGGTAACCACTGAGAGGCCATTTCTGTTACTATTCCTGGGGGCTGTCTTCCTGGCCCTGTTCTCACCATCTTAACACAGCCATGTTTCCATGTCAATAAATGTAGCTCTACATAATTGTGTTTAATGGCCCTAGAGTATTCCACTCTAGAGACGGTTGGTCTTCATTTATCCAATCACATAGTATTGGTTTTTCATTTGTTGTTCAATTTTTCATTATGATGAGCAGTAGATGAGTTTTCAAATCATATTCCAAAGCAACTGTAGAATAGCATAGTCCATAAAGTGGACTATGCAAAGTGAGAACCTGAGGCCCATCCCTAGAATGGTGGGCAGAAACCTGGGCATGGTGGTGCAACACAATCCCGGTGCTGGGGGAGAGAGAGAGAGAAGCAGATTTTTGGGACATGCTGGGAGCCAGTCTAACCTAATTTGAAAGTTCCAGACCAGGGAGACATTTGTCTCAAAAAATTAAGAAGTGGAGAACACCTGAGAAAACACTTGGGGTTGTCCAATAGCTTTCATACCTGCACACACACACACACACACACACACACACACACACACACACACTCATTCACTTATGAAGGAAAGAATTCCCTATCTGTTAACAAGTAAGATAGATTACAATGAAGGTCACATCCACTAAAGACCATCTTTTTAGCTCCATCCCAATTCCTGCACCTCTTAGACCTCTCATTCTGCCTTATTTCTCCCCACAGTACAAGACCCCGTGTATTACAAACTTACTGTGTCATTGGCTATGTTTTCTTTCCCATCCGGACTTTATTTCTAGCACTTAGAAACTCGGAACATGATGCTGGAGCTAATGAATAGATAAACAAATGGCCACTCTCCTGATCTCCTGGGTGTGTTATTTGCTCATCTCTCTAGAGATATTAATTACACTGAATTTAAAATCCTGTTGTACATTTTCTGTTAGCTATCTTCTTGGATATAAGTTTTCTTCAGCTCATTGAGCCTGTAATTCTATTATTTCTGTCTCAATTTGTTAGTCGTTCTCAGATGCCTGATGACGTTTTCCTTGGGACTCATTTGAGGAACTAAAACTTCTGACACTTATTGCTATGGTGTAGGTGACACTTATTGCTATGGTGTAGGTGATGTCGTCCAGTCCCACCCAGCCCACCTGTCTCTCCACTTCCCTCTCCCTGGACTTCCTTCATCTGAGGAGCTGCCAACCACAGAGGAGGACATTGAGGGGTTGGAGGTCCCAAGAAGACCAGAGAGAAAAGTCTGAAAGGGCAGCTGACAGTGACTAGAACCGATCATTTATCTCGGGAAGAGGAAACCTGCCAATACCGACAAATACGGAGCAGCCTTGTTCATGTGTTAGAAACACACTGAAGTGATTTTTTTTTTAAATCAAGTTAGAATGCACCTACAAAATAAGAGCTTCCTAAAAACCTACAAAATAGGAGTTTTCTTCTAGATAAAATTTTTGTTGAAATGTATTTTTTTTTTTATTTAGGTGTATGTGTGTCTCTATGTGTATAGGCGCATATGCATGTAGGTATCTTCAGAGGTCAGAAGAGGAGGTCATATCCCTTGGAGCTGGAGTTACAGGGAGTTGTGAGATACCAGATGTGTGTGCTGGGAACAGAACTCAGGTTCTCTCCAAGAGCAGCCAGAACTCTTAACCACCCAGGCTCTCCAGACCCCATAACTTTCCCTGTGAGAATTTACCGAACCTTCCCTGGAAATCTGATTCTACTGGCTAACTGCAGCCGCCTGAGCCAAGAGCTTAACAGGGCCTCCTTGGAATAATGACCCAAATCAAGTATTCCAACAAAATCGGGAGAGGGGCTGGGCTGGAACAATCAAGGCTGCCCTGTGGCAGGCTAAGCAAGCAGCTACTCAACAACAAACCCCAAGTCTCCATCCTGGACAGACATCACTAGCATGCTGTCCTCTGAGACCCATCCTTCCGGTAAACACAGATCGCTCCTGTGCAGTTCTCCTTGACGGCTTTAACCAAAGCACGCTGCTCTCCTCGGTCCTTCCTGTTTCTCTCTTCCACTGCTTACTCTTTTTTTTTTTTTCTTTTTTTATCTGCAGAACTAGAGACAGCCCCTCAGCCTGAGCAGGTGGGGGCCCTCAGGAAAAAAGTTGCACTGCCCCTTTTAAAATTCAAATATGGCAGTTTGTGGATAGCCTTCCCAACACTGGCTGGGGGATGGGCATGGACCCAGGGACTCAGAATACTACAAAGGCCAACGCTGAACTCGGTGACTGAAGACCCTGAGCCAATCAGACTGAAGCGGGCTATATAGAAGTAGGTGTCAGTCTGGGGATGGGACACCCTCCATAATTGCTCCAAAGGCAAAAGATGACATTGGAAAAAGACAGTTAGAAGATTTGTCACTCTGAGCCAAAGGCTGGATTCTGGGAGAGACTCCACGTGTCCTCCTGGGGTAGCAGAACGACTGCATCCAAGGGCAACATGTACTAGCAAGCTTTGCTCCATCTTTGCTTGCTTGCTTGCCCCCACGGGCCCACTGGAGTACCCAAGTTCAGCTGACACTGATTAAGAAGCCCACGTGATGATCTGAAATGTCAAGTGCTTCTCCATCCTAATGAGATGCATCTGGAATCCTTCCCAGACGAGAAAAGCCTTGCTTCCCTCAGCTTCCGAACTAGAAGGATGGCAGTGGAGGCAGCGATGAATGAAAAGAAAATTCAAGCCAGGTGATGACTTCCTGCCGAGGAAAACAAGACAATGCGCGATGGTGGCTTCAGCTTTGTAAACAACAGCGAAGGGCTGGAGAGGTGGCTTTGCCGTTAAGAAAGCTTGCTGTTCTTGTATAGAGCCTGGGTTTGGTTCCCAACCACAGCACCTGGCCTGTAAATTCCAGCGCTAGGGAATCTGACTCCCTCTCCTGGCCCCCATGGGTACTGCACACAGGCAATAAACATTCATACATGCTTGTCCTGTTCGGTTTGTGGCCACCGTGCCAAAGTGCCACAGAAGGAGAGACTCTAAATTGCTACCTTTGTATTAAATGACTCATTCTGTGTCACTTTGGTGACAGCAATGGGACCCTGTGAAGTCCTCAAATGAGAATGTATTTCTGGCCTCTCTCTGAGCTGCTGCAGCCCCATGCATTCCTTGGCTTATAGCTGCAAACTTTTGAGCCCCTGTCTTGTGCTGACAGTTTCTCACCACGTCTTTTCCTCTACATATACAGAACCCTATCTCCATATTTCTTCCTTTAAAGTTGATTTATTTTTTTAATATTTTTCCTGTGGGGTTATTTGTGGTATATGTATATGGGATGTATGGGGTATGCACATGTCTGTATGCAGATATATGCCCTTTATCCCCTTTAGACAGGCTCTCTCACTGAACTTGAAGAGAGGCTAGCAGCTGGCAAACCCCAGTAATCCTCCTATCTCTGCGTCCTACAGTGCTAGGGTTACCTGGCTTTTGGCATGGAGATTCTGGGTATTCAAACTGAGGTCCTAAAACTTCCATAGCAAATGCTCTTACCCATCGAGCCATTTCAGCTTCATATTTCACCTTCTGTGACCCACCTCTCAGAACTACAAAAAAAAAAGGAAAGCTGAAAACTACATTTCCCAAATTCCCTTGCTGCTAAGGTCCCCAAGGCTCAGAAACACACAATGAGGTGCTGTGCCCAATAAGCCACCAGTGTGAGAGAAGATACTGGCTCTTTTAGCTTCCTTGGTTCTACAGAGACGCTCTGGAGGGAACTCTAGTGTCTATCTCAATGATGTTTCCAGGTATCATTATTCTTGCCCTTGTGTCTCCAGTCCAGTTTGTCTTACTTCCTGTAAACTATCAAAACCTCTTGTAATAAAGCATAAGAGTTCTTGTTTAAGCACACAGGGCATTGTGATGTCTGCTCTGTGTCTAACATCGAGTTGGCCATCTTAAGGTTCCTGAGGTGGGGAAACACATTGCACTGACTGCAAAGGGCTTCAGAGTCGCCTCTCATGGAAATTCTAAAGAAACAACACTAAACAAAACCCAGCAGCTACTCTTGCAACTGAACTGGCATAGCTGATGGCCAGATACATAATCATGGGCATTTCCTCTGGGCCCCAGTTTCCTCGTCCATAAAATAGGGAGGCTATCACGTGCTTCCTCCATGTGTTAAACGAGAGGATAGAGGTGAAGAACTCAGCAGAGTGAGCACTCAACGACCCTCCGCTACAGCTACATTCATTTCTTTGGATCGCTCTGGAATGTTTACCACCGTGGCTTTCAGTAATTGATAGATTCTCAGGAAGTATTTGTCAAACAAATTAGTCATGCACCTGGCTCTCCCTACCAGAGGGATTAACAGTCTTTTAATGACTCCTCAGACTTCCAGATTTATCATGAGTCCATGCTTCTCACACTTGTTTGACATTGACCTTTCCGATCTTAACATAGAGTCCTTTTGAAATACATCCTCCAGCTGTTCAAACATGTTCTGTCCTCTGGGCATTGTTATGGGACAAAAGATCACCCTACCACCTCTAACTAAACCAACTCCAGCAGACCTTCTTGAAGGGAATGTCAACGTATGAGAAGCTTGTTGGTTACTGTTTTGAATCCCCATTGCCCACAGATCAAAAGTAGCCAAGGATGCCTGTATTGGCCTGTTTCTGTGGCTATAACAAAATCTTTGGAGCTGGATAGCATGTAAAGAGTTCAGGATTTTGTGGAATAAAAGGACCACGTGGAAAAAGGAAGAGCAACAGGGTGAGGCAATTAGCCAGAGGGACTGGGGAGAGGGGCTCCTTCATGACGCCTTTGTCAGCTGACCGCACCACGTTGGGCTGCCATTTGTTAGGGAAATAATCACACCAATTGAAAGTTGTGAGTTAAACATTCATAGTTAAACACTCTGTTGCTAGAACAAAACAAGTCATGCTCACACCCTAGACCAAAACATTCTGCAGGCAAACCACTCCCTGGGTAGAATCCCAAGTTATCTCCTTAAGGGAACTGGAATTTAGTTGGATCCTTAGACTCTTATTTGAGGTAGGAACAATCTGCTTCTGTATTCCTGAGCCACACCTGTTGACAAAAACCGTGAGAGAGAGCAGAACTCTCTGATCCATATCTAGGGGGACCTTTGTTTGAGGCAGAAGCACAATAACCTGGAAGGAACTAGAGAAAAGTTCCAGCTCTCTGACCTTTGGTTAACATGGAAATAGGCTCACATTTTTGGACCTCCATACACCTTCCTCTAGGAAGGACAGACAATCCCATCTGAAGACAGAAGCTTTAGTGACTTCCCACCTGGCTCCAGCTCTAAAGTTTCCGCCTCAATATTATACACTTCAATGTGAGCTCTCCACACATCAGTGGTTCTCAGCCTGAGGATTGTGACCCCTTTTGGGGGGTCACATATCAAATATCCTGTGTATCAGATATTTGCATCACTATTCATAACAGCCAAATTATAGTTAAGGAGCAGCAATGAAATAATTTTATGGTTGGGGGTCACCACAGCCTGAGGAACTGTATTAAAAGGTTACAGGATTAGGAATGTTGAGAACCACTGCCATACATGAACGTTGTGCAAGAAGCCACACCTAAACCACGGCAGTCATTTGAAGACATTCTTTGGTTATATAGTGGGTTAGTCATTTATGTCCCTGTATCCGCCTCCTTCAGTGGTGTCTGTTCCCACTGCTCTGGGTTTGCTGGTGTGATTCACTTTGGCTAATGGGATGAAAACAGACATTGCAGGAAAGAGGGTAGAAAAGACTGTAGGGCCCAGGGGACATATGCTGTGATACGATAGCATCTTCTGTATATGAAAAAGAAGCTGTATCCATAAAATCGTAACACTATTGTTGCCTAAACAAGACCTGGGCAATGACAATACCAGATGGCATGACAGCATGAATGAGTGGACTCTCACAAGGCCTAGCTCCTAGATGAAGAGTTAGAGGCAATGAATAGGCACTGAAAGGGAGAATCTGTCTCCCCTAGGAATGAGCCCCTTGGTAGCTTATCCAGTGCCAAATGATCAGCCCTAAATACATACACCTAGGATTCAGTGGTGTGTGTGTGTGTGTGTGTGTGTGTGTGTGTGTGTGTAAAACAATAATAATTGAAAATAAGGGTCATGAATTTGAGAGGGACCTGGGGAAACACAGGAGGAATTAGAGAGGAAAGGGGGAGGGGTGGGAATGAAATAATTCTCAAAAGAAATTTAAATTCTAAGAGACATCCATTTTAAAATACCTTGGATTTCAGAGAACACAGTTGGCAACTTTGTTTCTAGTAATGGAGAAGTGATTGCTTGGAGTAGCCACATTACAACCATACTTTAAAACTGCCTCTCAGTGTTCCCAGAGACAGGGGAGTGAGTAGCAGGCTGGCTTCACTATGTCTCAAAGACCTGGGTTCAATTCCCAGTACCTACATGGCAGCTCACAACCATCTGTAACTTCAGTTCTAGGGGGTCTGATGGACTCTTCTGACCTCTGAAGGAACTATTTGTACATGGTACGTAGACATACACGCAGGCAAAACACCTAGACACATAAAATAAAAATAAATATATCTCAAAACATGTTTAATTGCTACTCTAGGGGCTGGAGAGATGGCTCAGCTGTTAAGACTTGTTGCTCTTGTAGAAGACCCAGGTTCAGTTCCCTGTACCCTCATGGTAGCTCGTAATCACCTGTAACTCCAGATACAGGGGGTCCAGCACCCTCCTCTGGCATCCACAGGCACCAAGCATACATATTGTGCACAGACATACATAAAAGCAAAATATTCAGTCACATAAAACTAAAAATTAAAAACAATTAATATTCTAGAGCCAGTAAGATGACTCACTGGGTAAAGTCACTTGCTGCCAAGCCTCATGACCCTCAAGCTGTCCTCTGACTTCCACAAATATGTACACATACAATAATTTTAAAAAAAACTGTTATAAGAGTAAATTACTTTAGGGTATAACTACATGACAAATATTCAACTCTCCATTTTCTGACCAACAGACAGGAGCCACACATAAAATTAATACTGAATAACTGGTGCTTTTAAAAAGCCTGATACTGAATTCTATTGTGATGAAAAAAGTACTGGCAATGAAATCACCTCTCTAATCACATCTCATTATTGCTACCATTAATTCACATTTCCAGAGTGCATGATGCCAAGGAGACAATGCCTTGCCCAGTGTGCAACCATAAAGTTCCTAACACAGGTGCATGATGGAGAGGTGCCTGCTGGCCAGATTTTGCCCAGCCATGTCCAAGCCAACCGCCTCCAAGTGCAGACAAGTTTCCCCAGCCTCCTTCCACGTGTCCGCTTGTCCATGCATCTAACAGGAACTGCATCCTTGCCTGCTGCATCCTTGCCTGCTTCCCCTGTGGATACCCGTAAACAAAGGATCGTCTGTTCCTGAGAGGCCAGTTGTAATTTTTATAGTCTTTAAATTAAAAGCTAATTCCTAGAATAAGTAATTTATGGCTATCTCTATACCATCTCTGGGGTTCTATTTTCAGTTATCTCATGGGGTAATACTAAAGAGACAAATTAAAACACAAATACATGCAAGAAAGCATGGGGAGAGTTCTCTTTCTCTCGTAAACACAAGCACATAAACACAAGCATACACAAACACTTTCCCAAACACAAATATGTATAGATATATATATAAACCCACAAATACATAAACACAAACATATACAGATTCACATGTAAACCCACAAACACATACATAAATTCAAACATACATTCATAAGTACTTGCAAACACACACAAACATTTATCTGTAAGCATTAAAATATCTTCATCAACAAATTTACAAAGATTAACATGCACAAACACACATAAACATACAAACACACATAATACACATATGCACAAAAATGCACACAAAAGCGTAAATACACACGCTGTGGGATTCCCCTTTGTATGCTGTGAATACCATTAGTTAATAAAGAAGCTACTTTTTGCCATTGGCTTAACAGAATATAGCCAGGCTGTGTGTGTGTGTGTCTGTGTGTGTGTGTGTGTGTGTGTGTATAGAGAGAGAGAACTCAGTGACACCACGTAGCCACCAAGGGAGAAAGATGTGAGCGCCAGCCAGAACCTTGCTGGTAAACCATGAGCCTCATGGTAAAATATAAAATAATGGAAATAGGTTCATTTAAGATATGAGCTAGCTAGCAATACACTTAAGTGATTGGTCAAGTAGTGTTTTAATTAATATAATTACTGTGTAATCATTTTAGGTCTGGGTGGCCAGGAATGAACAAGCAATCTCCACCCACAGAAAGGTGCCTACCATCTGGGGCATGGATCCACATAAGACCTTTAAAAAAAGCTTTTAAAAAAAGAGAGCTTCTAGACCCATAAAAATAGGAGCCAAGCACAGTTTCTTGGTAGCTATAATTTTTCTGGGGGGGTGGGGTTGTTACTGTTAGCTGGCAGTAAGCAGGAGTGCCATGTCTGCTTTAACAGAAGGCTTACTGACTCAGCCTAAGAAATGGCGGCTCCCTGGTTCATGCTGGCAGCATGGACTCTGATGCTTTCAGGAGGCTGAGCACTTAAATGAGGTCTGTGAGCAGTGTGTTACAAATTGCTTAATGGTGACACAGACCCACTGCGACTCTGGAGCTGGGACAATGTGCGTGGCTCTCTGAGGTAATGAACACGTCCCCTCTGTGTTTTACTAGGTGGAGCCAACAGGCAATGCTGCAGAGTTGGTCCTAGCCATGCCCGCTTAGATTTTTTTTTAAAAAAGTGTTCCTGATCAGAAAATTATTACAGATATGCAATAAAGACAGATGCAAATGGAAGAGACCTCTAAATGGGCCCCAGTGTTGGATAAATGTATATAGGCTTGAGAGAAAGAGAAAAAAAGAGTACAGACAGTCATAGGTTAAAGGAATGAAGATAACAAAATAAATATTAAACTTGTAGAAAAAGCAATAGAGTAAGAAAATAAGCCACGTAAAGATGGAACCTACACAGAGAGTCTGGATTATATATATTATAGTGTTTTCTTTGAATTTTTTTTGACTGTGAAGGAGCTAAATATAGAGAGAGACACATCATTGTTCGGGTTGCTAAGCTAAACCAACATATATACTTTAAAAGTATCTTGACTTCAAAATTTGAGTCTAAGGATATGTTGCTTTGGAAAAGAGGTCTTCTTTTGCTTCTACAGAGGATTATAACCTGTGGATTTATTCCAGACTAATGTGGTTTGATGGACCAAGATCCCCTAAAAGGTCTCTGTAAACCCCAAAAATTACTTTGCCTAACAAAAGGCGGGAAGCAGCTTGGAGAGAACTATACCCAAATTCCCAAATATTGTTTATAAATGTTTGCTTAAATTTAAAGGGGGATATGCTATAGAGATAAATACTTTTCATTGGTATGGATCTTGATTTATTGATATAAATTTAAGGTCAATTTTGTTATATATATGTTTCTGCTCTTGTTTAATGTATTGTGTTTGTGCAGCTCTTTTAAAATGTAATGTATAATTAAGAAACACAGATTAATAGATAGTCATTTACAATACTCAAACTTGTAGTCCTGTTAATTAGATTTTCTAGATATACAGCAAAATTTTTCAGATGGATAGGTATTCTTCAAACCTTTCAAAGACTAACAGAATATGGCATTTAAAATGTTTTAAGAGCTTAGGACTTTTCATGACAGTGAGACTCATCTGCTCCTGGCAGCACCAATCTACATCAAGAGAATAATGGACATTGAAGAAGCTCCTTATGGAGTCTGCTAGCCATTTGGGCAAGAAATTGCTCTTGCCTGGACTACTTGATTCTATTCTATGCAAATGACATGCAGGACCCACACGAAAATGACTGCTGAAGTTGCCTAGAGAAGGTGAGACAGTCCTTCAGGGTTCCTGATTTATGAAAGAGTCTTCCAGAAATTCTTCACCACCTACATACACATAAACACAAAGACACATGAAACCACAAACATATACACACTCCTCAGATCTCAGTTTCAGTGTGACAAAGAGAAAGTCTTTGTACCTTTTCTAACATACCTTAAAGACAATTTGGACACTTGCTATTAACTGATTAAATACAGGATCTCGAAGAACAAGGATCGTTGTTTTTCCTTCTCCATGCTTCCCCACAGTCTATCACAGTGCCTACCACACTGAAGATGTTCAGTGAGACAAGAAAAAGGATTTAATGCTAGACAGGTTTGGAGGAAAACTTATGGTCAATAGTGGGCTTCAGAGAAAAGGGATCTTGCAACTGGAAGATTCCTATGAACAATTAAAATGTAAACTTTGGATCTAAAGATCATTCATGTGGACATGTTCAACCCATGTCCCAAATCCATGGGGCCTAAAGACAGGTATCGGTGAAATCCAACACAAAATCATAAGCATACTTGAAACATCGTGATGTTCTTGGCAATGTTTTTATGGCTGCTGCAGAGCTCCCAAATGTGGACTCTGTAGATGCTAACATTGTGTAGCCTTCATAAGGTGAGATGCCTCTGAAAGCGTAAATGTTGGAACTGGGCATTATCTTGGAAATCATTATTGGCTAACATAACAATAGATATCTTGAAGAGCCTAAGATATTTGGGGTGTTTTTTATATCCTGCTTGGAGAGTTCAAAAAATTGTGTTCTTAGAGCCATAAACCCCATTGAGGTCTAAGAATATAGAGTTTAACTTTAGTACCGTCTTGCCTCTTAAAATTGACCGAACAATTTTATCAGCACCAGATAAAAGCGTTAGTAATAACTACGAAGTTCCCCAACTGTAGCATTGACATAAAATAACACCTGCAGGCATGAAAAAGTGTTAGAAACAGAAGTCAAATTGAAGGTTGCCTTGGTGACATGCATGGCTTGCCTGCCTCCCAGTGTCTCCTCACTGCAGGGGGGTGGCAGCAGTTAGGCTGACCTCCCTATCCACTGGCAGGAGCTGTTGGTGACTCTGGTCCAAATCCATCCTTCTCCAACTGAGGCCAGTCTTCAGACAGTTCTCCATTAGCCAATCTATTCTTGTTAACTTAGCCTGAGTCTGCCAGAAGCCAAGCAGAGGGTCTAGCCCTCCAGTGGAATTTGCTAAAGGCTTCTCTCAAAAGGATAGAAGAAAAAAACATCACAACCCAAACTATATTCCATCCAGGACCTGGAAGGGTCCCCAAACTTCTTCCCGTCCACCAGGCTAGTGGTCTGCTCATCATCCCACCTCCAACTGCTGTGCACACACAAGGTTTTGGCATGCACGCTTCAGCAGAGATAGTGGAAAGGAAGACAGACGAGAAGAGAGGAACAAAGGAGAAGGACAAGACTAGAGGGAAAAGGCAGAAGAAAGAGGGAAAGAAGAAAAAGAAAACAAACAGGGGAAAGGCCACCCAAAGGATACACGATTCTACTGTTTTCCCACCAGGTATTTGACTTTCATAGTGGTTTGAAGTGAAATGACCCCCACCTCCACCACCGCCAGAGGTTCAAGTGTTTGAATACTTGGTCCCCAGCTGATGGCGCCTTTGGGGATGGCTGTGGAACCTTGCGGAGGTGGAGCCTCACTGGAGGAAGTGGGTCTCAGGGGACAAGCCTTGCGCTTTTAAAGCCTGACCCTCACTCCCTGTTGTCTCTCTGCCTCTGTACTATAGCGGCAGTGTGACTGGCTGACCTTGTGTTCCTGCTGCCGTGCCATCCCCACCGTGATGGACTACTGTAGCCTTCTGGCACTGAGCCAGGATAAACTCTTCCTCCAGTAGGTTGCTTTCTCCAGGGTTTTGTTTGTATTTTGTTTTTGTTTTTGTTGTTGTTGTTTTCTTTGTAACACAGTAACAGAAGAGTCACTAACATAACTCAAGTGTGGACTTGCCTGCAGGTGCCAGACAGGTGGCTTGCTTTTCTTTTTAAAGGTTTACTTGCTTTGTTCCTAGACAGAGGCTTATAGGAAGGGATAGTCCCACGGTGCATCCTCTCTTAAAAGGAGCCCCTCAGGTTTTAAGAACAGAGACCATCTGTTCGGACAATGAACCTTCCCTGAGCCGATCTCTACCCCCTGACCAGCAGAAGGAGACTTCCACGTGCACATGAATGTATCAGTCTATGGAACTCAGGCTCCAACAGGAAGATCTGACTTTGAACCCAGCCTTCCTCCTCTTTCCCCAAGCATGGCTTCTCCTTTAACAACAATGACCCAAAGCCTTTGGTGGGAGAGGGGCAGAGTTGCTGTTGGGGAATTTAATTTGCTGTAATCGACCCTTCTTAGCATGCAGAGTTCCACAGTGCGAGGAAAAGAATTAATCTCTCCCAGAAAGAATTACCTTTTTTGCTGTTATGAATCTAATCACTTACGAGACTGGGTTGGCATTTTGGGTTTAGAGGAAGCTCTCAGGAATAAAACCCACCAGATTAGGTTTCAAATGCCACGTGAATAGGGTACTTCATTGAACTGGGGGTGGGGGGAGCCTGCAGTCTGAAGAGGCAATACAATGCAAATTGAAGCTCTTGCATTCTTTGGTTCTTTCAGAGACACACCACCACCATGCAAAGAAACGGTTATGGAATGACTGCATCACCATGGGCCTCTTGGGATACCCTGCCCATATCCCTTTATTCCCAAGACACGCTGCATTCTCGGGAGCAGACTGTCAGGTCTGCCAATCATCACTGGTACTCCCTTTACATGGGGGAGGGAGGATGTGTCTTCTCCATGCATACTGTTTTATAATCCTCAGAGGTGGGATTTCATAGCACAGCAGTGTGTTTGCCTTTGACATTCTCCTAAGCAGGATTTATTGCCTCCAAGACAGATGTGACTTGAATCGATTATGCCTTGTAAGTACGCACTCTCCGAGCAGCCTCTGGGTTCTCTGCAAGGCTTCTCTTTCTTTTTCCCAGCTTCCTTCAATGTGTGGTTGATGTCAGAGAATCTCATCATAATCGAATACTATTAAGAGCCTGGTGCGTACTAAACTAAGACACTTAGGAAGCTCACCAAGTCATGGCATGTAGTTCATTCTCCACTTTTGACCCACAAAATATAAACATATAGACTGATCCATTGATATCTCAAATACAGAACCAAAGAAAGGCTGCGTGTGCAGGCTACATTAACATTCTATTGATACTCCACTATTGAGTCTAGAATAATAAATAAGTATATCCACCTGTCTTTGGGAGAAAGATACAAAGCAATATTTAAAAATAGATGGAAATAACTGAATTTCACCAAAAAATGGGATGTTTGATAAAGATTCTTACTAAAAAAGAATGTATTTTTGGATGTCTACCACAAAACTCAAATCTACATTTTGGAGCTGAAGAGATGCTCAGTACTTAAGAATATTTGCTGCGCTGGAGGAGGATTCAAATTCAATTCCCAAAACCAATGTCATGAGACTCACAACTGCCTGTAACTCCAGTTCCAGAGGATCTGGTGCCCCCTTATGGCCTCTGAAGGCAGTGTACTTATGTGCATATAGCCACATACAGACACACATACACATAACTACAAATAAAATAAATCTTAAAAGAAAGATAAAGCCACCTATTACCCCAGTCATCCACAAAATGTCATTTCCTCAGCATCATATAAAATCAGTGACATTAAGTTAAAAGAGGACCACCCAAGACTCTGTGCAACCCAAGGGGCTGGGAGGTCTTGATGTTACCCCATTTCAGCAAAACTTTCAGAAAGTTAGTGTGTTTGTTTAGAAGAAAAGGCACAAGGCTGATATCTTGCAACTAAACTAGACACAACACATTTCGTTTGACCTTTATAAATCTAAAAGACAAGACTTTTAGCTATTTCTGAATAGAAAGAGGCCTGAGGCAAGAATGTCCCTAGACAGTGCATGAAGATACTTGACCAACTTCCGATGACAGTTTTCCTGGAGACATAGACCCAATCGACCTTGACTGTAGATGGTGGGGCTAGGGAGGAAGAGCATGGAACCCTACTTTACTGTGTCGAAATGAGAACAATCTATTTAATTCTAAAAGGAAAAGGAAAAGAAATAAAGAAATATAGAGATGATAGATAGATGATAGATAGATAGATAGATGACAGATAGATAGATAGATAGATAGATAGATGACAGATAGATAGATAGATAGATAGATAGATAGATAGATAGATAGATAATCAGTGTGATGAGAAATAATCTTAAGCCATGAAGCCATGTAAGATGTTTAGGATGGGCATATTTCTCGGGTACAGGGTAGTAATTCACATGGGTACAATGTGTATGGCCCAAAGTGGGGTAAATAGTATTCCCAGCTTCTTAAGCACGTCCTTGTTCTGAGACACTATAATCTCCACTCTTCCATTTTTTTTAAATAAGACTGGCAATGAATTCACCAGGTGTGGTGCTACATGCCTAAAACCCTAGGAGGACTTCTGTGAGTTCAGGGCCAGCCTGGGCTACCTAGTGAGAGCCTTTCTCAAAACACGAAAATAATAATAACAAATGTCATATGTTGTTATGAACTCTGCTTACCCCACTACGCTGTGGACTCACTCCTCCATGGCCTTCAACTATGGGGCCTGGTTTCCCTCTGATGGGAAAGGGTGTTAAAAGTTCAGCGCTCTGCATTAGTAAATTCAGATGAGAAAAGAAATGAAGAGGCTTTTATTCTCTGGATTTTGCAAACGAGAACATACACTCTCTCCTTGGGGATTCATTTACACAGTTCCCTGGGCTGCGATGTCAGCTATCGGATTGGGCCCAGGCACCGAGCAAAGCCGCGCTTTCAGGAACAATTTGCTTGCTTTATTCAGTAAGTTGCTCTAAATTTCCCCCTTTTATTCCAAGTCTTAAAATTGGCTGTGGTGGCTTTAGAAGCCTTCTTTTCTCCCCCAGACAGGCTTGGGAAGGAAAGGGAGGTTGAATAGCTGCTTACTAAAAAGAGGGGCTGGAAGAATGAGAATTTAAATGAAAGGCTTTGCATAATTTGGGGCACCTTGACAGAGGGGCTGGGATCCCACGGGGCAGCTTCAAATACTGACAGGTGAGGAATGCAGACAGGCCCCAACAGCTACAGTCCTGGGGAGATGAAATTGAGATTTCTAGACTGATCGTAGACAATAAAACACAAAGCATCATCCTGGCAGAAACAAAAGTGGAGAGACCGTAGTTCAAAACTCTCCCACCCAGAGCAGAAGGCAGGGAACAGCCCTGCTGACCTCACTTGTTCAACAGAAAGCAAGCTTCAGGGAAAAAAAAAAAGCTTTGAAGATACATCGCACAAGAATCCCCTCAAACCAAAGACGGTTTCCTAAAAACATTTCCAGATTCCCAAGAGACAGACATGACAATGAATTCTAGAGCAGTTTGCTTTCACCAAAGAAGATGCCACCCTGCTCTTAAAACACCTGGTGTTTGCCCATCAACATAGCTGGAGAGACCCGCTAACAAAGACAGAAGGAGAAGAGAGATTACTTTTAAATATTTCAATAAAACAGCACATGAGGGGAAACCTTGAGAAACAGCAGCGCAACAATAATGTGAAATGGGTGGGCAAATCCCCTTCAGCGTCTTTAAAATGCTGATCCAGCTACTAGCGGGTTCATCGAGCACCCCTAAATATTTATCAGCTGTTCAGAGATACAGTTTTGGATCAGGTCTTGCTTCATGCCAACACCCTTGCCAGGTTTGATGCCTGCCAAGTTTGTATGTAAATGCACTCTTTCTCTTTCCCAAGACAGAGGGAGGATGTGCTCCATTCTCAAAGGCAACACATACATTATCTTAAACTCCATTACTCTGACTTTAAGAACACAGTAAAGCCTAATGAAAAGCCGCGTCCGCACTGTGTCAGCGCGCCTGTTACGGTCGTTTACGGCAAAAGCGACTGGTGGTTGGTTTGCTAATTGGACATCCTTGGTTCTCTTATCCCCCAAACAAAGCATTTAAAGAAACCCCAAAGACAATTCCAAACCCATTAAAGGCATGCCCAAGCTGTGGCCAATGACTGAGATCCAACATTAAGTCCTAAACTTGCACGAAACGTGATGAGAATTTTTGTGATTTTTTTCGTTGTGTTTTTCATTAACTTAAATGTGTAATTCTTGAGTGTGAACTTTTTAGATGATACATTCGTGTCACAATGACAAAAGCCTGGACAACCCCGGACCACCCACCACTGGTCTTTGTACCTGGGCATCCATTAGGAGGTGTCTCATCAATATCATAGAGTTCTTCAGTGTCTCTTTCTCGGTGGGTAGAAAAGGGTCATCGTCTTCCTCCAGTGCCTTCGACTTGGTGACAATGAAGTGGGAAATCTGGTCATTTAGGGTGTGCAGTGACTGCACAGCTGTGAAGAGACAAAGAAGGAATGGGAAAATAGTTAACTCACGTGCGCGCGCACACACACACACACACACACACACACACTTCCCAGAGAGAGTTTCCAACTACGCGGTGCTGGGATGACAAGTGGTCACCACTAAACCCAGCTTTAGCTCTATATTTAACTTGGTGTGATCGTCAGCCTGACACCTGGGAAGAGAGTCTCAATGAGGGGCCGTCTGCACTATGAGCATTGTCTGCACATAGACCGTTGCTCTATGAGCGATTGTCTTAAGCTAACTGAAATGAGATGACCCATCTCACTGTGGCTGAAACCACTTCCTAGCCAGGAAGTCTTGAGCTGAATAAGAGCACAAGCAAGCAAGAGAGCATACATGTGGTCATTTTTCTCTGCTCTTGACGGTGGGTGTGGCATGACTAGCTATTGGAAGGTCTTGCCTTGATTTCCCTCACAGTGATAGATGGTAGCCTGGAATTCCGATCTGTACTCAACCCTGTTCTCCTTTAAGTTACTTTCTGCTAAGGTATTTCATTACGCCCATAGAAATGAAGCTAAGACACACAGACCCTGGGGGTTAAACCCAGGTCCTCATGTTTGCAAAGCAAACAATTTCCTGACTGAGTCATCTCCTCAGTCCCACAACTGGTAATTTCCAGTGAGAAACTGATCCATCATTTTTAAAGGGAAAGCAAGGGTCCACACCCATGGTACCAACCAGGTGAGTGCCGAGAACCTGGATTTCTTAAATGTTTAACAGTTAGGTTGTGTCTGATAAATACCATCCAAATACTTATCCTAAACTCTATAGAGTCTTTGAAAACACATTTACCAGCAAAATCAGACGTGGAACTCACTCCACGGAAAGCCCAGTTGTCACAGGGAAGCATAACAGGTCAGACTTAGCTGTGTACCACAGATGTGACTTTTTGGTCAGTTTTCATAAGCCAGAGATCAAAGGTTACCAGGGCGTGGTCCTATGCTCGGTTTACACTTATGATAACGCAGGTGGCCATTTCCTCCCTAAGCGGATGGCCTTTGCCATTAAAGCCTGTGAAGGGGCAGTGGTCATGTTTTCCCATCAATGCCACAAGTAGGCTGGAAAGGCTGCAATTTCTCTGTCGTTCCCACACAACTTACCATCTGACAGTTTAAGACTTGACTCATTTGTTATTATGGCTGTCTCTTTCTCTACTATCCATGTAGTAACAGCATATTTGGGTGTGAGCGTGTGTGAGCCTGTGTGTGTGTGTGTGTGTGTGTGTGTGTGTGTAAGAATATGGGTATGAGTTTGTGTTGTGTGAATATGAGTGTGTGTGTGTTTGAATGTCTGTGTGTCTAGGCATGTGTGACTGTACATGAATGTGCATGCATGCACGTATGTGTACGAGAGAGAATGTGGGTTGTGTAGGCCAGAGGTTGGTCTTAGATATTGTCCTTAGTTTCGCCGTGTTTTTCTTTTTGAGACAGGCTCTCTTACTGAATGTGGGGCTCATTGCTGCAAGACCAGCTGGCCCCAAGGGTCCCCCTGTATCTGCTTCCACAGTGCTACAGTGACCGGCATGTGTTATCATGCCTGGTTTTGTGTGGGTGCAGGAGATCTGAATTCGGGTCCTCATGCTTGCCTGGCAAACACATTCACTAAACCAGCTCTCAGCCCTCAAAGGTAGTTTTTAATCTGCTTTCTGCTCTGTCTCAAACACTTGGAATATCAGAGCTCAATAATCATTGTTGAACTAATTCCTTTACCTTTCCTTAAATTCAAATCCCTTTTCTTATAGAATAGTCTATAGATTTTTCAGGCAAACCCATACTTATTAAGCCAACAAAGAACAACCTCTGGGCTTTCTCAGTAAAGCTACCCCATGACCACGATTCAGAAATCCTCCAGGGTCCTGGAAATCATCTGCCAATTCCAACACACAGTAACAGGGCTTGGGAGACCGTGCTTCTAGCCAAAGGTAGTGATAGTCATTGGTCAGTCTCTCATGTAAACAGCTAGGGAGCCTGGTGGTTTTCTACACAGCTGTGTTACACACACAGGTGGGGGGGTCTGTAGCCCTTGAAATGGTAGGGAGACTGAGTGAATCTTGTTATTTGCATGCAGTTGACATGTGCAACTCTCTATCCCACATACGCAAATAAGTATAGTTAAAATTTTTAAAGCAAATGTATTCTTTTATATATATTTACATATTTTATATATAGTATATGTATATTTTATATATTCATTCATATATATGTTCACACATATTTATGTATGTTACATACATACATACATGCATACATACATACATACATTACAGCTCTTTCTGTTGAGAAGTGGAGGCTCATACTCCCTGTGAGCCTATCTGTGAGCGACAGAAGTCGCTCTACGATTCCTATGTCCAGCTCATAAAAGGTCTGGAGTCCTGGGCATGTTCACTCTGCTTGAAGCTAGGGGCCAATTAAGATACTTGTCATTGTTGATATTGGTTATCAAGTTCTGGGATCTAGAATCATCCAGGAGACCCCTGGGCATATCTGTGAGGGAGTTTCTAGATTGGGTTCATTGAGGTGGGAGGACCTGAATGTGGGTGGAACCATTCCATGAACTGGGGTCCTGGAAAATGTAAAAAGGAAAAAAAAAACAGATCGAATACCAGTGTCCAACTCCGCCTCCTGACTGCAGATGCAGCGTGACCACCCATCTCGAGTCCTTGCTGCTGTGTCTTTCCCACCACGATATATTCTACTCATAAGTGTGAGACAGAGGAAGTCATTCCCACCTCATGTTTCTCTTGTCAGGGATTGTGTCAAAGCAACAAAGAACTAACGTAGCATGAACAATCAGAGACCGTATTTCTTCAAGGAACCCACATGCACAGACGGCATGGAGAGAGGGAGAGATGTTCAGGCAACTGAATCTTTCTGTCCATCCATTCATCTATGCATTCATCCATCCCACTCATCTACCTACCCATCTACCCATTCATTTATTCGTCCATCAGCCCATTCACCTATCCATCCACTTACACATCCACCCACCCCCTATCCATCCATCCATCCACCCATCTATCCATCTACCCATCCATCTACCTATCTACCTACCCACCTATTCATCTACCCACCTATCTATACTACCACCACCTACTGATTTACCCATCTACCCATTCACCCATCCACCTATCCATTCATCCCAGGTTCCAGATAGGTAAGTGGAAAACTATCTGGCAGGGCTGCAGAAATAGCCCTAATAGAAATATTTTAAAGTGGTTAAAAGAACTTGCTGATTTTGCAGAGAATCTGAATCTAGCTTCCAGAATCCATGTCTGACTGTTCAAAACTGTCTATAACGCCGGCTCCAGGGGATATGATGCCCTCTTCTGGCCTCTATAAGTAGGCATACACGTGTGATAGACAGTCACACAGACACACATACAAATAAATAAAGGGAACAAATGTCTAGAAAATTCTGATGGCAGAAGATACATCAAAGAGAAGAGGTGAGGAATCCATATTCATATTCATGAAGAATTCATATGCATACTCCATCTGTAAGGTTTCATTTACCTGCCTCATCCTTGTCACCCCACGCACAGCCCTGTCCCTGGAGAGCAGAGCTGAGTTGCGCCTTCACCTCCTATCCTAATCCATGGCTCACAAAGCTGAGAGATAGCTACATACTGATTAGCATAGCTCAGTGTGGGGTGCTTTGTTAGGTAGCAACAGGTAACTGCAAACTGTAGCTGTGATATCTCGTGAAACGCACCAGAAGCTAACAGTTCCACGGGGACAGGGGTCCTGCTTTCTCGCTTCATCACCGTGTGTCTTCGTTACTTTTCTGTTGCCTCGACAAAGCACCATGACCAAGACAACTTATAAAAGAAAGTATTTAATTTAGGAATCACAGTTCCAGACAAACTAGATTCCATGGCCACTATGTCAGGAAGCATGACAGCAGCCCCAGCAGGCATGGAGCTGGAGTATTAGCAGAGAGTTCACGTTTTGATCTCCCAGCATGAGGCGCCTCCCTCAACAAGGTCACACCTCCTAACCCTCCCCCAAACAGTTCCACCAATGTGGACCAAGATTCATATATTTGAGCTCATGGAGACCGTTCTCATTCAAACCACCACACCCCGGCACTAGCATGAATCACTGCATATAAGAAGAAATAAATAGAGGCATGAAAGAGAAAGGTGACAGCACACCACTCTGTCCCCACCCCTTCCTTGTCATCATAGAATTGGGAAGCCATACACATTGTTCTCCGTCTGCCCTATAAAACCCTCAACTAAATAAAGCTGTTCTTAAAACGCATGATGGATTAGAGACTAGAGAGCCACAGACACTATTCCTCCCTACCTGAGGTGAGGAAATGAGGTCATAAAACCCAGTTTACTCGGTTGATTGTATTGAATATGAAATGACATTCAATCTGCTGTGTGCTATCTTGGTCCACAAATCCGCGGAAACATACTTCTTAAGCAGCTTATTTATCTGAAGTGTTGTCTGAATCTCGCTGAACATTAATGAGTACTTATTTAGACTTCTAATAAGGATGGCACGTTCACGGCTTGGTAGAAAGGAAATAATGCCAAGTCTCGACATTCTGTGTCATTTAAAAAAAAAAATAGAAGACATGCGTAAAATTTCCTAATGCATTCAGAAGCACCCCACTTCTGCCTTTATGGGTCAGATGGCGCACAGAATGCGATGTAATAATGATATGACCTCAGATGCTCATTTTATGCAGATGGGTCCAGATGTCATTGAGATGGGCTACTGTACAATTTTATAGGAAAAAAAATGACCAATGAATCATATCATGGGGCAGAGCCACTAGCAGCTCCATGGATTTTATGATCTTGTTATTTATATGGTCCATAGATACGAACTAATGACCAAATTTATCCCCACGTGTTAAACAACCTTTGCTTTTCGCAAACCTCAAAAGCTATGATGTATTCTGCATTCAAACGCTCACCCATTTTCCGTTCTTGTTTTAATGGAATCCCATTAAATAAATGAGGCCTAAATAATTCAGACTTCTTGCCTTCTCATTGTTATAATAAAACGCATTCTGCTACAGATGAGGATGCAGAGAGGTCAGAGCTCTCGTGTGTTGCTGTGGGAAAAGGTTTGGCGATGGATCAACAAGTAAATATAGGATTTCCATATGAACGGGCAATGTCCTCTTAGGTATATGATCAAAGGAATTGGAGAAAAATGTTGTGACCACAGCCAAAGGTGGAAGCGACTCATTCATTGCCCATGCATTAGTGGGTGGGTAAACCCAATCTGGTACATCCATTCAGAGGAGCATTATCCAATCATACAAAAGGAATGAAGCACGGAAACATGCTGCCACACAGATGAACTCGGAACGCTCAGCTAAGTGAAAGAAGCCAACCCATGGACAGGAACTGTCCATAAAAGGCAAACAGCGGAACCAAAAAATTAGCAGCTGCCAGGGAGTCTGGCTGGGAGAAATGGGAACAACTGCTTCATGCTTGTTAAATAAAGGGCTTCCTTTGGGGGGGGGGGTGATAAAGATATCCAGTGATGAATGCTCACAGTGAATGATCTAAACGCTGCTGAGCTACTGTGCACTTTAAGAGGTTAAACAGGAAATGCGTCTATGTGCATTCTACTGATATTTGAAATTAAACTGTGAGGCAGGAGGATTGCAAGATCAAGGTTAGAAAAGGAGTACACTGCAGACTTTATAACTGGGATTTCTTTTGTAGCGAGATAAGAAAAAGACCTGCATTTAACCTGAGCACCCACATGATGGAAGGAGAGAAATGACGCTGGCAAACTATCTTCTGATTTCTGTGTATACCTCATGACATCTACATGTGCACACATAAACACACATATGCATGTGAATATACACACGTGAATACACACTGAATAAATGTAAGATACTAAAATAGAAACTTCAACTTTTTAAAAAAACAAACCCCCAGAATCAAGGAACTGATCTAAGACACAGCTGTCTGTAAAGTGTGTGTGCTACCAGCACGAGGTTGAGAGTTCAACCCCCAGAACCCACGTAGGGTGTGTTGATGGGCACCTGTAATCCCAGCACCCGGGAGCTGGGGAGGCAGAGAGAAGCAGATCCCTGAGGCTGATGAGCCTACATGGAAGTTCCAGGTTAGTGAAAGGACCTCAGAAAACAAGGCAGCTGGTTTCTGGGCATTAGCATCTAAGGTTGTCCTCTGTCCTCTACATGCATGTACCATACCCACACTCGTGTACACACACACAGAGAGAGAGCCAGCATATGAGTTAGTTTAACTGTGAAAACAGTTGTTGTCTGTGGCCATAGATGCCACAGCTGGCAGCTGACGTAGCGGAAGCAGACCCTGAGCGAAAGGGGCTACAAAGGCGAGAGGAGAGTGAGTGTTGATGAGGGCGTATGTCTGTACCTGCGCGTTGGAGGCTAAAGATGGCCTCAGTCTTGGGAAGCCAAGTTACAGTCAGAAAGAAGCTGAAGGGAGGCCCAGATTTCCCCCATGCATGGAAGACTGGGCCTATGAAGAGGGCCCGGAAGCCTGAACCTTGAAGTCAGATATGCTGGGCTCTGACCTTGCCTCCGTATGCTGATCTGGGCAGTGACATCAGCTCTCCGAGCATGGTTTTCCTCACCTGTCCCTTAGAAATCAAACCATGATGACTTCATGATCATGAGTATTGAACCAATAAATGCAATTGGTGCACTTGCAATCGGGCCTGGCCCAGAGCGTCTCCGTGACAGTACTCAGCTGACATCGTCAATGTGATGATAGTAGCCACTGTCTAGTTCCCACAAGATTCGAGGCAGCCTAGTCCTGGCATGGCTATCAAGGTCCATCATGAATCAACATCCCTGGGCCAGTCTGGCTATTCTTATAGCCCTGTGGCCACCATTCTACCATGGTCTCCGACTGACTGACAACCCTTATCCCAGACTGTCCAGTGGTCCACCACAGGGCCTGGGACATCAAGAGGACACAGTGAGTACAGAGAACTCTGAGCAGAAGATCTATTCTTATGTGGTCTAGATAGGGAGAGGCAACCAGAGAGAATGAGACAAAGGCAGGGTCAGAAAGGAGAGAGAGGGAGAGGGAAACAGCAAGGGAGACAGAGAAAGAGAGACAGAGACCCAATTAAAGTGCTTTAAAAAGTGATGTTATTTCCAAGGTTATAAAACTTAAAACGTGAAAATGAACATAAATAAGGAAATACGAAGAAGACACTGACTCAGACAAGGCCTCTACTCCCTAGCCTTGGTTTCCAGCATCCTGAGACCAAGCTGCCTTCTGTCCTCTGACTCCACTGCTGGACTGAAAAGATGCTTCTAGAATGGGAAGATAACTTGTTCGCTTGTTCAGTAAAGTGCTTGCCTTGCGACCACAAAGAAACAAGTTTAATCCCCAGAACCAGTGTAAACAAAGCCAGGCAAGTCTGTGTTACTTGAAAGGAGACAGACAGACAGACAGACAGACAGACACACACACACACACACACACACATACAAAATTAAAGAACTTTAAAAAGTGACTTTATTTCCAAGTATGTAAGACTTTAAAAAGTAAAAATAAACATAAATAAGTAAAATCAAAAATTTGCTTTTAATAATACTTTATTGTTGTTGCTGTTGCTGTTTTTATTTTGAGACAAAGTCTCTCTGTGTGGCCCAGACTAGCCCCAAACACTCTGCATAGGCCAGATTAGCCTTCAAGTCAAGATCCTCCTGCCTCAGCCTCCCAAGGGCCGGCATTACAGGTGTGTGCCAGCATACCAACTATTAGTAGGTATTTTCAATAACTATGTTGGTTGTATCTGAATAACCAGAACTTGGGAGCATGAAAATACCTTCGACACTGGTGTCTATTCCAATACAAACACAGTGCAAATTGCTTTACCAGACACTGTGGGATAATCACAATTTTTTACTTACAGTGACAATCTACAGCTCAGATTCCTTGGTGTATTCTCGTTCCTGCAGGACTTACCTCCATAATGGGGCAGCCCTTACAAACTGACAATGGTGGGCCAATGGCTTGCACTTCACAGAGGAGAAGATGGAGTGCAAGAAGCAAGCTGCCCCAGGCCACGGGCAGCCAGGGGCACAATTCCAACACTCTCACTGCTGTGGTCTCTTGTTAAGTCAAGGAGGAAGATGCTATACTCTATCTTCACTTCTTTTATTGACTTTGAGATGCTCAACAACCCCTTCCTGTTCTTGGCACCCATGGGTGCACCTTTTGGAAGAGCCTCAAGGTCCTAAAACGAGACATGAGCCGTGACTCTGAAGATACCACGTGGTGGCTTTAGAGCGTCGCACTAACTGTCCTCGTGCCATGTCCACTGGGACACCACCATCAGAAGAGACAAAAATTGAAAACAGCTGTCCTGGACAACGCTTACCTAGAGCAAGAAGCATGTGAGCAGGACCACCCCAAGCAGAGTGTGTTGCTGGTGACAAACGGCTCTCTTTCCAGAAAGTGTCTTCAGAGGACGCCACATGACCTCCTTCACTCTGTGCAGGGGTGGGTGCAACCCTCCAGCCCCTGCTGGAAATAGGCTATTGGTAATTTAGCATGCAAGACAGAGGCAGCTTTATGGAGCTCCAGGGCAAAAATCCACATGCAAATGAGATTTGGAACCTCCCAGAGACCACACTGAACTGGGACACAAGGCTTCCTGCCAGTGGTCCACGCCAAGGTGAAGAGGCCAGGCCTGGAGGTGGGACTGCATCTTAAATAGATTTTTGTGACTTTTAGAGTTTAACAGCCAGAACGGGGCTAGGGCTGGGGCAGGCACTACACTAGAGCAGAAAGACTAGAAGCCTGGTTCTTGGGTACAAAGGGCTGGCCTGTTGCCCACATGTGACCCGAGGACAAGGGCTCACTGAGAAACCGGGGCAACTCAAGGTCCCAGAGAACTTGGCCAAGTTCATCAAGAAGGGAAGTCAGGGCAGGAACTCAAGGCAGGAACAGAGGTGGTAAAGGAACAGTGCTTACTTGGCTTGCTTGGCCCGCTTTCTTATACAACCCAGACCTACCTACCTAGTGGCAGCTCTGCCCACAGTGAGCTGGGCCCTGCCATGCCAATTAGCAAGGGAGAAAGTGCCTCACAGACATGCCCAATCACCAATTTGATGGAGACGATTCCCCAGTGAGGTTCCCTCTTTGACAAGATGTGTCAAGTTGACGACCGAGATTAGCCATCACAGTGAAAAGTTTCAAGCCCTGGCAAATATTCTTGGACTGTCAGAAATACTTAAAACTAGTAATGGACAGGGACATGAGTCCAGACCTGTCTCGCCTCTGATGAACTAACAATTGTGGCATGTCATCAAGACAGGCACTGGAAAAGGGGAAAGTGATCCTCTTATCAGAATTTAACGTGGAAACACGGCTGCATGAGCCAATCTCATTAAATGACCACTGCCATGGAAAGAATACTCACAGATTCCCTGTCCTCATTTTGTTTCCCCCAGAGACCCTCTCCCCACGTTAAAGGGACTGTGTTTGGAGGTAAACTCTCTCCAATACTGAGCCCCTCCTCCTCAATTTTCAGAGGGACTCGTGGACCCTGGGACGCTGGTGTCCACAGAGTAAAACCTGGCGCCGTGAATAGTGATCTCAGGGCGTGGATTCCAAAGTCATGGGTTTGGAGACATGCGTTCCTCCTCGTCCATAAATTGCTTCCTTCTGGTCAAGCAGCCCCATAGACGAGGCCAGGCAGAGGTCAGAGATCAGCCTAGCCATGAATGATCACTTGGCCTGCACCAGATTTCTCCAGAGCATCGAGGTCCTGGCTCTTGGCAGATTGGCACTCATCTGACATCTGGGGGTAAGGTCCGTGCATGTGTACATGTTCACAGGTATACGTGTGTGTGTGTGTGTGTGTGTGTGTGTGTGTGTGTGTGTGTGTTTACATGTAGGGGCCAGAGGCTGGCGTTAAAGTCTTTCTGTGTCACTCACCACTTTAATTTTTAAGGCAGGGACTCTCCATGAACCTGGAGCTCTTTGATTTTGCTAGACTATCTGGCTAGCAATCTCCAGAGATTCCCCTGCCTCCATCTCCCCAGGACTGGGAGGATGAGGGCATGCCACCACACCTTGTGTTTTCCAAGGGTGTGGGGATCTGAACTCGGATCACCATGCCTGTGCTGTAAGCCCCTTACGGACTAAGTTATCTTCCCAGCTCTAAAGTCCACTGAGGGCCTGCGCTGATTGCACTTACAGGGCCGTGAGGACGCCAAAGTCCGACAGAATTTCTGCTGCCCTTTAGGGAAGAGGGAGAAAACATTCGATGGGGTTTTTCCTCTTCTCTGCACAGAATGGGTGATTTCAGAAAAATAAATAAATAAAGAGCTGTAAGCCACGAAAGGAAAGGAGGTGGTGAATCCACGGGCCTTGCCCAAGCCATAGACCTTGTTGTTCTTGGCTAACAGAAGGGGTTTACCAACGGAAGCCTCGCTCTCCACTTAAATGACTAGCTGTGCCATTTAATTACTTCTGGTCTGTTAATATTTTAAGATCATTTTGTTTTATTGCAACTTTCAATGTATTTCAAAGGTCAGCAGGAAACCACTTTGAATCTCAAGCATGTTCTATTTCTGGATAATAGATTTCTGGATGGAGCAAGGCAGCCAGCGCCTTGAAGCTTTTCATTTCAGGCGCGGTTCCGTTGTTTGAAAGACTGCCTTCAGCGGTGCAGCTGACTGCATGTGGTGGCACGGTGATCACACGTGTGACTTTGGGCTGGGGAGGTGGCTCAGTCAAGTGCATGCCACATGCATGAGGACCTGAGTTTGATTGCCCAGAATCTATGGGGAAAGTTGGGCATCGTCATGCATCTATAATCCCAATGCCTGGAAAATGGAGACAGAAGGAGCCTCGTGGCTTACTGGCTAACCTGTCTATCAGAATCAGCGAGTTTCAGGTCCAGGGAGAGACCCTGTCTTAAAAAAAATAGTATGGAAAGGGGCTGAAGAGATGTCCCCGTGGTTAAGAGTGTGAACACCTCTTGCAGAGAATCCAAGTTCAGTTCCCAGAACCCAAGTCAGGGAACTCACAACTGCTTGTAACTCCAGCTCCAAGGGATCCAGCACCTTCTTCTGGCCTCTGCATGCGCTGCACTAACACGCACATACATTCACACAGACACGCACATACATTCACACAGACACACACATACACATCATGTTTTATAATCTTAAAAAATACAGAGGGAAGAGTGATTGAGGACGATACCGGATGTCGGCTTCCTGCCTCGACACATGTGAACACTCCTCCCACCACACATACACACACACACACACACACGAAAGTGTCAGTGTGGCTCCACTGATGACTGGCCGGCAGCTCTTGGAGGACTGGCCAGTGTCTCAGGCCTCAGTCCCTCATCGGCAAGAGGAGATGAGAAGACGGAGTATGCTCCCACACGTATGGAAGCAGCCGTGCCTTGACCCTTTCTGGGTTAAGGGTGTGTTTACTATTCCTACTGCTGCGTCCTCTAAGACAGACAATAGCCAAATCCCCGCCATGGCGCTTCCACACGAAAGAGACAGCTGAGGGCAGAAACCTCTTAAATGGTTGCCACTTCTGGGCAGGGTTTCTCTGTGTAGCCCTGGCCATCCGGGAACTTGCTCTGTAGACCAGACTGACCTTGAACTCTCAGAAATCCACCTGCCTCTGCCGTCCCCCGACCTCACAGCCCACTACAGGTAAATGTCTGCCTGTGCCACCACCCCACCACCTGGCAGTTTAGTTGACACTTCTTTTTATTATTATTTATTGACTTTATTGAGCTCTACATTTTTCTCTGCTCCCCTCCCTGCCTCTCCCTCCCCTTCAACCCTCTCCCATGATCCCCATGCTCCCATTTACTCAGGAGATCTTGTCTTTTTCTACTTTCCAGGTAGATTAGATCTATGTATGTCTCTCTTAGGGTCCTCATTGTTGTCTAGGTTCTTGGGATTGTGATTTGTGGGCTGGTTTTTTGTTTGTTTGTTTTTGTTTGTTTTATGTTTAAAGACCACTTATGAGTGAGTACATGATACTTGTCTTTCTGGCTCTGGGTTACCTCACCCAATATGATGGTTTCTAGCTCCATCCATTTGCCTGCAAATTTCAAGATGTCATTACTTTTCTCGGCTGTGTAGTACTCCATTGTGTAATTGTACCACAAGACAAAACGGCAGCCTACAGAATGGGAAAAAATCTTCACCAACCCCACATCAGACAGAGGTCTGATCTCCAAAATATACAAAGAATTAAAGAAATTGGTTATCAAAAGAACAAATAACCCAATTTTAAAAATGGAGTACAGACCTAAGTAGAGAACTCTCAACAGAGGAATCTAAAATGGCTGAAAGACACTTAAGGAAATGCTCAACATCTTTGGCCATCAGAGAAATGCAAATCAAAATAACTCTGAGATTCCATCTTACACCTATAAGAATGGCCAAGATCAAAAACACTGATGACAACTTATGCTGGAGAGGTTGTGGGGAAAAGAGAACACTTCTGCATTGCTGGTGGGAGTGCAAGCTGATACAGCCCCTTTGGATGTCAGTGTGGCGAATTCTCGTAAAAGCCTCAGTAATACCACTTTGGGGTATATATCCAAAGGATGCTCAATCGCGCCACAAGGACATGTGCTCAACTATGTTCATAGCAGCTTTGTTTGTCATAGCCAGAACCTGGAAACAACCTAACTGCCCTTCGACTGAAGCATTAGTTGTCACTTCTTAAAGGAACAATAACTCAGCATGACTCATTGCATCTTAAAGCCTCACCCCCTCGCATCCTTCCACCAAGGCTCAGGGCTTTAATGTGTTGAGTAAAAACACAAACGTTAGGTCCATCGCGTTTCATTCCCGGCCCCCTTGCTCTTGCCTATTTCACATATAGACTGCAATCATCCTAGCTCAACAGCCCCCATGTGCCAAAGTCTGAAGTCTTCTCTAAATAACCTCTAAGTCAGGGGCTGGGGAGATGGCTCAGTGGTTAAAGCTCTCGCCATGCAAGCATAAAGACTGGTGTTCAGATCCCCAGAGCCCATGTATATGCTGAGTGGGCATGGGATTCCAGCCGGAGAAGGAAGAAACAAGAGATTCCCCAGAGCAAGCTGGCTGCAGAGATGAGCCATATAGCCGAGTTCTGGGTATGACTGAGAGAGCTTGGCTCAATAAATATATTGGAAGAGTGGCCTAGAATGATTCCCAACATTAACCTTGGTCCTCCATAGGCACACAATGCATGCTCATGCGTGCACTAACACACGTGCAAACATGCATGTGCACATATGTGCACAACAAACACATGAAAAAGGGGGGAAATTTTCTGTTCTAGTGTCCTTTCTGCTGCTGTGGTGGAACACTTTGGGCAAAGCAATTGAGGAGTAGAATAATTATTTATACCCCTGCAAACACTCTAATTAGAAATCTAGAGGCTGGGAACAAACAAACAAACAGAGTTGGCGGTGATTACTCTTGTCTAAAGAATCCTTGCTACCCCAAGGGGTTTTGAGAAGTACCTGTTGATCAGGCATAATAGGGCTTTAAACCAGGTACCCAGGAGCCTGAGGCAAGAAGATTATGAATTCAAGGTTAGTTCTAGCAACATAGTGAGATTCTGCCTCAAAGAAGCCAAATATATATTTGTCATATAGTTTATATTATATATGTGATATATTACTATATAAATTTATATGACATTTTTAATAAGAAACAGTTGTTAATGCACTGCCACCAAGAATCTGAGACTTTATATTTCTACCACACTGACATGGAGAGGAGAATATTGTCGCTATACTGAAACATAGCGTCTGATGATTCTTGCTGCCTTGGTATTACGACTTCGGCCAGTTCTCTCTTTCTCTGAATAAGACTGATCTGTATCACCAAGAGAGAATTTTAGGTATGACTGAGTGCCACTCCTGAGGCTAGAACAGGAGAAATTATGGTGTTTTCTCTTGAAACTCTCCCTTAAAGAAGCATGGGCCGCCATGCCATGGGATACTCAGACATGTCATGGCATGAAAGACTGAGAGTTCCTACCAATATGGAGCATAGTGGCTTCTGAACAAGCAAGGCAAGTTCTTGTACAAGGGCAACTGTGCTGAAATCCCAAGCCTCTGTGATTTGGCCAGATCACTCCAAAATTCAACTAAGTGCTGGAATGGTGACATTCGTTATTGGAGTCACTTGGATTTGGAGTCACTTATGAGACTTCATAAATAACTAAGAATAGTTTTCCAAACTGAGGAGTAGAGTGTTACTGTAGCGAAAATTACTTTAAAATATATAGGTGGTCAAAAAAAAAAAAAAACAAAACAAAACCCAAGCCAACAGCAGGTGGTCTTTGAAACATGCATATCAACAACAAAAAGACAAAAGGTCTGGGTTGCAGAAGCCAGCGGACCTCAGAGAAGAATGTTCCAGAGAGTCTGGTAAGTGGAAACTGGGGGGTGGTTTAGAAGGGAGTGTAAAAGGGGGGATGTCTGCTGTGTTATGGAAGGATTCAAAGAATCATTGTCTGGAGTTGTGTGGAAGGTCGTGTGGCCTATCTAACACCCCCTGCCTATCTGGGAAAGTTTACAACTGAACTGTGGAAGATGTCACCCAGTTTGTTCTTGGGATCAATGCCTTGAACAAGAGGACACAGACAGGCTAAAAGGAAACCATTTTTAAAAAGTAGCAATTGGAAAGAATATGAGGAAGAGAGGTTTATGGATCCCTGTAACTCTCCCAGCCAAGGGCAGCCCAAGAAAATGGGGGCATCTACAAACAGGAGTCACGAGTTATACAGAAAGCACTTTGAGTGACTTGAAGGCATAGCCAAGAGCTCAGAGGTCGATCCAATTTGCAGGGAGTTATCCTCACTTCTTGAGTCCTAATTAAAGACCCACTGAACTGTGGTGGAGGTGATTTGGAATTTACCTGGTCTACTGACTTCTATGTGCTTTGAATATTCTTCCTTATGAGTGGGTGCTTCGAGCAGTTAGCCTGCATCCCCCTCCGACTGCAGGAGTGGATGACGTGGTTCTTCAGTTCTCAGGTGGTTAGATCCAGAGTGTTAGAACTCCACAGTCAGTACCCAAGGAGACATGTGTGTCAGTGTATGTGCACATGTGTATGTGTGTATATGCATATTTATGGACCTGAGTTTATACAAGATTCAAGGCCCTCGACAATGCTGACAGGATGGCACTGGGTAGATGGGTATGAAGTTCTTGAGAATAAGGGAGTACGATCTGCATTTAAAACATCAGAAGCAAAGGTAGACTATCATAGCCAGACTCCAAAATAGATTTCACAAGTACTACTTCCTGGTATTCACATACCTCTATGTCCTTTTCCACCCCAGATAGGAATAACCTGTTTAGTCTCACAGGCTTGTAGAGTTCTCTCTCTCTCTCTCTCTCTCTCTCTCTCTCTCTCTCTCTCTCTCTCTCTCTCTCTCTTCCTTCCCCCTCCTATTATTGCTGTCTCTGAGTCTGTTTCTTTCTCTATAGCTCCCTTTAGCCTCACACTTGCTATGTAACTAAGGATAACTTTGAACTCCTGCTCTCCCTACCCTCACCTCTGTAGTGCTGAGATTACAGGTTTGTGTGACCACGGGGCTTATGTGGTCTGAAGATCAAGGCTTGGACTTTGTACATGCTAGGTAAGCTCTACCAAGTGAGCCAGACATCCCCATGCTCCACCGTTCTCTAGCTCTGAGTATTCTCAGGAGGAAGTCAGCTTTGTCCCAGGTACTAAAGATCTGGAGAAATGTTCATATGGCAAGGAACTGAAGTCAGCACAAACCTGCCAGCCACAGGAGTACAGGATCATAGGAGCACATGAGCAATGGGGTGGGGGTGGCACACAGGATCATGGGAGCCCATGAGGAAGGGATCATGGGAGCAGATGACCATGGGGAGCACAGGATCATGAGAGGACATGAACATGGGGAGACACAGGATCATGGGGGCACTTGAGAATGGGAGCATGGGATCATGGGAGCACATGGGCATGGCACCATGGGACCATGGGAGCAGATGACCATGGGAAGCACAGGATCGTGAAAGCACATGAGCATGGGATCATGGGAGCACATAAGCTTAGGGAGGGCATGCAGAGAGGTGCACAGGATTACAGGAGCACAGGATCATGGGAGCACATGAGCATGGGAGCATATGAGAATGGGAGCACAGATTATGGGAGCACATGAGCATGAGAGCATGGGATCATGGAAGTATATCACATGGGGAGAACCAGAGCATGGGAGCACATCATTTTGGAAACAGATCATTCTGCTCCTGCTGAGTTTCCCTGTGACTCTCATCTAACAGCAGCATCTGTATCTTTTAATGAGATGCTGGACCAATCCAGATAAGTAAAACACTCTAGAATTCCTGCTAAAAGACACTATGGCATGGAGATTTGCTGTAGTTGTTACTATTGCTCAAGCCTCTCCTCTAGAGTGTAATTTCCTCCTTAGCAACAGATAACTTGTACAGCAAAGAGTTTCACTCTTAAATCAGTTTTGATCTTGTGCCAAGAACTCAACCGAAACCATCTTCTCTACAACTACATTCCTAAAGACTTATGTTTAAGATGCATTTAATTCTACTTATGTTTTCTTGGTCTTCTGCCAGCAAAAAGAAAGATGGTTCTACTCAGCAGGGACATGATTTTAGCACTTGTGGGGTTGAAGGACAAATCATACCACAACTGCTGAGATTCTAGTGACCACAGAGATAAGGCCTCTTATCAGTGAGGAATTATTTCCACTGAGGGAACAGGGAAGGCTGTAGGCTTTTATTTATCATCAGATGCAATCTTCTAAAAGAAGGAGGAGAAGAACTCAGAGAGAGAAAAAGAAAATAAGCCACAGCTTAAGAGCATGGGAGTAAAAGAAACCCTCACCCATCTGCTAAAGACAATTTAGAAGATGGAGAGATGACTTAGTGAGTAAGAGCACTCACTGCTCTTGCAGAGGACCCGAGTTCAGTTCCAACCACCCATGTAAGGAGACTCACAACTGCCTGTAACTCCAACTCCCAGGGATCCAGTGCCCTCTTCTGGCTTTTGCAGGTATGTACACTTACATGTACACACACACACACACACACACACACACAAAACATAATTTTTTTAAAAAAAGATGTGCTTATCTCCCCCATGGGAATAGAGATACAAATAAAAGGAAGTGCCAAATGGACTATCAGGTTCCGGATGAACTCTCAGATTGGTCCTGATTTTAGTGAAAATGCTTTGAGTTTTTCTGTTTAGAGAAATGTTGGCTATGATTTTTCTGAATATTGTTTTATTATGTTGAGATATGTTCCCTGTATTATGATACTCACACAGCTATAGTAATAAAAACAGTGTGGTACTGGCATAAAAACAGACAAACTGATCAATGGAATAGAATTGAGGACCCACATAAAAGCCCAGGCTTCTACAGCCACCAGAATTTTTACAAAGAAGCTAATAGAACACATTGGGATAAAAAAAAAAAGACAGCATCTTTAACAAATGGTGCTGGTCAAACTGGAAGGCTATGCATAAAATAATGAAGTTTAATCTCTGTCTCTCTCTCACTGCACAAAACTCAGTTCGAATGAATAAGAACCTCAACATAAAACCTGATTCTCTGAATCTGATAGAGGGGAAAGTAGTGCAGGCAGTAAGACATACAATTAATTAATGACAACTCATGAACCGAAAAGGATTCTGTACAACAAAGGACACCATCATTTGAGTAAATAGGCAGATTAAAGGATGGAGAAATTTTTTTATCAGCTAGACATCGGGCAGAGAGTTAGTTTCTAGAATAGACAAAGAATTTAAAACTAAACCTTAAGAAAACAGCCCAATGTTTAAAGAGGCATGGAACTAAACAGAGTTCTCAAAATATGAAACACAAATGGCTATAAAACATTATTTGAGATGTTCAACGTCCATAGCCATCATCGACATTCACATTAGAGCTACTTTGGGATTTCATCTCACCCCAATCAGAATGACTAAGATTTAAAAATATATAAAAAGACAACAAGTGTTGGGATGGATGTTGGGAAAGGGGATCACTTCCTGTTTGTGGGGGTACAAACTGGTGCAATCACTATGGAGGAGGTTTCACAATGTAGAGGTTTCAAAATCAAAGAAAAAAACCTAGAACTAGATCTACCATGTGACCCAGCCCTGTCACTCTAGAGCATATACGCTAAAGACTCCGTATCCTTCCAAAGAGACACCTGCTCCTCATCCATGTTCACTGATGTGCTATTAACAATAGCCAGAAAATGGAAACTCCTAGATACCCATCAATTGATGAGTGGATTCTGAAAATATGGTATATTTACACAATGGAATATCACCCAGATGTTAAGAAAATGAGAAGTAGGAAATTCACAGGTAAATGGATGTATGTGGTCCATTTGGAATACCCATAGAGGTCAAGACATTAGTAAAGAGCTATGGAGAGAAGAGTTTAAGGGACGCTAGATAGAATGCAGTGGTAAAAAAAAAAATCAAAGGGGAAAAATGGAATGGGATGTGTAAACGGGAATATGGGGGGAGGATAAATAACTCTAAAGACATTTATAAAAAGTCATATGGAAACTTCCTTTAATATACAAATTTACATATATAAAAAGTTTAAATGGTGTCACCATTTAAATATACTGGGGCAACAATACCCCTACTAGAAATCACAAGTCTACAAATAAAAAGCCCAGTGGCAGGAATGGGTTATCTCTCTTAGAGTTGCTGGTCATCAAGATTCCATAGAACCCCAAATATTACAGGTTATTGCCAATGATCTTCATTTCCCTCCAGAACTCAACCGTAAAACATCTATTGCTGAAGATGCCACATTCTTGAGTCATAGAATACAGAGAAATCAAGCTAGGAGTGAACATGGGAGCATCATCTCCATTGGCCAGCATTATAGTCTAGAAGTTGCCATGCACATTACTAGAAAACAAAAGTAATCATTAATCTTGCCCAGTTGCGAACCTTGAAAGCTACAACAACTACTGGCCTAATAAAATGAGGCCATGATGCAATAGCGGCACAGATGACATGGGAGTAACCAACTACTTTCCACTTGATTTCAGTCCTGTTGCACAAGTTAAACCTGTATCTGGCACTGATACATGAGCCAAGAACCTGATGCTAGACAGGCCATAGATCCTAGGGGAGTCATTTTATTAAACAGACATAGTATTACACCAACTCCTAATGAGTTATAATGACTTATTCTTATACCCATAGATGAGTGTATCACTTCAACTCTCGGCAGAAAAGCTTCATTTTCTGTATATAGTGATTATCACAGAGGCCCTACACTGGTCCAGGTATAGAGACTAAGAGACTGTGGCATGAACAGTCCAAAATAAGACATCTGTCTCATACCTCCTGCTCCCAATGTTCAGGAATCATTGCAAAAGAGGGAAAGGAAAGATCATCAGACATGGAGAATTTTCTGGATATGACAGAGAAGTTACACATATGAACTCAGCAGTTGAGATTGCACATATGTGATCTGTACAAGCTCAAGTCAAACAAAATTCTAGCATGAAGAGGGGGTGTGAACATGAAATCCCACCCATCCACGCTAATGGCAACTGGTACCTGCTAGAAGAGGGAGGGTCAATTTTCCTTAAGGGTGCAGCTCCTTGGGGTTGAGCATGCTTCAATGGAAGAACACACATCCAATGGTCTATAGGCAGCACAAATTGAACTTGATGAACTTTGTTAAAAGGACAATCAGTTGGGTGGGTAGTAAAGGAGGAGTGGATCTGGGAGGAACTGGGGAAGGGACAGATATGATCAAAACACATGACAGGAAATTCTCAAAGAACTAATTAAAACCTAGACATGACACATGACCACTCTCTCCGAGCACGCTAATGAGCACTGAGGGAACCAGGGTTGATGAAATCGCTATGGATTTGCTGTCTAAACTAGCAGTTCTCTCTGTCTCCACAGGGATCCTGGCTGTTCACCTTGCCAGTATGTAGAATGTCTAGCACAAAAGTTAGGAACTCAATAAGTAGCTCAACTGATGATTTAAATAACTGAGCTTATTAATGTGGGAACTATGGCCAATCCCTGACAAGCCAACGTGAAAATATCACACTGGTCATTTTCATGGCTTCCAAGGAAACAGACTATGACTTAGTTTCTGAAATTTTAACAAGGAAAATAGCAAAGAAATGGCTTTCCTGGGACAGTAAATCACATAGATTATGTCCTCAAAAAATTTCATGGTTCTAAACTACCAATCTAGTGTCCTTTTGAAAAGAATTATCGTAGCCATAGAAACTGTGTTTCATTGCGTACTCACATTCCTTTGTCTTTCTCTTCCCTCTATAATCAGGAAAGAGAATTAGTAACAGAGACGAGACTCAGCACTGACATTGCAGATGACATTATCGAAGAAGTCTGTGCGCTGTAGGGAAATACAAAAGTCACCCTACTGTCTTGACCTCAGTGGGTAACCCAAACAAACAGACCTCATGCTGCTCATGTGGTGCTTAGGATAAAATGATCTATGCAAATATAATTAAGAACACACATACATTAGCAGGTTTGCCCCTACTTGATGTTATTACCAGCGGTTAATTAACTTCTTTTATTTATCTTTAATCTTTCCTACACAGTAATCTATAATACCATGGGAAGTGTTATGGCACATGAGGTATTGATACCTTCAGCATGGCCCAGTCCCAAGCTGGTCACCTCAGGCTCCCGAAAGCATGGCCTGCTGACTACTTATTTCCTACAAAAAAGTATGACGTGTAAGGTACATTACAATTATTTACTGGCTGTATTAAAAATAAAAATGGGCCAACACATGTCTAGCTCTTGCACATTGTTCTTGACTTGTTTCCCAGCGAGGGCAGAATGTTGCGGGTGCCTTTTGGTGGCATGAGAAGTCAGTGATAAGAAGGGGAATTACGTCTCTGCAGACACAGACTCCTGTAAGGGAATCCTGCACGCCAGGCAGGCTATGGCATCTTTTCATAGGCCAGGGACAATTATCATACAAATGGATGAATGGATGTGTCTCAAATGGCACCTAGATGTAAAAAAAAAAAAAAAAAAAAAAAAAAAAAAAAAAAAAAAAGTTTCTCGGGTGAGAACTCAATGGAAACCCTCAAACCACGGCTTTCAAAGTATAGATTTCAGAGACACGATAGTGTTTGGAATTCCCGGGGCATGTGGCTCTTTGTGTCGACCAAGCGAAAGGGCAATCTCTTTGGTTCACACACACGAGACAGCTCAGTCTTTCTGGAAGCCTTCTATCATTAAGAAGTGTTAAGTTGCCCCCTGAGATACCAAGCTGACTGAAAATGTCACCTTGTCTAGTGTTACAGGGGTCATTTCACACTGGTTTCAAGTTAAGCCATCGAGGTGGTTAATTCTATGCAAAACATTAACCGAAGCAGAGCGGTGTGGTAGAGAACGGGAGCCACAGGAGAGCCGCGGTCAGCGAGGATTATTGTGTAACTTCCCGTAGATTCTTGGTCTATGTGAATGTCTAGGTCCTCAGCTGAAAAGGCGAAGATGATGCTTACAAGAAATACGGCTGTGTGTGTGTGTGTGTGTGTGTGTGTGTGTGTGTGTGTGTGTGTGTTCGTGCACACACATGTATATAAAGGTTTGTTTACTCCTGTGGGCACATGTGGATGCCAGGAGTTGATGTTGGAATATCTTCTACCTTTTCGTTTTTACTGAGACACGCTCTCTCATTGAACACGGAGTTCGTTGCCTTAACTCATTGCCCAGGAAACTCCAGGACCACATCCATCGCTGTCTCCCCAGTTCTGGGATTGCAAAGGTGTGTGTTACACTCAACATTTACCCGGGATTCTGGGGGCTTAGGTCTTTATGCTTGCAAAGCTAACATTTGACCCACCAAGCTATCTCTTGGCCCTGAAATTGGGCAGCTTTAAGATGAGACAGTGCTATTGAGAACGGAGACGGTGTCAGGAGACAGGGCATGTTGCCATTGTCGCTCTCCTCACATTCTGGAATCCCACCGAAATCTTAGACCAAAGAATATAATATGCTGAGGATGAAAGAGATCAAACTTCTGCCCTCGAATCTGTGAGTGGCGTCTCACAAGACAATGTATTTTCATCCCAAGCTAGTCCCTAGTCCTTCCCTGGAGCTTTCACAAGAATCATGGTGAGCCGGGAGACAGTTTTGTTGATAAAGTAATTACTTTGCAAGCTCAGGGACCTGCATTTGATCCCCAGACACCATATTTTAAAACATAGTTATAATGCCCACACGGAGGAGGCAGAGCCAAGAGGACTCCTAGGGCTCACTGTGAGGCAGCCTGGTCTTCTAGGCAAGGCCCAGGCCAGTGAGGAACCCTGTCTTAATCCCAGCAAAATCAGGAGGCAGTGGTAGGCAGATCTCTGGGAGTTTAAGGTCAGCCTGGTCTACAAAGCAAATTGTAGGCCAGGACTGCACAGTGAGGCCCTGCCTGAAAAACAAACAGAGTGGAGCTAGAGAGATGGCTCAATAGTTAAGAGCATGGAATGGCCTTGAGGAAGGCCTGAGTCCAGTTCCTAGCACCCCTGCTAGGTGTCTCACAACCAACTGTCTGGAATGCCAACTTCAGAGGATCAAATAACCTCTTTTGGACTCCCCAGGCTCCTGAATTCAAACATGTACACGCATACATAATTTCAAAATAAAAATAAATATTAAAGCAAAGGTGGACAATGTCTGGGGACCCACAGTGGAAGCCATCTTCTGACCGCCGCATGCGTGCACATGTATGCATGCATACACATTTGCAGATGTCTATGCACACAGGGCTTTCAAAAGTCAGAGTATCTGATGGCAAGAGTACATGCATGCTTATTCGTCTCATTGCCTGTCTTGTAATAATGATGGTTGAGGGGTAAAATGGATAAAAATCAACTCACGATCCCAACAAGAAGACTGCCATTGGCTTAGAGAGTCCTACAGTGATGTAGAGAGACTAATGATTGTCCAAAGACATGCAGCCGTGGTGGCTGCGGGGAGGTAGGGTAGGAGCTGGAGCTCACCTGAGCCTTTCTGTTAAGCAGAACACTGGAAAGCTTTGGGAGCAGGTAATACAACATCCAACAAAAAGACAGTGAGACACTGTGTCAACTACTTGCTCATTACCATGATCAAACATCTGTCAAGAGTCAGCTTGAGGAAAGCAAGGGCATTTGGGCTCATGATTGGAAGGGATACAGTC
Source organism: Arvicola amphibius (assembly GCF_903992535.2). Lineage (NCBI taxonomy): Eukaryota > Metazoa > Chordata > Mammalia > Rodentia > Cricetidae > Arvicola > Arvicola amphibius. The sequence goes on along the minus strand of NC_052052.2, from coordinate 9,919,343 downwards.
CATTGTGGTGGGTATATCAGTTACTTTCTTGATACTATGATAAAATACCATGGCCAAAAGCAACTTATGGAAGACAGGGTCTCTTTTGGTTTATAGTTCCAAAGGAAGAGTATGCAATGTTGGGGGAGGAATGGCAGCAGGTGCCTGGAGCAGGATGCTAAGAGATCGCATCTCAAAGATAGGAAGGAAGCAGAGAGAGAGAGAGAGAGAGAGAGAGAGAGAGAGAGAGAGAGAGAGAGAACTGAAAAATAGGACAAGGCTATAAACTCTCAAAGCCCAGCTAGTGATGTGTTTCCTCCAGCAGGGCTCCACCTCTTAAAGGCTCCATAACCTCCCACAACCGTGCCACCATCTGGGGAGCAAGTGTTCAAATACACATGTCTATGGGGACATTTTCATTCACATCACTGCAGTAGGGAAGGCACATGGCAGTAGAAGTGACTCATGGCTCAAGGCCATGGCAGTAGGAGCATGCTTAGACAGGATGGAGCAAGAAACAGAAACAGGACAGGAACAGTGACCAGGATATAAACCTCAAAGCCTTCTCCACACCAATGACCCAATTCTTCCATCTAGGACCAATCTCTTACAGGTTCCACCACCTTCCCAAGCCAGGCCATCAAAGGGGGATCAAGAGTTGAAACACATAAGACTGGGGGGCATTGCATTTTTAAACTCCAAGTATGCACCAGAGATGGGAAATTGTGGGTTTCCCTTTCCTCAGGGGTCATTGATCCTGGCCCACGGGGGTGAAGGGAGCAGAAGTGGTGAACAGGGCTCAGACAGCCATGAGCATGATGGAAAGAACTTCTGGGAGTCAGATTTTGAGAGGCAGCTCATTTTATCATTCCATGGCTAAGGTGTATGGGGTTCTGAGGATGACCATTGGAATGGGCTAATTGGTCACGACGCAGCACATGCAGGCAGGAGGAAAGGGTGGGACTTGTGTGCTGAGTCATATGGCATTTGCAGGGAGCCCTATTCAGAGTCTTCCTCCCAATAAGGTCAGGCATCTGAGCTTAGAGCCACTCTCCAAATAAGGTCAGACAGAGAAAGGGAGCAAAAGAGGGAGTTCTCCATGTTGAACTGCGCTCAGCGAGCTCATCAGACAAGGTGACCTGCAACCTTAAATGCAGGTTCTCCAACAGGAAATCAATTGTCATTGTGGCTGTACTGAGTGGTGGCTCTCTCTCCTACCCTAGTCCATGTGCATGTATTCTACAATAAAAACCAATGTTAGATTAAAAATTCCAAAATCCAGGCTGGAGAGATGGTTCAGCCTTTAGGGGTGTGCAGCACTCTTTCAGAAGGCCTGGGTTCAATTCCCATGACCCACATCAGGCAGCTCAAAGCTACACTCCAATTCCAGGTCCTATGCCCTCGTCCGGTCTCCGAAAGTACTGTACATGTGTGGAACACAAGACAAATAGGCATATACACATACACATAAACAAAATTAGGAGAAAAACGTCATCCTGTAGGTTTGGAAAACATCATTATTTCATTCTAAACATTGTACAGTCAGGAACTGCTGCTCTCAGCAATGTTTCCTGACGCATCCTATTTGCTACGGACAGAGCCACACAGAGAACAGCTTTGGAGTATGTCTTTGAGGTGTCCTTCTAACTCTCCCATCCTTGAGACGATTACTGTAAGTGGGGGCTCAAACTGTCACCTGTGAGGCACAGCCTTCACTTTCGCAACTCCAATAGGTAACAATTGGTAATGAAGCCCATTGACGCTTGAGGAGAAACTGGAGCCCCCCTAACCGAGGGCGTAAAAGTGCGCATAAGAGCTACTCTTTTTTTTTTTTAAGGTTAATGAGGGTCGGGTAAAATGGCTCAGCAGCTGAAGGTGCTTGTCACCAAGACTGACAACCTGAGTTTAATCCCGGGACCTACATGATTGAAGGAGAGAACCGATTGCCACAAGCTGTTCTCTGACCTCCCCATTTATATGCTGTGATATACATGTGTGTATGCATACACACATGCCCATACACACAGATAGATAGATAGATAGATAGATAGATAGATAGATAGATAGATAGATGATAGATAGATAGATAGATAGATAGATAGATGATAGATAGATAGATAGATAGATAGATAGATAGATAGATAGATAGATAGACAGATTATCATAAAAATAACAAAACAATTAAAAGGTTAGTGACACAGATGACATTCAGTACTCCAAGCAAAAGTGGCTTGTACCTTCATAAGACAGGAAGAGACTTGGGGTAGAGAAGGGACATCATCTTGTCCACTGAGGAGGACAGACCCTCCAGCTCCCGCAGATCCATCCTCCCACATGACCTATGACCACAAAAACCAAGTGAGACAAAATGCCACTCAAAGATCTCCTCTGTTGTATCAATAACCAGCAGCCAGTGCTGGGGCTGCAGAGCCTGAAGTGCTGGGCTCATGCCTGAGTCTTGGCAGGATGTTAGAGATGACGGGATCCATAGCTGCCTTCTGCAGCCCACATCACAGGTAAACCTGAGTAGGATGTGCTCTTTGCGAAATGCATTGCGGCTCTTAGCTGGGGAAATGCTCGCCCAGTGGCGGGCCGTAACATTAGCACGCTTCCAGAAGCCACTGCCAAGGAGAACACACTTTCCCGCTTGCACTTGCTGTTAGCAGAGGACCGGAAGCCAGAGCAAGGACATTTTTAGCCTGGGTATTTTATTGGAATTTTAAATGCCTCTAACTGTGAGTGCATGGGGTGGTTTTAGAAATGGGGGTTTTAAAGACTTCAAACATTCACAGCGAGACAGAGCGCTAGATGCTGGGGTTCCTGGGTTATCCTTTGTGACGGGGACATACTGGGGTCCTAGGTGCGGTCTTTAAATCTACCTCCGTCTAGTTCAAACTGGGAATGTGCAGGGGGAGAGGGAAGGAAGGAGGCAGGAAAGAGAGAGAAAGAAGAAAGGGGAGAGAGAAGGAAAGAAAGGACTAATTTTACCTCTATAATAAATAAGTTTATATCGATTTCCCACATCAATTTTTTTCTTTGTTTGTGCATGCACATGCCACAGCTGCAGGTTGACGTCGGGTATCTGCATCAATCTCTCCACCTTCTGAGGCAAGGTCTCTCTTTGAACCTGGAATTCATTGATTGTCTAGACTGACTGGCCATAAACTCTGGGGGTCTACCTGCCTCTGACCCCTGACACCCATGTCTGCCCCCATCCATACCCTGGGGTTATTAATAATATATGCTGTCATACCCATCTTCCACATGGGTGCTGGGAATACCTAAACTCAGGTATTTAAGTTTGTTCAGCAAGCACTTTCCCACTGAGCAATCTCTCTAGCCTCAGAATTTTGCTTTTTACAGCAAAAGGAGACCAAGTAATGCAGGGGAAAGGAACCTGCACCCACGTAACACAAAGTGAACAACTTTCCCTACAAGCACCAACTTCACAGCATCCAGCAATTTTCCATAATTTCCATAATGGACAAGATGGGAAGGCACGCAGTAATAACAAATAAAAACATACCATTATCCATGCACAGGTGTAACCCCCAAACACACAGATCTTTCTTCAGGACTCTAGGAACATGCTTACAGCTACTTATTTTGCCCAAGCTTGCATATTTTCCTTCAATTTACCTCGGACTAACACTACTGCTAGGCCAGACGGCCACTGAATCCACCAGGGCTCTGAAATTACAGAAACCAAATTGGCTGTCAGTGCGCTTCCCTCACTAACCCTAGTTCCCTGAGAACCCAAAATGTGGTGACTCTGTCCTGTCATCCTTGCCTTAGCCGTAGCATTGCCAAGGAACTCAGAGGTGCTGTGTTACTATTGCATTGTGGTTTAATCCATCTGCAAGATACACATTACACATGGTGTATATGTGTGGTGTATGCATGCGTGTGTAGACACAGAAATTAGGTGTCCTGGTCTAAAGCTCTCTGCCTTATTCCCTTAAGGCAGGACCTCTTACTGAACCCAGAGCTAGGCTGGTAGTCAGCCAGTCCCAGCCATCCTCCTGTGTCTTCCTATCCACCCTGCTGGGGTTATAGGGTGTGTGCCTATGCCTGGCTTTTTACATAGATGCTGGGAGTTCAACTTGGGTTCTCGTGCTTATACTTGAGTCTTATACATAATCTTAGCAGTCCCAATCCCTGAACCACCTCTCCAACCCTAGGAAGGCACAGTTGTCTCCTTGAGAAACTCCACAGGGCCCAGGAAGGTGTCTCAGTGGGTGAACGTGCTTGGTGCCAAGTCTAATGACCAGATGGTGGAAGGAGAAAACCAGCCATAGTAAGCTGTTTTCTGCCCTCTGTGTGCACAAACACACAAACACACACACGCGCACACACACACAAACACATACACACACAGTTTTAAAAAAACAGAAAGAAAAAAGGAGGGAGGGAGGGAAGAAGGAAGGAATGGGGAGAAAACCTCTATAGTCCGGGCATTCACTGAGGATTTGTGCCTCCAAATGGACAGTGGGGACTCCAGGCCCAGGGACTCCGAAGGCCAAGGGAAACAGGGCACAGCTTCCATTCTACATGAATGGTGAAAAACTTTGGCTAAGCACTCCTGCCCTCACTTGCTCAAAGGTACTCATTACTTTTAAATTTTTATTGTATTTATGTGTGTGTGAGTGGGCACACGTGTGCCCATGCTCGTGGAAACCAGAAAGGGGCATCAGGTCTTTTAGAGCTAGAGTTGCAGGCAGTTCTGAGCCACTACATGCATGTTGGGAACTGAACTCAGATTCTCTGCAAGAGGATCCGGTATTCATAACCCCGAGCCATCTCTCCAGCCTATTAAGTGACAGATTTTAATTTATTGTTATTATTATTACCTTCGCTAATTACTTGCATATCACAGTGGAAGGTGATTTAAATGCTTCCCTACTAATTCTTGGCTTTTTCCGGCTTCTTTTCTTAGTATTTTTGGTGGGTGGGGGACTGGAATTTAGAAAAGTGATCTAGAAACAGCTTGGCAAGAGAAGGAAGCAGCCAGAATGGCCCCCTGGGGGTGCAGAACACTTGGCAGTGCACATTCTTGGCATGGCTCCTCTGAGGCCACAGGGACCATCCTCACCAAGCTTGGGCATCTGCCCGGAATCACAGAGCTGGGCGCATTCACATGCCACTCATTCTTGGCAGGCCAGGTTCTGAAAGCTCCAGCCTGTAGTATCTCACACACACACACACACACACACACACACACACACACAGAGGTTCTGAATGCTCCAGCCTGTAGTATCACACACACACACACACACACACACACACACACACCCCACAGGTTCTAAAAGCTTCGGTCTGCAGTATTATACACACACACACATGCATGCATGCACACACCACCAAGATAAAGACAGGATATCTCTCTTCCTGGATGAGAAGGGCACCTTGTCAGTCAGTCTCCCATCACCTGGGCATGTACAGATGCAGGCTATAATGCAGGGCACAGAGCGAGCCCTCAGGAGAAGGCAGAAACGCCTGGGGGATGGGAGTAGGGAGACCCCAGAAAGCTGATCAGAGAAACAACAGTGTTCCAAAACTTAAAGGAAAGATTAGCATCTCTTTTAAAGGTCTAGAAAAACCAATTGGGAGAGGTGAAGATGGGATGGCAGAAAGCAGGAGTATAGAAGTGAAGGCTGGGGCACTGACCTCTTCACATGAACACTGAAGTATATATTTATGAATGGAAAGAGAATGAGGGGTTAGGAAAATATTAGCCGGTTCTTCATTTAAATGCTTTCAACTTTATAGTTAATCAAGTCTTCACTGAGAGTAATTACTGTTTCACTTATTAGGTACTTTCTGTGAATCAGGCCGTGTGCTAGACTCTCTGTTAGATATGTCAATCATTCTAACAGACGCCTTGGGTGTGCCATTGAACATAATTCTCCCATCATCCTCAGTTTTACAGCTGAGGACACCAAGGCTCAGAAGGTTTGAGTCACTTGCTCCAAATCATTTTTTTTTTAACTGGCACAACCTCTACTGAAACCATGTCTGTTGTATTTGAAAGTTCACTGCTTTAAGCCTGACCCATAGTGGCCTGTTTAAAGAGGAAGGGATCTGGGTTTCTCTCTGTGAGCTCTCAGGGATGGTCTCCGTTTAGGAGGCTTTCATAGATGGTTCTATGGTGTGTCCAGAAGAGAGGTGACTGCCTTCCATGGTGCTGTTCAGCATATATATGACACTCCCCTTCCCGCATTAAAGTAAGTCAGCTACCTCACATGTCACTAAAAAGCCACTTGTCCATAAAGAGCTTTAAAGTACATAGGATTTAGTCTTCTCCTCTCCTAAGTTTATATGTCACTAAGAGGCAAACATCACAGACTCTCAGCAGTGGCCCCTGGGTGTCTCTGTAGAGTCTACTCAAAGGAAAGAAAGCCCAGGCTCATGTGTAGCTTGAAATACTAACCAGAACACTGAGAAGGTCAAGGCTGAGATAGAATGGAGGACCTGGAAGATTGAGAGGGAACGGTCATCTCTGGCTTAGTGACTGGTCCGTGGGCCTTGTAAACTAGGCCAGGCAGGACCAGTAAGAGATGTACTTGGCCTAATGGGTTATAAGATACTGGCCCTAGATAAACCAAAACAAACAAGGTAATCAGTTCCCTTGAATGGTTTCCTCCGGAATGAAGTTATTTGGGGGATGGTGTGGTTTCTCCCATGGGCCCCTCTCCCTGCAGTAGTTTGCAGCAATAAGTCACAGACAAGTTGGGAGACGCTGTTCACAGCAAAAGATTAACACACAAAATCTCAGTGGGCAGCAGAAATGTGAGAAGGGGTAGAAATTAGTACCCTGAAGGGTCAAATGTTTTAGAGTAGATTTTAAGAATGCGCTTTCTGTAGCCAACTAATAAGAACAGTGGCGGGGGAAGAACTTCTGTGGGGAAGGGCAGTTTGGACCTTGTCTGAGACAGCCCCATGCAGACGCTGCCTGCTTCAGCATGTTTGTGAGCCTGCATCATAGAGCGTACTGGATCAAGCTCGGTGTATAAATTAAATCCTGACTAGGTATAATAGGTAAATCTAGATTGCTCATGTTGGAAGGAGCCCACTTCTCTGGGGGAAGCATTTGTTTAGGTAAAGAAACATAGAGTTTGGTTCACTGACTCTATGTGTGTGTGGCGCGGGGTTATCTGGAGAAGAATGCAGAGCGCCCCTGTCCAATCTGGAAAGGTTCCCACCTGTGTTGAGAGCATTGCGAGGAGGCGAAACCACCAGCAAATGAGTTCAGCTTCAGGGCTGAACGAAGTTGTCTTCTGGAAATCAGCTCACCACTCTCTCCAAAATCCCCACAAGTTAGAGACATCTATCCCTCTTCCTTTATGAGGAAGGCCTGGGGTGGGGGAGTTTCATAGGAAGATCGTCACCCTGTGGGAATCCCATTCCTTGTACCAATATCTGATTCTTGTTATGGTTTTAATATGAAGCCCTGCAAAGGCTCTGGTTATAAAATCTTGACCTCTGATGAAAGAAATATTCAGAAGTGGGCTTAGAAGAAATGACTGGATCATGAGGTCTATGCTGTCAAGCAACCCAAAATGTGAATATTTATGTATGTATGCATGTATGTTTATATGGATGTTGTTTAAGGTCATGAGTCCAGAAAGAGCATCCTGGGAGACAAGAAAGAAATCTTGAGGGGAGAAAGAGGCACATGGAATGTAGGCAGGGACTTTCTAAGGGGAGGGAAGGGACACACGCGAAAAGGGTAGGGAACGTGGCAGAGGGGAATGAATGAGAACAAAGTATAATACATAATGACTGTGCATGAAAATGCCATATGAAAACCATGATTCTGTACACAAATAATAAATAAATACACACATAAATCTCTGTTTTTTTTTCATTTGGATAGACTGCTAGAGGTGGTGAGATTATGGGAGATAGAGGGTAGTTGTAGTAAGTAGGTAATTAGGGGGGAGCCCTGGAAATATAAACCTTCCCTACTATTGTCTGGCTACCCTGAGATGCAGCCTCTGCCATGCAGTCTTCTTGTGGAGACATCTCTCTTCAGGCCCACAGCAATGGATTCAGCTAGCCTTGGGCCAAGCTCTCCCAAACTGGGAGCCATAACAAATGGTTGATCCATTACACTGTTACTGCTCAGGTATCTGTCACAAGGAGGAAAGTCTGACCACTATAGCTCTGACCTGGGCACATGATAGAAGCCTGGCCTGGGAGGGGAAGCCAGCTAAGGCACAGCTAGGGGAACTTTCTTGCATTAGAGAGGGAGCCTTAGAAATGGTTGGTCTCTCCTCTTTCCGGAGTGTTCTTATCTAGATCTGTCCGAGCTAGCCTGGAGCTGGCAAGGAAGAGACATGCAAACACCCTGGTCCCTGAAGCCACCGAGTCTCCAAATATGTCCCTCACCTTGTAGTTCCTGCTAAGAGAAGGAACCCATTTCTCTATAGTTAAAGTCAGTTTCTGGACTTAACATAGTGAAGGGAACCCTGATGGCTCTTTGGCTTGGAGAGGGGCTGAGTGGGGGTATGGGTGGAAGGGAGGGGAGGGAAGGGGGAGGAGGAGGGGAGTAGATGGAAATTTTTAATAAAAAAAAATTCCACCTTAAAAAAAAGTCAGTTTCTGGAAGATTCTCTTTTTTGTTCCTTGGCAGGGAGTGGGACCCACGGGATTTGAACCTAGGCAGTCTAGCCTTCAGGGTGTATGGGATGAACCCATCGAGACACAGGACAAACCCTGAGGTTCCCCACCAAGCAAAGTCCTAGGGGTGGTCATTAGTAGGTGATCATCGCTCAGAGGGCTAGAGTAGTCAAGCCCCCAGGGCACAAAGGCCAATTTTGTGTAAGAACCTGGTGTCCGGGGGTTCTTGGTGGAAGGCAGGTGTGGGTTTTGGAGGGTGGTTCTTGACTACTTCAAAGGCCAGAGAAGAACACTCAATTCTAAACCTGTCTGACCATCCAGTTTTACCAAACTCCCAAGGGCTACAATGAGCAAGGGCAAAGTCCACCAGCTGGGGCTGAGCTCATATCTGCATAAGAACATGTCCCCTGTCCCTTTTACTTCCCAGCAGAGTTTCTGTCTTCCTCACTCAGTGAAAATAATGGGCAAGTTAGTTCCTGCCACTGCATGCCATGAGGAGAAGACTTTCCACAGATTAAAAGGAGGTTCAAGGCTCCCAAGATGGCAGTGACCTGACTGGCACACTCCCTCCCCCATCATATGGCAGCTCCAGCCAGACCCCATGGCACTAGTTCGGCCATTAGTCTGACCAGCGGTCTCCTCCTTGTTCGGTGATTGCTCTCAATCAGCGTCCCCAGCAGAGCTCAGAGCAGTCATTACCAATGCTATGGCTTGTTACAGGTTCTTCCCACTCCAGCAGGGATTGGCAAGGAACAGTAATTGGGAGCTTTCTGCTTACAAACACACCAACCTTACAAACCCCAAAGCAGCAAGAACAAAACATTCCCACTCCCCAGGCCTCTCCCACTTTTGGTTTCTGGACTTTCCCTGTGAAGGAGGTCACCTCTGCCTAGAAGCTCTCTGGGATTTGTGGGGAACCCTCCCCCACATTCTGGCCTATACACACACTGTGTGAGGAGCGTGTGACTGAGGCATCCTGTGTCGGCAGGATAGCCCACTGGCATTCTCTTGCAGGAGCCCTGTGGTACCTTAGTGATTCTGATGTGCCAGTATCAGAGAGGAGCAGATGTAAGTAAGCTGTATTCGGTCTGGGATACCTTCCTGTGCTGTCTGTCACAGGGACAACCCCTGAGGCTCAGTGAGGCTGAAGAGTGTGCTCAGGCTTACAAAACGACAAAGAGAGCCTGAGGAGGGGTTCCCAGTATCTTCACAAGGCTGTCTCCTTCCATTTCACAAAACCAGTAGCTACCCAAAGGATGAGTTTGCACCTCCTGGAAGATGACCTTGCAGCGTCTAGGTAGTGCCATGTGGAAGGTGACTTTGCGCTAGAAGGTGACCGTGTGCCACCTGAAGGTGACTTCCCACCAATTCTTTTGCCTCACACGGTAACATGTTCTGCCTTGCTGAGGCCTTTGGCTGGTTGCATAAAAAACCCTCTCCCTGCCCTCTTTCCCTCAGTGTCTCCCATCCCACGCCTCCTCCTGCTAAGTTACTAAAAATAATCACTGCCACCAGCCAGCCAACAGCAACACTAGAATTAACTGTGTTTCCTGTTGCTTTAACAAAACACCTGAGGAGATCCGATTAAAGGAAAAGCTCTATCTTCGGCTCACAGGTTCCGGGGTTCGGTGTGTTCTCAGCTCCGTGCATCTGAGCAAACCGTCGTGGCAGTGGAAGAGTGTCATGGTGTCAAGGTAGACAGGAAATGGGGGGAGGGTGGGGGTGTGTCATGGTAGACAGGAAATGGGGGGAGGGTGGGGGTGTGTCATGCTAGACAGGAAATGGGAGGAGGGTGGGGGTGTGTCAAGATAGACAGGAAATGGGGGGAGGGTGGGGGTGTGTCAAGGTAGACAGGAAATGGGGGGAGGGTGGGGGTGTGTCATGGTAGACAGGAAATGGGGGGAGGGTGGGGTGTGTCAAGGTAGACAGGAAATGGGGGGAGGGTGGGGGTGTGTCAAGGTAGACAGGAAATGGGGGGAGGGTGGGGGTGTGTCATGGTAGACAGGAAATGGAGGGAGGGTGTGTCAAGGTAGACAGGAAATAGGGGGAGGGTGGGGGTGTGTCATGGTAGAGAGGAAATGGAGGGAGGGTGGAGGTGTGTCATGGTAGACAGGAAATGGGGGGAGGGTGGGGGTGTGTCATGGTAGACAGGAAATGGGGGGAGGGTGGGGGTGTGTCATGGTAGACAGGAAATGGGGGGAGGGTGGGGGTGTGTCATGGTAGACAGGAAATGGGGGGTAGGCCATGAGGAGGTGGAGAGCGGGAGAGAGACTGTCCCCAGGAAAAGCCATGCCCCCAGTGGCCTCACTTCCTAAAGATTCCAGAATGTCTCAAAAATAGTGCTATCAGCAGAAGCCAAGCATTCAACATGTGAGCCTTTGCAAGGGACGATTCACATCTATGCCATAGCGTCACTAACCTCCCTTCCTACTTAAATCAAGCAGAAAGTGTAATTTTTAAGATTCATTTCATTTATTTTATGTATATGTGTTTGACTGCACATATGTCTGTGCACCACGTATACGCCTAGTACCCAAGGAGGCCAAAAGAAGGCATCAGGTCCCCGGGAGCAGGAGTTATGGGTGGTTGGGAGCTATCATGTGGTTGCTGAGAACTGAACCTGGGTTCTCAGCAAAAGCAGCAAATGCTCTTAACTGCTGAGCCATCTTCATGTCTTAAGTCCACCAGTCAATTTTTTAGCAGAGTTACAGAAAACAGCCCATCCTTCTGGAGGTTTCGGAGCTGTCTCCATTTGGAGTCAAGATGCCAAATAAACTCACTCACCCAACCCACTCATACTGCCCTGTCTTCTTGCCCAACAGTAAGGCCAACTTGGCAGGAAGCAACTTATCCTCAAAAGTTGGGCTGGGGCCACACAGCAAAGGAAAGTGGAAGGCCCCAGTGGTCTGCTTGAAGGAGCCCTTGCTCTATTCCAGCAATCACGAAGAAATTCAAATGGCTTCTAGCTAGGACTTTCAATGCCACTGAAGGGGAATTTGAGAAGCTAAATCCCTGCTGTTTGAGATGCTGGTAAAGACTTCCCAGCCTTCAGCCTCAAGGGCGCCATGGTCCCACAGCCTTTGATCCTCTAAGTTTAGCTTTTTTCCATAAACATTTCAAATACCCCATTAATTCTGATTCCCTGGAGAATCCCCTGCAATCATAGCACAGGTTTGAGAAGAATGTTAGCTTTTCAGAAACACCCGGAGTCTTCCCAGAAAGTCACAGCCAGACACACCAGTTAGGGGGCACTGACCTCTGGAATGTCCCTTGGAAAAGAACACAAAATTTCCCTCCATGCTGTTTGCAAGTCAGTAAATAACGTCTGAGCAGGTGGTGGGGTCCCAGGCCCCCTGCAGGGTGCTAGGAAGGAGGCAGAGATGGAGTGGTGTAGATTCTGGTATGTATGCTGGTGAACAAAAATTAAGACTATCATTTTGAATATTAAGGTGTGTGGCGATCTAACAAATAAAGCTTGCCTGAAGATCAGAATGCAGAGCTAGCCACACTAGTTAGCCACAGAGCGAAGTGGTGGCGGCTCACACCTTTAATCCCAGTATTTGGGAATCACAGGCCTTTAATCCAGGCACCAAGGAGGTGGAGACAGGAAGGATATGGCTGGGTGGAGGGAGGAATATAGGGCAGGAGGAGACAGGAGCTCATTGCAGTCTGTCTGAGGACAGGATCACCCCTTTGGTCTGAGCATTGGCAGAGGTAAGAACTCTCGAGTGGTCAGTCACTTTGCTTTCCTGATGTTTCAGCTTTCATGCCCTGATAGCTGACTCTGAGTGTTTATTATTAACACAATTAGAATTCATACTACAAAGGCGTGTGCATGTGTGAGTGTGTGTACGTGTGTGTGTGTGTGTGTGTGTGTGTGTGTGTGTGTGTGTACCAAGGCCTAAATCTTCACAGAACCCAAACAGGTAAATTATTATACAATACTTTCATTTCTATCCACATATATATTTAAATATGTATGAATATATGTATATATACATATATAGTGAGTTTCAGTACATTTTACAAGGAAAATGCAATATACATATATATATATATATTTTTCTTCAAAATCACTCCAAAACTTTTATAAATGTTGCTGTGATGGAACACCATGACCTAAAGCAGCTTATGGAAGAAAGAGTTTATTTGGCCTATAGGTCCAGAGGAATAAGAGCCCCTCGTGGTGAGAGGCGTGAGAATGAGCAGTAGACGCTGTTGCTGAAGCAGAGAGCTAAGGGCTCACATCTTGAACACAAGCACACAGCAGAGAAGAGAGTAATGGCTGTGAAAGGAGGATTGTGGCTCTCAAAGCCTGTCCCCAGTCACACATACCAAGGCTGCATCACGTAAGCCTCCCCAAATAGCGTCAACAACCGGGGACCAAGTTTCATGGGGTACATTGCTCATCCAAACCACCACAAATGTTTAAATGGTATTGCTTCTTCCTAAATTCTTGGATCACCACCCCCCCTTTCTGTGTGCGTGTGTGAGTGTGCACGCACGCGCGTGCGCACATTTGCACATAAATGGACCTTTCACTCATATGTACTCTTTCTCTCACACACATACAAAGAAAGAGAGGGAGGGAAAGAGGGGGAGAAAGAGAGAGCATGCACACACGCGCATGTGCGCGTACACACGAGAGCAGGAAGCAGAGAGCATCAATGATGATTTCTCCGGGAAGGTGGCATTTAATCTGATATTTAGGGAATGGCTAGAACTATGTGCAATTTTTTCTGCCTTTCAAAGTCCTCTTTGTGTTGCTTCCAGATGGTTTATGTCATTCATAGCAGTTCAGCCAGGGAAATGGGTAGGTGATAATTCTGGCGTGTTCTGAGAGCCAGAGAGCCCCAGTGAGGCTATCATTCAGAAAAGAACACGCTGTTACTCTCTTCCCCTTGCTTGGAAAACACAATTGTAGTGAACCTTTGCACTGTAGCTTTATCGTGTTTGTGGCACAGTGACCAGAAAAACGGTGTTTTAGCATTGCTGGCTGAGAGCTATAAGTAGAGGAAGCATGCGTGCTCTGGATGACAGGTGTGTGCAGAACTTTGTTTTCAAATAAGCAGAACATATGAAAACATGTCTTGGTATAATGTCATGGGATGTCAGCTCCTTGCCCCCAGGGTTAACCTTGTGCACATCCATTCTCTCTCTCTCTCTCTCTCTCTCTCTCTCTCTCTCTCTCTCTCTCTCTCTCTCTCTCTCTCTCTCTGTGTGTGTGTGTGTGTGTGTGTGTGTGTGTGTGTGTGTGTGTATCCTGGTGTCTTCTCCACTATTTCTCTCTACTTCATTACCTGGAAATGGAGTCTCTCACTGAGCCTGAGCTTGTCATTGGGTTCGGCTGGTCAGCAGCATCGACCTTGTGATAGTTTCATTAAGAATCAGCCCCACTGATTCATTTGTTTGAACACGTGGTGTTCAGTGTGAGTGGTGCACTTTGGGGACGTTGAGGAACCTAAGGAGATGGGGCCTTTACAGAGGAAGTCTGTCACTGGGTGAAGGCTTTTACAGCCTTGCCCACCTCCTGGTTTTGCCCTGCTTCCTGTATGTGGATGAAAATGTGACCAGCCAGCTTCCTCTTCCTGCTGCCATGTTTTCCCTGTCTATGCTATGCTTTCCTTCCATGTTGGACTCTCTCCCTCTGAGACCATAAGCCAAAACGAAACCTGTCTTCCCTCAGTCTCTTTGTTTAGGGCATTCTATTACAGAAATGGAAAAGAATTTAAGACTGACTACCTCTGCTCCCCTGCACATTACATCTCTGCCTGGATCTTTATGTGGATGCTATGGATTTGAACTCACGTTCTCATCATTATGAAGACATTCTCTTACCCATTAGGATGAAGCCATTGGCCTGGAGCCATGAAAAGAAATGATCTTGAACGCATCAGATGCTACCATGTGTAGCCTGGGACAAAAGGACAGGGAAATAAAATCGCTTATAGAGCCTAACAATATCCCCAGAACCTTGAATTAAGCCATACCTAAACTCTATCTTACCCAGAATTTTTAAATTTATAACCCAAATAAAACATCCTTTTATATCTTAATTAAGCAGAAAAATTCTTTCCCACAATGTTCAGTCAAGCAAAGGGTTCTGAGTAAAAGCAATAATGTCATCTTCAGTCATTAGCTGCCTTGAAAAGCACTGAGTATTCCATGACTTGGGGGATTCAAGGAGAGCGTAAAAATCCCTGACACGCTGAAAAGAGCTTTTCCTTGCACACAGAATCTATTTTGGGGGTCTGGGAAGTAAAACTCTACAAATTAAATCCAATCAACCCAATATTTTGATTGACTGACAATATCATGAACTGTGGAGGCTGGTGCAGTCGCTCAGCAGATAACAGGCGGCATTGTTCTTGCAGAAGACCCAAGTTCAGATCCCAGCCCCCACACCGAGTGGCTTACAACTCTAACCCCAACTCCAAAGGAACCAACGCCATCTTCTGGCCTCTTTAAGCAACTGCATGCATGTGCACGTACCAACACATAGACTGGGCAGACACATAATTAAAAAAAAAAAAGCAAATGGCTACCAAAAAACTCACTGATTTACTAAGCAGGCAGTTGGGTGAAAGCACTTCCCATTTTGGTCTTCTGCACCACGGTGCCCTTCCTGTCTTGTCACTAACCGTGGCCATTCCCTTGGGCACACACCAGCTACCTCCCTACTCTGTGGAGTTGGGAGTGCTGAGAGGAATTGGAATCTTTTCCTCCCAGAATGTGTTAGCTGCGTCAGCCTCTGTCTGAATCACAAGATGGACAAGAGAATCATCAAATACAGCATTCATACCAGACTCCCGTCCACCCCCCAAAAAAGACACTGCCACTGAAGAGGACTCAGCAAGTCCAGGGCTGCAAGAAGAAGGCTCCGCTGTTTTCTGACTGCTGGAATAACAACTTTAGAGGATACATTTCCTTTCACAAAAGATTGATGATTTTCTTGGCAGCAGGAACCTCAGACACACAATCCACGGGTTCACCGATCTCCCAAAGACAGAATCCGGCAGGCATGGAACACTAATATCTGGTTTTGCCGGAACAGCATGCTTTAAAAAGGGACTAAGGCTTGAAATACTGGGTTGTCTGCCTTTTCTTTTAATTTTTTTTTTTTTTTTTGGTTTTTCGAGACAGGGTTTCCCTGTAGTTTCTAGAGCCTGTCCTGGAACTAGCTCTTGTAGATCAGGCTGGCCTCGAACTCAGAGATCCGCCTGCCTCTGCCTCCTGAGTGCTGGGATTAAAGGCGTGCGCCACCACCGCCCGGCTTTTAATATTTTTAATTAAAAATTTTTAATTGTGTATGCAGGAATGTATGCCATGTGTGTATAGGTGCCCTAGAGGTTATAGGATCCCCTGGAGCCAGATTTAGAGGTGGTTGCGGGTAGCCAGGTGTGGGTCTGAGCTCTAGTCCTCTGAAAGAGCACTACTAGTTCTTTATGTTTTTAATTAAAAAAGTTTTTACTAATTTTCTGTGTATGGGTATTTGCTGCATATACATCTGTGCACCATGTGTGCCTAAGTGGCGAGAAGGTCAGAAGAAACTGTCGGTCCCCTTGGGATTTGAGTTATGAAGATGGTCGTGAGCAAACGCATGGGTGCTGAGAATCAAACCTGGGTCCTCTGTGAGAGCAGCCAATGCTCTTAACCACTGAGCCATCTCTTCAGCTCCTGGTATCCATCTCTTTGTAAATGGGAATAATTTAAAGAATACAAGATTCACTTGTAAGAGAGACATCTACTGTGCCTACTAAAAGTGCTTTTGGGCATGGTTGGGTGCAAAATTATAGGTCGGAGTCAGGTCTCCATTAATGGCTGGATGCAAGGAGCTGAGATACGCTTCTCACGTTTGGAAGGTATTGACTACTTTGTGTGTGTGTGTGTGTGTGTGTGTGTGTGTGTGTGTGTGTGCGTGCGTGCAAAATATCGGTCAAAGGCAACTTATGGAGCAAAGGGTCAATTCCAGCTCATGTTTTGAGAGTACAGTCTAACATGGCAAGAATATCATAGCAGCGGGGATATGAGGCAGCTGCTCATCTCACAACCAGTCAGGAAGCAAAGAGATGGATGCTGGTGTTCAGTTCATTCTCCTTGTTAATTATTCCAGAGCCCCAGTCTGTGGGACGGTACCTCCCACATTCAGGATGGGTCTGCCCTCCTCAGCTAACCCTGTCCCAAAACTTCCTCACAGATGAGCCCCACCCACAGACTTATCTCCTTGATCACTCTAGACCCTGCTATGCCAACAATCAGTATTAGCAATCATAGCAGAAAAGCTCATAATACCATGCTTGGAGCTGCCTGAAAGAAGAAAGACACCGAGGGGGAAGACAAGGGCTCTCTCTCCATGGTGGGGCTGAGGAAGAAAGCTTCCACTTAGGAGGAAGGCTCTGATAGGGCAACAGGAAGAGAATGAAAAGGAGAGACAGTCTCACTGAAGGCTGGGGAACATCTTTGATCCAGTCTCTGAGTCTTGCTTATTAAAAGCAAGTTCTCACTGGCGAGCTGGGATACCTAGTCAGCCAGCTCTGGCGTTTTGCTTTCTTTCAATTATCTGTGTACATAAAATGGGGCAGGGGCTGCCTTTCTTTGAATTTATTTCTTTCAGGACTGATACATTTCCTCCACCAGGCTGCAGAGGTGTGAAACAGTTTCCTTGCCAAAAAGGGCCCGTGTTTCTGGATATCAGTGAGCACAGAAACCATGTGACTATGTCTGTCTGCCCATCTGTCTGTCTGTCTATCTGGGTCTCTTCATTTCTACCCCATCTGGGAGTTTTCTTCTCACATGAACTGGTGGAGAGTGGACAGTGACAGTTTTGTGGGACCCGCTGGCAGGAGAAGATGGAAGAGAAGCCTGAGATGGGCACCAATCAAAAGCTCATCTCATTGGCTCTGAGCCCTGACTACCCAAGGCCTGAGAAGATACTGCAGAGATCACAGATGGGCAGCCGGACAAGAGCCTGTCCTATCCTGCTAATTCTTGCATGAGAAAGTGTAAGATTTGGGGAGGATTGAAGAACAGGAGACACAGGGATAGTCTGCCTTTCATACCCTGATTTGATTAGACCTGATGTTCAAGTAAGTACCCTGGATCATGGTGGCAGGCTAAGGAGCTGGCAAGTAGCATAGGCTTTGAACTTAAGCAACACATTTACTAGATGGCAAGAGTCACACACAGGGATCTGCAGGACCAGCGGGGGGAGAGGGTAGAGGGAGCAATAGAGACCATACCAAGGTCCTGAGATTCCTTCAATGTCTTGCCTTCAATTGAATATCACATTGCATGGCCCCCTCATTCAAGCAGCATTCAACCTTGAAAATGACCTTGACACACTAATTTTACAGATGTGTATGGCATGCACTCCTTGCATTGCACCAGGCTCTGCTCTGAGCAGCAGGCTGGGAAGAGCAGCAAGGTGAAGGTGTCATCGCCCTAAGTCACAGTGAGGACATTGATGTGGGTCCTAATGTTATCTAACTGGTGTTCTCAAGAACAGCAGCATTGGATGACCAGAGCAGCCCAGAGGTGCACATTCACCAGAGATGCCATATGAGAGGCTACAGGAAGATGGTCATATGGAAGTCAAGGGGAGGCTTGAGAGACATTAGCCCTGTCGGCACCTTGACCTTGTAGCTCTGCTCTTCATAACTCTCGGAGAATTAATTCCGTGCTGTGAGGCAGCTAGCATCAGGTGTTGCCTTGGTCACTGTTCTATTGCTGTGTAGACACCAAGACCAAGGCAACTATTGTAAGAGAAAGCATTTAATTAGGGGCTTGCTTATAATTTCAGAGGTTTAGTCCATTATCATCATGGCAGGGAGCATAGCAGCCTGCAGGCAGGTGCTGGAACAATAGCTGGGCTTTTGAAACCTCAAAGCCCACCCCTAGTAACACACCTCCCCCCACAAGGTCACACCTAATCCTTTTACATTGTACCCATCCCTGGTAACTAAGCATTCAAATAGATGAACCTATGGGGTCGTTCTTATTCAAACCTCCACAGGTGTCATTTCTTCTCCCGCCTTTCTGTCCTGAAACTGGGAATTGGGGGACTTGATAATCTCATTTTCCTACTTTGGGCATGATGTGGGATTCCCCTCTGCATGCTGTGAATACCATTGGTTAATAAAGAAATTGCTTTGGACCTATAGGAAGGCAGAAATTAGATAGGTGGGAAAAACTAAACTGAATGCTGGGAGAAAGAAGGGTGGAGTAAGAGAGAAGCCATGTAGCTCCACAAGAGACAGACACCAGAACTTTACCGGGTAAACCACAGCCACTTGGCGTGGCGATTCACAGATTAATGGAGATGGATTAAATTAAGATGTAAGAATTAGCCAGAAATATGCTTAAGTTATTGGTCAAACAGTATTGCAAATAATATGGTTTCTGTGTGATTATTTTTGGAGTCTGGGCAGCCAGGAAACAAGCGGCCTCCTTACAACAGGACCGACCATAGAGAGACCCTGGAGTCAGCTGAATGGCACCACGGGCAGAGGGGCAAAGTCAGCCTCTCAGTACCGCATCCCTGAGAAGCCATCTTGCCATTTGGTGTAAAAAGGGAGACCCCAGTCCTCCACTGTCACAGGCTGGCTCGTCAGCTGCATCATGGAGCACTATGTGACTCCCAGATGCCTCTGTCCCAGCTCCATACTTCCGTTCTGCCTCCTAGGGACCCTTAGATTTGATTGATGGACAGCTCACTAGTTAAAAGCTGTGAACTTTCGAAGAACTGTCTTCCCCTTTTTAATATTCCTGGTTTTAGCTCATTATTTTGTTTGTTTTGTTTGTTTGTTGTTTTGTTGTTGTTTGGTGATGGTGGTCTTTGAACTTGTAAGAGAGGAATGTACTGTCTTAGCTAGGGTTTCTGTTGCTGTGAAGAGACACCGTGACCACAGCAACTCTTATAAAGAAAACATTTAATGGGGCTGGCTTATAGTTTCAGAGATTTAATCCATTATCATCATGACAGAAAGCATGGTAATGCATGGGCAGATGTGGTAGTGGAGAAAGAGCTGAGAGTTCTACATCTTGATCCACAGGCAGCAGAAGTGACTGTGTGCTGAGTGCAGTGTGAGCAAAGGTGAGACCTGAAAGCCTGCCCTCACAGTGACACACTTTCCCCAACAAGGCCACACCCACTCCAACAAGGTCCCACCTCCTAATAGTGCCTCTCCTGATGGGGGCCACCTTCTTTCACACCACCACAGGTTCTGATGCTGAATCACTCACGGGAGGATTGTCAAGCTCACAAGAGACTTCAGGGACAACGCAGCGCGATGCATCAAATAAGAGAGGCCCTGTTTTTTGCTGTTACACTATCTCCTAAGAAGTCCCAGCCTCATTGTGGTCCTGCAGACCAATGACCCACACAGCAGAGGTCAAAGTCGCTAAGACAGATTGAGATCACACTAGTGACAGATGACCTCCCTCCCACCCATGTTTGAATGCTTAGCTTCTGAGGGTCTCAGGGCAGTGGGGTGGGATTCAACCTGTCATGTTTCCAGCTTTTCCCACAAAGGCTCCTGCCACATGTATCTCTCTATCCTCCCCGGACTGCCCCATCTGTCCACATGATAGCTGTGACCCCTGACAGAGATGCTGCATCCTTTCTGTCCACTTCCTATGCCTGTTTCACCCATCAGCACAGACTATGTGACTTACAGGAATTTAGTCACGCCTTTCTCTGGAGCACAGAAGTCCAAAGGTACATGTTGACACTCCAAAGGCCCAGCAACATTCCTGCTTCCTACAGCTTCTGGGGGCAGGGGCACATCAGGCTGCACTCCCCAGCCCTGCTGTGTTTTTATGGGGTATCCCCCACTGCTACTGAGTCTCCCATTCTCTGTCTCCCCGCATCACTAGAGGTAAGTTTTATCTGCAAGACCCCAATGGCTTCACCTTGCAGTTTTTGACTGAATCACATCTGCAACAACCGTTTTATAACAAAACAAAACACAGATTCATACATTTGATCATGTGTTTGTGTGCGTGTACATGCGTGTGTGCATGCATGCCTATAGATTCATGTGTGTAAAGGGTGCATACAAGCCAGAAGCGAGCCTCAGGTTTCATTTCCCAGGAGCTAACCACCTTACTTTTTGAAACAAAGTCTCTCACTGATTAGGTGAGGCTGGCTCAGCAGCGAGTCTGAGCAGTCTGTCTGTCTGGCCATCTCCATTGCTGGGATTAATGCGCCACTAGATCCACTTTTATTATGTGCATTCTGGGGTCACAGTCAGGTCCTCATGGTCCTCAGGTTATAGACTGAGCTTTCTCCTCAGAAGTCACATGGACACAACTCTGAGGGTCCTCACCCTCCTACTGCCAGGCATTTGGGGCCATATCAGAGACAATATTGATTGCCATGGTGTGGAGGGAAAAGCAAACAGTGTTGGTGGCTTCTAGGGGTAGACAGGTAATCTCTCTGCACTGAAGATTTGACACCTGCTGTCTCCTTCCAAACAATGACCCCTCCAATGATGAGCTGACCTGTTCTTGAAGCCATGCCTTGTCACCCTTCCTGCTTTTCATGTACCATCACGGTTCCATGTCACATTTTCTTCTAAGCATGCATCCTAATAGTAACCTCTGCAATAGGAGAGGTAGCTCAATTATTTAAGAGCTATAGATACCTCTCCAAAGGATCTGGGTTCAATTCCCAGCACCCACATGCAGGCTCCCAAGCATCTTTAACCTTAGTATCAGGGGACCTGAGGCCCTCTTCTGGCTTCATTTAGGCACCAGGTATATACAAGATGCCCCAATATACATGCAGACAAAATACCCATACACATAAAATATTTAAGAAATAGGCTTAGGAGATAGTAATGTTCTCACTCGGGGGTTTGCTGTGTCTCCCTCCGTCACTAGGTTGACCACAAGCTCCATGAGCACGGGACTTTATTTCTATTCTCCACACAGTGCCAGAAATGCCACCCAAGCACTCATTGAGTAAAAGAGTGAGCACATAACTGTTCAAGAAGTGGGTGGCACCCAGAAGTCCCTCCCATCAACCACTCCCTCCGCTTCTCAATGTGGCAGTGTCCTTGCAGGGGCTGCTGGGAGCCCTGGAAGAGAGAGGCCATGGATGGACACAGCGAGAGGTCTCCCCAGCCAAGACTTTAAGCAAAAGAAAAAGGCTCTAACTTCTTCCCTTAGCAGGAGAAGCTCCCAGGGTTAAAGGGTTTCTCCTGTGTACTTTTGGTGACAGGGATTCAGGTAAGCATCCATTTTCAACGGATGCTCAAAGCGCTGTCCATGGCTTCTACAAACTTGGATCTTAAGGGGTGAGACTGAACACAGAACGTTTGGTCATATGCAAGGTTGACCAAGACTAGAGGGAGCAAGCCCCCAGACAGAGAAGGGGACATGGGGAGGGAGTTAGCACAGATGATCTCATGGCCTTGGCCTAGGACTATACTAGAAGGAGAGCTAGTACCAGGGGAAGAAGAGCTCCCAAGGGAACAGCACAGGAGTGCAGCCACTGAGAGATAAAGAAAGAAGTCAGGCCACTGGAGGCCAGGAGCGACAGCGTGGGTGGGCTCAGCCTCCAGCACTGCCCTAATCACATGCCTGAGGAGATTGATCTGAAGGCTGTAGAGCAGAGATAGAGGCAGGAGGCCTGCTCGCCAACCACTGCAACAATCTAGGCATGGAAACCAGAGCATCCTCTTCATGTCCCAAGGAGAAGCCTGGCCTCCCTCATTTCTTCCCCCTTGCCTCTTCTAAGTGTTTGGGATGTTCACTTATGAGTTTATTGAACACCCCCACACAGGCCAGTTCTTATCTCTGACACAAGATACTCTTTTCCATCAGGGAAGCCCCAGTGAGACAGGAAGGGGAAGGGGAGCTGACAACAGGGTGGATGGTGTCAATGAGGCAGCCACTGACAGGAGACAACCTCCTCCTCCCAGCCTGGACTTTGCACTGCTTGACTTGTTTAAAATCTGAGACCTTCCTGAACCACTAAGGCAGCTTGGAACTCAGAACACGCCTCTGTGTCTATCACCTGACACACTGGTAAAGCTCCACCCTCTGCAGGAACAAGGCAATGGGAACAGCCCTGTTATTGTACCTAAGGAGAGACTCTCGGCACACTGAGCAGAGGCATTAACACAGAGCTGGAAATACCAGATGATCCAGTTTGACCTACAACTCACAATTCTAAGGAGCTTTCCTAGATGGTAAGGTCCTCTCAGACCACCCATTCCCTAACCGCCCATCCACACAGTCTTACTTATAAAGCTCTCCAGCTCAGGCTGTAAAGCGCTTCCTTGAGTTGGAGAATTGGAGCCCCAGAACCCACATAAAAAGCGGGGCATGGTGGAGTGTCCATATAACTGCATAGAAGATAGGTCCCTGGGGTGTGCTGGCTAGCTAGCCTAACCTAATTAGGTTAGCCCGTGGGAGACCCTGTCTCAAAATAAGGTAGACGTGTTATACGATGGTCTCACAGTAAGGCCTCAGTGTTCAGACTTCTTAGGGCATTTATCAGGTGACTGAAAATCTGGACTCTAGATCTGGAGTGGCTGCTTTGGTTTTCTGTTGCTCCCATTTCATAGCTGTGATTGTGGATTCTCCACTCTTGGTAATCTCTATGCCTGGTTCCCCTCCTGGAAACAGAACCTCTGGTGCTGTCCAGGCAGCTTCTGTGCAGCCATTGCTCTGAGACGCCCGGATTTCATCCACGATAGTGATTGGTTAGCTGAGCACCCACAAGGATTCTGAGGGGAGCTGCACATCTGCTAGTCAGCCATTTTCTAAGCACGACCACGTGAGCTCTACTAAAACTACACTCCTGTACATCAGACGATATCAATCAGGAGCCTTTGGTGAAGTAGCGGGAGCGAGTGTGGGCTGAGGGTTGCTCCTGGCCCATCTTTTGGTTCTGCTTCTCCTAGGTCAGGTACCATTCTCGGCCAGCTCTCGCCTCATGGTGAGAGGATGGATGCCACAGCTTTGAAGCAAACATCCTCAGAGACTGTGATATCCTCGTGGTGGTTTGAATGAAAATGGTCCCCCATAGGTTCCTATATTTGAACGCTTGGTACCTAACAAGCGGAACTGTTTAGGAAGGATGAGGAGGTGTGGTTTCGTTGGGGGAGGTCGGTTTTAATGTTTCAAAAGGCCATGCCAGGCCCAATCTCTCTCTGCCTCTATCTTGTGATAATATATAAACTCTCAGATACTGCCCCAGGGTCTACTTGCCTATCTGCCTACTGCCATGCTCAGTGCCAGGACCATCATTGTGGCCTCATCCTTTAAAACTGTAAGCTGTCTCCCAATTAAATTCTTTTTTTTTAGTAAGTTGCCTTGGCTGTAGTGCCTCTTTTCAGCAGTAGACTAGCAACTAAGACATAATTGACAGTGGACGAGTCTCCAAAAGGCCCCTCTGAGTTCTGTTCTAGTTTTATTCAATTGCTATAATAAAAAAAAAACATGGACCAGTAAACGGGTGAGAAGGGGTTTATTGAGCTTTAGAATTCCAAGGCAAACTCAATCACTTAGGGAAGTCAAGGCTAGAATTCAAGGTGGGAGGTTGAAGGCAGGCCTATTTGCTGTTCCACACAGCGATACCTCTGATCAGGGGTAACTCACGTCTCTGCTAAACAAGTATGGTGAACACCATGGGGACACTTCTGGTTGGATGGAAGGCAGGCTTGAACAAAAGCTAGCTTTCTTGTTTAGTTTGGAACCATCTGCTTCAGGAGTGATCCATTCACAGTGGACTGGGCTCATATATATATCAATTAACAATCAAGACAGCCCCTCATAGACATGCCCACAGGCCCACACGGTCTAGGCAATTCCTCCACTGGGATTATCTTTGCAGATAATTCTAGGTTGTGTCTAGTGGACAATTAACTACCCAGGGGCAGTCGTTGTCATTCTCCTTGGCTTCCATTCTCCTTTCTAGCTTAATCACCATGGTGGAGGGTTGTGATGCTACAGTTAGCAGAAGCCTCCATCAATTCCCTACTAAGTCATAGGTGGGGGTCCCTCCCAGAGCACACGGGCTGAGAGTGGGAGGCAGCAAGATCAGCATCCATAAAAAGACAGCTGTTAATGGCTACTGGGGCTGGCTAAATAAGGCTTCCTACTATTTAGAGAATGAAGCCACTAAGTAGAGTCTTATTTGGATGCAAATATATCCACAGTTGGTCAGATCAGGGTCAGGAAAGAAGGTTCAATGAGGAAGGGCAGGCATCTAGCATCTACTGTTTGACCTAACCTTTAGGTACCAGGGAATCCAAGCTCCACAGCAAAACTCGATCTATGATAGCAAAGAGCCTGGGTTGATGACCTCTCTACCCTTTTTGTTTGGGGAGCATGAACACACTACCCGCATGTGTCTCAGTGTTTCCATCTCTGAGATGAGCATCCTCTTCTTCCCACTGAGCAAGGCTATGAAGATTAAATTGCACCACACATATAAGGCACTCAGAAGAGTACTCAGAATACAGGCAAGAGTTATTCCGTGTTGACCATGATTACTGTGCCTGTTATGATGAGCAAGGGACCCATAACCACCGCAGCATGGCTCTATGTCTTCTGACATGTGACAGATATGTGCGCTGCTATTTGGCCTAAGAGCTCCTTCTCCCTCCCTGAGGGAGTGTCATCCTCGAGTGTCAGCTATCAGGTCATTTACAGCTGCACTTCCCAGCGTGTCCCAGGCTAAGCTGGACCCCACCTGCTGAAATGTTCATATATCTAATCGGCAGACAGTGCTGGCCTTTGCCTGTCTCTGCTTAATAAAGAGCTGCTGAGTTATGGGGGGGTCAAAGAAGAGCAGAGCAGGGATGGAAAAATATCTGTCCCCAAAGACAAAGTCCTGGAGATTGCAGAGGTGTCCCAGTTGCAGGAGCCCTAATGACAATGTGCAACACCCATGTCTGAAAACTGCTGCAGACTTTGACTGGACCCTTGATCCACCTGTGAACTATCAGAGCAGGGAAGAATAAGAGCCCTAACATGGTAAATTCCAGGTTCTTAAGTGTCTCCAGTTCCTGCAGACTCCACAGAAGCCCAGATCTGCAGACTAGGGAAATGACTTTGTCAGTAGTAAGTTTGCCATGCTCTGATCCCCAGCAGCCACACAAAAGTCAATCATGGAGGCCTGTGCTCATAATCCCGCTGCAGAGCAGATGGAAGTGAATGGGTCTTGTGGGCTGGCTGGACAGCTAGCCTAGCCTAATTGCTGGTCCACTGGTCCTCTGTCCCAAAGGGGAAAAAAAAAAAAAAAAAAAAAAAACAAAACAAAGTAGACAGTACTTGAATAATGACAGCTAAGGTTGACCTCTGACCTCCATCTGCACATGCACAGTGCCCATCTACACACGCGCGCACACACACACACACACACACACACACACACACACACACAGGGTGGGGGAACCCAGTATCTGTGGGCTTCTGTTCTACAGTGAGACAGTCGGCATTTCTGGGCTGAGCTTGTGACACAATAAAAGTCCAGGGCTAAGAGGACATTCTTGACCCCTTCAGTCAGGGGAATCAGCCTGCTTTAGTCTCTGGACCATGCTCCCCCTTCATGATGAAGGCCCAGAACTACCCATAGGGGGGAAAACACAAGCAACATAGGGTTAAAGCAACTGTCTTTTCCGGTGTGCGTCCCTGGAAAAGCTAGAGAGTAGCTCTGGCCTTAGCAAAGCAGGATTTTGGCAACAGTCTGGGCTTGCCAAGGCTATCCTGCTGAGGGTCCCTCACTGATTATCTGGGCAGATCTGAAACCAACTGCTTTCCTGACAGCTCCAGGAGGAAAAGCCAGGAAACCAATCTGTCGCCCTCTTCCCAAAACCTTCGCAGCTTTGAGTTGAATTCCAGGTCAGGCGTCTGATTGGCTTATAAATAATTCAATTCCACGAAAACCCTCCCCGCTCCGATCCTGATCATTTTCTGTAATTCTCCAGGTCCCACTGGGCTCCCTGCTGTGCTCAGTGTTCCCATCTGTAAAACGAGGGGAACCATGCAGATGCAATCCGAGGTAAATCCGTATCCAATATCCTCATGCATGTCCCGGTTCTGAGAAGCAGACGACCCTTGTTCTCAGAACACAAGGCAGCCCTCATCCAGGAGGCTGATTGCATTGACCCTACTCCATGTCGTCCACAGATCTACACAGCACTTGTATGTTCAGGTGGGCAAGATGCCTCCCTGAGTAAAATCTCTGGCTGCGCAAGTCTGATGACGTGAATTGACGACTCTTTGGAAGCTGGGAACTGACTCCGGAAAGTTGTAAGATTGTCCTCTGACCTTCCCCCTTCTGGGCTTGCCGTGGCACACACATGTGCATGCACACACACATACACACACTCACACACACACACACACACACACACACACACTTAATAATAATACGATACATTTTTAAAATTTAAATTTTATGTGAATCCAACTTTGAATTTCACCAAGCATGATCCAAAACAAACAAACAAACAAACAAACAAACAAACCAAGACAATAAAGATGAGAAGGCAGAAGAATGCAGAGTGCTCCTATGGAAAGAGCTGACCACAAACATCTGTTTGAAAAATATTATATTGTGTCTGGAGGCCCAGGGAGGGGTGGTT
The DNA here is from genome assembly GCF_903992535.2 of Arvicola amphibius. Lineage (NCBI taxonomy): Eukaryota > Metazoa > Chordata > Mammalia > Rodentia > Cricetidae > Arvicola > Arvicola amphibius. The sequence continues at coordinate 9,892,140 of NC_052052.2, read as the reverse complement.
GTTGAGCCCCAGGATCTACATAAAATAGCCAATGTGATGTCACATGTTCATTATCCCAGTGCAGGGTAGGAGACCACAGGAGGACTGTGGGGCTTTATGGTGAGCTAGTCTGTCTGGTCTAATTAGAGAGCTTCAAGCCACAAGAGCTACTTGGGCAGGTGCAGGGTACCCGACTTCCCTCTTCAGAACCCCGCATCCCCTCTTCAGAACTGCATGAACTGGGTGTAGTACTGGACACCTGTGAGCCCAGCACTTGAGAGGTGGAGGCAGGAGGCTCAGGATTTCAAGGTTGACCTCAGTTATGTATGGAGAGTCAGTGGCCAGCCTGGGAAACAGGAGACCTGTCTTAAAACATAACAAAATTCTTCTTGTAAAACAAAGTAGATGGCACATGAGGAATCACACCCAAGATTGACCTGGGACCTACACACCACACACACACACACACACACACACACACACACACACATGTGCGCACATGCATGTGCACATACAAGAAAACCCTGAGAGGCCTCAGCACCTCTAACAGATTTCTCTCAGTTATAAAGATTAAGCAGCATTTTAATTGTTGGTTTTAATCTAAACCTTGGGTTTCCACCCTGGTTGGTAAATTGCAGAGGAGAATGACTACCTGAAAGTTCTCCTCTCAAGCTATGCTTCCCGTGGTGACCTGGTCTCATGTACCCTGGTCCCTGGGGTCAGGTTCTAAGGTTAGCTGGAAAGTGGGCAATCGAATACCAACTCCAACTTTATAAGTATAGTTCTCTCTGCAGACATCAGAGTGCCCACCACTGAAGGATTATGGGTGCCCACCATCTGACCTCAGGACCTGGACTCCCCCAATGCTCTTTGATTCTCATTTGAGTGTGCCCCAGATGCCATCCAGGGACCACTGACCTACTCAAAGTGAGAGCGCCTTATACAGTGAGGAGCGTGCTCCGCTCATGGTGAGTCTTATAAGGGCATGAAGCAGATCCGAGAGCTTGGGTGGATCTTGAGAGCTGATTGGGTGCACGCATTTTAAGTATTAAGAAGATAATACAGACAGTGGACTCAGGTCTGTCTCCTGTCAGAAGAAGGGAGGTCCACCTTTCTCCTTCACCCCCTGACTCCTTAAGCAAGAGCTAGTAAGACACCTTCACATAATTGCGGTATTGTGGGTTCAGTTGTGGCCTGTCCCCACTCATATCCTGAAGTTACCCTGCCTGTCCCAACCCCAACGTGCTGGAATTTTGGATGCATGCTGCTTTAGGCAGGTAATTTGGGAGGGTTATACAAGGCCAGGAAGGATAGGGTCCCCACAGGAAGGGATAGTGACTGTATAAAAGAGGGGGGAGAAGGAAAGAAGGGAGGGAAAAAGAGAGAGATTTGATGTACAGGGTCCCTCACTCTTCTCATTACTGTGACTAGATACCTGATAAGAAGCTACTTAATGCTCATTTTGGCTCACAGTTTGAGATGACGGTCTGCCATAGAGGACCATGAGACAGCTGGTCCCATCGCCTCCATAGTCAGGAAGCAGAGAGAGATGGACTGATGCTCAGCTGACTTTCTCCATTTTACTCCAGGACCCCAGACAGTGGAACAGCGGCCCCCCACATTCAGGGTATGCCTTCCTTCCGCCCTCGGTTAGACCTCCCTGGGAATGACCTCATAAGCATACCCAGAAGTTTATGCCCATGGTTTTCCTACATCTGGTCAGGTTGATAATCAAGGTTAGCCATCATAGGCAGTAAGAAGGCCCTCCATACTGATCAGGAAGAGGGCCACCACCATTCGCTGAACCAGCTGAAGCTCTGACCCTCGATTCTCAGCCTCTGAAGCTATGAGTGGTGAGTGCCTAAGCTGCCCTGTCTGTTTTGCTATGACGCTAGACCAGCAGCGTCACAGAGAAATCCAGGAGGACCAGCTAAGGATGAGAAGGGTGGAGTTGATATGTAAGTGACCTGCATTCAAGGCTCAGAGCCAAGGAGGCTGTTCTGACTCTCTGGTTCATGGTCATCTACAAATAGGAACAGGTAGGGGTATTAAAAAAAAAAGAAAAGAAAGAAAGAAAGGCCGGAATATGTTTCCCTGTAGCTCGTGAGAGTGAGGATATAAAGCAACCTGACATTTTCCAGAGTGTAGTAAACTCTTGATAAATGTTAGATCAAAAAAAAAAAAAAAAAAAAAGATGCTGATTCTGATTCTGGGTCCTTCCCAAAAGTCGTCTCTTTGAGGAAGGAGAACTTGGAAAATTCTCGTTAATCCTTTCTGCAGCCCAAGGTCTTTAAAGAGCCCTGGGGACCTATTCCTGTCATGACTGGTAGAGTGAAGAATGCAGATGCTGGGTTAAGGAGAGGAAGGGCTCGGGAGACACAAGGCAGTGACATCAGAAATGTGCTTGTGGATATAGGAGAGGTCCCAGAGAACTCTAGGCAGGAAGGGAGGCCATGGCTTCAGATGCCCACCTTCTGCCTTGGGTAGTGCTAGGAACCCCCTGGGCCATGGCCTGTTCCTGCTGGATGAGAGGCAGCCACTGGAAGGAGTCTCACCCTGCAGAAGCAAGCTGAGCATCCTATCCCGCTAGTAGCTGAGGCAGGGTAAAGTTTGCTGCCCTGTGTGATATCCCATGTGACAGGCCATCTGTTGCATAGGCTTCAAGGGGCTTGGCATCAGATCTTCCCAAGGTCAAGGTGCAGCTTGCAGAGCCAGACCAATCTGGGGCGCTGAGGTTCAAAGATGGATGCCCCAGTTTGTGCTGCCAGCGCTTGCTGTATTGGGGTAAGCACTGCACTGAGGACTGGCTGAGCGGCAAGGGAAGAGCGCCCCTCTATGGCCATATCCAACACTCCATGGTTTCCTCTGGGCCGATGCCTGACAAATGTCCCTTCCAAGCTCTCCTGCCAACAGACATCACGCTGCTCTCTTTGCTCTGTGGTTATTGAATTCTCTACCCTGAGAGCCCATCCATTATCAATCCTGTTAAAATTCCCCTATAATCCTCTTGGAACCAGATGGGACAGCAAGGTCAAGAAAGGGTGGCTTTCTTCCAAGGTCATAGCTCTGGAGAAGAGATGCCCAGCACTACGGTTAGAAAGGACCAGCCCCTTCTGATAGATCTGTCCTCAATAGCAGATCAGAGAATGCAGATGCGGTGGGGGGGAGGGGTGCGGCTGGTGGCACGGGAAGACAAGCCTTAGAAGACAGAGCAGATCTCGGGATACTTTCGGCTACACAATAGAATAAACAGAAATAGTCAGCCAAATGATTCCTCTTTCTTGTCTGCATCCAGCTGCTCTTAGTCTTTACCCTAGCTTTCATTGCTTAGCAGTGCAATTCAGGGAAAGTGGCTCGGCCTCTCTGGGTATTGATTTCCTAATCTATAACATGGGTGATCTGTTTTACACAAATGCATCTAAAGTAGGACGTGGAAATGGACTGATAACTCTTCCATGGCCTGGATTGTAGTCTCCAAAAGGAGTTCCCAGGGTTAAAAGTGTTTGCTTTCTCTCAGTGTCTGTTTTAGTGGGAGTGGGGGTGGCTGTGTGGCTGTATGTGTACACATGTTTGAGTATGCACATGTAGACATAGGTACATGTGTGTCCCCCATATGCGGAGGCCAGATGCTGACATTGTCTGTTTTCCTCATTTGCCTCTCTGCCTCATTTTTGGAGGCAGAGGCTCTCACGGAACCTGGAGCTTGCCAATTCTTTATGGCTGAGTCCTCTTATCTCTGGGATTACAGCTATGCACTATCTTTTTGCATGGGTGCTGGGGATCTGAATTCAGGTCCTCATGCTTGCATGACAAGCTCTTTCTCCCCATCTCAGAGATAGAGTAAACATATACCCAGAACCCAAATCTTAGCTCTAGAACTCTGAAATTATCAGGGGACAAGAAACATTTGACTGTAGCAGGAAACTGGGGGTCAAGGTTATAGACCAAAACCAACCTGCTGATGGATGCAGTTCTCAGGACTAGGGAATTTTCACAGTACTGCAGGTGCAAGGAATACAATTTGCTTGCATCCTGCCTATCGAGCCATTTATTAATAATAACAGATTACTACAGTACCGGTTTGGTATACGGAGTGGAACATCAAAAGCCAGCTGAGAACAGACCTAAGAGGGATGGAACTGAACTGTGAAAAAAAGAGGGAAATTAACACAGAGTAAGAGACAGGGGAGAGGGATGCTCTTATCACTTAGCAACTGTGGTACCCAACGTCCCAGCACTTTGACCCTGGCAACACCTCCCAATAGCAAGGCCTCTTTCCTACTACCACACAGAATTCTGGCTTTATTTCTGTCATCCCGCCCCCTCCACTCCCCAGCCTGTGAGTTCCTAATCCTGGCTGTGAAATACTCTCACACACCACACATTTTTTTTTTTAAATCATCTTAGAATCCTATGACCGAGGCAGCACACGGAGAGCCATGATGAAATTAGAAATATGTTGGGGTTGGCACATGAGGAACTGCATGCTCTCCTTCCTGCCAAAGATGGGGGATGATTGACTGAATGGGAACAGGAAGTCAGCTTGCCAGGATCCAACTAAAACGAGCTGTGTGTGCTTGGCTATGTTTCTAAGATGAAACAAACGGGAAAGGTCCGTGTGACTTCCAGCACGTTCTAAAGATAACAGGTCACTTGGGGAGGCGTGTGAGATGGCCGGGCTCAAATGGAGTTCAATTCCAAGTCCTGAGAAATAGAAGGACATTTTGGAAGGTGGGATGACCATGGTTTGGAAACACAGTTTGGGTCTATTTACTACAGCATCCAAAGTAAGATTACTCGCTGCCTCCAGGGAGGGAGATGCAGGCAGTGTTGTCTGGACAGCAGAGGGGTATCTTAAAAATGGTTCCAGTGACAAACACTGCCTGCGTGTCTGTTCCATGCCAGACACTGTGTCAGAGATCAGGGGACAGGTGAACAGGGTATGGGCCACTCTCCAAGACCTTGTAATTCAGCAGGAGATGGACCTTTATTTGTTCTGTACAGGATGTGTGTGTCGGAAGGTCACAGGAGGATGCCAGTGCCTTCCTCTGTCGATTCCACCTTAGTTCCTTAACCAAGAGTCTCTCCTTGGAGCTGAAGTTCTTCATTTAGGTTTTGACTAGACTAGCTGGCTAGTCATATCAGTCTCCTCCAGACTTGGAGGAGGCAAGAAGATTTCTCAGATAATGGTGGTTTTGAAGCTGAGATCCAAAGGGTAAAAAAAAAAATGTGGCCCAGTGGAAGGGACAAGAAAGAAGTTCCAAGATGTTTTATAGCTGGGTCTGAGCCACCTGATACAAAGTTAAACACCAGGAGTTGAATCTTTAAACTGTCTTATTCAGGGAGCCAACAATCTAAGAACCATGGGGTAGCATCCTAAGGTTCTGTCTTCCTCCGTTCTTTAGCCAGAGGATTATTGTGGGTGGGCAAACAAAGGCAGTCAGCCATTCCCATGTTTAGCCTTGACTTTCTTGTAATGGACGTATTCTATCCCGACTGCCAGGTCCCAAATAACCAATTCAAAGGCTGAATATGAATTATAAACGTTTAATCAATTGCTCGGGTTTATAATTAACTAGCTCTTACATTTTATGTTAACCCGTAATCCTTATTTACACTCTGCCATGTGACGATACCTTTATTAGCATGGCATGTTCATCTCCTGCTCTCTCTGCATCTGGCTGGAGACTCCAGACTCTGCCCTTCTCCTTCCCATCATCCTTAGTTTGGTTGTCCCACCTGTACTTCCTGCCTGGCTACTGACCAATCAGTGTTTTATTAAACCAATTCATGTGACAAATCTTTACAGTGTACAAGAGGATTATTCCAGGGCACCTTCTGACCAAGTGGTCAGTCTTATCTCTGAGATTTATGATATTGCTGTTTCCCCCTGAGGGTCCCATCTGTCTGTGTAAAAAGGGAAAAGTTCCAGCACACCAAGGCCACCTTGTGTTCCTCCTGAGCCCACCCACCTGTGATTCTTAGTGTTGGCTGACAACTTAATGGGATCTGGAACCATCCGGGAGGCACACCTCCAGGCACACCTGTGAGAGATAATTCCTATTAGGTTAGCCTCTGGGTACACTGGTGAGGGATTATCTCTCCCTTAGGTTAGTTGAGGTGGGGAGTCTCCCCTGAAGGAGGGTAGCATTGTCCCCTGGCCTTGGGTCCTAACTACATAAAATATGGGAAGAGCTAAACATCAGCATTCCTCTCTCTCTGTCTCTCTGTCTCTCTCTCTCTCTGTCTCTCTGTCTCTCTGTCTCTCTCTCTGTCTCTCTCTCTGTCTCTGTCTCTCTCTCTCTCTCTCTCTCTCTCTCTCTCTCTCTCTCTCTCTCTCTCTCTCTCTCTCTCTCTCTCTCTCTCTCTCTCTCTCTCTGCTTCCTGACTATGGTTGCTATGTGACCAGCTACCTCATGATCCTGTTGTTTGACTTCCCTGCTGATGGACTGCATTTTTGAACTGTGAGCCCAAATGAACCTTTCCTCCCTTTGGTGGCTTTGGTCAGGGTATTTTCATCACAGTAGTGGGAAAAGAAACGACTACACCACACTTTGGACATCATGAAGAGGAAAGGCTAACTCAGAACAAACCTCTTACTTACCTCTTACTGTGTAGAGTCCTTTCCTACAGAACAATGCACAAACAAGTTCTTATCATAAAGGCTATGAAATGCCCTTATCACTTCCAAGACAGCATTCCCAGGGCTCCGAGGGCCACAAGAAGTGTCTCATGGTCCAATGTGACTAAAATGCAGAGGGCTGAGAGGAAAGGAGGTGAAACCACGCATACAGGTGTTGTGGGCCACAGACATCTAGCCAGGAAAGTTACGCTCTACCTGAAGCACGGGTGTGTTTTAAGCAGGCGAGAACCTTGACCAACCAGATGTTCTGGAAAGAATATTCTAGATATTCTGCCTTCATTGTGGAAGGTAAGTACAGGTGCTAAAATGTACATAGGCTCCCAAATTTAGCACATAAACGTTTGCAAAAACCTTGCTCAATTTCCTTGTTTCTGTTTGCATTTGGTTGCTGGAATAAATACCATAAAAAACAAAAACAAACAAACAAATGAACAAAAAAAACAACCTGGAGAGAAAAGGGTTATTTTAGCTTACAGCTTACAGTCCATCAGGAAGGGAAGTCAAGGCAGGAACCTGGAAGCAGGAACTTCAAGCGTGACTGCGGATGAACACTGCTTACTGGCTTGTTCCATGGCTCACTTAGTGTGTGTTTATTTTTTTGTTGTTTGTTTGTTTTTTCATTTTATAATTCAGGAACTGCCTGCCTAGGGAAAGACACCATGTATCGTGAATTCTAATTGTTCTTAATAATAAAAACCTGAAGTCAGATATGGGGGTAAATGCTGAAAGATCAGAGATAAAGGAGCAGCCACAGCTAGTCTTACCTCACTAGCTCTTCAGCCTGAAAGGGGCAAGTTCCTGTCTCTGGTCGCCTTATATTCCTCTCTTGGCCCAGCCATATTACTTCCTGTTTCCTTCTCCCTAGTGCTGGAATTAAAGGCCTAAAATCCTAAATGCTGGGATTAAAGGTGTGTGCCTCCCAAGTACTGGGATGAAAGACCTAAGATCCTAAATGCTGGTATTGAAGGTGTGTGCCACCACTGCCTGGCCCCTATGGCTAACTGGTGGCTAGCTCCACACTCTGCTCTCCAAGCAGCTTTAATTGTTACAGCACAAACAAACTGTCCTCACAGCACCACCTTCAAGAAAATGTCCCACAAACTTGCTTACAGGCCAATCTGATGGAGTTATTTTTTTCTTCAGCTCCCTCTTCCCAGATGACTATAGTTTGTGTCAAGCTGCCAAAACAAACAACCAAAACAAAACAAACTATCCAGTGTACCTCTCTTTATAAATGGGAGCAAACTAAGACACAGTAGAAAAAGCTTCCTTTTCAGGAGCATGAAGGAGGTCTGCCATGTTGCATTCTTGGCTGTGGGGAGCAGAATGTGTTTGCACTGTTGAGGAATTACTGCCTTCCCTTTCCTGCCTTGGAGAAGTCGCCAATAAGCACATTGGATCAGGGCTCCCAGCCCAGCACACAAGCTGATGAGTTTACATTCCACAAGCCAGTTTAGCAAAGGCCTCCACCCACCGTGTCTCAGAGCAAGTCCAGACAACCTGGTAGACTCTATCTATCTATGTCACACTTCCCAATGACCTGAGAAATCAACCAGATGGCCTTTGGTGGAAACCCATCCTAGAGCAACAGCTCTGAGGAGCAGAGCCACACTCCATATGGTGTTCTTCCTTGAGACTCTCTGGTCCAGAGATGTGTTCATCTCAGCCATTCATCACGAATAAAGGTCAATAGGAGCTGGGAAGGAGCCACTTGAAAACGCATCTTGGTCCAAGAAAAGCAAAGTAGGCAGAGAAGAGCCAGGGATGATGAGGAGTGATGCACAGCTCTGAGACTGTCCCAACTTGGGATCTCCATGCCAGAGCCAGGGCAGAATGGAGATACTGTGTCTGAGGGGCAGGGAGGTCACTGACTCCAGAAGTTACTGAGATTCAGGAACATCAGCCTCCTCACCTGGAGTTCTCAAATAAAACTGAGAAGAAGAAAAAAAAAACCCTTAATGATGGCAAGGCAGCCCAGCAATGCAACTCTAGTTTAGAGCAACTCTGGGTGTGAGTGTGAAGGATTTTCCAGAGAGTTTTAACTGAGGTCGGTAGACCCACCCTGACGTAGGCGGCACCATCCTGTAGGCTGGGAATCCAAACTGAACGAAAAGGAGAAAGTGACAGCTGAACACCCGTGTTCATCTCTCTCTGCTTCCCAAATGCAGATACAGGAGCCATCTCCTGAGCCACGCTCCAGGTCCCTGCTGCCGTGCCTTCCCTGCCATAATGAACCATATCCCTCGAACTGTGAGCCAGAATAAAGCCTTCTTTCTTTCCATTTCTCTGTCAGGTATTTTGTTCTAGGGATGAAAAAGTAACTAATATGGAAAAAGGACAGATGGATGGATGGACTGAAGGAAGGAAGGAAGAAAGGAAGGGAGGGAGAGAGGGAGGGAGGGAGGAAAGGAAGAAGGGAGGAAGGGAGGAAGGAAAAAAGAAGGAGTGTATTATCAAAATGATAGTGGACTTGATTTATTCTGCATGCATGAATCTACCTACATTAGCAAGACACCCCCCCCCAACACAGACCTGGAAGCAGGGATTGCCAGCATTCCCATTGTTACATCCTCCAGTAAAAGCCCATTATCTTAAAATATAACACCCAGTGAGCTTTGGGATAACACAGGATGAAAGCTCCCATGGGTCAATCTACTCAAAAGACTGAAACAAGTTTGGGGGGGGTCATCATTTATCAAACCTTGGTTAAGGTTAATGTAAATTTGGTTTGTTGCTCTCAAGTTTGAAGCCATGCAAGGCCAATAATTTGGATATGGAGGAGAGCAGAGGAAAAGGTTTTTTGGGGAGGATAGATCTTTAAGAAAGAGCCAGGGAGGGATGCTTGGGGAGGGAGCAGCAAAGGATGAAGCCCTCAGGGGTTCAGAGGGCTGGAGGTAGGTTGAGAAAACGGCAGTAGATTATTCCAGAAAAAATATGTCAAACAGACACATCAGCCAACTTCCCTGAGACACTTTGTTCTACACATATAGCAAGTTTAACTGAGCCCTGGCTCCCATCTCTGCTAGAGAATCCATTTCTCGTAGCCACCTGAGGATGCACAGATGACACCGCTTCGTTTTCTATGAAAATTCTAGGATGGAAAAGAAGCTTGGGGTGAGGGTGGGTAGGAGGTCAGAGTAGTATTGGGTTCCTCCAGAGGGCCTGGAGAGGTCTTAGGAACCCTTCAGATTTTCAAATAAAGGGATCAGGGCATTTCCTGTACCCGGGGACAACTCCTCCAGTTTCATTCATAGCAGGATAGGGAATTTCATTTGGAATGCTCTTCCCCTAATTGTCCAATCAACTATTGCCTTTCTCTGTAAAAGATTATATGGTGAAGTCATCGTGCCAAAAACAATTGCAAGCATTTTATGCCAACAGATTGCCATAAATGGAGCAGAAGGGAAGAAACTGATCGTTTATGAGGTCAGAAACATCCCTTTTGAGGCTGGGGGTGTGTCTCCGTTAGTAGAGTGATTGACTAGCATGCATGCAGGGAGAACAAACATTCAAGGCCATCCTCAACCACTTAGCGAGCTTGAGGCCAACCGAGGCTACATGAGACCCTGCACAATAAAACCTAAACAACAGGGGAAATTTCTCCCCTCACCTAAACGGCCCTGACAGCGATTGCTTACCAGCTCCTTTGGGGACAGGTAGACACAAGAGACATTTCATAACATCTCAAAGAAGACCCTTCCACCAACATCTGCAGTACTTGATTCTTTAAGTGGGTCAGCTATCTGAAGTTGATGGATCATCACCTTGATTAACCCACATCTGGGGTACCTGGTAATTTAAGTAGGTCAGTTATCTGGAGATCATGGATTACCACCATGATTCTTTGAGGACCAAACCACAGAAGCCCAGACAGTTAACTGCAAGAGGCCTCGAACTGGTGGTGTTCATAGACGAGAAGGAAATCCAAATAGATAACTTGCCATCTTGGCTGTGTTGGTTGCTTTTGGACAGGAGTTCCCAGATGAAAGAATTTTTCAAAGCCACAAGGTTTAGGGGATAACATGTAGGCTAGGTATAGACACAGAGGCACAGGGCAAGGTGAGGCTTGGTAATGTCTGGGTAAGGGACATGCCACCACCACTTGGCTTTTCAGTGTGGATTCTAGAGATGGTTCAACTCTTTGTGCTTATGCGGAAAGTACTTTACTGACAGAGCCATCTTCTGAGCTTCTGGATTTTTATAATTCGCATTCAATTGATCCTTCTTTCTTGCTCAGAGCTGGGAACTATGAACCCCATCCACACCACTGTCAGAATTCTGTCCTTTCCCTTGCAAGTCAGACCCTCCCACAGAGCAGGGTCTCTGTCACCTGCTTATCACAGAATCTGACATATGTACCAGCTCTTCCAGACTAGCATCACGTGTCACTGAAGAGGGAGTGGCAGCACGGCCAGAGATCAAACCTCACCAGCCTCCACAGGAAAGGGAGAGCCTGAATCCGTCCTGCTATCAACTCTCTACTAGAGCCAAGGAGATACCTAATGAAGGATGTTCACAACCTCCCAGGAAAGAAAAGATACATAGTTACAGGAACGGTGGCGAAGGAAAACCAATTTGGATAAATAGGAGGCATGCATTAGGAATACAATAAAACCACTCAGCCAACAGAAAACGAATGGAGGACTGGTGCTTTTGTGTGAGAGAAATCAGTTACCTGCTTGGAAAAAAATGGCAAAGAAACCAAGCCCTGGGTGCATCCCTTGCAACAAAATAATCACAGTGTTGACACGCAGATTTTTCTTTAAGCCTCCCATGAAAATACATGCAGTAGAAGGGATATCAGCTTGCAGGGGGAGGTGTGGGATCTACAATGCAGCCCGTGTTTTAGATATGTGTGTCACCATGGTCTTGTAGCTCTGGCCTGAGGATTCCTCCTTCTTTCTCTCCAGCTCCTATCTCTGTTCTAAGACTCAAGAGCACCTCCTGCTACTTTTCTAACCCAGACCAATGACAGAAAACCTGCTTGCTACACACATGTGTGTTCCTAGGACACAAAATGTTCTAGAAGCTGGGGCACAGCTCAAGCCTGTAATCCCAGCACCTGGGAGGGACACACTGGAAGGATTTTGGCAACAGAGACCTATCATGACCTCTCGGTGTCCTTCCAGATAGCAAAACCCTACACAGGGAAAGGTTATAGGCATTGCTGCTGCATGCCACATACTACCCAGGCCCATTGTTCTTCCTGGTACCCTAGAAATGTCTTTTGTAACTTTGGGGGACTTTTGTAACATTCACCTTAGCGAGAAATTTTTTAAAAAGCAAACAAAACAACAAGAAACATACTGTCCCTTAGCTGGTGCCCATCAGCTGACTTCAGACCCCTGCCACAATTTCCCCCGTCTCCCTGATTCCTAATTTTGATTCCTCACAAGCAACCACAAAAGGATGGCTTTGCCTGTTCCTGGTGGACTGGAGTTTTCATTTCAAACCCCCTGGTGCTGTTTGCTGATAAACTAAACTCTTGAGTCCTGCTTTCCCACCTTCCTCCCTCCCTCCCTCCTTCACTCCCTCCTTCTCTCCCTCTCTCCCTCCCTTGCTCTGAGCTTGTTCCTTCTCCAAACCTAAAGTTCAAGACTATGTTTGGATACCTAACAAGTTTGAGGCTAGCCTGGGCTACATGAGGCCATTTCTCCCAAAAAGAAAAAAAATGTGTTCCTTCAGAAATAAAGTAGTCTGAAATAGCTGAGCAAAGGTATTTGAACTTGACAGTGTGAATTAGTTCTCATCAGAGCAGGCTGCTATGTAAAAACCTGATTGATCCCTCCCACCCTGATGTCTTCATTATTTATTTCCCAACCATGTGATGGTTGGTGCAGCAGCCATTGCAGGCTCACCAGGCCCTCTACCCAATTCATATGCTGGCATTCCCAAGTCCTGAATGCCAAACTGCGACAGTGTTCGGAGATTGGTTTTAAAGAGGTCAGCAGAGGTTTGGAGGGTAGATCCTAACCCAATCTGACTGTGTCCTTAGAAGGGCATGTTAGGGCACAGGATGTCAACTGTACAGCACTGCAAATATGGCCACAATAAGCCAAAGAACAAGAAACCAACTCAGCTGACATCGCAGTCTAAGACTTCCAATCTCCAAAGGAGAAAGCAAACAGTTTTCTGTGTTGCTTAGTGACAGTGGCCTTGGGTAAATGGCACAGCTACGGGAAGATACAAGGATACAGGCACACACACTCCTCTTGTGGGCCAAGCAGATTTCTAGAAGGACTCTAACCAAAAAACTAGGAGCAAAGGAAGGATTTGGAGGATGTCACAAGGCAGGACAGTGTGGGAAAACCGTGACTGCTGACAAAGAGAGCTTTGTGGGTCTGCAAACCAAAGGACTCAGGACAGGTGCTCAGACAACAAGAGCTAGAACTACCCACCTCTTCCATGCTTTCTACGTCCAGGGATTCAGTAGGCAAAGCCCTGTCTCAATTAACAACCAACGGCCAACTCCTCTGGGTAATAGCATGGAGCTTCTGGGCTGGCTCAAGGTGTAACTTTCTGGGTCCCCACTGGGTGTGCTGGTAAAAGTTAACTTTGGGCCAATCTGGGTATTCCACCCTAATTTTTGTTTGTTTGTTTATTTTAGAAAGGGTCCCACTCTGGGTGGTGGTGCACACCTTTAATCCCAACATTCAGAAGGCAGACTCTGTAAGTGTGAGGTCAGCCTGGTCTACAGAGCGAGTTATAGAGTAGGATCCAAAACTACACAGAGAAAAACCAAAAAGAAAAAGAAAAGAAAGAAAGAAAGAAAAAAAGAAAGAAAGGAGGGAGAGGGAGGGAGTGGATGGAGTGAGTCTTTCTTTCGTTTGTGTTTTCCCTAGTCTTCTTTCTTCCCCTCGTCCTTCTTCCGCTTCCATCCTTCCGTCCTTCCTTCCTATCGTCCCTCCCTCCCCGCCCTACAGAAAGAAAAATTTACTATTAGCCTGGCTGCTGCCCTGGAATTCACAATGTAGACCAGGCAAGACTTGAACGCCCAGAGATCCACTTGTTTTGGCTTCCTGAGTGCTGGCCCTATAAAATACAGTATTTGTGAGACATGAGGTCTCCACTCCCTGAAGTTTTGGAAGAATAACAGTTGGTCTTTTTTTATTTTATTTCAAGTCCCTTTTGTGTCCCTTGACTGCTCCGGGAGTTGTGGGCACAGCTGGAAACAGGCCTTTGGCTCAGAGCACGAGAGACTGACGGGAGCTGCAAGGTCTGGGCTAATCCAGTAGTAACTGGGCTCACATTTACCTTGGCTCTGTTTAGGGAGAGAGGTTTTGCTAGGCAAACACAATGTGTAAACAGTGTGGCCAGGAGAGCATCCAATCTGCTTAAGAGAATAAATGGACTCCAGTCGCTTAGTGGCATACATTGCCACGCCAACCATTAATCTGCCTTTAGGTTGGATTTCTGTTTATATGAGGAACAATGAAAATTTCTCATAGCATTATGTTTCAATTTTCTGATGAAATGGAGTGCACCCACTAGAGACCAAAGAGACAACACAATGCCTAAAAGGAGAAACTAGGAACAACCACGACAGCTCTAGCTCGGAGTAATGACTACCGCCCTCCTGTCTGCTGCTGCCCTTTCCTTCCCTGCCATCCTTAGAAAGACTCTGGCTGAAGTCGGGCAAACCTGGCTGTCTCAGTTTCACTTCTATGGCTGTGATACCACACCCCTCCAACAAAGCAACCCATGGTGGACAGAGCTTATTGTCATTTACATTTTGAGGTTACAGGCCATCACAAGAGGGAAGCCATGGCAGAGGAAAAGCTCATCCCATCACATCCACATCCAAAGCAAAGAGCAATAAATGCACGCATGCTCAGTGCCCAGTTTACCTTCCCCACTCGTATCTAGTTCAGGAGCCACACCCAGGGAATGGTGCTGCCCTCAATGGGCTGTTCATCCTTCATCCGTTCATGCTGTCAAGGCAATCCCCTAGAAACACCCACAGGCCAACCTGTGAGCCTCTAACCAGGGGATTCTCGATTGGATCAAGTTGACAGCTACACTGAGTTTGAATCCTGCCTTCTCTGCCTGCTCACTTAAGAAAGCTATTTCCCGCTCAACAATTTCATCTATAAAAGGGAATACATGGTGTGTGTCTTACTCAACAGCGTTCAGAAGTTGGTTGGAGCTGTTTTCTAGTTATGTTTCTTGGTGTGAGATAAAATAAGGCAGAGCAGTACACAGGTACGGCTGCAGTCTTTGAAGAACAAGGTTAGGGTTTGAGTCTGATAAGATCCCCTTTGGATGATGCTTTAAACACTTGCCCCTCTGCTGACAGTGCTACTTGGGAAGGCTGGGGATTCCTTAGGAGATGAGGTCCAGCTGGCAGAAGTGAGTCACTAGGAGAGGGCCCTTGATGGTAATGGCCAGCCACTGGTTCCTATTATGTTCTCAGCTTCCTGGTCTACCATTCTATGAGCAGCCTCTGCCATCATCATGAACTCTACCCCTTCTTTGCCTATGCTTTCCCTGCCTAGGAGACAGGGTAAGGTCAGGCCAGGCTGGGGGAGGCGGCGAGGAGGGAGACTCTCTTCTGTTCTAGCCCAAGGGAACCAATGTTTGTAATCTGCCTATACCCATTGAACCCATCCCTTTTCTTAGGAAGTATAAACCAAGTAAATACAATAAACCGTAATCAGAAGTAGCCAGGAGGTGGGCCCTGATAGGGAGGCAGCTGGAAGGGATGGGGCAGAGGCCCCAATGCAGATGCATGTAGTATTGTCATTTAAAGGCACAGCCTCCATGGGACACTTGCACAGGGACAAGCCCGATGCCCTCACCCTCAGAACCATAGTGAGGAGCAAACAGGATAAGAAGTAGGAGTCTGGCCAGGGTATCAGAGGCTTCCGGAAGGGGAGTCAGAGACAGACAGAGCCCATTCCTCAAAATCTCTGGTTGCCAGCAGCAACTGGGTTCCTGGCGGTCATTTACATAATATTGCAATTGTCACTCCCTGTTGGCTTTCTGTCGCAAGCAGAGACCCAGCTTCAGAGGCGCACACTGTAACTGCAGAGGTTAATTCAACCCTCATTAACCACTGGCAAAGGAAAACCCGTTCGTTTAATCACCTACTTAGCTTGAGCACCAAGTTAAAAAGCTCTGTTTTGTTTGGAAAGGGGTCTCGGAGGGAAGATGCCTTTCTATCCTCTCCCCTACTCCCTAGCCCCCAGCACTCCCCCCACATATATGTGGGGTGTTACGGGATAGCTCTGTGCCCATGGCTGACTGACTTCAAGATTCTGGAGGGATGGTAGAAGGAACTACTGGAGGGGGATGGGAAAGCCTCTCAGAAGGAAGTAGCATTCCACAAGAGAGGCCTTGGTCAAGGTACTCTGTATGTTCCAGCCTCCATTTCTCCATCTGTGAAATGGATTCAATAAAGAAAATGCCTCACTCTAAAGGATACAGGTGATAATGAAATGAAGTTAGCATCCAAGTGGCCTGACGTCTGCTACATTAGTTACTTTGACGGTTCCCATGACAAAATAAGATGCAGAACAATCCTGTGGGAGGGAATGACATGTAGATGGAGTACAGCTATAGCCGTAGGGTCCTGAGGCTGCTTGCTCACAGGTTAGGACCAGAAAGCCAAGAGAGGGGAATGCTGGCTCTCAGGGAGTGCTTTCTCCTGTGTCCTGCTTTATTTATCCCAGAACGCTAGCCTGTGGAGTTGTGCTGCCCACGTTCAGGGTGGGTTCTCCCTTAGTTAGACCTTTCTGAAGATGCTCTCACGCGTACACTGAGAAGTGTGTCTCCTGAGTCCATCTGAACACAGCGAAGTCAACAGTGGCGATGGACCAGTTGCTGCTGTCCTCATCATGGGCTGGTCCTGCCGACGCTCTCGCGCCTTTGTGTTCCCTGAGAAAGAACTACCATGTTCAAGATGCGAGGAAGATGAGGAGGAAAGCCAGCCGAGGAATGAATTCAGCATCTGCCCTTGAACATGCCGATGATCTCAAGCAGCTCACCTAAATTCTTTCTGGATAGTAACACCAACTGCTGGTCAAATGAACACACAAGAGCCAGAGTTGTCCCATTGCCTGGAACAGAAGGGCAGTGAGGAACTTCACGGCCCAGGGCTAATTTCTTTCCACTCTCAAGGCCGCTCTATGGTTCAGGTTGGCTACTGGAGCAACAGTTATCACTACTGAAGAGTCAAGGCAGCAGGTCAAGGCAGAAAGACTATGCTACCAATGACTCTCTGTGTGGTGAACACCTATCCTAGACTGGAGGGAGTGAGTTACTGCTTGCCCGGAAGATTCCAGTGACCTCCTAAATTTGCTTTCTTGATAAAGCCCTGACTTTCTAAGAAGGTTCTACTCTCAACTTCATAATAGCTGTCCATACAACAGGATCTCTCTCCCTACTGTGCATGAACTGTCCACACAACAGGGTCTCTCTTCCTACCATGCATGTGAGAAGGTCAGACACCCAGCATCCTCTCCATCCATATTGCAGAAGGAAGCCTATAATCAGAAGGGCATTCAGGGACTTTTTTAAAGAGATAGACTCCTAGGACCCTCTGAGGCTATAGGGTCTGAGTCCCTATGAGAAGATCATAGAATTCAGGGTTCTTTACAGGCCCAGGGGATTTTCTGAGAAACAGTTTCCAATGTGTGATGGGGACACCATAAATACAATGGAGCATGTGATTTCGTTTCAGGAGAATTGGGATCAGCCTGGAGATTTGTTCACATTTGAATAAACTCCCCAACAATAGAGACAGCCTCCAGTGACTGAGAATCTCAGCTTATGAATTTCACCTTAAACTCTACTTCCTTCTAGATGGCTTATTCATTCCCAAAGAGCTCAAGTGCCCCTCCTAACTTCCAGGGATTGTTCCAAAATCCAGCTGAAGGATGCAGAAGGTACCTGCTATAAAGTAAGGGCTCAATAAATGCTGACTCTCTGACTTCTCATTTGGTTATTACTGTTCTCCTTTATCCTCCAGTCTACAATGTACCACTCTCTGCGAAACCCCCAAGTCAAGTCATAAGGATTAGATTTTGTCACCAGGGGACATGCCCTGGAAGGCAGAAACCCATCCTAACTCACTTTGCATTTGTCCTATCTGAGGCATATTCTCATAGGCGTGCATTCTTCCAGATGTGGATCCCTCCAGATGTGGCCTGCAGCCACAGAAGCTCTCTATGAGACGCCGTCACACTCAATAAAGGAGATCGTGTTTCCTGACTTGCTCGCCTAATTGACACACAGAGTTCCTACGCCTCTCCTACTTTATTTTTGTAGGGCTGTTTCTGGGGTGAACTGCTTATATTACCTCATTAAAATCTGTCTAAGTAGGCCTGAGGAAATGACTTATTCGGGGGAGTGTTTGCTGTGCATTCACGAAGGCAAGTCCTGAGTTCAAGTTCCAGAACCCATGCTTAAAAAAAAAAGCTAATATGGTAGCCTGCACTTGTAATCCCAGTGCTAAGGAAATGAAAACAAGAGACACCCAAGAAAGCAATCTAGGAAGATACCTGATATCAACCTCTGCTCGTCACCTGCATGCACAGCTGTGGACATGTGGTGCACACACAAATGAACATACACAGATATACACACACAGGTTATGTAAATCTATTTCATGAGTACCTAACAGTTAAACATTTACATGCTGACACCTGTTTACATGTTTTTCTCTTTTGGAGAATTCTTTTATCTTAAGTGTATGAGTGTTTTCCTTCATGCATGTGCACCACGTGGGTGCAATGCCTGTGGAGGGCATCGGATACCCTGACACTGGAGTTACAGAGGTTTGTGAACTGCTAGATGTGGATACTGGAAACCAAACTCTCTTTCCCAGCCACAATATACACTCAGTGCGAACCTTTGTCTTTGAAGTTTCAACTCACTTGGGTCATTCCTGTCTTCAGGGTGACCACTCAGGTGAGGAATGGCTGGGTAGATGTTTGTCATCTTAACAGAGCTTTCCAGGCCTCCCTCCACATCACTAAAATCACTTCCATTCCTGCCAACAGTGTTTGAGAATATCCCGACAGTCCAGGCAGTTTTTCAAAGGCCTCAGGGGGCAAGGTAGGACCATGGGGCAAAGGGGGAAGGGCTGGGCTCAGTGCAGTGAGTTTAGCTCAGTGTTTGGTGCCTCCCTGCAAAGCAAGCCTCATCCTACCAAGTCTCCAGGATGAAACACCGTGACCCCTCCCCCTTGGGAGCTTTGTATTCTCCTCCACAAGCAATATTTACACATACATATTTATACGTAGCATCAGAGATGACTCAGGTGTCTGTGGTCCCACACTTGAGGGAAGATGCACATGGGTCCAAGGGTCTTTGAAGTCTCCTGCAATGCTAATGTTGACTATGTTTACATAGCCATTTAGAGAGACAATTAAATTAGACCACAAGGACTCAGATCTAATGAATCTAGCTTTTAATGATCCAGTTTAATCCATGGAAGGATTATAGGGAGGGTGGCAAGGGAAGGGGTGCAGCAGAGGGTCAAAGCAGGCTGCATAAGAAGATAGAGTGGTTGGAGGAGTGACATGCATTAGGGCAGGGCAGTCATGGCTTCTAACTTGCTAACAGAGGATAGACAGAGAGGAAGAATCAGTGTGTGGCCAGACCAGAGTCCAGCACATTTCTGTGCTATCAAAGAGCACACATGGCCAACACTGAGTGACAGAATGTAGCTGATCCAGAAACATGCTTGACTATGCAATTGTTCGATAAATTACATCTTTATTGATCTAATCCCATTACGTATTATTGTATGAATACCACCATATATTGCATGTATACCACTGCATGTATTTGGAGGTCAGAGAACAACTTATGGGAGTAATTTCTCTCTATCATGTGAGTCCTTGGGATCAAACTCAGGTCATCAGGCTCGGTGGCAAGCTGAGCCACATCACTGGTCTGTGTTTCTTTAATTGTACAGTAATCCTTTGCACACAAGCATACACACATGAGCACACGTGCAACACACACATGCACACATATGCATGCATATGCATGCATACAATAGCATCATTTCATCTCCTATTTTTATTTTAACTTTTTGTCTCCTAGTTCAGTGGTTATCCACAAAATTATCCAGTTTGTGAATCAATTTGCAACTATGTGTTGGATAATGTACTCTGTGCAATTCATTTTCCCATGTGATTAAAATCAATAAAGGTGTAATTTATGGAACAATTACATATTCAAGTGTCTTTCTGGATCAGCTACATTCTGTAACTCAGTGTTGGCCATGTGTGCTCTTAGTGTAGGAATGTGCCTGGACTCTGGTCTGGCCACACACTGATCCTTCCTTCCTGCCTATCCTCTGTTAGCAAGAAAGAAGCCATGAACCCCTAAAAAATAAAATTTTAAAAAGTGAATTCTAAAAGTCAAGTAAAATAATCAGTGTAGAGCTTGAGATTTAGCTCAGAAGGTATTTATCTAGCCTGCCCAAAGCCTTATATTTAGTCTCAGGGATGGAAAAATATACCACTCTACTTAAAGCACTTGCTCAAGTGTGCACACGCACAATAATATGGAGTTTAAATAGGAAGAAAACGAGAGAAAAGTCAAACAATGGATGGGGAAAGTACATAACTTTTATATAAAGGATATGTATCCAGATTATACGAAAATCTCTTAAAACTTAGCAAAGTCACCCCAATAAAATGGGGTATAAGGTGGGAAATAAGGATATGATGGCCAGGAAATACTTAACATTAAGCAAACACAAATGAAAAACACCTTGAGGTACTGTCCATCTCTAACATGTACAAGTAATCAAAACACCAATCAATGAATGAGCAACATGTGGTATATCCATAGAATGGAATCCTATTCAGCCTGGAAAAGGGAGGAGAGCCGCACTATACTCCAACCTAAGTGAAGCTTGAAAACATTAGACTGTGAAATAAGCAGCCACAATGACAAATTATCTTAAGATGCCACTCACATGACACTGATAGTTCTTAAGATGAGAAACAGGAAGTAGGATCCTGGTGGCCAGGGCTGTAGTCAGGGTGGCACAGAATTGAGAGGGGTTCTGCGGATAGATGGTGATGTAGCTACACACATTAGAAATGTCCCGGAACTTGTACTCAAAATGGCCAAGATAGTCAATTCCAGAGCACGTGCCTTTTACCATAATAAACATGAATTGAAAACAAAAATCACTACGATATATTGCACCTTTTAGGGTGGCCATAGAGAAAGGGAGAGGAGGTTGAGATGCGAATGATCCAACCTTCATAAAATGCCGAGGGACAACAAAAATGCCACAGTCAATTAAAAAATTATTTGTCAGTTTCCGGTGCATGTGCGCATGTGTGCTTGTGTGCGGTGTGCGAGTGTATGTGTGTGTGAGTGTGGTATGTATATGTGTGTGAGTATGTGGGTGTATGAGTGTTTGTGTGAGCGTGTGTTATTTGTGAGTGTATGTGGTGGTGTGTGAGTGTTTGTGTGAATGTGTGTGTATAAATAGTATGTGTACATATTTGTGTGCTTGAGAGAGTATAATTGTTTGTGTGCATGTATATGTATGTGCGTGCACATTTGTAGGTGTGTACGAGTACAGACGTGCATGTTTCTTGGCACTCAAGCACAGGTGGGAGGCCCACCTCTACTGCTGATTCCTGCCTCCCACTTGAGACAGGGTCTCTTAGTGTTCACTGCTGTGTTCGCCAGGCCAGCTGGCCTGAGAGCTTCTGGGGAACATTCTGCCTCAGCCTCCCATCTTGACATAGGGACACTGGCTTTGCAGACAATCCTCAGATTGTCTATGGACTCTGGGGATGTGAACTCAGGTTCTCACGCATGTGCAGTAAGGGCTTTACCAACTGAGTCATCTACCCAGCTGCACTGCCTTTTTAAAGATGGGTCCCTCATTAGCCTGGGGTTTGCATACTTGATGAGACTGGTTGATTGGTGAATCCCAGGACTCTTCCTGTCTCTACCTCCCCAGTGCTGTGATTCATAAGCACACATCAGTCCTGACTTCTTTGCATGGGTCTGGGAATTGAACTCTGGTCCTCATGCTCACTTGGGAAACGCTTTACCAACTGAGTCCTCTCTCAGCCTGACAGTGTCTTACAAAGTGTCATATATGCATCCTGCATGAGCCAATAGAGTCTCCTCTGGGTGTTCCCTGAAGACATGGAGGCGCATGTTCTTGTATGTGGATGTGCACAGCAACGTTGTTCATGGTTGTACCAAACTAGAAAACACCTAGATGCCCATCAGCTGGGACTATGCTGTGACCCTGCCATGGACGATTACTAGCAACGCAAAGGAATGAGTCACTGGAGGCTGGAGAGATGGCTCAGCAGTTAAGAGAACTTGCTCACCTTGCAGAGGACCCAGAGTTCAGTTCTCAGCACCCACATGGGGGCTCGTATCAGTCTGCAGCTCCAGTCCCTGGAGATCTGATCCCCTCTTCTGGACTCTTGGGCACTGAACGGTGGGTAAAGTGCTTGCTGTACAAATCCCATGCCACCATAGACAATGGTTGCCCATAAAACCTCAGTTTGGTTGCTTAGGAGACCAGGTAAATGACATCATTGTTAATATTACTTTGCTGCTCAGGGAACAAACATGGTTTTTCAAGTGTCTGGGGGTCGCTTGGCAGCTTTTTCAGAAAGATGTCAGTCATAAGGACTGGAGACCTGACAGATGTGTGTGTGTGGAGGTGTGTGTGCATGTGTGTGCATGTGTGAGTACACTCGGGTTACACACTAGTGTCAAGGTGCTCACTGAAATCAGGAGTCAACCATAGACTCACAGACAGTCACTGAATCGTCATGACTATGAGTCAATAAAGCTTTGTTGTTGAACACTGAGATTTCAGTTCCATCATTGCTTCCAAGCATTACAACAACTGTCAGCTATGCTCAAATATTAGAAACTGTCAAAGCCATCTTCGCTCATGTGTCATATAAAAGCACAGGCTGAAGACAGGATCTGACCCATGTGCAGTACAAATTTAAGCCACCCAAGAACGTGGCTCGTCTTTTGGCGAAAAGAGCTACTTAAAATTGGCGTATCGGGGGTCTGGAGAGATGGCTCAGTGAGCAAGAGCACTGACTGTACAAGCATGAAGACCTGAGTTCAGATTCCAGCACTCAGATGAGAGGTTAATGAATGCATACACCTGCAAGCCCAGCACTGTGTGGGGAGGTGATAGAGGATCACAGGGGCTGCCTGGGCACTGGGCTAGCTCTGGGTTCAATGAAAGGCCTTATCTTAGTGGGTAAGAATACGACATCCATGTTCTCCTTTGGCCTTTATGTGCTAACATGGGCACATGCACCCGCACACACAAGTGTGTATATGCCACACACACAAATTCACACAGCAAACCTATCCTTAAGACTGTCTTCCCATGCCCCGGGTGATAGGCGCGCTTCAGGTCATGTCCTGTGTGTCTCAGCCTCCTTCAAAGACCAGTCTGAAGTGGACAATTAATCCCTGGGTGTGTTTGTGTGTGCCCATTTTAATTAACACCTACATTTAATTGACAATGAAGAGCCAGTGGGCTTCTCTGCTTAATAAAGCAAACAAAAGGATTTATTTATAAAAGGGTGAGTTTTAAATTTTAATTTCCTTAAAGAGAGGAAAAATAACCAAACCTCACTCCCGTCCTCACGTCTGCAGAGTGAGGGAAGAGATGAGGGCCATCGGAAAAATTTAATTAAGGTGAACAAACCCTCGCTACCTAAAAGGTTTACTTAGGGGAAAGGTCTGAGACCGGGAACACATCGATATGTTTCTGTCCATTAACTTTCCCCGGGGTGACGAGTAAGGTTCTTTCTTCATCTTCCGGGCTGTTTAGTGATGAGGCCTTGGAAACCAGAGAAACCTCCCCGAGGGGGTCAGGCTTTCACGGTAGGCTCCTAATGACAAATCATTACCTGGGGTTGTCAAAACAAGTTACACACGCTGGCTCTGCACTGTGCCAGAATTCAGAGTGGGGACACAAAGCCCCGGGGCTCTGTGTACCGCCAGGTCTGCAGAACCACACACGAAACGAGCCTGAGGAAAGCCGGCGAGCGGCACTTCCCCCATGCCCTCCACACACCACAGGATGGGTGCAGTGAACAGGGCACTGAGGGAATCTGAATGCTACTCCCAGACATACCTTAACGCCATCAAGAAGCAACAAAGACTGAAACCACTCCGTTGTGTCATCCCTGCCCTCTCCAGGCCGGAAACAAATTATCTCTACAATTCTAGGTTCTCCCGAGCCCAGAGATTGCCAGAGCAGTCTGTGAACATATGTTTCCATCCCACAGTTTCTCCCCCGTTTAGGGACTAAGGACCATTTCTCCATGAATGCATTACTCTCTGTGGAAGGTGCAGAATAAGTCTGAGCTTTGAACCACTTCTTTTTGGTTGCTTGTTTACTTTTCTGATTTTTGAGACAAGGTTTCATGCTGCCCTGGCTAGCCTGGAGCCTAGCTGAGGCTGGGTCTAGGTCATTTCTTTTTTAAAATTACATTTTTCACTTGCTTTCTCTGGGCATGTATGTGTGTGGGTCCATATGTGCATGTGCACACACATGTGCCATGGTCCTATGTGGAGGTCAGAGGGTAACCTGCAGGGCTCAGTTCTCTTCTTCTACCATGCAAGACCCAAAAAAGGGACCTCAGGTTGCCAGGCTTTGCGGCAAGAGCGTTATCCACGGAGCTCTCACTGTCCCCAGGTCACTTCAAGTGTCTCAGGCCCTAGATATCACTCATGCATATATGAGCCATAGTTGGTTTTCCTCTGGGTCATCTGGGTGTTGGTACAGGGGTCCCAGCTGAATGTTTCATAGAATAGAAAGAATTTGGCAACAATCAATCTGCATTTCAGGCAGCATCAATCCACATGTTGAGCCTTAACTCCCAACTGACCAGGAGGTGGGAACTACAAGGAACCATTAGACCACTAGATGGGACTCCTTAAAAAATGGGACTAGGTCCCTTTTCACAAAGGGCTCTTGTTGGGAGCAGTGAGACCCCCAGATCCTGAATTTCCTGTAATCCCCTGATCTGAGTGCCTACAGCTGCTCTGAGCATGAGACCTTCAGGAGTTCCTGATGGCAGGAGAGTGGTTTCTGGTAGGTTTGGCTGGGGCGTGGCTATCTCTATATAATCTGCCCCTGAAGACAATAAAGGGGGCATTTTTGGTGAATTCAAGGATGACCCGTGTCGCTGTCTCTCTGTCTGTATTTTTTAACCTCCAGCCCCTTGCCCGAAGCTCGGTAACTGGGTAATAGCGCACAGAGTGCAGACACGGAGGTGCGGTGCGCGGCAAGCTCTGAGAACTACCTCGTCCCTTCCAGCAGCCATTTATGGTGAGATGATACCACGAGGATGCTGGCCTCTCCAGACACTGAACCTGCCAGGGCCTGGACTCAGCTTCCCTGACTTCGAAAAAGTAAGAAACAGCTCAGATGGTAAAGTGCCTGCCTTGCAAACATGAAAACCTGAGTTCAATCCCCACCCAGCACACACACACACAGTGCTAGACGTGATTACATATGCTGTATCCCAGTTGCTGGGGAGGCAGAGACAGCAGGACCCCTGGGGCTGACAGGCAGCATAGTTGACTTGAGCACCAGGCCATTGAGAGACTCTTTCTTTCTTTCTTTCTTTCTTTCTTTCTTTCTTTCTTTCTTTCTTTCTCTTTCTTTCTTTCTTTCTTTCTTTCTTTCTTTCTCTCTTTCCTCTCTCTCTCTCTCTCTCTCTCTCTCTCTCTCTCTCTCTCTCTCTCTCTCTCTTCTTCAAGTCTCATTTTTCTCACTTGGTCTCAGACAGCGTATTACTGCTTGACCACACTTGCAGTCTCTCTTTTTTTTATTGGTTTTTATTGAGCTCTACATTTTTCTCTGCTTCCCTCCCTGCCTCCCTGCTCCCCTTCCAAGGTCCCCTTTCTTAAAAGAGGTGGTAGATATTCCCAAGAAAGGCTCCTGAGATTTCCCCATGGTTTTAAGCACGGGTGCACACATATGCAGAGGTACATACATGTAGGCACACTACATACACATGCGCATCCTTATGTCTGCACACAAACACATATATGAACATTTTTTTAAAAAGCAAGAAACCAATTTCTCTTGGGTACAAGCTGCTCTGACGGTGCCATTCTGCTCCAGCGGGCTCTAAGGACAAGGCAGATTCTTTCTCCCCAACCCTCCATCAATATTTCTATTTTTTCAGATAGCAATGCAGCTTCAGAAATGATAAATGGCTTGCCAGTGATTTTTCAACAAATACACATTGAATACTTGTTGTTGTTAGTTATGGTACCAAAGGCTGTGGACAGAGCTCAGATCGAGCAGACAGATAATTGTATCGATGCTTAGATAATTAGACACAGCGATCGCTGCCCAGGAGAGAAAGGGTGGCTGCAGTGTTTAAGAGCTAGGAAGTTCTGGCAACACTTAGCTCAAAGGCGCTACGGGAGAATTGAGATCAGGGGCTGCAAACACTCTTCCATGAAAGAACACACACTAAATCTGGGGCCCCCATTGGCCGTGCAGTCTCTGTTACACCTGCTGAGGCTTGGGGCCATTTCAGTAGTCACAATTAGAGGCGGGACATCCCTGTCACGGCATCCAGAACTGCCAGGCAATGCCATTTGCGGTTCAAGGGTCTTCAAAGTACTGTATGCTGACGTCTGTGATAGAGTCTGTCCCTTCTGTGCACCTGGCTTTTCTGTGCTCCCTGACTGCAAATGTCACCATGAGCCAGTGACTTTCCCATTGAGTCCCTCACTCAGCATCCAGGTCCCTGTGCCCAAACCTTCCCTTTATTTAATTAAAAAATATGTCTGTGTACGTGTGTGTGTGCATGTACGTGTGTGTGTGTGCGTGCGACACACCCATATTCATGTGGAAGCCAGGGGGCAGCATCAGGTGTGATTCCTGAGAAGCTGTCCACGTTTTGTTGTTGTTTGTTTGTTTGTGACAGAGTCTCTCACTGAACCTGGAGCCAATTAGACGAGGCTGACTGGCCAGTGAGCCCCAGGGATCCTTCTGTCTCTGTCTTTACGGTGCTGGGCTGCGCCACCATGCCCAGTCTTCCTAACATGGTGTCTAAGGAATCAAACTGGTCCTCACATTTGTGTGATTAAGCGCTTGACTGAGCTACCAGCCTGGTTCCAAAACCCACCCTAACGACCAAGTCTGTCTTAACCAATTGCACATATAAAAGTCTATTTTTAAATAAAGTCACATGAGAAGTGTCCAGGATTAGGACTTTTGCATGAATTCAATCCAGAGCAGGGTACTGGTAATGAAGGAGGATGGAGACACATCTGAGCACTCAACAATGCCTGGGAGATCCAGCCCCACCCCCCAGTATCTGAAGGAAGCAACCACTCTGTACAGACCAATCACTTCTAAACAAGGACGACTTCTTCTGGAAAGGGCAAAATCAGCATTTATAAAGCAACTCTCCATTTTTGCTCCAAGCAAGCCTGCATCTGAAATAATAGAAGCTTTTTTTTCTTTTTTAAGGTCGACCCAAATCCATTTTTTCTTGAAGCTCAAAATTCCTCCTGCCATCTTCTTTTTCAATGCCCCACCCTTATCTGGGCTCCTTCAACATTCTCAACAAGTTGCTCCTGACACTGGATTTTTTTTTTTTTTTTGTGCGTTGATGTGTGCAGAGGTAGATTAAAACACCTTCTAAAGAAACTCATTTTCTCCTCTCTTGTGAAAAAAAAAGATGGCACACAAGAGAAATAAACTGAAGGACCAAGCATTAGTCACCTAGTGAAGCCACCAGAGGCAGCAGAAGGAACCTGGGTGGTGGGCGCTTTAACTTAGGAATATTAGAGTTTTGAGGCTCCGTGGTAAGTACAAATCAGAATTACCATTTCAATGAACTCTGATTGCATTTGCTGGGTTTTGTTATTCACATCGGTAAATGAAAGACTAAAAAGACTGAGTGTTTATACTCAAAATCTCCCTTACATAACCACTTTGTACAGATAATTAGCAATAAAAAGCCAAATATTTCATGGCTGGCAACCTCTGGCCCCAACCTTTCCCCCTCTCTTAATGATCAAACAGACAAGAAAACTGTTTCCAAATGAGAAATTAAAAGTTGTTTGGGTGGGTGGGTGAGTGGTGGAGAAAGGGTTTCACTCTATGTCCCTGTAAGGTCCTTGAACTCACGGTGAACCTCCTGCCTCAGCCTCCTGAGTGAAGAGTTAATTTTAAATGACTTCTAACTTTTGTACAAAAATCAAAGTTTCTCATAAATGGCCACAAATGCAGCAAATGGGTTTCACTTCAGAGACTGGAAAGGAGACTCTGAGTTCACTGACAGGAACAGGGAGGCCCTGAAAGAGGACGTGCGTGTGTTCCCAAGGCACAGAATGATATGCAGATGGGCGCTGGCACGGACCTCCACCCCCCTGGCCATGGCTATGAAGGTGTGTGAGAACACGTCACGGGAGCCCTGAAGCCTCCAGACACTTCAGTGGTCAGTTTAACCTTTGGTCCTGGTTCCCAAGCTAAACACCATAGAGAAATCTCCGGTCTTTTTTTCCCGTCTCTCCTCCTTCTACTTCCAGGTGCCCATTTCTCCAAACATCTGCACCCTCAGAATTCCAGATATGTGACCCAAGCCCCCCCGTGGCAGCTGGGACAGGCTCTTCCAACTCCATTCCCAAGAAAGTGTCCCATTATTGGTGTGTGTGTGTGTGTGTGTGTGTGTTCCCCACACACATGAACCTAAGGGACGACAAGAGGCAGAGGTTTGCAGATGTGGAAAGATGTAGGGTATTGACACCCATAAGCAGATATGGAAGCCTTGTCATGAGGCAGGTGTAGTGAGCCGGGGCTGGGGAGCAGGGCCTAGGGAACAAGAGGGGGAAAAATGAAAGTTCCAGAGAGGCTAAGCAGGAAGCCATGGGTCACACTTTTCCTGGGGAGACATGAACAATCTATTTACCCTGGATAGGAGACTGACAAAGAGACCAAAGACACAATTTCACTCAATGTAACTTAGTACACCCATGATTTCACTGGGGTTACTTACAGGGGCATGGATAAACCAAAGACAATTGTACCATCAAAAAGCCCATTCTAGCACGGGTGGTAACTCTCAAAGCTGCATTCCTGGGGCTCCCTATGTGACTTACAGGTGATTCCTCTGGTCTTAGAGTCCCTAGAAATCCTCACTGCTGATATAGCCCTGAGGAAGGGCTGTGCAAATTTTATTTATTTTAGGAGCTTCCTGGGACTTGCAAGTTTTACTTATTCCTAAGACTTGAAGGTCCATCATGGAGGAGGCATTTCAGTTTGGGGGTCACATAACACACAGCTAGCAGGGAATGCTGCCAAGACCCAAACCTGGATCCAACTGTTTGGGTGGATGCATTTCTTCCTTCTGGTTCTTTGGGTCATGACGCACAGTGGAGAGGACACTAGCTAGGCTTCCCAAACCATTATTATAAAAGTGTGCCTCCAGGTTTTGCCCTGGGATGTGAGTGTGATTTGCCCATCTCACAGGGAAGTGGAGGCAGAAAGCAGAGAGCTCTAGCCACAGCCTCCCAGGTGGCAGATGTCCCTGGGCTTTTGAGCAGACCATGGCTAGGACCTGTTCTCATGTGGCTCCCAGGCATGGGCATAAATGCCCTCACAAAGAGAAAAACAAAACACCACACACAAATAGAACCACTAAATGATATTTGGTTTGCAAAAGCATATGTGGACATCAACTGGACAACCCACACAGCAGACTGCACTCAAGACAGTTCCTTCCAGACAGTCCCACAGGCCAGCGTGATCCAGATAACTCCTCACTGAGACTCCACTCTCGGATGTTTCTAAGGGATAAGACGTATGACCTCCTGGCTCCAAAATCAGAGAGACTCTGGATCCCAGCATGGAATCCAGATGACTTGAGCAGGAGTGATTTCTGTCCCCTAAATCTCTTCTCTATGACTGCTTTGTGCGCTCCCCAACCTCCGTTCATATAATGACACACAGGCTTCAGTTTGGTCTTAGGAGAGGGAAAAAAAATATTCACCCACTGGTGACTCCCATCTGTGAGACTCAGCTCAGGGTCACAGAAATTACATCCAGTTGACACACATTGTGAGGGAGGGCTTGAGATCTCATTCTTATCCATTGTCTTGCTGTGCGATCCTGAGAAGGTGTCTTCACATCTCTGTCCTCCCATTCTTTCCCACTCTTTCTTCCCAGTGAAGGTCCGTGACAGAGATAAGGGAGCAGCCACTGAGGTTTCCTGGTGTGGGTGACTCTCACATGGCTCCGTCATGGTTTGTTTCTATTGAAAACACCTTAAGAAAAAATCCACACAGCCCACAGCCTTGAGTGGAGGTGAGACACACCCCATTGTCTCACATTTTCAACAAGAAAATAGACACCATTGAATTCCCAATTATTTAAGATGGTTGACATCAAGTGTCATCTCCATCATAAATAACAGTGACCGTGGAGCCATGGCAATGGTGTTTTTCACAGCAAAGGGAAAGAAAGACATCGTTTAAATCCCGGCCATTATCCCCCGTGTCTTTCCTACTAAACTCCTCCACACTGCTGTCTGCCTTCAAATTACCCTTGCAGATGAGAGGCTGTTATCTCTCCACTTTTGACTTTATGATACCTTTGTGATTAGAGCATCCTGGGGTGACTTCTTTTCCTTTCTCTGTGAAGTTGTAGATTTATGAGATTCCTTCCAAATGTAAGATATCTTTTGCAATCAACCACTTTCAAAATAACCAATTTTTTTTTTAAAAATTAGTTCTTCTACCACTATGTCATCTCCTGCCCCTCCTCCTATCCATCCTAGTCACATAAATAGGTCATCAGGGCTCAGAAGTATTCATGAGGGCCCCAGATTTCCCTCCATAGACCTTGTCCTGTAGTTGGTAAGGAAAACGCAGGGTATAGGAACAAACCCTGAGAGGTCTCTGCTCTCCTGCCAAGTATCCTGCACCTTTCATGACATCCAGCCAACAGTTTTCAGGAATCTAAATCTAAATGGAAGTTTGTTAAAGAAGGGGAGCTGGGCAGGTAGATGAGTAGGTAAGGTGCTTGTCTTACAAGAATGGGGACCTGGATTAGTCTCCAGAATGCAAGGAAAAACCTAGGTGTGGGGACAAAGCTTGTAATGCCAGCACTGAGGAGGTAGAAATAAGTGGATCAGTAGAGTTCATTGGCCAGTCAGGCTAGCCAGCTCAGCAGGGGCAGGGCCAACAGAGACCCTGTCTCAAATAAAGAAAAAGGTAGGTAGTGCCAGAGACTGAGCTCTGGCCTACACACACACACACACACACACACGTGCAAACACACATAAGCAAACATGCACACACAAAGGTGTGATAAGTTGGGCTGACAATAGAAAATGTCCTGTGTTTTCTTACCAGTGTTTCTCTCCAGCATTCCAGAAGGCCAGTGGAATCTTCCAAATAACCATATTCAAAACCAATGCCACTATGATCCGGATTTATTAGTACGGTACTGATGGCACTGGGCATGACACTCCGCCTTCCTTCACATCCCCTCCTTCCATATCTATTAGATACCTGTGGTTGTTCAGACAATTCAGAACAGAATCAGCCCCTCTCATCATGAAACTCTGCTGTGGACATTGTCATGACTTCCCTTGATGTGGCTGAGGGACAAGCTGTCCATCCTTCTCCTCATACACTTGGTAATGATATCCCCAGGTAATGAGGCTATGGATCCACTTACCACTCACATCCTGCCCTAGTTACCTAAATTAGCTACTGGGTCAATAATGCAAACCATTAGTGGGCAATTAGCTAGAGACCATGGAGGAGAATTCAGAAACTTCTGGTCAAACACGAACCCTTGAATAATAAGGTCAGGACAAGTTATGCTCTCTGTGCGGGGGAGGTGGAGGGCAGCTTGGTGTACAGCATATTGGAAGGACTGTAGAAGTCCTTGAAAACCCAAATTCCTTTCCCACCATCTAGCCATGACACCCCCTCTCACCCTCCTCGACCCTAAAACTTTACAATAAGCATCTCTAATGAATTTGGTCAATGGTTTCCTTTGCTAAGTTTTGCTTTGTTTAAATGCATAGGTCTCAGGTCATAACAATTTTACTTAAACTATTGGGGCTTCATCTGAGAATCTGAGTTTTATAAAGCCACCTGGTAGTTCTAAGACTAATTGACTGGATATATTTCCTGAAAGGTACTTTGTACTCAGGAGATTTTTCTTCAGCAGCAGGAGCAGCAATAATCAAACTAATACATGAAGGGGCTTTGTCTTCCAAAAGCTCATCCCACAGAGTAACAGACCAAAAAAGGCAGGGACACCTCTGTCTCTAAGGCAGGGTTCAATACAAAAGGCAGGGTCTACCATCTGGTGGTAGACCAGATGGCTACTTGCAGAGGAGCCCTAAGTTCACTTGTTACTAAATTGTTCTTCAGCTTTCTATGACAAAAACCAATGCATCTTCTTCACTCTCATGCCAATGGTTCAGGTTCACCTACCTCAGTTCCAGGAGCGAACATGGGTCCAGGCTTACCCCCTCAGTGGCTCTATAGAGGGCATGTGTCATAAGTTAGGACAACCCAAGAAGATGGACCTTATGTCCTGAGGTATGAAAACTCCTCATTTTTCTGAGAACTATGTGGAAGATGTTGAGAAACACCACATAGGACGGGTCTGCTTGGAAGGCACTTGACACAGACTCTTTTATTGTGCAGAGCATCACAGTTAAGAGATTGCATCAAATCTCTAAAGAATCTTTGGATTTTTAAACTGTTGGAACTGTGAAAGACAATGGGGACTTTTGAAGTTGGACTGAACACTTTTTGCATTGTGATATGTCTTTGGGCCTATGTGGGCCATTAAGTGCAATATGGTAGTGTGTGTGAGAATGCCTCCCACAGCTCATGTATTTGAATACTGGTCCCCAGGTGGTAGAACTGTTGGGGAAGGATTAGAAAATGCAACTTTGTTGGAGGGAATGTGTCACTGGGGGTAGGCTTTGAGGTTTCAAAAGTTCATGCCATTTCCAGACAGATTTCTGCCCCATGCTTGTGGAACAAGACATAAGTTCTCAGCAATGGCTCCAGTGCTAGTCTGTCTATGTGCTGTCATCTCCCCACCATGATGGTCATGGAATCTAGACCCATGAAACTCTAAGTCCCTGATAAACTTCCTTTTAGAAGTTGCCTTGGCAACAGCACTCAGGATACCTAAGAGGTCTGAAGTAGCGAAGTCAGCCAGCAGCAAAGATCATCAGGTTGGGGGCTGACAAAACACAAGCCAGAGATGGAAAAAGAAGACAAGGCACACGCAGCACGTAACCCTCTCCCGTGTTGGACATGGGGGATATGTACAGGGTTTGTGGGCTCTCCATTGGCCCAGTCCATGACAGCCCAGAGAACAGCCCATCTCAATACAGATTACCTCTGTCTTTGTCCAGTTCCTGCTAGGACCAAGGAAATACAGCAGCCTTTGCCTTTCTTGGACAACCCTCCCCATTCTTTAAGGAGTTTCTGTCATTTTCCCCTAATTTCTTGTTTTTCCTCAATTTCTCACTTTTCTGTAATAATTCTTTATAGAGCCTCCTTCCACTGAGTACTCTCCCGGGAGTCCTGATCTTCCCTAGTATGAGACAGCAAAGGCACAGCCACTGGCCCAGGTTCATCTTTGATGGCCCTGAGTGTCCAGCAGCTCAGGTCTGTGAGTCATGCACAACAGGGCTAAGAGAGGTCCCACCATTTCTAAAAGCACACATCAGACTCATGTGGGGGAAAGCGATTTTAAAGTAAATTAGACACAGCTCGCGTCCTTTATGTCACTAAGGGTCCAAAACCAAGTTCTGACCATGTAGTTAGCAGATCTCTCTGGTAGGAAAGTAAACAACTATATGTCATCATCATTAAATGATACACAATAAACACACACACACACACACACACACACACATTGCACACATGCACAGGAACAAGTGTCCAAGCTCCTTGTTCTTCCTCTTTGAGATAAAACAGGAGTACATTTGCAATGGCCATATAGATTAACAGAAAATGCCAGACGCCCTGCCCAGTATGGATTGATTCTCAAGTTCAGAGGATTGTGGATTTGATGGCCGGTTGGAACCTGCTGCAATAATTGGGAGCC
Source organism: Arvicola amphibius (assembly GCF_903992535.2). Classification (NCBI taxonomy): domain Eukaryota; kingdom Metazoa; phylum Chordata; class Mammalia; order Rodentia; family Cricetidae; genus Arvicola; species Arvicola amphibius. Next base: position 9,858,412 of record NC_052052.2, on the reverse strand, counting down.
CAGACGCTCCCTCATTCCTGTGATTTGAAACAGCTTTCCTTTTGAGGGTGTTCTTTGTTGATGCATTTCTGATTTAGCCCAGGATTCTTAGGATAACAGTAGCTTATGTAGGCTTAGGGAGATAGGAGGATGAAAACAACAGGCTTCAGCTGTGCTTTTAGCTTTCAAAGGTGAGTGATCTTTTTGACAGTGCTTGTCCCCAAATGCATTAGCTTCTCTTACCTACCCTAAATGGCTGTTTGTTCTTCTTGTCCTTGCCTGGTTTGTGTCAGGTGTGTTTGTGTTAACATGAAAGCTATAGGCTTCCTTTTGTTCTAAGGTTTCAGGGGCTGCCAAACTGTGCTAGCAAAAACTCACTAGGAACAAAATGAGAGGAGGAAAAATAAGACTTGAAGTTGGGAAGGGGTCTGGGATAGGGGAGGGGTCTGGGAAGAGTTGGAAGAAAGAAGTGGGGTATGTATGACCTAAATTTATTGCATTCATATGTGAAATTACCAATATTGCCTTCATATGTGAAATTACCAAAGGATAAATACAAATTAAGAAAACAAAAACTCACCCTGACACACTCCACCTCCTCCAAACCCTTTGTTGCTTAGTCATTTGCATATTTAATGAACTTTACGACCTTGAAGTGGTAGAATCACCTGGGAAATGGGCCTTTGGGCACATCTGTGGGGATTATCTTTGCAGCATTAATTGAAGTGAGAAGACTGGTCCACTCCGGGTGTCATCATTCCCTAGGCAGGGGATCCTGGATTGTAGAAGAGTGGAGAAAGTGAACCAAGCACCAGGGTGTGTATGCTTGTACATATTGTTCTTTTGACTAAGTATGTACTGTGTCCAGCAGCTTCGTGCTCCTGGTGCCTTGACTTCCCAACTATGAAGGACTGGAACCCAGAACCATGAGCTAAAATCAACTTTCTTCCCTTAAGTTGCTTTTGTTGGAGTATCTTATCACAGTAACATTGGGGGAAAAAGCCAAAAAAAAAAAAAAAAACCAAAAATACTAAGGCCCAGTCACTATAGAGGGCCGGATGTAATGATGGTCCCAGAGGAAAATTTTGCAATCTTTTCATGGTGGTACTCAAGATTCCTCCCCAAGTGCTGTGTTATCAGAAGAGGAGTCCGGTGACACCACACATCCTAGGACAGTGTCACAAAGGATTGAACACTGACATCTAAATGCTTAAAAGTTAAGAGTCAGCTGGTTGTGCCAGTGTATGCTTATAATCCCAGCCCTCGGGAGACTCAGGCAAGAGCATCAAGAGTTCAAGGCTGGCTTAGTCTACATGAGGAGACCCTGTCTCGAATAACTAACAATAATAAAATGAATGGTTAAGATAAATCCATAGTGGTGGGCCTAGGGAAATGACTCAAAAATTAGGAGTAACATTTGTTGCTCTTTCAGAAAGACCCAAATTTGGTTCCTACCACCTGCACCAGGTGTTACTGCCTGTAACTCCAGCTCTAGGGGATATAGCACCGTCTTCTGGCCTCTGCATGCACCCACACTCACAGGCACAGACCCACAAATACACATACACATACACACACACACACACACAAACTCAGACGGTAACCCACGTTCCTAGGTTCCATCATCACCCTTTCATGAATCTGCTTCTCAGGGCCTTTCTGTAGGGAATCTGATTCTGTATCACACTGCCTGGACATCAAAACTCTTCTCTGGAACATGAGTAATCCCACATGGTCCCGGATCTTAGTCTGCATACCTGAAGAATCAACACCACTGGACAAAGCCACGTTCTGCTGACAGCTCAAGAAATAGTTCAGCATTCACTGCTGGACGGTGGCCTCAGTTGCTTCTGAATGCTTGGGTAGCTGAATCTGGAAACCACTTCCCTGAACAACCAGGGTACCCTGGAGTTTCTCTCTATTCCGGTACTGTGTTTTCAAAGGAAAGGCTTTCAAATAAGTTTGTGCCTTTATGCCCTGGAGCATTTGATGGCTTGCCCTCAAGATACTTTTTCTGTGGTTTCGGCTCAAAACAAGTGGCTTCATTTTAATGGGGTTGATCTCTTAACAGTCCCTTACTTGCTTTCTTGGGCACCCGAAACACAGTCACTCTTTTTCTGGACAAACTTCACATTTGTTCATACCTTTCTGATATTTTATCCCTGATTCCTACTGTATACCTAGAAGAAAGCAGCCAGCAATAACCATGAAATGGCTGAATCAATACCTGAAGACCATTAATCAGAATCTGAAGGGGGGAGCGGAACCTGAGCAACTAAGGTAATAACAAGGTAAAGGATGTGTGCATTCGGTTCACATAAGAAAACATGTTTTTTAGCTTTCTTCAATACTCTGCTTCCAGCCACATCCCAACTATTCATGGAAGCAGACCTGGCCTGACCTTCCTCTGTTTGTTCTGGACTACCTCTTAACAGGGGTCACTGTCCCTGTCAGCACTGATATCTCTTCCTGGGAACCGCCTTCCTTGGACTTGATCCTCACTCCCAAAAGCTATTAAATGGTCCTGTTAGATGCTGTCCTGGCTCTCTGCCCTCCCGCTCCCAGGGCTGGTCACATTTTTAGGTACATAGATTTGGCAGGTGTTTGGCGACTGCTTAGCTTTTGCTCTAGGCTGTAAGCTTCCTGAGCAGAGGGGGATTTTTACGGTCTTTATTGCCCATTACAGATTCCCAGTATTGGACTATCACTCAGTACATGTTCAATATATGTCTGATAGATTATCAAACAAATCTTATTTTAAAGACTAGCCATTCTAGCTCTTTACACCAATTCAGAATGAACTTGCTTCCAATTTGGCTGAATAACAACAACAAAAAAAACCAAGATTTTTTACAACCATCCAACAGACAGGACCCTAGAAAGCCTTTGAATACAGTCCCACCCTCCCTAGGGGACAGCCACCACACTTCAGTGGGAGGCCATATATCTAAGAATATAAGAGCAGCACAAATTAAATTGATAGTTAATAACAAAAAGGACATCAAGCTAGGTGAGTATGGAAAGGGGTGGATCTGGGAGCTGTTGAGAGAGGGGGTGAATATGATCCAAAAACACTGTGTGGAATTCTCAAAGAAATAATAAAAATTAATTAACTAAAAACTCAAATCAACTTACTTTATCACAAGATAAAGTAAGTACAAGGTTTAAGATGGAAAACTAAAAATGTTCTTTTGTACAGTCTGGCATCTTGCAGAGGACGAGCAAGTCCATCTGTGATCTGGGAGCCAAAGTGAAATCACAGAAGGACAGCCACTCTATGGACACCAGGAGAAATGGTGATGGTCTGTTCTTGTACCTAACTGGACAGTTGTGTCATACTAGAAGCCATATTGCTTCGGTCTGAATCAGTTTGGTGTCCATACATCAGGAACATCCGACTCACTCCTCACAACCCAGTTTCTAAGCCACTGACTCACCAGGAAGTCTCCCTCAATACCTCCCAACCCACTGCTGACTCCTTTCCCAGCCCCCTGCAGGTGAGCGTGGAGCTCCCCTTCTAGTCCACAGCATGTCATTGTTTTATAGGAATTCACAGGCTGACTCACAGCACATCTCTACTTGCTAGCAACCATCAGACTCCATCCTCCTGTCCTGGAGATGCCCTCTTATACCCATTGGACACCTATTATTTTTCTTTATTTCTTTTTCTTTTTTTCTTTTCTTTCCTTTTTTAAGCACTATTGGGAATTAAACCTAGAACCTTGTACATTCTAGGAAAGCTCTTTCCTACTGGTCTACAGCCACCGTCCTCCCATTAGGCTTAAAGGTTTTCCTCAGGAGACACACTTATTGTAGTTTGAGAGGGCCACTGCTTTTGTCAAAGGTCATACTACTGGTGGGAGGTGGATTAAGAACTTGAACTCGTGTGTTCCACCTCCAGATCCAGGGCGCCGTGTAGTAAATATCAGCAGCAGGAGACTGTACCTGGGAAAATCTGCTGGGGATGCAAATGGCTATGCACAGGCTGACAAAGCACCCACAAATGGTCCTCATGCATGGCATTGTCCCAGTATAATTTATTCTCACCACCTTCTTACGTTCCTGCCATTTGGCTGCAGAGATCTACAGAGGCACCCAGCTTTAGGACACTGGAAGAATCTCACTTAAACGTTATTCTAGAAGCATTTGCTAAAACTCCCTTGACAGCCGTGGGAGGTGGCTCCACAAGTCAGGATCACACACTAGCAACAGACTTCAGAAGTTGGGGAGATGGCTCAGTTAGCAAGTACTTGCATACAAGCAAGAGGACCCAAGTTCAGATCCCAGAAACCAGGTAAAACCCCAAACATGGTGGCGCCTGTCTACAGCCCCCATGCTAAAGGGAGAGAGACATGAGGGGTCTTGGAGCTGAGTACACTGGCCATCGGCAAGCGCCAGGTTCGGTGAGAGATCTTGCCTCAGGAAACATGGAGGTGAAGAGCAATTGAAAATGACACTCAACACCAGCCTCTGCCTTTCCCGCACACCTGCACACGTGTGTTGGCTTTCCCATACACCTGCTCACATATGTAGTACACCTCACATACACAGGCATAAATGCACAGCACGTACAACGAGCCTACAATGACAAGACTGGGCAGTGTACCTTGGAGTCCTCTGCCTGAAGCCTGCTAGGCAGGATTGCAGGGCTCACTGCCTAATGTTTACGCGGCACTTTGTAAAACCTACATCCTGCCTGCCAGGAAGCCAGCTGGGAGAACGACAGGCTTTGAAAGTGGCTCTGACAGTGGTAAGAGAAGAGTGGTTCTTTAAATAATATTGAGAAGCCCCGCAGATGGCACCAGATTTCACTACTTCAGCCAAGCCAAGGAAGAGATTGAGCCTAGCAGGAATGGTCCTCCCCAGCCATGATGCCCAGGAGCAGGAGGCTGATTTGGGGACACTCTCCTGCTCTGTCCTCAGGTCAGGACCCCAGCCTATGGGATGGTGCCACCCACATTCAGGGTGGGTCCTCCCACCTCAGTTAATCTAACTTTGAAACTCCCTCTCAGATATGCCCAGGGCTTCGTTTCCTAGGTGATTAAAGATCCAGATGAGTTGTGAGTCAATATTAATCATCACATCCCTTTAACGAAGAACTCTCTGGCTGAGCAATGTCAAGGAGACACCTTCTTTAGGACAGTACACACTGGGCAGCCTACTGGAGCAATCATCGGCCATATCCCTCCCATCTGCTAAAAGTCATTTGTCTGCAGAGCTTGTGAGTTTCTCTCTGAAGCGGGGACCACTCTCGTCATATTACTATCTCTCGGGCATGACCTGATTCAATAAATGTCAAATGAATGAGCAAAGGACCACAGAAAGATCTGGACACAGAATCTGCTTTCTCCCTGACTAATTCATTCCTTTTTGTTCATTTCAGCCCTTATCGTCTTCTATGTTAATTTATAATTATCTGGGTGCTCTCTTCTCTCTCCTATTAAATTAAGATGTCTCTGAGGGCAGGGGCTGAGCCCCCTTTATGCTTATGGCCTTAACCCCTAAGGGACTCTTCATGAACCTTCAAGAGTTTCGCTGATATGGGATGCTCTCCCCATCTTCCTTCCCTTCCCATTGCCCCCCTCCTGCATCTGTCCACCTCACCTTCCTTCAATCAAGCTCAAAATGCAACAATTCCAAATCTATGAGTGGTACAGGGGGGCAGTGAGAGACAGACCATCCCCTACCAGGCTTCCCAGGCCCACACAGACGTTTTTCAGGGCCTATAAAAATGTTTTCACTTTAACTTTGCTTTTTCAATCAGAAGGAAAATGAAAACTGTAACAAGGATTCAATAATGAACCAGCTTGGATTATGAATCTTTTTATTTTAAGTTGTGTTCTGCTTGTCTGCATAGCCGATGGAGCCTATGATGTTAGTCTTTGCTCTCCACTTGGTGGGATCTGGAATCACCTAGGAGACCAGTTTGTGAGGTTGTGAGCAAATCTATGAGGAGGTGTTATAAGGAGAGCCACTTGTTTGTCCCTGCTGCCCAGAACCGAAATAATCACACAGAAACTGTATTATTTAAATCACTGCTTAGCCCATTAGCTCTAGCTTCTTATTGGCTAACTCTTACATCTTAATTTAATCCCTAGCCCTCCCCTAGCTGTAGCAAGTCTCAGCAGAGCTAAGAACATCTGACCACTGCATATGGTCCATGGCATGACCCAGTGCCTCCTGTGAGTCTCCTAATACAAGTTCCACTTCGGCACATCCTGTAATCAAATAGTATGGTAGTATCGCAGGATATAGGCTTTATGGCAAACTCCCAGGGGGCAGCCCATGCGGCTTGGTATGGCGGTGGCTGTCCCTCCAGCCACCCTAGGGCACATGAAGTACAGAGTGAGAAAGTGCTTCTTTATTTTTTCCCTTTAATGATTATTATGATAACATTTCTTCCCCCCCCCTTTTTTCTTTTTTCATGTTTTGGCCATAGTTCTGAAATATTGATGAGGGCAGCTGATAGGGCCAGGAAAGGTTAATGGCTTTGTACAAAGCAGAATGTGTAAACGGGCAGATAATTGTCATGGACATTTCATGTCAAACTCCCTGCTGGGGTTCAGAGTCAAGGCCGTGGCTGGGTCAAGGAGAACCAGCTCCCCGGTTGCCCCACCCCAGGGTGCACATACAAATATGTGTTCTGGGTAGCAGCAGGGTGTAGGGAGCAGTTGGAGGTGGGGGTCCTGGAGAGAGAAACTGGCGCTCCAGTCAATGGACTGCAAATCTAGCCTGTGCAAAGTAGCCTATAGAGGAGCCTTTTCCTTGTACAGAGCCTACGCCATTGTCCCTGTACTGTGAGCCCAGGGAGGGAAGGCTAGAGTCAGACCCAGGAAATGGTGGCTGTTCTTAGACATCCCCCCTCTCAGCTACACAGAAACAGAGAACTCTGAGATCTACTGTGTGTGGTGTGAAGTTGTCACTACCCATGAAGAGACTGTCAATCACGGTGAGTGTGACTTAACTATGTGTTTAGCTAATGACAACCCCCCCCCCCAGGTCACCATCTGAGATGGTTAATTTCAGTCTTTAATGCGACACAACCTAGGGTCACGTGGCTAGTTTCCTGTCAACTTGATACAGGCTAGAGTTACTCGGGAAGAGGGAATCTCAGCTGACAAGGTGTCCCCACTAGATTGGCCTGTGGGCAAGTCTGCGGTGTGTTTTCTTAATTAGTGACTGACGTGGGAGGGCTCAGTCCACTGCAGGCAGGGAGACCCCTTGACAGGTGGGCCTGCAGTGTATAAGAAAGCAGGCTGAGCAAGTCTCGAGGAGCAGATAAAAGAGCATCGTTCCTCCGTGGCCTCTGCATCACTCCTGTCTCCAGGCCCCTGGCCTGCTTGAGTTCCCATCCTGGCTTCCCTCGGTGATGGACTGCTACTTAAGAGTATAGGATAAAATCAACCCTTTTCTCCCCAAGTTACTTTTGGTCATGGTGTGTATTGCAACATTAAAAACCTAACCAAGACACTTGGAAAGGGCATCTCAGTGAGTGATTGACTGCATTGGGTTGGCATAGTCTCTTATGCTTCCCCCTTGAGGGTTGAGTGAAGGTAGGTAGCTGCTCAGGAGACGAGTTGGCCAACTGACAGAACCTCATCTTGAACCAAACTCCTGCAGGGCAGCGCATCAGCCATTGAATCTGTTGGAGTCATTTGGCAAGAATTTTTCATTGGAAACTGATGAGGATTGCTTTAGGAATAAATAAATAGGTGAAGGGCTGGAGAGATTGCTTAGTGGTTGAGGGCACTGGCTGCTTTGCCAGAGAACCCAGGTTCAATTTCAAATATCCAAGTAGTGACTCAAAACCATATTTAACTCCAGTTCTAGGGGATTCAATGACTTCTTCTGGCCTTCCCAGGCTTCAGGCACATTTGTGGTGCATAAGCATACATGCAGACAAAATACTCATACACATATAACAAAAATAAATCTTCAAAAAAGATAGGTGAAGGGCAGGGAGACAGATCAGTGGGTAAATTGCTTGACTTAAAAGCATGAGGACATGAGCTTGCTCACCAGAATGTGTGTAAAAAGCCAGGCATAAGCTAGGCAGAGATCTCAGTTGGTGAAGTTCTTGCCACACAAGGCTCAAGGCCTGAGTTTGATACCCAGAACCCACACATAAAGCTTGCCACAGCGGCATGAACCTGTAAGCCTAGCTCTGGGAAGGGAGAGACAGGCAGTCTCTGGGACTCTCATTGGCCAGCCAGCCTAACCTATTTGTGAGGTCCAGGCCAGTAAGAGATCCTCAGCAGTGCCTGAGGAATGACACCCAAGGATGTCCAATGACATGCACATACCACACATGTGCATAAACAAACATGCACCCACACACATGTGAACACGCATCTGCACAAAAGATAGGTGACTAGGTGGCTAGATAGGTGGATGGGGTGGATGGATGGACAGACAAACAAACAAAGAAAGTAGACCCAATGGACAGAGAAGATTTAGGCTTAAAAAGCCCAGATATCTCAATCCCAACCAAACTCAGCCCCTAAGAAGGTAAAATCTCTTTCAGGTCTTCTCTTCCAAATGGGAATAAATTTCCTGGCAAAGTGGATGATGTGGTTAGTGTCAGTCAGAAATGAACAGGGTGATTCTGAGGCTGGCGATCACAAACACAGGGCATACAGCCAGGTGGCCCAAAGACACGCCAGAGCTTAAGCACACCATCCTCCAGGAAGCTCCAGTGAGTGCAGGGGAGGAGGGGGAGGAGGAAGAGGAGGAGGAAAAGAAAGGAGTACAGTTAAGCCTGGACATCTCAGTCAACAAACCCAACATCCACTGCAATTACTGTGTGGTAGCTGCCTGTGAGTTTCCCATTGGGTCTGCCCAAAGCAGCTGTCTACATTGATGTCTGCAAGCCAAATGCCAAGCAAGAAGAAAAATGACGTCTGTTCTATGTCAACGGGAGCAGACACAATGCAGAACGCGATGCATTCAGATCACACACACGGACCCTTGGGATCCCGGCCTCCTCCTCCTTTATTTGTTGTGTTATCTTTGCTTTAGTAATAAATAAATGCATGTGTGTCTGGTCCTGCTTAAATCTGAAACAATAAATGTGGATATAAAAATCACAAGGGCACTGTTCCCTATACATCTTTTGAATGAATCGCTCCTATTTGGGGCATCGAGAATGTGTATTCTGGCTGCATCTGAGTTGGGGGTTTTAAATTAATTTTTCATTTGGTGAGAGAGAGTGTCAGACGGAAGCTGATTGTGGAGGAAGCTGCAGCAGATGCCACGGCTTCTTGGCTGTCATTAGGGGACCTTTCCATCCATGGCTCCTATTAAATTTCTCATCAAACTGCTGGTAATTTCCAACTAGCCAACACAAACTACTTTTTAGAGAAGCCGTATAAAAAGAGCTTCTCTGGAGGGAAGGATAGGAAAGCAAGCGGCCCTTGCCAGTTCTCTGCCCTATGGAGTCTAACCATATTGATGGCCCCTGTCTGTGCCCCGTCAGGGGCATCCCTGGAAGCCCTAACAGCACATATAGAAAAGAAGAGGCACGGAGCTAAGGTTGTAAGAGCAGCTGTTGTTAAGATGGAGACAGGTTTGCGTGTGAGCTGGTGTAGCCTCAGTCTGTGAGCAAGAAAGAGTAGGAGGGGGAAATAGAAACCTGGAAGTAACAAAAACCCACGAGAAACTAGATGAGGTCATAGCCATGTACAGCCCACCATGAGAGACTGAAGTCAAGGAACACAGAGACATGTTCTACTTTCATTTCTGTTGTGATAGAAACACCACCATGAAGCAACTTAGGTGAGAAAGTGGTTTCTTTCAGCTTGTAATTCCGGGTCATTGTGCGGAAGTCAAGGCAGGAACTTGGAATAGTTTGTCACCTCACACCCACAGTCAAGAGCCGAGAGAAAAGCATACATGTGTGCACACTTATTTGCTTGCTTGTGTTTAGACTGATGTCTCCATGCTTACACAGTTCAAACAAATCCCTTCGCCTAGGGAATGGCGCTGCCCACAGTGGGCTGTAGCTTCCCACACCAATTCACTTAACACAGTTGCCCACAGATATATCCACAGGCCAAATCAGTGTACCCAACCCCCACTCAGTGAGACTCTCTTCCCAAGTAAAGTCTAGACTGTGTCATGCTGAAGATTAAAACTAAACAGGGATGGTGTCCTGGGATCTGCTATGAGCTAATCACATACAGCAACTGCAAATGTCTCTTTAACATCCCCAGTGTCAGTTAATGTTCTAAGCGACTGGCAAATACAGTATTTAATTTCATGCTTTCTCCACTGACGAGGGTATTCACCCCAGGAATCTTCTGTCAGTTGGTTCTCAGAGAATTATCTTCCATATGATACAGTTTCTTACCAAACGAGAAAGTAATTTAAAAGCGCCCATTTTATCTGGAGCCAGAACAAACATTACTAGAGTTCAAACTTAGGAACACATCCATCGGAAAGATGGACATGTGGCTCTGTATCCAGTGATAGCAGTTGGACTTGAACCCGGGCAGTTGAGTTCTGAGTGCTTGCCTTTGCCTGTTACAGCAATCTGTCCTCAGGAGGCACTCTGGTGAGTTCCTCTTCCTCCTAGCCCAGTGTCTTCCCATGGACACTTGGAAGCTGCTGGGTATGTCTCCTGATCCAAGTATCCATGGGGCTGCTCCTTAGACAAAGCCACACCCAAAGTTACTTCCTGCACACTCTGTAGGTCATCCCAGGAAAAGGGTGTCTACCTAGTGCAAAGGACTAAGGAAGATGAAAACCTGAGTCAAGGAAAGCAGGAACCCAGCACCAGGGAATTCCAGAACAATGGAGAGAAATCCCCAGGTGAATTCCACGAAGCAGCTTAGAGAGCAACCCGACCAGATGAGGGCAGAGTGGGGGCTGTGGGAGAAAGAGACCAAGAAGGAGAAAGAAGTGGGTTGGGTAGGTTATCTGGCAGGTGTGGTGAAGGGGAAACAGCTTTGAGAGACATTCTAGAAAGCCTTGGCTGCTACAGAAAGGCTAAGACAAAGTTGTAAAATAAAATGAGGGAAAGAGAAAATGTGGGTTTTATTATTAGCAAGTTGAACAGAAAGAAAATGTAATCATAGACACATAATCATTACATACTCCCTGGATCAGCAATAAACAATATTTGCATAGCCATAATAACAATGCAAACAACAATAATTCCAACAAGATGCAGAATTATACTACGGAGAGTACAGAGCGAATGGAAAGTAAAGCAGGAGAAGTCAGAGGAAATTGCCTGCAAGGAGGAGAGACCCTATGCTACCTAAGCAGGTCCTTCTGGAGGGAGCAGTGGGGAGAATCCAAAGGCAAGAGACCCTGGGGAGCAGGACAGGGATGCAGAGGGACAATTTCTGACTGCCAAGAGAAGCCTTTTCCTCAGCTACCAGACGCTCAAAACCCAGGAGATTATTACTCCATGGAAAATTAAAAACAATCTCAGAAACTTAAAATAGCCTTTCTCTGTATTTATTTTCATTACATTAATAGTGTGTGTGTGTGTGTGTGTGTGTGTGTGTGTGTGTGTGTGTGTGTGTGTAATACAGCCACAGTAAGCATGTAGAAGCCTGCAGACAACTCTAGGATACTGATTCTCCTCTTCCATTATAAGGGTCCTAGGGATGCAGTTCAAGTCACCAGTCCTAGTGGCAGGCAACTCTACCCAATAGGCCATCTCTCTAGCTCTTTCCCTATACTCTAAAGAAACACTTTGTTTTTTTTTCCACTGCTGTGAACTCCTTACATTTTGGAAGAGTGTGTTATTTAGACTGAGCAAGAACAGCAAGGCTTTCTGAGAAAACCGAGCCAGGCTTTTAAGCCCATTGGAATCTGCTGGAAAGAGCTCCTCCATCGACACATCTGGCCACACAGAGTGGGGCTGAAAGCCTTCCTGATTGATATGCCTTCCCTCTCCTTCACGCTGGCCTTTACTTTTCTCAAGTCAGCTGTTTCCAAATTGAAAAGGTCAGATGTAAGCGATATGGGGGTGGGGGGCACGTGCATTTGGTAGAAACAATTCAGGTTTGAGTTTGGAGTCTTAGCCATCTCGGTAAAAACAAAATCTCTCTGCAGTTCAAAACATCACAGGCAGAAAAGGGAAAACATCTCTCTCTCTCTCTCTCTCTCTCTCTGTCTCTCTCCCTCCCTCCCTCCCTCCCCCCTGCTCTCTTCATCTCTGTCCCGTCTCTCTTCCTTCCCCACCTCAAATACTCTTCCAAGTCCAGCAAGATGAAATTATTATTGCCAGGTAAGATTTGTGAAATATTTACATAAAAAATCCCCAGCCTAAAGGTGTTACACACCATCAGCATCGTTGGCAGCAATTTGATTTTGAACTAAATTTGCAGTACAAGCTTGTCTATCCCAATTGATTGGAAACAGGCGTGCGCCGCAATGTAGAAAAATCTAGATAAGCCATGGTTATCTGCACTCCATTCCCCTGTGCAGAAGAGGGCTGGAAAGGTCACCTGGCGTGCTGAGTGCACCAATGCGAGGGTTTGTTCTGAATCTCTAAGGATACAATAATACAAGGCTGTTTGTATTGACTAAGAGAACGCGTGGAAATTAACATCAATCAATTAGCAAAATGTATATGTGGTAGCAGAAGCTGGGCCATACTGTGTAAATAATAGTTTTGAGTTCAAGACATGATGATGGAAGCCGTTCACCCTGTGAGTCCTTGGGTGACCTTCAGTCAGGAGTGTTCAGCTGTCACTCAAAGGCCATTACTAGGTTTGATGGGCATCTTGCATTGCTAGATACCCGGGTCAGCTCAGAACTTAGAGCCTCATCTGTAACAGTGACACAATACAATGACTCTTGACTTCTTTCTAGCCGCCTTATTCTTCTGAGCTGGTGTGCTCTTTTCTGTAATCTAGGTAGCTGGAGTGAGATCAGTATACAGATGTAACCAGGGGAAACCCAGATGGTCTAGCCCTCCATCCTGCAACTGTCCATCTTGAGCTACCTTCCTGCAAACAGACGTGCTTTTCTCAAACGACTTACAGACAATAAAACCAAGGCTTTGAGATGCTGAGTATTTTGTTCATGTAAGCGAAAGAGATTTGAACCCAAATCCATTTGTGACACCCTCATTCCCACAGTCCACCCCGCACTGATTCCTACCGTAGATTCCTAGCTCCTCCCAAAGCTGGACCACCCTCCTGCGCTTTGACGGAACCCAGGGATGAAGGTGCTGAAGTCTAGGGTGGGCACGCAGCACCCAGCATCCCATTTTCATGACCCAGTTTCGAAGGGTATTTTGAGAGGGTGGGATGACCTGAGCTTTGTCCTTTTACCTCTTTATCTTTGTGGCGCCCATAGGTCACGTGACTGAATCCACCTGGCTCAAGCACGCTTCTTTAAATATTCAGCTGTTTTCACTGAGAGTCTTCACGCGACACACTCTCTCCACAAATATTACATGGCCCGTCCTTCACTCCCTCATGCCAGAATTCATGAATTCCCTTGTCGAGGCTGTCTACCCTTACCCATCCGCCTAAGACGCAACCACATTGTGTTCGTTTCTGTTCTCATTGCTAAGACCAAACACCCAGGAACGCAATAGAAGAAGAGCTTGTTTTACTTCAGTTTGAGGACTTGTCCGTCTTGGCAGGGAAGACAGCAGGACCATGAGGCAGCTGGTCACCCAGTGTCCAGTCAGGAAGCAGAGAGAGATGAACACCGGTGTTCAGGTGGCTTTTTACTTTTTCAACCATCAAGGAACCCCACCCGCATCCACAGTGCTGCCATGATCAGGATGGATCTTCCAGCTTCAATCAAACCTTTATGTAAACACCCTCATAAGACAACAGCCAGAAGTGTTTCCATGGTGATTCTAAACCCAGCCTTGTCAATACTGAAGCTAACTATTGCATTCTTTCTACTCTTACCTCCAGCCTTCCATCTCCTCCTTTGCTTTTGCCCTTACCCCTTAGTGTTGTGCAAATTCTAATTGGTCTTAATAATAAAACCCAGGGTCAGATACAGGGGTTCATGCTGAAAAATCAGAGAAGCAAAGCAGCTAGCCACTAGTTCTTACCTCTACTGAATCTACAGACCAAAAGGGCAATTCTGGCTCTACAAATCCTCAGACTGAATGCCATCTCTACAAACCTCAGACTGAATGGGCGATCCAGTCTCTAGGATTCCTCAGACAGGAGTTGAGCTCCTGTCTCCTCCTGTCTTATATTCCTCTCTCTGCTCAGCCATGTCACTGCCCATCTTCAAGAGATGCAAATTAGTAGTTAGTCACCTATTACAATCAAACCTGTAGTCATGTTAAGTATGTTTTCAAGGTCAAACAGACATTTTAGGTAGATGGGTCTTCAAACCCTTCAGAAATCTACAGAATATGGCATTTAAGATGTTTTAATAATATAGGTTCTTTTTTATGATAATGAGACATGTCTGCTCCTGGCAGTACCAATCTACTTCAGAAGAGATGATAGGCATTGAAGAAACTCCACATGGAGTTTATTTTCTTTGTGGCAAAAGTCAGCCACTGGGCAAGAAAGTTCTCTTGCCTCAAATGCTGACATTATACTGTCTAAATTGGACAAGCAGGACACTAAAGAGAGGGAATGCCAAACCTTGCCAAGGGAAATATGGAAATATAAACCATACAAACCCTTTCCTCCCCAACTTGCTTTTCATTTTGTTATTTGTTTTTGGTTTTTTTTTTTTGTATTTGGTTTTGTTTTTTTTGTTTGTTTTTTTTGTTTTGTTTTGAGACAGGTTTTCTCTGTGCAACAGTCCTGGCTATCTGGAACTGGCTTCATAGACCAGGTTGACCTTGAACTCACTGAAATCCACCTGCCCCTTCCTCCCAAGTGGTTTGATTAAAAGTGTGTGCAACTACTGCCTGGCCTCTATGGCTAACTAGTCACTTAGCTGTGCACTCTGATCTTCAGGCAAGCTTTATTTGTTAAAACACAAACAAAATATCACTACACCTTAGTGACTCTTACTATGCAACATTTACTATTCTCATGGTGTATCACCTGTCTCTCCTCACTAGATAAGTTTCATGATCAGGGATTCTTGTCATTGTTATCCTCTGAGTATCCTAAGTGCCTAAAATAGCCTGTAAGAGCTAAATACATTTTATCAAATGAATACCTAAGTAACTAGATGGCTAGAGGGATAAATATATGTCTACAGATACAATGGATGGATAAATAGGTAGACGAATAGATACACATGAAGAGTCAAGTGGATGGTGGGTAGATGATGGGAAGATGGGTTGGTAGACAGACGTATGGATGGACCCATGCATTGGTGGGTAGGTGGACGGATGAGAAAATAGGTGATTGAATGGGTGGATCGATGAGTAGATGGGTGGATGGACATGAAAATCTGGGGAGATGAGCAGATGTAGGGATAGATGGGTGAATGAAGGGTAGGGAGATAGATGAGCAGATGGGTGGGTGAGTGGGAAGATGGGCTGAGGTCAGATGGGTAGAGAGATAAGCAGGTGGACAGTGAGTGAATGGGCAAGTAGGTGGATAACTAGAGAAGCAGATGAATAAGTGGGTATATAGGTAGATGAGAGGGAATGTGGATGCGTATATAGATGGTAGGCGGATGGATGGGTAGATAGACGAAAGGGTGGGTTGATAGACATCAGTAGATTGGTGGAAATACAGGTTGGTAGATGGGTGTATAGACAGATGGGTGGACAGACAAATGCATGAGCGAACAGACAAACATCCTTATCCCACATTCTTCTGGTAGCATCTCCTTTGAAGGCTTCTCCCTGCAGGTCCTTATAGATGCCACACTTGCAAGTCTCTCATTAGGTAGTGAGTTTCTCACCCCTAGAACCTCAGAGTGTACACACACAGGGCACACAGTGTTCTCCAGCTCCAGGGATGCAAATTCAGCAGAGAACAGCACCCAAACGGACCTCTGGTATCACAGTACCCCATTCGCCAAGGCCTCAGGGTTCAGATACAAGTGAAAACACAACTCAGCTCCACAGATGTGAGATGGGAGCAGCTTCACGCATCCTCATATAACCACATCAGTGGCTTGTCTCAGGCCACGTTTACCACTAGGCCACGTTTTCCACTAGGCCACATTTGCAAGCTGATGACTGATTCTGTGCCATGGTTGGGAGGGGCGTGTGAAGGGGAAGGGACAGTCAGACATCAAAGGCTCTTTCTCCTCTCCAGTCAAAGTCTATCCACTGCTTCAGGATCTAGGATATGCATTGCAGAACTCGGAACTCCAAACTCGATCCCTAATTCTCCACTAAGCAATAAGCAGGGTTTAGAACAGAATGGGAAGATAGCTGTAGAAAAGAGACAGCGTGGCGACCTCGCTGCACCAGCAGGGGCTGGATCTGGATGAGCTTAGATGACAGTAAGAGAGGCAGGAGAAAGGGTGACAGGCAGTCCTCTAAGCAGGAGGTCTAATAATAGCCACCTGGACAAATAAATGCCTCCTGTGTTTTAACAAAGGCCTGTCACATAGTCATTCCAACTGGGGCCGCAGAATAGGACCTAGGGATGTGAAGAAAGGTTTTCTGAAGATCTTGATAGAGAGAAAAATAACAGGCTATGAAAATTCACCTATCCTTTCTAATCTCATTTGTTGTTCAGAACCTAGATGTGTGCTAAAAGCAAGTCCCAGAAAACAATCCCCACTTGCTTCTGAATGAGGGGAGCCTGGGTCATTATACTTCTATTGTAATACATTTCTACATCATGTCTAGTTTTCTCTTAAAAGAGTTCAGCATGTAGATTTTAGGCTGGTGTGAGGAAGGAAAAAAAAGGACCACTTATCTGTGCATGGAATATCAACACAATAATGACCACATGCAGAACATGAAGAACCTCCCCTTGTCCAACTGCTTGAATTAAAGCTGTCGGCAGTCACACGCTGTGACCTCCGGAGCTGGGCTTGTTTCTCCTAACGCAAGTCTTGCCTCCCTACCTGCCAAAGCCCTCCTGCGTCTCACTTCTGGGGCTACACCTGCCTGCTCACACACAAACCTGTCTCCATCTCAACTTCTGCAACAGCAGCTCTCACAATTTTACCTCCGTGCCTCTTCTCTCCGTCCGTACTGTTAGGTCTTCCAGGGGCACCCCTGACCTCTATAGTGTGCCCAGAAAACTCCTCTTTATGCTTCCCAACCCAAAGAAACATCCCTCTAGGAAACCTTTTATAGACTCTCAGAGAAGCACCTCCAGCCAAAGTTGACCTCAGACACCCAAAGCCTGAACCTGCTGGGAGATGCTCTCTTGAAATGGTTTCATGTTCTCCTTTAGCAACTATAAGGGAGCTTGTTTTTCCCCCCGAAGATATGAGAGAAAAGAGAGGCACGATGCCACAAACTCTAACTGTGGGAACAAATGGCTTGGAGGGTTCCCAGGGGCCCATGACAATGGGAAGAAGTTGCTTTCACCCAAGTGCATCATCCCTTGAGTGAGAGAGGGTGTCACCTTCAACTGTGGGCACCTGAGGAGCCTTCTTCCTCCGTCTGGGAACCCATTGTGATTTCCTGCATTATGAAAACCATATTCCTTTGCCCCTTAAGGAGGCAGTACATCTCCAAATGGTCTGGCGATGCCAATCACGACACAGCCTCGTCCTGCAGCCACAGCTCAGCTCTTCGCCTCGCAACCCTGCATCCTATGGTCTGTCAGCCCCTTTGGAGAGATTGTGTGCTGATGCGATTAGAAAGGACAAGGTGATTCTGCCTCCTCCTGTCGCTGCAGAATAAGAAGAAAGTGACTTGTGTCATGAAGCAGGGAAGGCCAGAATGGAGCTGCTGGGCCCTTGGCCTCTCTCACCTGAAAACACATGTAGTAAGAGTATTGCTTTGCCACTCTTCTGGCATGGGAGCTCAGAGCCCTTCCCTGTCGCCCACATGTGCCCGAAAGTGTCATCTGTTTGCTCTGGAAGTCCAGTTATTTTTCAAGGATTACCACCTCCACCAAATCTGAGTGGGAAAAAAGGCCCACAAGCCTGCCTCCTTCTTTAATTCCATGGAGCAGGCCAACATCTCATCCGTGGGCTGATGGCACTCTGCATTCTGATCGGGTGCTACATGTGCCTGTGAGCCATCTACTCTTCCTGTGAATGTGTGTGTGTGTGTGTGTGTGTGTGTTGTGATTTGTGTATATGTTTGTGTTTTGTGGGGTGTGCTTGTCTGTCTGTCTGTGTATAAGTGGGCCAAGGATGGATGCTGGATGTCTTCTTCTTCCTCAGTTGCTCTTTACCTAATTTTTAAAAACAGAGTCTGTCCCATTTTCATGTTTGCTATTGTAATTTACAAAGGAAATGCCCTGACCAAAATCAGCTTGGTGGGGGAAGAATTCATTTTTCTCACAACTCCAGGGTACGGGGCGTCATTTCAGGGAAGTCAGGGCAGCAGGCACCGAACCAGTCCATTACATCACATCAGCAGCCAAGAGCGGCGGGGGGGGGGGGGGGAGCGAGCGCTTGTGTCCCTAGATCAGCCATGTTTCTCCACACTTAGGCAGTCTGGGGTGGTCCCAAACCAGACTGGGACCTTTCAGACTGGGTCTTCCCACATCCGTCAAAGCCATCAAGACAATCCCCTACAGACAACCCACAGGCCAACCCACCCGAGACCATCCTCACGGAAACTCTCTTCACAGCTAATTCTAGGCTGAGTCATATCAACAGCTAAAGCCAACCATGGCAGTGTCTCTAAGTGAACTGGCTTTACCAGTTCACTTGGACTGGCTGGCCAGCAAGCCCCAGCGGTCCTCCTGTCTCTGCCTTCTCTAGACTAGAGTGGCAGGTGCATCCGCCACAGCTGGCTTTCACAGAGGTCCTGGGAACTGAACTCGGATGCCCATGCTCCCTTGGTCAGCACGCTACCCACTGATCTGTCTCCCCTGCTCCTGGAGGCATGCTCCACTTCAGTCTGGAATCATCCGTGCTGTTCTATGTTTCGCCTAGGGAGAACAAATTCTCAGCATCCCATCTCCAACACTAATGGCCTCGAGAATGTTCAAACCCGGCCAACTTCATTTGGGGTGTCAATGGCAAATGCTTTGCTTAGCAGCAAAACAAAGAACCAAATTGTGTGTGACCCTGCCTGGCACCTTTGAATCCGGCCATTTGTTAAGCACACTCCCCATGCATATAATTAATCCAATTTGGCTCCATGAGAAAGAAATTACTTCCCTTAATGATGCCATATTGGAATCAACCAATGCAGTATTCTCTTGTGAGCAGCCACACTGGAGACTGTCTCCTGGGGACCCTGGGAACGTCTTTTCAAAGACTCTGGGGGTGGGGAGCGGGGATGGGGGAGGCAGGCATTGAAAGATTAGCTAAGAGAAAACACCACTGGTCTCTTCCTACATTGAGGGTAGCTTGGGGTCATGAGCCTTTCTTCTTCCTCAGGCCTGGGATCCAGGTCTAGCTTCATGATATACACTCAGCCACCTGCTATAGGCTGACCAACAAAATCAACACCCAGAGGAGACTCCGTCCTACCCCTCCTGGGACAGAGTTACAGTCAGACAGCGTTTCTGGGACAGCAACTGAGCAATCAGAGAATCAAAAGCAACCTCCTTGCTTCCTTTTCTTCTTCCAGCCTGGAGACTGGAAAAGTGCATTTGGATCTTCGATGGCCCGGTCTGGCCTAGAAGGCGGCACCAAAATACTGCTTGGCTGAAAGGAAGGTGGGTCGGCAGGAAGCGGAATGGAATCCCTCAGGTTGCTTTTGCTTCGCCAGTCTTGCAGCTCCCTCCCCTGCATGTGAGAAGGGAAGAAGGGGGAAATCACTTTGCCAAGCCAGGTTTCAATTCCACTTGCTTTGCTCGGAACAGGCTTCCTGAAGTCTTATGGTGGCTGCTGTGCAGGTAAATTGGACTTCACCAGAGCTGACTGAGGCTGGGGCAGGGTGGGGTGAGCAGAGGCAAGTGTTTGAGAATTGCATTTCCATTCCACTACAAAGAAAGAGCAGGATTAAACGACGTAGGCAGCCATTCCTCTGCATTCCTCTGCATCAAGCCGCCTCTGAGGGGCTCTGCACGGCTCATGATGAAACCACATTCTTCAGCAAGGCTTTGCCAATAGGCGGCGGTAGAGTCCTGTCATCGGGGCCAGGAAAGCCAGAGAAAGGGACGGCTGTCACTCAGGATGTGAGTGAAAAGGAGGCAGTCCTCACTACCCACGCCTACCCTGTTTCTAGAAGCTTCCAAAGATACCCCAGGACCGTGGCATTCACAAGCCTCCTGGCCTGACTGACAAATCGGGTCCACTTCCACTTCTTAGGTTGGCAGTGCTGTCCCTGCCCACCCTCGACCCCTTCCTCCTCCCAGGCCAGGCTGTTGTCATGCAACATCAGCATCTCTGCGAGCTTTGTCCTGTTTGACACGGCTTCATTCTTTCCTGCCATGCCAGCAGCAGCAATGGCTTCTGAACAAGGGTGGATCTTCCATGACATCTCTCACTCATTCAGAGAGTGAAAGGCAGAAACAGAGGCGGCGGGGGGGACAGAAAAAAAGATGTAGAACCCTTGGGGAGACTGTGGAATGCTACATGCCCCCAGGACACGGGGAACCAAGGAACCAGTGGAGTGGCTTAGGTAGCGGAGCCTCTGCAGTCCAAAGTCACGATGCCATCCACTCAGTGCTTATGGCCCCGGAAGAACATTGGAGGGTTCCATGAGATGACCCCTGAGACCCATCACACACTCGGGGCACACTCAGAAAATGTCAGCTCTTGCCCTCATTAAGATCATAGGCTGAACTGGGGAGTGGGGGTGGCTCAGCAAGCAAAGTAATTGCCATGATCATGAAGACCGGAGTTCAATCCCAAGATCCTATATGAAAACAGCTCACTGTAGCAGCATGCACTTGTAACCCCAGAGCTGGGGAGGCGGAGACAGGCAGATCCCTGGGGCTCACTGGCCAACTAGTCTGCCTTAATCAGTGAGTTCCGGATACCAGTGAGAGAGAGACCCAGTCTCGAAACTGATGTGGGAGAGTCTTCTGTTTGAGATGATTTCATTGGATAATTAATAAAGAAACTGCCTGGCCCATTTGATAGACCGCCCCTTAGGTGGGTGGAGTAGACAGAACAGGAAGAGGAAGTGAGGTAGAAGGATCAGTCAGATGCTACACCTCTCCTAAGTTAGACAGACCGCTGTGCCTCTCCTCAGAGAGAGAAGCCAGACGCGATGAAGCTCCAGCCCAAGATGGACATACGCTAGAAACTTCCCGGTAAGACACCATTCATGGTGTTACACAGATTATTCGATATGGGTTAGTCAAGATGTGAGTAAGAGGCTGGAAATAATGGGCCAGGCAGTGTTTAAAAGAATACAATTTGTGAGTTGTGATTTCGGGGCATAAGCTAGCAGGTGGCCGGGAGCCGGGCAGGATGAAAAGCAGGCCAGCCCGTCAGCTCCTCACTACAGAATGGCACCCAACGTGGATAACTGAATCCACAGAAAGCTTGAGAAAACTTGGGAAAGAATATAGTAAAGCATGGCTTCTTGGTAGCAGCAATTTCTCGGGTCCTGAACATGTGTTTTTCGGTTTTCAGCCGTAGCAGGAAAAAAGCTGTGCTGTTTTAAAATGCCAGCTTTCTGGGCCATCCTGGGCCGCCTCTTTCAAGCAGGAGGTCCTGACTATGGAGCTTTTGATTGTTGTTTGACACTGTTGCAGCTTGCTTGCTGGCAGGGACCTTGAACAGCCACAGAGTTGTGGTGATAAACATGGCTACAGCCTGTACCTCAGCCACTAGGCTGGAATCGTAGAAAGCTAAGGAATGGGCTGGATCTAGCTGTCAAAGCCATGGCTTTAATCCTACTTATATTGCTTGGTAAATTAAAGACTCGTGTGGTCAGAAAAAGAGAAATATACAGTAAAGAAAGATTCAAAGACAAAGAAAACCTCTAAATGGTTTACAGTGTGTTAAAATTATATGCAGGCTAAAGGTTAAAGTTCTTAAAAAACAAACAAACAAAAAAGAGAGAGAAGTTTGTTGTGGTAGTACACACCTTTAATCCCAATACTTGGGAGGCAGAGGTAGATTGACCTCTGTGAGTTCAAGGTGTGGTAGCACACACCTTTAATCCGAATGCCTAGGAGGCAGAGACAGACAGATCTCTGTGAGTTCAAGGTGTTGTAGAGCACACCTTTAATCCCAGCACTTGGGAAGCAGAGACAGTTCTGAGAGTTCAAGGACAGCCTGGTCTACAGAGTTATTCCAGGACAGAGATATACAGAGAATGTGTCTTAGAAAGTAAAAGTAAAAATAAACGAAATAGAGGTTAAAATAAAGCTGTACAAAGATGGAAAATATACGGAGAATCTTGATACTGTATACTATTATACTCTCTTTGAATTGTTTGAATGCTGAGGAAGAAGCAATAGCTGCTAAAAGATATTTGTTTACAAATGCTGCTGAACTAATCCAAGATAGATATTTTGAAAATACCTTGACTTCAGAATTTAGATCTAAGGATATGATGCTTTGGAAAGGAGTTTCTTTTGTTTTTACAGAAAATGAGACCGTGTGGATTGCTTCTATCCCAATATGGTATGATAGACCACGGCCTCCTGAAAGGTTGCTGTGAACACCTTCAGAAAATTACTTCACCCAACTGATGACTGAGATGAACCTGGCACACAGGTTACACCATGAAAGACCTAATTAACAGCGTCCCCATTCAGCAGGAAGCAGTTTGGAGAGAAATAACTGCGCCCATTTTCCCAAATATTGTTTATAAATGTTCTTTTACATTTAAAGGGGGATATAATATGGAGATGAGTAATTTGCATTGATATGGATTTGGCTTTAGTGATTTAAATTTAAGGTCAATTTTGTTATATGTATATGTATTTCTGATACTGATTAATGTATTGTGATTGTGTAGTTCATTTAAAAATGTAATGTATATAGGTTGTTAATGGATAGTTATCAATATTAGTAAAACTTGTAGTTATGTTAGTTAGATTTTCTAGCTATATAGAGATTTATTTAAGTTACATAGGCATTCTTCATATCTTTCAAAGACTACAGAATATCGCATTTTAGATGTTTTAATAACTTAAGGCTTTTCATGACAATGAGACACATCAGCTCCTGGCAGCACCAATCTACTTCAAGAGGAAGATGGGCATCGAAGAGGATCCTTATGGAGTTTGATAGCCACTTGGGCAAGAAACTGCTCTTGCCTGGACTGTTGGCAGAAACTGGACACAAAGAACCCAACGAGAGAGGACTGCTGAACTTGCCTAAATGTGAGATGATTCTTTGGGGTTCCTAATTCAAGAAAGAGTCTGCGAGACATTCTGAAGGACACAGCAGATAGTGACTGAACTACCTTTGAAATTTCCTGATCATGGAAATGTCTGCTGGAAACTATGGGCCTGTAGGCTGAAGATGGATGCCCCAACAGTACAAAAGAACTTTGGGTGACTGTCCAGGCAGTGAGATGTCTCTGTCATTTCTAGAGTTTTGGAAGTAGCTTACTTCTTGTTCACCTAGGTAATATTGTGTCCTTCTGGAGTCTCTGATGGAGTTGAAGAATAGATAGATAGTTATAGTTGTTTTCCTTTGTTATGATAAAAGATAAAGTAGATATAAATATTGTACCTGTAATTCTTACTTGATAACTGTTTTGTTATATGTAATTTTACTATGTTAAAGTTAAAGCCTTCTTTTTATTGTTTAAACAGAAAAAGGGGAAATGATGTGGGAGAGTCTTCTGTTTGAGATGATTTCATTGGATAATTAATAAAGAAACTGCCTGGCCCATTTGATAGACCGCCCCTTAGGTGGGTGGAGTAGACAGAACAGGAAGAGGAAGTGAGGTAGAAGGATCAGTCAGATGCTACACCTCTCCTAAGTTAGACAGACCGCTGTGCCTCTCCTCAGAGAGAGAAGCCAGACGCGATGAAGCTCCAGCCCAAGATGGACATACGCTAGAAACTTCCCGGTAAGACACCATTCATGGTGTTACACAGATTATTCGATATGGGTTAGTCAAGATGTGAGTAAGAGGCTGGAAATAATGGGCCAGGCAGTGTTTAAAAGAATACAATTTGTGAGTTGTGATTTCGGGGCATAAGCTAGCTGGTGGCTGGGAGCCTGGCGGCGGGAAGCCGGCCCGCCGCTACAGAAGAAACAAGGTGGACAGCGTCTGAGGAATGACACCTGCAGCTGTCTCCTGTCACACACACACACACACACACACACACACACGATTCCATGTGATGCTCCCTCTATGCACCAGACAGGCACGTAGTGAAAGCTTAGGCAATGCCAGTTCTCTCACCCCTACCAAGATCAATCCCACTAGTGTTCCCTTCCAATAGTGTCTAGGCAAAGGCGAGAGCCCAGGCACGTTCTGAATGTATTAGAGAGCCAGCGTGTGTCCTTGAAAACACCAAGGGACAGCGCAGGATCTGAGGCAGGAAGGGAAACAGAGGTATCAACTGATAGATGTGTACTTCTCTGACAGTTGTGTACACAGTGAATCGATGTGGCCCAGACTAGAAAAATCCAGAGTCATGTATGCCCCCACCATGGGCTGATTTCAGCATGACGGGGTTGGGGTCTCTGGAGAGGGGAAAGAGGCTGGCAGCCCTACAGACCAGTAGAGATGAAAAGAGGCTCTGGCTCAGCTGGCTCGGATTTGAACCCTCATCTGCTCCCGTGACCTTGATTAAATACCCCGACCACTGATGCCTCAGTTTCCCCATCTGTACATTA
Organism: Arvicola amphibius; assembly: GCF_903992535.2. Taxonomy (NCBI): domain Eukaryota; kingdom Metazoa; phylum Chordata; class Mammalia; order Rodentia; family Cricetidae; genus Arvicola; species Arvicola amphibius. The sequence continues at coordinate 9,833,725 of NC_052052.2, read as the reverse complement.
AAGATAACAAGGAGTACTGCCAACCTCACAAGGGTGACATTGAAGCTTAATTTGTTAACTTGTGGGTTTGGAAGGATGTCCTCCAGGTCGCTGTCTGCAATGATCAGTGCTTGCTGTCACAGAAACAAGAGAACCGTGTAACCACCAGCCAGGTAAGAGAGCAGAAGCTGAAGGAGAGTCGGAGGTCTGGAAGAAGGGGCAGTGATGTCTGGACAGGTGACCTCAGGAAAAATAGCATAAGAGAAGGGTGAGTATCAAGGACACCCCAATAACTGAGACAAGGTACAAACTCAGGCACAAATCTGGGAACGGACTTTGAATAGACAAAGTTTGCCCTGGTGCTTTGGGCAGACATCAGGCGCCAAGATGGTTTCATTAAGTGAGAAGATTGGGCTTTTTGGATTTTCTCCCAAGTGCAGAGACTTGACAATTCGGCTTGCTCCGCCTACCGTGGTGCAGGCCAGAAGGCGAGCTCCATGCTTGTCAATCAGACTGAGGCTGTCAGTCCCCCGCATCCTTGAAGCAGAGTTTCGAGAAACTTCGAGCATTTCTTACGATAAAAGTAACACGAAGAACTCAACTACAGAGTCAGAATGATGGCATGGAATGTGTTGCTATGACAACCTAACTCCCATTATTTTCAAATCCCATGGCCAAGATCTAGCCAGCCACAGACCTGAATCGGGGCACAAAGAGGCTTTCTGCCTTTTGTTTGTGGGAGGGGGCAGAGCCATCCTAAGAGGGATCTTTGCATTTTCCTTGATAATGAAACTAAAGCAACAATTCCCGCAGGGCTTCTAGACCACGGGGCCCTGTTCTCTATCTCGGGGAGACAATGAGCTACTGTGGTAGCTGTTGCAACGTCCCTCCTCCCCCCACCCCCACCGCCGAGCATCCTTCTTCAACCCTGCTCGCTACTCTGTAGGAATTAGCTCATGAATCCTCATGATGAGGGAAGAGAACAGAAATTATTTGTTCTGGGAATCCTGCCTGGGCTACTAATCAGCCATTTGCACATATGCATACAAGTGCCTATGGAAGCCATTTCACCTTTGCGGTTTTTACTACATTTTTATTTCTTGTGTGTATGTGTGTAGGAAGAGTAGGGAGTGTGTGTGTACCGACATGTAGGCAGAGGTTGCTTTTCGTTTCCCGGCCGCCCAGACCAGAAATAATCACACAGAAACTATATTAATTAAAACACTGCTTGGCCTATTAGCTTAGTCTTCTTATTAACTAACTCTTATATCTTACGTTAACCCATTCCTATTATTTTGTATTTTACCAAGAGGCTCGTGGTTTACCAGTAAGGTTCCAGGGCATCTGTCTCCTTCAGCAGCTACATGGAGTCTCCCTGACTCTGCCTTCTTTTCTCCTTTATCTTTGCTTAAAATTCCCATCTTGCCCTATTCTGCACCGTCATAGGTCCAAGCAGCTTCTTTATTCATTAACCAATAAAAGCAACACATATCCAGAAGGGTCTCCCATAACCACCAACATGAATGTGCTAAGGTACTTGTTGGCGCTGGTTTTCTCCTGGAGATCAAACTCAAGTTCTGAGGCTTGCAGTGGGTGCCTTTACCCACTGAGCCATCTTGTCCCCGACTTTGTATTATGCACATACATTGTTTGGGAACACCCATCACAGTCTCCAAGCCCAATCCAGTGGCCCTAATGCCTGGGAAGCACAATGCATCATTAAGAGGGTAGGAATCGCATCTTCCAAATACTAAGACTATGGTATGGCACATCTGCTGGCTGCCAGAAGCCGTGCCATGGCATCTTGGCCCACTCGTGGTCTACCTTGGAAGCAGGAAGGTAAATTGTATCTATCTTCAAGAGAAACTGTGGTCATAAAGTAGATTAGAGATTTGTTCAAAGACATAAAGAAATTTGGGGCCTTAAAATAAACACTCATTAAATGCTCACCGTGTGGCAGTTGCTAGGTCAAAAGACATAGTTGCTGGCTAAAGAAGATTGTAAATTTCGTTCACCTGCACTGCAATGTGGCCTGTTCCCCCTCAGACTTGCTAAACTTACAGAGTCATTTTGTTTTAGCACCCGTTCTTAAATCCTTAGTAACTTGTGGAGTCTTAATGCTTTAGTCTGGACATAAACTTCCATCTGTCCAAGGGAAGCCATAATAACTCAAGGAAAATTAGTTGACTGGGCTGTTTATGTGTGTGTTATTCTTATTTTCTCTCTTTCCCATTCCAAGGCAGACCTCTGGAAACTATATACAGGAACATTGTGTGTGTGTGTGTGTGTGTGTGTGTGTGCACATGAACATGTGTATGAACGCATGTAGGGGCCTGAGGACAGCCTCAGATGCTGACTGCCTTGTGTCTTTAAGATGGGGTCTCTCATTGGCCTGAAACTTATCTAACAGGTTAAGGCTTGTCAGCCAGAAGAATCCTCCTGCATCTACCTCTCCAGCACCACCCTGGATGCGCTTCCAGGGGACCTGAGTTCAGATCCTTACCAGCCACACCAGATATCTCACAACTACCTATAACTCCAGCTCCAGGCTATCCAACACCTTCTTCTAGCCTCTGTGGATTGCTGCATGCATGTGCACATACCCACCACCTCCCACCCCCATGCACACACACACACAAATAGAAATAAATATTTTTAACAAGCTTGCACTATTACACCTCGTTTTCTTTACATGGGTTCTGGGGATCAAACTTGGGTGCTCGTGCTTTCAAAGCAAGCACTTGACCACCCAAGCATCCCTCCCCAGCTCAGGTGCTAACTTTTAAACAGGACATTTTGATATCAGAATGAAAGTCTTTATTAAGCATCAAAGGGCTCTCTCCCTGTATCAGCAGCAAAAATGCGAAATCTGGTTTGGTCTGAAATTCCTGTAAAAATCCAAAAAGATAAAGAAGGGTGTTGGTCATGCTTCAGTCCCAAGCCAGCTATGGCTGGTGGTGGGTGAGTTAGGTTAGTTGAGGTGGGACATCCTGCCCGCATCACCACAGTCCCAACACAGGTAGATATAGGAGGTGCTTTGTTGATAACCAGCCGCTGGCTGCCTGCACCAGGTGCTGGGTGAACAACAGAACAAATCTGAGCTCCTGAACGGTTTGGGCTTCTTTTCCTCTCGTTGTAATAAAAATACATCCCCAAAAGCCGCTTACGATGGAAAAGATTGATCCTGGTTCATGGCTCAAGGGTACAGCAGGAGCTTGAGCTGCTGTCCATACCACATGCACAATCAGGAAGCAGAGAGGGATAAATGCCTGCTGCCGCTCAGTGCCCTTTCTCCACTTAGACTCTTCAGGGTCCCAGCCAAGGAATGTTGCTGCCCCCAGTGGGCATCTCTTCCCACCTCAACCTAACCAAGGTGATCTTCCTCAGGCATGTCCTTGTCCCAGGTGAGTCTAGGTTCTGTCAAGTCGACAATTTACCCATCACAAAGACCACAAGACTATAAGCAGGGGACCTTAGGCTACAACATAAGCAGGTTTCTCTCCCTCTCTCCCTCCCTCCCTCCCTCCCTCTCTCTCTCTCTCTCTCTCTCTCACACACACACACACACACACACTATGCAAAGTTCCAAGCCAGGAAATGTGTATAAATCTGTTTCCATCCACTAACCTCCCATCAGCTTTACTTCTCTCTAGAATTAAGAAACAAATGTGTTGGAGCTGAGACAGAGATCACCTGCATCTGGTTTGCCAGACACACACACCCACCATTGCCATAAACAATTATATCCTAAAGCACGAAGAGAGAGGATTGTGTGCTCACAATCTGTGGGGAATAAGGAGAGAGCTATCCCAGCAAGACTAGTCAGGCTCCCATAGAAATTGGCAGCCTCTGCACCCCTCTGGTGAGCAGCATATACCAGCAACATCTCATTGGAAGGAACTGATTTTCCCACCATCACACCAAAGATGGAGAATTGAGAAGCAAAGGTTTCCTTCTTGCTGGAGGCCAGATTAACCCATTGGCAAGCCTGGGTCTCTTCTGCTGCTAGCCCTTTGCAGTTGCAGATGCCGCTGAACAAAATGGACAGAGGCGTCACACACCGATATAGTAACAGTCACTCTTGTCTTCCCAATATTTTGGCTACATTTTTTTTATTTCAAAAATCCAAACAGCTATAATTATAAGTTAACTGTCTGACAAGACAGCTGACTGTGGCCTGTGAAAAGCAATTATTTTGACATTGATTATTTTCTACATGGGAACAGAGTAGTGTAATTGCAGTTTGCTAAAAAGTGATCGCCACCTTCCAGGATGTGCTCCTGATTTGGCTGGAGTTAATTAATGAATGTTGAGGGGGGAGGGGAAGGTGAAGCTGGCACATCATTTAACATACAAATTAATTGACATGAAATAAATTAATACGTTTAATTTAAATGTTATTAATCTACCAAACAGCGAGGAACAGGCAAGGGGCTTCCGGAGCCACGCCATTAGCATCAGCTACAGGGATGTCACCCAGTTACCATGGCAACTGACTCATTAGGCTTCCTGGGGAAGCCAGCACATAGCATGGGGCAGAGGAGCAGTGGGCAGAAGATTCCAGACATCAGATAGAAAATCAGAAATATCAACTAGGAGCAAGCAGTGCTTTGAGGATAGGAATTGGAAGAAGCTGTTTATCTATATGTGTCCTGGGCTCCAGCCTACAGCCGAGAGAGAGAGAGAGAGAGAGAGAGAGAGAGAGAGAGAGAGAGAGAGAGAGAGAGAGAGAGAGAGAGAGAGAGAAAACCAACTTTTTTTCAGATGTGCATTAGCATGAGGAGAAGCAGCTCATCATACAATATCAAGATAGTTTGGGAGGAATAAGGAGATAGGTTGCTCAATAAGGTGCTTTTCTTGGCAGTCACTAGGACCTGAATTCAAGTCCCTAGCATCCATGCAAAGAGCCAGGTGTAGCAGTGAACGTCTATACTCACAGCTCTGGGGGGGGGGGGGGGGACATGGTGGCTTCCTGGAGCCCATTGGCCATCCAGCCTGGCTGAATTGGTGAGCTCCAGTGAGAGACCCTGTCTCTAAAAATCATGTGGAGGGGTTGGAGACGAAGCTCAGTAGGTAAAACCAGCACCCATGCAACCGTGCCCACCTGAGCTAGGTCCCCAGATTCCCACCTTAAAATCCATCTGGAGTGAGGGGTGTGCATCTGTTATCCCAGCATGCCCAAGAAGAGGGAAGGCAGAACCAACCAGAAACCGCAGAGCAGTGGTTCTCAACCTGTGGGTCACAACCCTTCTGGGGCCACCTAAGACCACTGGAAAATACAGATATTTACATTATGATTCATAACAGTAGCAAAATTACAGTTATGAGGTAGCAATGAAATACTTTTCTGATGGGGTGTCTCCACAAGATGAGGAGCTGTGATAAAGGATCACATCCTTGGAACCACTGCCTCAGAGGCAGCCAACCCTGAGTAGGGTATGGAAACACAATCAGAGAGACAAGAGAGACCCTGTCAGCATGAGGCAGAATGAGAGAGCTGACCCTAAAGGTTGTCCTCTGGCGCCTACTCACATGCCACGGTGTTGGTGTGCACATGGTCCCTCATACTCTCTCTGTTTCTAACACATATATGCAAAATGAATGATTGAACAAAAGCAGGAAGATTCCCAACATCAACCTCTGACTTTCACAAGCAGGTGCATGCGCACGCTCTCACACACACACACACACACACACACACATACACACTGTTCATATCCCCAAATGACCATCTGATTATAGATTCTGTTCCTTGCACATCTGTCCCTCCCCTCTGGAGCACACTTCCCTCCCAGCCTGCTTCAGGTCTCGGCTTGGACATCACCTCCCACACCTTGGCTCCCATCGAGGGTCTCTGCAGCACCTATATGTCCTATCAGAGCAACCATGCTTACAGTGCCCTTGTGAACCTCTGGCTTCCCCAGACCAGGCTAGGTTCATTCCCTGCACCAGCAGTCTGGATACCTCTGCAGGCTTGTGAGGAATGATCTAGTACAGGTAGATGGGAAACTTCAGTCAATAAGATTACCCAGGAGGGAACCTGCAACCAATAACGTTTCCCAGGAGTGCCATCTACACAGGGAAGGCTATGATTTGCTGTTCTAGCCCTGCATCCTGAGAACAAGGTGTGGTGTTTTTATCATGGCAACAGAAAAGTAGTTAATACACTTTCTTATACAGCCTGAGACTGCCTGCCCAGGCAGCAGTGTCTCCCATAGTGAGCTGGACTCTCCTCTATCAACTGGCAATCAAGACAATCCCACACAGATATGCCCACAGGTTAATCTGACGCAGATAATTTCTCAACGTAGATTTCCTCTCCAATGACTCTAGGCTCGGTCAAATTGACAAAGCTTTCAAGGACACTGCTCAAAAGTCACCAAGGAAGTCCAAGCTGATTACGTCACAGCTGGTATCACCACAAGCCTATGTGTCCTGCCTATAAAATCTAGACAGCTGTATCGTTACACCAGATGTTAACTGTTGGTTACACTGTTCAAGCCATTTAAAAGCTCATGCCACAGTGTCACAGTGTAGGGAAGAAGCAAAGAAGAGAATCATGTTTGTATCACCAGCTAGGCTAGCCCAAGGCCTTGGGTCTTGAAACACACACACATGTACACACACACACACACACACACACACACACACACACACACGCACACGCACACACACAATGTATTTTGGAAATATGGCATCATTGGACATGTGAAATCCACAGGGTTTGTTTTGTGCTTTCTGTAAGTGAAAGGCCCTTGCTAATGTTGTCGTATGGGGGGCTTTTTCTGTGTATCGGGCCAGTCTTCTGAATACTGAAGATTGCTATTGTTCATTGTGTCCTCCCAGTCTTCACAGGACTGCAGCCCGAGGCTCACATTTATACAAAGCTTACAGTGAATTTGCAAAGGTGACGCCATCAAAAAAGATTTTTAAACCTCCCAGATCAGATACAAATGAACTGGGGAAGAAAGAAAAGTCAATTTTTGTCACAGAGAAAGAACAAGCCGGTAAGAGCATGTCATGCGCACAATACTACAGCTGTCCCAGCGAAGCCGACCCTCGGACTTCACCAACTCCCACCCTCACTCAACGAGATACAAAATCAATTCTCCCTGTGTTTACAGGTGCCGTGGTGACATCGAGGCTCATCCAACATTGCACCCGAGAAACCTTTATCAAAAAAGAAAGGAAGAAAACCACGTTTATTCGCAACCCATTTCCTCCAGAGAATATCGACCCCAGAGAAAACCATTTCCAGTGTGCATCTCATGAGTGCAAATACTTTCCGAATTTCTGTTTGGGGTGCGGCGCTGGAGTGGATTGGCTTTTCCTGTGGGACTGGGAAGAGCATCGCCTACCACGCTTGAGAGGTAATGAGACGCTGACCGCTGCCAGCACCTGTCTCGGCTTCTCCGGAGAGATCATTGCTCCTTGAAAATTCACCTTCCAGAATTTTGAAATGACGCTCTGACATTTTCTGATCTTGCAGTTTTAAGGCAATGGTTCTACACACACACACACACACACACACACACACACACACACACACAGAGAGTCAACCTCAGGAAACTCGAGAAGATCCAAACCAGTACCCTTGCCCACTCCCATGAGCCTGGCTTCGGAGGTTTTCACGCTGTCAAGGAGAGTTTGATGCACTCTGGTTTAGTCACTTTTCTTATAGCTATGACAAAATATGCCAAAGAAGAACTTACAGGAAGGAGGCTTTGCTGGGGCTTACAGTTTGAGGAGGCAGTCTCTCAAGCCCGTGGGAATAGCTCGTGCCTTTGGCAGCACCATCCTGAGGCTGCTTCCTTATATATGAGCTGATCAGGAAGCAGAAACAATACCAGATGTGGGACTGGGATATAAGCCTTAACGCCCTCCCCTGAGCAATCCACCTCTTCCAACTATGCCTCACTTCCCACAGGTTTCATGACCTCACAAAACAGGACTCCCCAACTGGAGCCAAACATAGAATCCTCAAGGGTGCATTTCATCTTCAAACTGTAACATTCTGCCACTGGCTCACAATGGCTTTTGGTGCAAGCAGTCCAACACTGTTCCTAATGCTGACAGCCTTCCTGAGACTCGGTGTAACATCCACACCAAGTGCCAAACTCTCACCACCACCGGAAGACCAGGTATTTAAACAAACCATAACACAAATCTTAGTCAAGAATTTCTGCTTTAAGTCTGTGAGCCACCAAGCTCCTCAAAGGTCCATATGTACAAGAGATGCTTGGAAGTTGATTTCAAAGAAGATACGGATCCCATAAGCCTAGGTAAAACCAGAGTCAATGTTCATAACCTGGAGGAACTAGCCCAACTCTGAAGGGCAAAGCCTTGCACAGGCTTGACAGTTCAGTGAGATATTTGGCACGGCTGGAGTTTAGAGTTGCCATCATTTGCGAGGAGGTGTGGCCTATGGCATCCCGTGAGCAGATGTCAGGGATACTGCTAAACATTCCACAGCACACAGAATGGCCCCATGGGAGCATCTCAACAAAGCCCGAAACCCCATCAGAGTTGAAACTGAGAAGGTACTCTAGGACCCTCACAGAGCCTCACAGGGGAAAGCAAAGACGGGCATCCTGTCTCACCAAAGGAGCTTGAATGGTAAAGTCACCACATCGCCAAGACAGAAAAAAATGCAAAATTACCATCTGCCTCTCAGAGCAGTGGCCACCTGAGGAGTCTTGATTTGCATCATGCTATTTCGAGTAACCCAGGCAGCTGACCTTCAGGCACGCACAGGAAAGGGACGAAAGCTGGGGACATTAGCGTGCTTCCAAACAGCCTGCTGTTTCCAGAATTTTAAATGACAGTCTGAAATTTTTCTCTTCCTATTCGGAGATTACAAAATTATGGAGACCCACAGGGAGAACTACTCGGCTGGAAATCAGGTGTCAAATCTCCCCGGTGCCCCAATTAATTAAAGCTAAAATCTAAAGAGAGACAGGCACACAAGCGTATCGTAACTTGCGTGGATTATCAGGCAGGGAGCTAGGCCTTCGCTGCCTACCCAACACAGCAACTTCAAGTTCTTTTGTTTAGTTACACAGAACCATCTGCTGGTCTCCTTAACATGTTTAGCTTTAATATGCCACTGGGCTGGGTTATTTAATAGTTTTTATGGAGAAATGGGGCTTCCTGGTCATCCTGTCTGAGACTAGAAATGGGCTTGTCCTACAGATCTGGGGGGACTGGGTTACACAGAGATGGGTTGAAGACAAGTGACCATCTAGTCTGAGACATTTCTAGAAGAGATAGGGAGCTTCTACCTGAGCTGAATATGTCATAGGATGAGGAATAAATAGGTGTCCATAACTTTGGGACCTGACATTCTTTGACCTTAGTAGGACCTTAGGGGATAATCATGGACTTTTCCCTCTGAAACTATGAGCTCCAAGAAACCCTTCCTCCTCTAAGTCACTTTGGTCATGGTGACCTTGTACATCCAACACATGCCAAGCCTGCTACACTCAAGTCTCAGGTCTCGCCAGCATTCCCTGCCTTTTGAAAAGGACGGTGATTCCTCACATGCGGTACCAACAGGCCCCGGAATGTAGCTTGCACACAGCTCACAACTTACTCATAACTCATGGCTAGTCATAGGGCATGGTAGTTACTGTTCTTTTTTTATTACTTTATTAATACTAGGAATCAAAATTTCCACTTCCTCCCCTCCACCCGCTTCCCTCCTGCTCCCCCACTTACCCTTCTTTCCTCCTCCTCCAATCCTAAGAGAGGGGGAGAGAGAAAGGAGAGGGTTTGGGAGAGTTTGGGGGAGTGGGATGGTTGAGATGGAGGAAGGACAGATATGGGAGCAGGGAAGAAGATATCTTAATTAAGGGAGGTATTGTGGGGTTGACAAGAGGCTGGACTCTGGAAGGGGGTCCCAGATGTCCACAGGGATGTCCCCAGATAGGACCCTGGGCAGTGGAGGAGAGGGTGCCTGAACTGGCCTTGTCCCATAGTCAGACTGATGACTATCTTGAATATCACCATAGAACCTTTGTCCGGTGGTAGTTACTGTTCTTAAGCTGTGACCAAATCCTCACAGGAGCAACTTACGGGAGAAGAGACTTGTGTTCTCGTGTGAGGGGCATTCCAGCTGATGATGGCGGGAAAAGGCATGACTGGGAGAGTGGCTCAGCCCATGGCAGTGGCGGAAGGTACCAGAAGTCTTCATATGGCAACCGACCAGGAAGCAGAACACTTAGACTGGACCCAGATGCAAGAACAGACATTGAAGCGCTAGCCCCAGTGACCTGTTCCCACCAGCCAAGCCCCGCCCCCTGAAGGCTCCAAACCCTCTCTGCATCGCATGACCAGCCTGGGAACAGGTGCTCAAACACAGGGACCTATGTGCAACATTTCAGATTCGAACCATGACAGCAGGTATTGGAATTGAGTCCATGTGATCATGTGTAGCTCTCCAAATGGACAGTGGACAATGCCTAGCAAAAGCCTGAGCTTTGCCCAAATTGTGCCAAGCCTAGAGATTACCTGAACGGGAAAACATTCTACAAATACTTGGCAGTAGCAACTATGTCAGCAAAAGAGAAGGGAGCTACTGGAGCGGAGAAAGGCAGAATCAGACCCTAAATTCTAATGACCCAGGGGGAGCTGGGCAATGCCTTCCTCTAAACTCAAACAATACCGTTTAACACATTTATTTTCCTCCTGAGGCATACCCAGCTCTCAGGCAGTTTGGTCCAGGTGAGTTAACCACAGTCCCCTTGAACTTAACAATGAGTTTATGAGCCAAAGGGATCAATCAGTACACTCTGCTACCCTAGGTTTGAGATGATGCAGTCATAGACCCATTATCCCCGCATATCAGCAAGCCTTAAATCTAGGAGTTGCTGGAAGCCTTCTTTCTCCTGGAGTTGTGCTGGATAGAATGTCAGAAGCCTGGAGCTACCTGCGGCCTTCACTGTGGAGAACTTGCCCAATGGTGGACTTGCCATGGCGAAAGAGAAACTGAGTCCTGGAGACATCATTGAGCTCCCCCAAAACAGTCATGCCTGATACCTGATTTGCTCCCCCAAAACAGTCATGCCTGACACCTGATTTGCTTCTTCAAAGACATCTACATATATAAGCCAGTACCTCACTTATTAAACAGGTTGAGTTATGCTTACAACCCATGGATTCATGAGTACTGTGCTCTCAGCAATATTCACTGGGGTGTCCCTACAGGACCCCCCAAATGATGCAAATTCAACTCAGTTTCTTTTCAGTGGCCACAGGTTAGCCAGTCACATCTCTGAGCTATATCCAAAGGAACCAGGGTGACACAGACACACAAGCCTGCACCAAGTACCAAGTGCACCAGCACTTAACACTCAGGGAACAACTACTCTCAACTAACACATGAAATCGCTAAGTATAATGGCTTGCCACAATTTCTGTGCTTGGCCATGAAGTCAGTCTACACCACAGTTAATGATGTCAGATCAGATCATTAAAAAAATTTAAATCTATTCTTTTATCTAGGAATGGGGTGACAACTCAGCACAAGGACATAAACCACTCTTGCAAAGAACCTGAGTTCAGTTCCCAGCACCCACAACCTCCTGCAAATCCAGCTCTAAGGAATCTCTAAGGAATCTGGTGCCCTCTTCTGGCCTCTGTGGGCACTGCAGTCACATGAACAAACCCACATGCAGAGTCACACATACATATATAACTTAAATCTTAAACGATATCAGTCTACTCTAGCCACTGGAGTTTTCTTTTGCTGATACAGTGTATCCCTTGGGTAGGCGAAACAAAGCCTTCAGAAGCACACTATCTCTATAAGATGTTATCTTGTATTCTGGGGAAAAAAAGCAGGGAGCCCTTAGAGGACACAATTCCCATTAAACCAACACACCACGGACATGGCAGCTAACAAATATTTGGAGGATGTGGTATTTTTTTCAAGGATCCAATATAAATTTTGAAATCATGTTAAATTATACAAAGAATTTCTAACCAGTAAGTTTGAAAACATGAATTAAGTTTCTTCTGACCTTTAGTTAGCCAGTACTAATTAATTCTACATAAGAAAGAACCTGGGAAGACTCAAATGCCACACATGTGCAAACTGCCAGGACGCTCACATTTAGCTGGTATTGTTAGCTCTACAATGTCTCCCCAAAGGGCTAAGGTCAAGTTTGCATTTAGAGATTAATAATCACTCTCGGGGCATATGCGCCTCTGTTTTGAATGTCAGTAAATGGCGCAGAAGGCAAACTTTCCTCCTTCCATCCCGATGTCCGTTCCGGCAGCTGGTGAGGCAGCGGTGGTGAAGAAGAGCACTTGCTGCTTTTGCCGATGACCTGAGTTAGGTTCTGAACCCACACCGGGTGGCCCAACCACCTGTAACTGCAGTTCCAGGGGACCTGACGCCCTCTTCTGCCCTGCATGGGTGCATGTGTGTTAGACACACACAGAGAGACAGACAGACACACACACACACACACACAAATGAATAAATAAATAAATTTTTAAAAATTTTTAAGTTTTTTTGAACTCTGAAAACAACTTGGAGAAGCTGACCTGCCTACACTGAAGCAGGGTTCCTCTATTCCCCTCTAATACAGACTAGGCATGCCAGAAGCCTGTGTTAAAGACATTTGAAGTAAGAGGGTGTGTGTGTGTGTGTGAGAGAGAGAGAGAGAGAGAGAGAGAGAAAGAGAGAGAAACAGACACACACACGCACACACACACGCACACACACACACACACACACACAGAGAGAGAGAGAGAGAGAGAGAGAGAGAGAGAGAGAGAGAGAGAGAGAGAGAGAGAGAGAGAGAGAGAGAGAGAGAATGAATAGGGGAAGAGGAAGAACATCTGCCCTAGTCCCTCCTATGGGTAGAATTCCGTTCCTTCTAGAATCATCTGGCAACAGTGCTCAAAATGAAATCTGTCTGGTTTGAAAACCTTTAAGGAAAACTGTCCATAAGGCATTCATCTGCATGAGGCTTTGAGCCCCCCCCAATTCCACAGTTAGTCTAAAAACAGTCTATTTTTGGTATTTTTAAAAAAATAATGCTTCAAGCGTACGTGTCAAGATAGACATTAATCAGACTTGCTTAGTTTTATTTAAAGAAATTTAATTATCTTTGTTTTATTTGTTTTACTTTGTTGGTATTTGGGTTAATCAGGTAAGATCTAGCGGCATGTAAGAAAATGTATGTTTCTTAATGACTAGAAGAAAAGGTGAACACACTTCCTAAGAAAACGAGGGTAAGTGCTAGGGAGATGGAAAGGTCAACAAAGCACTCACCTCTCAGGTATGAGGTCTTGAGTCTGGTACCCAGACCCAGGCTTGGGCACACAATTTTTTTTATCCTAGCTACCATGATATAGGAGATGAAACCCTGAGGTTTGCTGACCAGCCAGTCAGGTTTACTCAGTAAGTCCCAGGCCAATGAGAGATCCTGTCTCTAAAACCACAATGGGGCTGGAGAGATGGCGAAGCCGTTACGAGCTTTTGCTGCCCCTGTAGAGGACCCAGGTTCAGATCCCAGCATCCACAGAGCAAACCCACAGCTGTCTTTAACTCCAGTTCCAGGGGAGCTAATGCCCTCTTCTGGCCTCCGGGAGCACTGCACGCACATGGTGCACTTCCTACATGCAGACAGAATACTCATACGCATAAAATATAAAATAGAAACTACTAAATCTTCAAAACATAAAATGGACTGTGTTCAAGGAACCGCACCAATTGTCAACCTGGAGCCTCCGTGCCAACACTCATGTGCATATGCACCTACACACGCATGCTCATTCATACACAAGTGCACACACACACACACACACACACACACCATTTTTTAAAAGCTAATGTTAGCCAGAGATAAGATCTAATTAAACTGTGCCTCTGTTTCCTCATCTGTCCATTGAGGATAACAACACAATCACTGGGATGCTCCTAAGACTGAGTTAATTCACACAATGACTTTCAGCCCAGGGCTGCACTGGGCTCTCTACAAACATCGGCTGATTATTATAAAGGTCATTTTCCTGGTTACCGCCCGGAATCCAGGTGACCAGAGCTTAGCAACAGCAGGTGGCTTCTGAACAGTCTTGGGAAATGTGCCCAGCACTAATGTCCCCAGGCCTGACAGCTCTGGCGGATGATAAATCCTGTTTTGTTTAAACTTGAAGCATGAAAACAGGGAAACCTTCCACAGGGCATCATCTTCAACATGGTCGCCATTCAGGAGGAAAATGGCGTTTGGACATAGTAAAGGACTATAGTCGAGAAGGCAAGAGCTGCAGTGAATCCCGCAGCTCCCCCAGATGTATCGCGTCCGGTCTGAGGTCAGACGGACTGGGTTTGAGGGTTACATCTCGTGTGATGCTCTTGGGAGGGTCCTACATCTCGCATGATGCTCTTGGGAGGGCCCCTCCCCCCAAAAAAAAGGCTTAAAAGAAGGCCTGGGATCATGGTGCAGATCAAATGCACACGTCCGGAATACGGCATCTACGCAGCTAACGTAGGCTGCCTCCCATCTTCCCTGAAAAGCAAAATCGGCTGCTGCTGAGATCACAGGTGCTCTTCCATCTCCTTTCTGAATTCAAGTTTAAGTAGGAAAGTGAGTTTTACACACAGATTTAGGGTCCCTAAATCCTTTGTAGATAACTAAGAATAAAATTGGCCGGGATGGTTAAGCTGGAGGAAGCCATATTAGCCTGACCACCTGAGTTCAGATCCCCAGGACCCACGCTGTAATGGTCATGCCCCATGGCAGGTATTTCTAATCCCAGCACTTCTATGGCGAGATGGGAGACAGAGACAAGACAGTTCCCTGTGACTAGTAGACCAGCTAACTTGGAGTATACAGTGCAGTAGCAAAGAAGAGAGGGAGCCTGATCAAGTGGAAGGTGAGGACCCGTATCTGTGGTTGTCTCTGGGCAGGCACATGCCCTCCACATGTGCACAAAAACAAATAGTTCTGAAGCTTTAAGAGGAATCAAACCGCAAAGTCACTTACGGGGGAATAGCTGTATGAAGGAGCGTCACAAGGGATGAGGGGCAGCAGGGAATGAAGAACCTGAGACCCCCATGTCAAAATGGCCCCCAACACTTCAAAGACATGGAAAAGAACAGTTTTAACCTTTGCAAACACGGCACCTGCTCCTAAGAGCAGTGGGCAGCGGGGTGCTCCATTTACCTTTGCCCACACTGTTGGAAACTGGGCCGGAGGGACTAGCAACTCTTCCCCAGGGTGGGGGGGGGGGAATATTCTAAAAAGTCCAAGATAAACTTGGTGGAGGGAACCTAGCTCCAAGACTCTGCCCAAGTTGACAAAACCAGGTTTTTGTTTTGTATTCATATGAACTGAGCCCAAATTAATGAGACAAAAAAACTCAAAGTATGAACCTTTCTTGATGGGGTGAGAGCAGCACAAGGGAAATGGACCATCTGTGTTTTCCCTGAGGATCTTCACAGAAGGCACCGTAGGTTCTGTGAGCTTTACCAAAACGAGCTTGCTCACCCCACACACACCAAGGGGCTAATGGGGAAAAGAGTCATTAAAGAGAGCAAGGGCCAAGGTCAAGGAAAGAGAAGGAAAAAAACCACAATAAACCCCATCTGGGGAGCAAGTAGAAGATTGCTGCTGGAAGGCCATTGGGAAAGCATTTCCCACTGCTCCTCTGAGAAGTCCCAAGTACTTGGGGAGCATCTATCAGATTCTATACAGCATTGTAAGCATGGCCCAAGCCCCGGCTCTTATGGGGTCAGAAGGCCTATTACACAGGGGCTCTCCTCTCCCAGGTATGTCTCTTTAGTGAGCTGGTCCTCAGCCTCCTTACCTATGAGCTGGGTATCATTTTCTTCTCTGAGAGGCTTATATGAAAATGTTTTGTAAGACAGAGTCCCTGGAGACATGTGGTGGGGAGCCTTCCACACTAATGGAGGGAGTGTAATCTAGTACAGACCGGTATTACTGACCTATCTTGTTGCAGCAACTGAAGGAAAGAGGGTTTATTTGGCTCACAGTTTGGGGGTTCAGTCCATGATGGCAGGGAAGGCATGGCAGCAGGATCATGGGGTGACGACTGGTCACATGACCACAGTCAGGAAGCAGAGAGAGATGGTTTTTGTTACTGTTGTTGCTGCTGTGTTAAAGCCCGTCACTGAAGCCCATGCGATGGTGCCGCTCGTGTTTAGAGTTGAGCCTTCCTATTTCAATCTAGAAACTTCCTCATGGATGTGTCCTGAGGTTTTCTTCCACAGAGATTCAGAATCCCATCAAGCTGACAGTATAGATGAATCATCACAAGTTCCTGA
The DNA here is from genome assembly GCF_903992535.2 of Arvicola amphibius. Taxonomy (NCBI): domain Eukaryota; kingdom Metazoa; phylum Chordata; class Mammalia; order Rodentia; family Cricetidae; genus Arvicola; species Arvicola amphibius. The sequence continues at coordinate 9,817,449 of NC_052052.2, read as the reverse complement.
GGGAATAGTCTGGAAGGTCCTCAAATGAACTAAAGGCAGAACTGCCCTGTGGTCCAGCCACACTGCTCCTGGGACTAAGGAGTGTGCGCCAGCACACCACAGAGGTGTCTACACTGCCCTGTGTGTTGCTACGCAGCATAGAACTGACTTAGGTGCCCATTTACATAGGAATGGATACGGAAAATGTAGCACACACATCATGGAGTAGAATCAGCCACAAAGAAGAAAGGAGAGAAGACACGTGCAGGAAAATTGATAAAATTTGAGATCATCGTATTAAGCAACTAAGCCAAAGTCAGAAAAACAAATACCATGTTTCCTATCATATGCAAAATCCAAGAAAGGGGAAAAAAAGACAATAAAGCAAAAGGGGTTTATTGGGGGAAGGTGGAGCAGAGTATATGTGATCAAAGTATTTGTATACATGTGTATAAGTGTCTTCCTGAAAGCCATTATTTTGCACTGATAAAAGGTATTTATTGTGTTTATAGTTTATGATAGAATTGTCCTGCCCTCATGGAATCTAGTATTTTGTCTTGTGTATGCATCTCCCCTAGATGGCGTGGAGAAAGTGCAAGGGGCTTCACAGACACAGCAAGAGTTAATCTCCACGCCTCACACTGCCCTTCATATTGAACACCAGGCAACGAGAGAGAAGGCATGCGCAAGGGCCCTACCCAGCTCCGCGCAGACCTAATTAGTCCACCTGGAAACGCAGCTGCCCTAGCAACAGGGCTGAAAAACGCCATGTTCTTAAAGAAACATGGAACCTTTTGGATGCTGTGCTGTGGCCCTTGTTGTCCAGCCTTCTAATGCCCTGGGCCCATGTCCCAGGGTCCTGGCATGATGGGGAGATCACAGAGCCCTAGAATTAGAACTAGAATCTGATTCTCATTACCACACTGAAAAGCCATTGGAGCTGGGGAAGAATACACCTGTCTATAAGCTTGATTCCACCTCTGTCACATGGGAGGAACACTGATCTTCCAGAATTACATTAATTTCTAACAATAAATTTTATTCAGAAGAGGAAATTGTAGACCTTCTTTAAACCTGCTTTCTGGCAGACAAGATCCTTTGGAACATTCTTGTCTCCTTTAGCATTCCTTATGCATCGATCAGCTTTCTGTTACTATAACAAATACCTGCGATAATCAGTTTATAACCAGAGAAGGTTCACTATAGATTCACTGTCCCTTTGGCTGGTCTCACTGTCTCTCGGTCTGTGGGAGTCAGCACAATCTGACCAGAGTGTATGGCAGAGCAAACTCACTTCAAGGTTGGGGCACAAAAGATAAAAAGAGAAGAGCCCTGAGTCCCACAATCCCCTTCCAAAGACACCCCCGACATCCTGAAGAGCTCCGGAGGCTCTGTCTTTTCCCAGGTCCCATCATCTTCCTTCGGCACCAAAATGGAACACTTGGGCCTTTGGGGGACATTCCTGAGTTGAGCTACAGCCTGCTAGAAGCCAAAAGAAGATGAAAGAGAGAACAAAGTCTCGGGGCTTCAAATTGCATTTTCCCTCTGTTGGCACGCACGCATAATGTTGGCAACCAGTAGGAAAATATAATTATCATAATACATTTTCCCAAAGGTTGGTTTTCATATCTTCAAACTGCTTTAAAATGTGAATTTTGTCCAAATCAAGAAATGACTCGAGGAGTGTTAGAGGGGGAAAAAGAAGGCAAAAGAGATTATGGCAAAATCAATATTAGCAAGAATGAAATTGCAAGGCTCGAGGCAATAAAAACCTCCCTCCAGCCAGGAGAGAGAAGGCTCATTGTAAAATCATAGCAAGCGACTGGAGTTTCATCACAGGGTAAGTGACTTGAGTGCCCAGGTGACGGAGGCGACATCCCCTCTCAACCAAAGGAGGCATCCGCACCCCATGCTGATCGGATTAGGCAGCCTCCTTTCGTCAAAGTGATCTTATTAACTTGGACAGATGCTCACTGTTCTAAACAGGGCTTCGCTTTCTTGCCTGCTTAGATTTTTTCTCCAAGATGTCCTCTTTGATTCAACGGCAGCATCCTGGTCCTGCCAACAAAACCGTATGGACACAGACACCTGTTTCCTTTTGATCCCTCCCTCCTTCACCATTTAAACATTTTAACGAACATTCCTAAGGGCTAGAGAGATGGATCAGCAGTTAAGAGGAATTCCTGCTCAGGAAGAGGAATTGCTCCTCAGGAGGAAGACCAGAGTCCAGTTCTCAGCACCCACATGGGGCAGCTCACACCATCTGTAACCCCATTCAAGAAAGCATACACCATCTTTTGACCTCCGCATGCACATGCATTTGCTAACACACACACACACACACACACACACACACACACACAATTTGAAGAAAACAAAATGAATTCTTAGCTTGAAGGCTAAGAAAAATAAGCCAGGAGCCTGACTCGATCTTGGGCCAAAGTCTGCAGATGGTCACTCTGGGTCTTCCATGCTGTACCCATTCAGACTCTAGTGGAAGCATCAACACCTAAGGGCCGAGGCAACCGCCCCTTCTCAACCTGGGCTCTGCTCAACTGGCTAAACACACTCTTTCAGATCTGCCAATCGGACCAGGGACTCATTTTTCTTTCTTGTGTATACGTATGAGTTCATGTGTGCGTACGTGAGTGCACATACATGTGGATGTGGAGGCCAGAGGTCTACATCAAATGGCTTCCTCTGTCATGCTCCATGCTATGTTTCACAACAGGGTCCTTCACCAACCTCGGCCTCACCAATCTGCTAGACAAGCAGCAGGGAATCCTGGGAGTCCTTCTGTCTCTCTTCCCCAGTTCTGAGATGACAGATGCATATGGTCACTTTTCACTTTTCCATGGTACCGGATATTGAACTCAGGCCCTCATACATGCATTGCGTGCACTTTCCCAACTGACAGAATGCCATTGTCCCAGCACTGCAGTGCAGATGCCCTTGACACTTCCTCTGAGGACTCTGCCCCTGCATGGCCCAGCTTGGACAGGAAATCCCAACTCACGATGAACAGTTGAAGAACATTGTCACACCGGGGCCCTGAAATGGGGTGCCGAGCTTTGGTCCCCTGATAATGCTACTGACTCCTTGTGAGGCCCTTAAAGGGGCGAACAGGAGCAAAGGAGGAGTGTGGGTTTGAAGCATGATTAATAAAAACTCAGAGACAGATACTGGGGTTCAACCTAAAGACCAGAAAAACAAAGCAGCCAGCCGCTGGCTCTTACCTCTACCTCAATCCAAAATGGCGATCCTGCCTCCAGGAGTCTCAGAATGAGACTGAGACTGAGAGCTGTCCCCTCCCGTTTTACAATCCTCTCTAGTGCTGGGATTAAGGGTGTGCGCCACTACTGCCTTGTTTCTATGGCACACTAGGGAGGCTACTGGGATTAAAGGTGCGTGTCATGGCTGCCTGTTTCTGTAAGGTTGGTCAGTGTGGCTGTTTTACATTTCAGGCAAGCTTTATTTATTAAAAACAAATGAAATGCCACTACACAGATCCATCATTTTAAAAAAAAAAACACTCTGGAGGGGCCATAGCTCAGTTAGTAGAGTACTTGCCTAGTACTCATGAAGTCCGCAATTTGATTCCCCAGCACAAACCAGGGCTGGTGGGGCATGCCTGTTACCCCAGCACTCAGGAGGTAAGGGCAAGAGGATCAGAAGTTCAAGTCACCCCCACCCTCTGCTGCACAGCAAGTTTTAGACTAGCCTGGGATACATGAGAGCCTGTCTTGAAAGAGCGAGAGAAGTAAAAAGATTGGGGGGGAAGGAAATCACAAAAAATAGCTATGAAATACAATTGTCCCCCAAAACTCATGTGGTTGAGTCCAAGACCCTCCTCAGAGGCCCCATGGGTACTAAAACCCTTGGATGTTTAAGTTCCATATGGGCTGTGGTGTGGTATTTCACACATTCTTCACATCCTCTGACATGAATCTTCTCAGTGTCACAACACATAACAGAACATGAATGCCGCATGAATAGCTGCTGTACTGTTCAGTGACACGGAGAGTCTGTGTTCAGCCAAACTCAGCTGCCCTGGATATGCAAGGCACAGAAGTCCACAAGGACTGACCGGCTGAGCCCCCTGAGGCCACTTAACTGAAGGCAACAGCCCCCATTCCTGCTGAGGCTTCAGAGAGAGCTGTCACGAATGTCACCCTTGGGTTAAAGGTGTCACACCCAAATACTATGTCTCCGGACTAATCCCAGGCTGGTGAAAGGTTCTGACAACTCCAGCCAACATCACAGTGATCTGGAAGCTTCCAGAGAATCTGTTGTCAGGTCAAATCAGAGACTGGAGTCTCTGGAGAGGATTTCCCAGAACGAGGCACCCACGCTTAGTGGTGGCCCCTCAGCCCAGGCTCACCAGGGAGGAGAGTTCCTGCTTGGCCAGTGTAGTGGAGAATCAACAGGGTTTCTATATGAAGATGGGGTCATGTGAGCGTGGCAACAATGGAGACCTGGCACCAGCATGCATTGCCTGCTTGGCCATTTTGTTCCGAAGGCTTTATGGTTGGTGTCTTTCTCTGGTTTTTATTCTGCTATGACTGGGGAATTGAAATTTGATGCTATCACAGACAAACAATGTCTGGTCCCCGGCAGCCAAATTCCTGTTGCTACCGAGGAAATAACCAAGCCTGTGAAATCGCTGGGGGCTGCTGGGCCAGGTTTGTCGTTGTTAATGTTGTTGTTATTCTATTGTTTCCTCTTAAACTTAGGTGTTCCTCAGCAGAAAAATGGCAAATAGAAACATGGTTTATATACACCATGGAATTGTTTCCAGTCATAAAGAAGAATAAATCACTTGCAGAAAAAAAAAATGGATGCAAGTGGAAATAATCACATTAAGCAAATTAAGACTGTCTAAGAAAGACAAATAGCTCATGTTATCTCCCATCTCTGGGTCCTGGACTTTACAGATACATAAAATCATGTATGTATAGATCACGGGAAAGTAGAAACAAAGCTGCCCAGGGGAAGGAGAGGACAGAGAGGGTAGGAAGATATGCTCAGAGTACGTTATGTACCATAAGGAAAATTGCTTTATGTAACCTACTACAAAATAAATTAAAACATTTTAAAGTAGGTTTCCACTGCCGGACTTCCCGTAGTGGAACACAACACTGACCACTGCATGTAAAACCTAGACCTGACCTCAGTTTGGTTCCTACATACTAGAAAGAAAACAATCTTGATATTTGAAAGGATAGCTACAGAGTTCTGTTTGTTTCCTTTAAAAGCAGCATTTAGGGAAAAAAGACTAAAATATAGAGTTGCTACCAGGCTGTTAAGGAGGTGTGTGTGTGTGTGTGTATGCATGCACGCATACCTGTATATGTACATGTGTGCACACGTGTGTGCAAGCATGTGTGCGCACACATGCATTTGTGTGTACGTGTGTGTATATGTGCATGCATGTGTGCATGCATGTGTGAATGTGTATGTGTGTATTCAAATGCCCACTCTTATACTGGTGCAATTCAGCTGTCTTTTTCAATCATTTTGGCGCCTTTCTTTTTTTTACATTTTAAATTATTATTATTTTTTGCTTGTTTTCAATACATCCTAACCAAAGTTTTCCCTCCCTCACTCCTCCCAGTTTCCCACCTGCCAAAGGAGGAGCCTTCCACACTGAGAAGGAGGCATGGGTCACTGCTACCCAGGCTATGTTCCCTCCCGGCCCTGAACTTTGGACACCTGCCCTTCACCTTCTGCCACCTGGATTGCCCTCTCCTAGAGTCCTTGGGACTTTCAAATCGACACCTGTAATTTGCAAATCATGGACACAGGACCCTTACTTCTCAATGAAATCCCCCACTAAACCCAGAACTCCCCAGTTCAATGAGGCTGGCTGCCTAGTAAGCCTCTGGTAGCTACCTATCTCTTCCACACTCTGGACACTGCAGACACGCATGCCATGCCATGCCTGGCCTTTTATGTGGGCGATAGGTATCTGATCCTAGATTCTTGTGTGGCACAGAGAGCATTTTGCCCAGTGAGCTATCTCCCCGGATCCTTATGAGGAATCTTTAAAAGCACATTACTGGATGAAAGAGGTTTGGAACTCCACATTATGAGAGTCGAAGGCTCAAGTATAACAAGGAGAATGTAGTCAGCATCTCCAACCATCTAAGTGAAAGGCCACGCAGAGGAAGATCAGGAGTGACCAGGAGGTACCACAAGTCAGAGATGCTGACCTCTCTTAACTCACAGTGCTCTCTGATGACCCATGCTGCCATTTCCCCTTATGCCACTCCCACCCTAACTGCAAAGACAGAAACGTAACAGTATGATTGTTACAATAGATATTTGGAAAAATCAGTCCCCATGGGGCCCCGGACTGCACACAGGAGACGCCACCAGATGCTGACCCTCAGCCTCACAGCCTGACTTTCATTTGGGGCCAGTGTTGGTCGGTGCTGACCCTGATTTTTAAGATTGGCGTGTGAAATAAGAACTGGGAATGCTTCTTTGTGTGCTCACGAAGAGTCATGATGACAGTTCGCTCCAGTGCCCCCAGATGTGTGTGCCTTTGATGAATGTCTTCAAAAAAGAGAACAAGTCTTGTTCACCCTAAGCAAAGCAAGACATGTCTTTCCTCGAAGTGTGGGCGGCTGTGTTCCTTACAACTTCCACACCAAGCCAAGCGTGCAAAAAATAATAATTCGATGATCAGATCCTTGTAAACAGGTTCTTGAGCTACACAGGCATCTGGTGGGTGAATCACCTACATGAACATCTGGTGGGGGAGGGATATGGGGAGGAAAACTTCCCTGTTTTTCCTAGCGTTTCCATCCATCCACCAAGTACCCAGAGCCTCACTCCGTCAATATGAGAGGCAAACATCCTCCCACATTTCCACACACCCTCCTCCAGAGGGAAGCCTTGCTCTTGGTGACAGGTGTGACTCCAAACAACAGGGAAGCAGCCTCCCTACTTCCATCCTGCTGACTCCATGGCGGGAAGCAGAGATCACTTGATATCCTTTACCTTGTTCAATCCTTGCAATGTCCTATGGAGTGTGTGTGTGTGTGTGTGTGTGTGTGTGTGTGTGTGTGTGTGTGTGTGTGTGTGTGTGTGTGTGTGTGTGTGTGTGTAGGGGGGAGATTTCTGTTTTCACACCTTGCCCTCAAAATAAAATATGGAGCCCCTGAGACCTGAAAACACTTGCCCAAGTTCCCCCAGCCCATGGCAGAATGAGGAAAAGTCCTAGCCCTGCTCAGAAAGAGCAAAGCAAATCTCAAAAGAGCAGCTTCTAACTGAGGTGTGGGGCGACTAGACAGAGCGGCCTTTGGACACCAGGCAGTGAGGCTTGCGGCAACCTCCCCTCACCTGTGCCCCTGACTCCCTCCCACCAGGTGTACCCCCGAATGGAGATTAAATGCCACAGCTTAGTTTCGGCACTTTTACGGTATACGTGGGCTTCTTTCTAGCAAAGTTTAAAGTGGGAAGAGGGAAGGTCTGTGGCTAAGAGCCCTTGCTGCCCAATCACAAGGATCTGAGTTTGAATTTCCCAGCACACTTGTTAAAAGGCTGGGTGAGGCCACACCTGCACCTGTAACCCAAGACCTAAAGGGGAAGGGGCAGCAGGTTGGCTGGGGCTGGCCGGGGCTGGCTGGGGCTGGCCGGGGCTGGCCGGGACTTGCTGGCTTCCAACCTAGCGCCAGGTTCTGTGAGAGCAACTGTCTCAAGGGAATAAAGTGGAGAGTAATAGAGCAGAATGCCCAGGGTCCTTCTGACCATTCTGTGCGCACACAGACACACATGCCTGCACACACATGGGTGCATACACCACACATACAAATAAAACAATAAATAAAACAAAGGTACAGAAGATGCCGCACTATGGATAACACAACAGAGACACGAATAGGACTGCAATGCCACTGGCAGGCCCCCCATTGTGAGCACAGGATGACTTGGAAGCAAGGAGCTTGGGTGGCATCCACATGAAGCGCAGTTTCATTTGATGTGCATGAGATGGTTTACGGAGAAGTGTCAATGACGCCATCTAGCATCACCCCAGAAGAGAGGCTCTGTGAGGGATTGCCTAGACCAGGACGGTCCGATGACATGTCTGTGGGGGACTGTCTTGATTGCTCGCTGTTTCCCACACAGAAGATCCTAGGGTCTATAAGTGCAGAGAGGAGATTGGGCATGAGAACCCCCCCCTCTCTCTTTCTCTCTCTCTCTCCTCGCGCCTCTTTCTTGCTCCCTTTTCCCCCCGCCTTCCCCACCACCACCCCCCCCCGCTCTTGACTGTGGATGTGAATGGCTGCTTCATGTTCCTGCCTTGCCTTCCCTGTAATGACAGAACTGTGAGCCAAAGAAACCCTTTATCCCCTAACTTGCTTATTGCCGGGGTGTGTTGTCATGGCAACAGAAGCAAAAGTGTAGCAGTGTGTAAGGAGCCAATGAAGTCAATGCTTTATGCCCATGGAGGAGTCTGACTTACAAAACAATTGACTCAGGGTTGATGTTTGGAAAACTTCCTTAGGTGGCATTGCGGATGATAGTTACCATGACAACAGAATTGCCTAAGCATCCCTTGAGAGTCAGCAGACAGTGTTGGTTAATAGTAAACAGGGGAAGAAGGAAGATTTGGCAATTGACAACTGATGATCAACTTAACAGGATCTAGAATCACCATGGAGACAACAAGCCTCTGGGTTTGTCTGTAAGGAAGTTTCTAGATTGGGTTAATTGAGACAGAAAGAGCCACCCTAAATGTGAGTGGCACCAGCTCACAGGCTACTATCCAGACTGGAATACTAAATTTGGAGCTCCAGATTGCACACCAGTGTTCTTCCTGCTTCCTGACTATGGGTGCAATGTGGCTGGTTGCCTCAAGTTCCTGCCGCCATGCCTTCTCCACCATGAAGGCCTACGTTCTGAGACGGTGAGCTGAAATAAACCCTGCCTTCCTTAATCTGTTCACAGTGGGTATTTTGTCACGGCAGTAAGCAAAATAGCTAATAGACTATGCAACCGCCACAGGGTTTGCAAACAGAGGGGACCACAGAGTTAGATGTGCCTCCTGGGGACGGGCATGCAGAGGATGCTCTCAGCTGTCTGTATTCGAGCACCTCTCCTGTGTCTCTCCTGACACTGTACCCTGGCTCCTGACACACTGGCCGTGTGAGCCCCAACAAGGCACTTTCCCTCTCTGTGCCAAGATTTCTACATCTAATTTCAGGTATATACCTAGAAGAATAGAAATGGGGTCTCTAGAACATGTGTGTGCACACATTTTTATAGCAGCAGTGTTCATAAGAACTAAGGTGTGACCAGAGCCCCAAGTGTTCTCATTAGAGGACTGGATGGGGTGATTCACACAAGGGACTATTATGCACCCTTGAAAAAGAAGAAAATTCTGACCCATGCTACACGGAACACGAATGGATCTCGAGCACATTATGCCCAGTGAAATCAGTCCAACTACAACGCATAGTCTGTGGTCAATGGATAGGAGGTTCAAAGTCAAAATCACAGTGATGGGAACAGAATAGTGGTTCCCAGGGATGAGAAGAAGGGACTTGCATGCTACTGTTCAATAATAAGAATACGGGACAAAAAAAGTAGGTGGTGGTGACCCCTATGAGACATCGTGACCTGAGTCTGCAGGCCCGTGTCCGCACCTGATGCCACCGAGCTGTGCACGTACAATGACTGACATTGTGAGTTTTGTTGTTCATCTTCACGTGCATCAAATCGGGTAGCTGGCTGTGGTGAAGGACATCTGTGGTCCCCAGCACTTGGGAGGCTGAGGCCAACGGGAACTGAATTCAAAGCCAGCTCGGAAAATATAGCAAGACACTCCACCAGAAAAAAAAAATCTTTTCAGGTTGGCAATGTAGCTCAGCGGAACAGCACTTGCTTGGTATGCGCAGGACCTGGGTTCATCCCCAGCATGAAAAACAATACCGGAGTAAATGAGTTGGGTTAATACATATAAAGACCGTAGAATAGTGTCTAGTCCTATCACCCCTGCTAACACCATCAACACCTTCATCCCCAACCTCTCGTCAGAAGTGGATATGTAAAAACAGTAACGAGACTGGTCAGCTGAGCCTGAGGATCTGGATTTGATTCCTGGGAGCCACATGTTGAAGGAAAAACTCCTACATGTTTTACTCTGACCTCTACATGCTTGCACATACCTGACACACACACACACACACACACACACACAAGTAAATAAGTGTAAAAATCATTAACAGTGGTAATATTATAGGTTATCATACACATACATAGTTATCTCTTCCCTTGCTATCCCAATAAAAATGTTGTTGTTCCTCACGACTGAACCCATTTCTGAAATGATACTTCCTAAGCTCAGTTCTGAGCTTGACACATTTTAGCTGTAGGAGGCACTTAGTCTTTATGCTCACAGATTAGCACTAGGGAAAGCAGGAATATTAAACACACCGGGTTGCCTCTTCACAGGGAGTGACGTACAACCTGTTTATACCTAGGAAACTGGGAGCAGATATGGTTAGTGGCCTGGTGACCTTGGTGCTATCTGCACGGCCAGGACACAAAGCCTCCTCCACCAGACCCTTATCCTGAGACTGTTTTCTCATTTGAACTATAGGGCCTATCTTTACAGGACCTATTTTTATTAAGAATTTCAATGTAGTCGTGTCTTATGCTATGTTGTGCACACGAGATTGAGTTAAATATCACCAGGAAACGTTTTCCCAAAGTTGTGCTGTGCTTAAAAATGCCTAAAATAAATTTCTGGAGGTCAGACTCTTAAGTTTGAATCAACATTGCCTACTGGGTCACGCTGAACCAAACTGTCTTCTTTCTCAAGGATTAATACTTTGGTTGCCATGGTGGTTGTAGAGACCGCTACAATTAGCTATTAATAGGATAGGTGTTTGATATGGTTTGGTGATACCCAATGGCCCACTGTGGGTGATGGCTTGGTCTGCAATGTGGTACTGTTGGGAGGCACTGGCCCTTTCAGAGCTGCCACTTAAAGGGAGGTCCTTAGACTGCAGGGCCATGGCATCAGAAGGGATTGTAAAACCCCAGTCCCCTCCTGTTTGAAGAAAAAGCTCTTTTGTATAGGCAAGCCTCCATGATATCATACTGTGTGAGCATCACCACACAGCAGGGGTATCACATCCCCAAAAAGCCCCTCGCTGACACTGAGCCAACACCAGCATCAGACCCTGCACCTCTGAAACTGTGAGGTAAATAAACCTCCTCTTCTTCACAAGTGGCCTGCGTCAGGTGCTTTGTTGTAGCAACGGAAAACTAACACATTTCCTAAGTGCTTGGGTGGTGTTTTAACAAATAAACACCTCTTAGAATCCTGGGAGGGCCCCTTCCATTGCAGTGATGATACAGGTCATCATGTATGGACTCCTGCTCATCCCTAGATCTCCTTGGAATGAACATTCCAGCATTCGGTGAGTACATACGGGGAAGGCGGCAACCAGTCCAGGGAAGCGGAGGCCCTAATGCATGTGAAATCGCTCCCCCGGGGCCAGAATTCACAGAAGCTCTTTTTTGTCCTCAGATGCATTTGGGCAGTGGAGGCTTTTGCATGATTGACTCAAATTTCAGGTCAGCAGATGAGCATTAAGCGAAGAGGTCAGGAGCAGCATGCCTTGACCCTCTACAAGAAGGCAGGGAGGTCACAATGTCAATTACCTCTAGTAGAACTGGATATTTAACGAGTCATTCAATCTACAATCATTAATATTTATCAGATAAAGGATTCCAAGAGACAAAGCAGTGTAAACCTCTCTCATTGCAGAAGAAGAAAGTCGACCAACCTGCCAGGATCATAGGGGTGGAGTCAGAATTCAGACATATAGGTGCCTGGGAAGACGTTCCCTCTTCTTCCCCTCACTCTGAGTCAGAGATCACCAGCAGAGGGGGCCTCAAAAGCTTGATGAGAAAGTGTGGAGCCAGCAAGGCGGTTCAGTGAGTAAAGACACTCACCGACAAGCCTGGAGACCAGAGTTCAATCCCCATGACTCATATGATAGGAGAAGCAGATTCTTGCAAGTTGTCCTCTGACTTTTACAGAGGTACTGTGGTATACCAGAGTATATACACACATATACAAAATAAATTAGATAAACATGTCAATAAATAAAAGCAAGGTGGCAAGCTGAGCTGGAGCCCCACTTGTCTTTGACTACCAGAAGATGCCTGTGGGTGCACACATTGAGCTGGGGTATGAACTTAATATGATATTAATGCAGCTACTGATTAGAAAACAAATCGATCAATCCATTTGCCTGCAAATTTCAAGATGTTATTTTTTTCTGCTGTGTAGTACTCCATTGTGTAAATGTACCATATTTTCCTTATCCATTCTTCGGTCAAGGGGCATTTAGGTTGTTTCCAGGATCTGGCTATGAAAAACAAAGCTGCTATGAACATAGTTGAGCACATGTCCTTGTGGCACAATTGAGCATCCTTTGGATATATATCCCAAAGTGGTATTACTGGGTCTTGAGGAAGGTTGTTTCCTAATTTTCTGAGAAATCGCCACACTGACATCCAAAATGGCTGTACCAGTTTGCACTCCCACCAGCAATGCAGGAGTGTTCCCTTTGCCCTACAACCTCTCCAGCATAAGTTGTCATTAGTGTTTTTGATCTTGGCCATTTTTACAGGTTTAAGATGGAATCTCAGAGTTGTTTTGATTTGCACTTCTCTGACAGCTAAGGATGCTGAGCATTTCCTTAAGTGTCTTTCAGCCATTTTAGAGTCCTTTGTTGAAAGTTCTCTGTCATTTTTGAGTGGGGAGACCCAGAAAGACAATTATCACATATGCTCACTCATAAGTGATTTTTAAACATAAAGCAAAGAAAACCAGCCTACGAATCACAATCCCAGACAACAATGAGAACCCTAAGAGAGATATACATAGATCTAATCTACATGGGAAGTAGAAAAAGACAAGATCTCCTGAGTAAATTAGGAGCATGGGGACCTTGGGGGAGGATTGAAGGGAAGGGGAGAGGCAGGGAGGAGAGAAGAGAAAAATGTAGAGTTCAATAAAAATCAATAAATTTTAAGAAAAAGAAAACAAAAAGGATAGAATCATGGCACACATATGTGCAGAAAGGAGACCCTAGAGCTCTTCACAGCATGGGGGCTTTACCACAGAGTGGGAGCATCATTGTACAGTAAGGACTTTACCACACAGTAGGCACACGACATCACACTATGGAGGACTTCACCACACAGTAAGGGCACCATCACACAGTGGGGGCTTCATCACACAGTGGGAATATTATCACACAGTGTAAGCTGGGGTTCACCACAAAGTAGGGGGGCATCATCCCATAGTAGGGGCTTCGTCACATAGCAGGACCATTACTTTGTCAAGTTGTGGTGCTGACTAGTGGTTGCTGGTAGGCCTCGCTTTGTCTCCTTTCCTGCCCTGCCCATCCACTATATGTTCTACTCTGCACGATTTTCCATTTTGTTTTTTAAGGTAACACGTTTGTCCACATATAACTCTGTACAAAAACACACAAATCGTAAGGCAACAGTTTGCTGGTTTCTCGTGGAGTAAATGTGCTCCCAGGGCCAACATCTGGATCAGGAAACAGAACATCAGAAGCCACCTGGAGACCCCTCCTCTGCCCCATCCATGGTGCACCCAGCTATGCCTTCACCACCGCAGGGATCTATGATACAGCCCGTGTCTCGTGTTCAATCGGTTTTCTGTTGATAGGCATTGGGATTGTTTCTGGTTTGGACCTGAAACAAATAGTACTGGCATCTGCTGGCCAGGGCCGTGACCTGCTACAGGCTTTCTTCATTTGACTCACTGGTGACAACTCCTAATAGTACAGTAACTTAATTTCTAGATTCTTCTGTGTTTGTTCTTCTGAGCTAAGAGAGTCTTACTAAGTCATCCTCGCTGGCCTGAAACTCACTATTCATACCAGACCAGCCTCTTTCTCTCAAGTTCTCTACTTTCCTTCCCTCCTTGTCCTCATGGCTGATTCAGAGATAGCCCAACTGCGACTCTGCACAGCAACCCATTCATCAACCGCATGGCATAGACCTCCCCCTTTCTCTAGGGGGCCCTCTCTCTGCCAAGCCCTCCACCAAGTCAGCCTGAACCTTCCTCAGACCCCCACCATGCTGCTGGACGGCCTCTCTATGGCATGTAATTCTTCCAATGTATCTCTTGTGCTCCCCAAAGAACAATATACTTAAGTGTCCCCCTTGAGCTCTAAACACAAAGCCTTCCCATACTGATGCTGTTTAATTTTGTTTGTTTGTTTATTGCAGTGCTGGGGAATGAACCCAGGGTACCATGTGCGGTGGGCAAATGCTCTACCCTTGGGCATCTACACACCCTCTCAGCTCCTTATTGACAATGTTTCTATTCAATGTGGAATGTGTAAGTATTCCCAGAGAAGAGCTCTGGATGACAGGGGAAGTTCAAGGTCACAGTGTAGGGATATGTTCGACATCATCGTCCCTTGCCAATTTTCCAAAAGAACATCTACAATTAAGACCACTCTGAACCACGTGTGAATCTCTCAGTCTCCCTACATTTTTGCTGTTAGATGTCTATCATTTTCCCATTAGCCTGTGGTGCGGGCATCCTTCATTACTCATCATGGTTCAGATTTGCTTCTGCCTGAATCCTAAGGAGGCTGAGCATTTTGCATGGGTTCTGTTGCTGGCTATGTAAATGATATTTCCTTTTGTGCATGAATGCTAAGCCCTTTGTCCATTTTCCCAGGAAGCTGTCTGCCTTCCCCAAGTCTTCTCGTGTGACGACAACGAGTCCTTTGTCAGAACCACACATTTCAGATATTTCCTTTTGTTCCTGGCTCTCCTCTCTCCTTCCTTTCCCGTATCTGTGAAAGAACAGCACCTCTCGGTTTTAATGTAATCCATTGTGCCTGCTCCTTCCTCCTCAGAGCTTGGTGCATCCTATGTTCAGCAGAGTTGTCCCCGACTCCATCCACAAGCTCTTCTCGACGTTTCCTTCCAAAATAATCTACTGATCTGCTCTTCTTCCGGCTTGGTTATTTCTCACTTTCACAATAGGTCTGCAATCTGCTGTCTTTTTTCAACACGGATATTAAGGTGACCCAGTAGCATTTAAGGAAATAAAAATTCATTTCCCTGTCACTGAGTGGGCTGTATGTGTCTGCTTCTGATGGCACTTCGGTTTTGACTTTGTCCATCCACATGTCAACAGGAGTTTTGTTGTTGATGTTGCTGTTGTAATAGGGTCCAACTATGTATCTTTGGCTAGCCTGGAACTCTCTATATAGACTAGACTTCCTTTTAATTCACAGAGATCCCCTGCCTGTGCCTCCTTTAAATGCCTGTGCTGGCATTTAAAGTGTGTGCCACTACACCTGGCAGTTTTACTAGTTTTTTAATAGGTATTGGTACCTAATAGTGAAAGGCCCTTTTTAAAGAGGGTCTTGACTAGTCTTATACCTTTGCATTTCCACAAATGCTATTGTAAAAAACACTCAGTAAGGTTTTACTTTCTGTTTATGATCGCCAGCACCTAAAAGTAATTTTTGTATCCTGTCCTATATATAAAATCTTATCAGGTTTGTCAATTATAATAATAGTTATAATAATTTGTATGCAGCTTCTATTAGATTTTCTACATATATAATATTCATCACCTATAAATATTACCAATCTTTTTTCCGAAATTATTTCTTGCTTTATTGCATTGTCAAAGATTTCCCAGAAGTGGTAATAAAGGAAATCTATATTCTGAGCCTTGAAAAAAAATTTCAACATTTTGCCATGAAGTACATTTTCTGTAGGTTCCTTATTTTTATTGAACTAGATTAATTATTAGAGTGTTCTTTTCAAACAGGAAACTGGATCATGTTCCTTCTTCCTTAAAAGATTTGGAATTTTCCTGTAAGTCTCTCTAGGAGTCAAGTAGAAGGCTGGGAGTTTTAATAAGGAGAAGAGAGTGTAAACTAGCAACACATGCATGCATACCCATATGGACATCCCTACATGCATGCAAAAACATGTACAAACACACATGTACACCACCCAGAGACATAAAGTAATAATCAAAGACTGACTTAACATTTGCCAACCAACTTACATGGAAAAACAATGTCAGATTAACACTCATTGCACAGAAGTTTGGAGAAGACGGGTCAGCTGATTCATTGCACAGGAGTTTGGGGAAGATGGGTCAGCTGATCAAGTGCTTGTTATCAAGCATCAGGACTTGAGTTTGGTCCCCAGAACTAATTTACAAAGCCAAGTGCAATGGCATGTCCTTGCAACCCCAGCACTGGGAAGGTAGAGTCACAGAATCCCTGCAGCTTCCTGGATGACCAGCCTGCTTGTCAAACTCCAGGTCAGTGGGCAAAGAGATTCTGTCTCCAAAAACAAAATGGATCAATGCTGAGATACAACACCTGAGGATGGTCTCTGACCTACACACACACACACACACACACACACACACACACATACACACACACATACACACACACACACAAGTGCATGTGTCCTCTCCCCTACACACAAAAAACATACAAAATAGACAATTGTACAGGGAAGAAATTGCCTATTTCTATAGAGAAGAAATTGTCTATTTCTATAGAATCATTCACCTAATCTGTAAGATAAATTCTGAATACTTTAATGTCAACAAACTCCTCTTTAAAAGTAAAAATTCAGCTCTTTATGAAATCTGCTAACTCTCTTTAATTGATGGGCTGTACCAGACCCTCTAGAACTTCTGAGATTGTAGGCCTGAGCCCTTGTATTGCATGGGTCATTCTCAGCCAGTTCTCACAGCCTGAAGAAATCAAGCCACACGCCCTGCAGCTTTCTTTCTGGGACCGAGGGTTTAAAAGCCTTGTATCACTGTGGCCTAGCAGCCTCTAATTGTGGTTCCTTCCAGCACATGGCTCTCCTGCACTCCCTGTCACACATTCTACATTGAACTAAGCCATGTAGTGTGAACCTTCCCACCACCCCAGAAAAGGATGTAAAAGTCAGATGTTTCCCTTTGTCTGGGAGATTTCTCTGAAGGCACCTTCTTCTTTGGGCCTCCCCTCATTATCCTGTCCATGGTGCCTAGCTCTCTGATCTTACTCTTAGCTTCCCCCTTTATAAAATAATAGCACTCCAGGTCTTACAAGGATGCCTTCCGTTTAAGGCCCCATTCACATTGTCTCTGATACAATCTACTTTTAAAAACTTTTTTTAGAATTTATTTTGTATGTTATGTGTGTTTATGAGTATATACATGTGTGTATGCATGTTTATGAGCATGTACATGCATGTGTGTTTACAAGCATGTACAAGTATGTATATGTGTGTTTCTGAGCATGTACATGTATGTGTATGTGTGTTTAGAAGCACGTACATGTATGTGTGTTTCTGAGCATGTACATGTATGCATATGTGTGTTTAGAAACATGTACAAGTATGTGTGTTTCTGAGCATGTACATGCATGCGTATGTGTGTTTACAAGAATGTACATGTATGTGTGTTTCTGAGTATGTACATGTATGTATATGTGTCACTGAGAATTTATGTGGACATGTGTAATGAACATTTACATGTATGTGATATGTGTTTATGAGCATGTATGTATATGCAAAGACCAGAAGAGGAGTGGCCTCTCTGGAGCTGGACTAACAGGAAGTTGTGAGCCATCTGATGTCAGTGCTAAGAATGAAACTCAGGTCCCATGCAAGGGCAATAGGCACCCTTAACCCAGAGCTGTCCCTCCAGCCCTCTACTGTCCCTTCTGAATATTCTCTCACCTCAAGGCCCAGTCAGGACTCCTGAGACCTTGAAACCCTATCTCCTAATAAAGCTCATTCCAGGAGGGTTATTTTCGCCAGTTTCTTTCCCAAACCAACCCACAGGCTGATTTCTTCTATAGCTAGCTGAACTGATTGCCTTCCTTCTCATTATATGCCGACTGTGTGACTCCCATAAGTTGCAACCCTCTTTTCCCCTCCCATGTCCCCTGAGACATCCTGAGACCCAGGATGATGAAAAGGTCTTTTTCTAGCACATTCCCTGCCTAGGGAATACCTGAGAAGACATGGCAGACCCAAGCATTTGCTTTGACATGACATGAATTATTTCCACGCACATTGCCTTGACCACAGCAAGTCATGTGACCAAGCCTGGCTCACTGGAGCAAAGAGATCAAGAAGAAAGGACCAGGAGCATTCAGGCCACACTAGTGCTTCAGTTCTGGGAGTTGATAAGGAAGGAGATCCAAACTTAAAACAAAAAATAAATAAATAAAAAACCATTATCACTTTACCCTTGAGAAGTTACATAAGGACCAGCCACGCTTGGCCATTTCTGAGTTTAGTCTAGCGGAGAGGGGAGAATTTTCTTCTTCTGCAGTACATTCAGAAACAGGTCCTGAGCACACCTGATAGGCGGTAGCTTCAGAGAAGGAACTGCTCTTTGTCCCCTATCTCCTGCTCAGCATCCTCCCAACAGCTCAGAACCCTTCCTTGGTCAATTTGCCTCCAGAGGAGAGAAACCAGGGAGCTACAAAGCCAGTGGCACTGTCCTAAGGCGGGGCTGTGTGGCTAATGGCAGCCACAGGGACCTTCCAAAAAAAGGTTCAGTCGCCTCTGACCTGCTGCTTTCAGGAAACTGTCCTCCCTTCCCTGTGACTCATGGCTTGTGGGGAGAGAGGGTCTTGAAGAAACCAAGACAGGCTAACAGGAGATGGGAACACAGACAGGAGGGTTAGTGTCTCCCAGTTTCAAGCTTTGTAAATGCAAGAGCTGACTTGGGAAGTCAATTCTGAGAATTGTTTTGGTGATAAAAGCAATAAAGGGCCACAAATTCAGCAACATTCATGGATTTTTTTTACTCTGTGCTGTTGCATGCTGTTTAAATGAGTGTGGAAGTCATAGCCACGCACCTGAGGCACCTACAGTCTAGTATAGTGAAGCAGCTACTGCGTGTGTGTACATATATACGCCTGTGTGTGGATGGAGGCCAGAGAGCAGCATTCGGGGTCTTTTTCAATTGCTCTCCGCCTAGTTGATTTTTTTTGCAACAGCATCTCTTAATGAACCTGGAGCTCCCCCATTTGGCTAGACTGGCTGGTCAGCAAGTCACAGGGATCCTCTTGTTTCTGTGTCTCCAGAGCTAGCAGTAAAAGTTCTCCATGATACCCAAGTTTTTATGTGAATGCTGGGGATTGAGCTCAGGTCCTCATTCTCATGTGGACAGTGCTTTACTAACTGAGTGCCCTCCCCCACCCTGTCTCTAATCTTAGATAATTACTCATCTAGCCTGGGACAGGTTGGAAGTTGCTATAGAGCTAAGGTAGAAGAAATGTAACCTGGGGTTAAAAATATAGCTGGCTGGTAGTGATCAAGGGGTTGGAGGTGAAAAGATGATGTGAGAAAGGCATACAGGAAAAGAGTGAGACATAGAACATGATTTTTTGATGAATATGCATGTGTGGATGGACAGATAAGTGGATGGTTAATTGGATGGGTGTATAAGTGGTAGGTGTATAAGTGGGTGGGTATAGATACGTGGGTGGTTAAGTGAATTTAGGGATGGATAAATGAATGGATGGATGGGTGAGTAGATAAATCGAGAGTTTAGTAGATAGACAATGGATGAATGAGTGGTTAAGTGATATGGATGGATAGACGCATAGATAAGAGGATGGAGGGGTAGAGGGCTGGTCATAAGGTGAGTGGAGGGATGTGGGGATAGGTAAGTAGGTACATGAGTGGATGGACAGATGGGTGGATGGGTGGATGGGTGGATGGTGGTTGTCTGGTGTGGGAGGTCCTTCTGTATGTGTGTTGCTTTTATTGGTTAATGAATAAAGAAAGTTGGCTTGAGCCTATAGCAGGGCAAAACAGAGGTAGGTGGAGGAACCTAAACTGAATGCTGGGAGAAAGGAGGCAGAGTGAAGAGATGCCATGTAGCTGCCTCTGGGAACAGACATGCCAGAACCTTTGCAGTAAGCCATAGCCACATGGCAATACACAGATTAATAGGAATGGGTTAAATTAAGATGTAAGAGTTAGCCAATAAGAAGCTAGAGTTAATGGGTCAAGCAGTGATTTAATTAATACAGTCTCTATGTGGTTACTTCAGGGCTGAGCAGCCAGGAACAAACAAGCCGTCTCCTACAACAGTTGCCTGGGGTAGAAAGGCTCATGGTTTCTTGAGGGAAAAGGAGCCCAGAGACATAAGTGAGAAACATAATGTCAACATGGTGTTTGATGAAAAAAGTGTTGGTGGCTGCAAAAGGCTAAAAGATGTTCTACTGGATGTTTGATATAAATGGTCCAACAACCCCTGGCAAACTGACAGGCAACACCTTCACTCCATCAAACTCCATGTGTAAGTGATGGGAGGAAGAGCTGGCCCCTGAGAAAGCACAAAAAGCAAAGAGAGTTTTCTCCACAGGAGACTCATGGAGACTCAGCTCTCTGAGATGCCAAGTTGTATTCTGCTATTGCAGGATCAGAACATCTAGCTCCAAAAGCATGTCCTATGACTTTCCAATCCCGCAAACTTATGATGTGCGAGTTTGAAGTCACAGCTAGCTTCTGACATCACCTCAATCAAGGACTGACTTCCTGCTGCAGTGTGCTGAGGGAGCCGGCTCTCTCTAGCCTGCAGCATTATGCTTTCAGAACTTTGTGCATCTGCCCCTCGGTGGAATGATTATCATAAATTAAACTATAGAAACCTGCAACTTAATTGTATTACGAACAAAGTTAATAAGTGCCCAAATATATCTGCTAATTATTTTACCGTGATTTACCATCACCTTAGCTCTCAAGGCAATTTACATTCATTTTGTCATATGGAGGGAAACGGTGTGCTTCCCAAGTCCATGTTCATTATGATCACATTGATAGTTTGTAATTACACCATAAGGATATTTACATCATGCAACCAGCCATGGTAGGGCACATCTGTAATCCCAGCACCTGGTAGGTAGAGGCGAGAGGATTGGGAAGTCAAGGTCAACCTTGGCTGCATAGCCCAGAGATCAGCCTCGGCTAGAGGAGTCCTGTTTATTTTTTTAATAATATAAACTTTATTTGAAAAGGTCAAGTTATATAAAAGAGCAAAAAGCATTGTACAACAAATATAATGTAGGCAATAAAATGTTAATCTTAGCTGGTAGGACTGTAGGTAATTTTTCTTTTCTATTTGTATTTTTCAATAATTATTAAGTATTATTTGTATAATAACACTTAAAAGTACATACCAAAATTTATCATCTTTACCGGTCCTAAGTATATAATTCAACAGTGCTAAGTGGACTCACACTGTTAACCAATTTCTAGAACTTTCTGTTTTAAAACACAACAAAAAGCATCTGGTGTAATACTGCCATGCTCCTGTAATACTAGAACTTGGAATGCTGAGGCAGGAGAATTGCCTCATTTGAGCCCACTACTACCAATAGGGCTCAATAAGTCACGTCCTATGGTAGTCTGGGATAGATAACAAAAGTCTTCTAGGATGTGGGACATATACGGGGTGGGGGAACGGGTATGGTGAAGCAAAACTGATATTGTCATGATAAGGAAGCTAGGTGGGTGGATGATACATGGGTGCATTAGCGTATGGGTGAGTATGTAGGTGGGCAGATGAGTGGATGGGTGGGTAGCTGAATAGATGAGTGGCCAGATGTGTGGGTAGATGGATAGATGGAGATGTGGATGTATGGACAGACTACACAGCTGAGTGGATGACAGATGAACATGAGAATGACGAACAGCTGAGTAGATAGAGGACGGGGCTGGGAAGGTGGGAGGTAGATAGATGTAAATGGCCGACAGCTGTCTAACTTCTTAACGAACTCACTCCTGACCTCACCTCTACCCAGGTAGGCTACTGCTTTGGGCTTCTCCTTACTACTTTGTACCCCAGGCATTGTACTCAGCTTGGCCTCAGGCAGTTTTTGTTTCTCCATTTTCTCCCTAAGGAGCAACAGACTTACTAGAGAGGATGTTATCTCTAAGACACTGAACAACAGAGTCTTCACCACAGGACATAAGCAGCAATAGGTAGGCTTGTTTGATGCCCTGGAACAGGATTCGGAGATAATGGCAGGGGTCCACTGGTAGTAGAAGAAAAACCAGTTTGTGGTGGCCCTTCCAAATTAGGAAGAAATAACAATAGATAGTGGTGGTCTCTAGCTGGGTCAGCTTGAACTTCCTCCCCAGAAATGCATGTACAGAGAGATGTCACCTTTTCCCTCAATACATATTCTCATACCCTACATAGCTACTTACAACAGATTGAATTCTGGGTAACACATGCTTCCAAGAGAAGCATGCTCTGTTTCTGAAAGCACTCTGGGCGAGACGCAGGGGAGAAGTGCAGGGAGAAGGGAGCAGTAATCCCTGTGCTCTAAGATCAGCGTGGCTGCTGTACAGCGAGGCACGCCCCTTTTCTGGAGTGTGTCCTTGCTCTCCACACCTGCTCGAGTTAAACTGTTAGCCACGTATTCTACTGCTGCTTCCAGCTGAATCTTTCTCTTTTGGGGCTACTGCTGGAATGGAGAGCAGAGGAGAATGGAGACTCCCCCGTGGCATAGTCAGAGGATTGTAGAATGACGGTTAGTTGTATGTTATCCTCAGAAACAACTTGGGTGACTCTCTGCGTCCTTTCTCTTCCTTATTGCCTCCCACTAGAAACACTAGGATGTCCTAGGAAGGTCGGCTCTCTGAGAGAGGCCAGAACCTGGTACTCAGAGCACTGCTTGAAGAAAAGACTGTTGAAGGGCTCTTTGGATCATGAGGAACTGGAAGTAAAATCTTACGATGCTCGACCACCAGGTCCTTGCTACAGTGTGCTGCATGGATCCTCTGTTTACTCTGAGGAGGACACAGGACACAGGCTTGGGCCATCTGTTCCTCCCCATCCACGTGAAAAATAACCATTTCTTTCTGCTCAAATCTAGATGACATTGACCCACAAGTCTCTTGTGGGTGAAATTTCGAGAGTCTTTGATCAAGTTGAAGAATTTATAGTTTTCCTTAGTTATAATAAAAGATAAAGCAGATATAAATATTGTAACTATAATTCTTGCTTGATACCTGTCTTGTTATATGTAATTTTACTATGTTAAAGTTAAAACCTTCCTTTGTATTTAAACAGAAAAGGAGATATAATGTGGGATTCCCCTCTGTGTGCTGTGAATACCATTGGTGAATGAAGAAATGGCTTGGCCTGATAGGGTAAAACAGAGCTAAGTGGGGAAAACTAAACTGAATTCTGGGAGAAGGAAGATGAAGTCTGGGAGAAGCCATGGAGTCACTGCTGGAGATAAACATGCTGAAACTTTGCTGGTATGCCATGACCTTGTGGTGATATACAGATTAATGGAGATGGGTTAAATTAAGATGTAGTTAGCAAATAAGAAGCTAGAGCTAATGGGCCAAGCAGTGATTTAAATAATATAGTTTCTGTGTGATTATTTCAGGGCTAAGCAGCCGGGAACCAACAAGCAGTCTTCCTCCAATAGGAATCCTGCCTGCTAAGCACCAAGCCCTCTTCTTTGGGGAGAAATCTCCCCACTGGTGGGGTGGAGGCTCCTGGGACACCACAGAAGAACACTTCCTATACCTCTGGGCCGGTGCTCTACTCCCGGCTTCCTAGCAGGTGTTATGGAGGCAGATGGCCTGAACGTGGGTGACCTAATGTTTTCAGAGTTGAAGGAGGAAAGAGAGAAACCTCCATTCTCAATGCTTCCTTGACACAGCAAGGGACCCAGTCAATGTCCTGGGCCCTGACTGGATGAGAGAGTCCAAGTAGCTGGTCCCTTCTTCCTCGGTGGTGACACTAACGCTTCTCGACACCCCGGTTTCTCGGGGATTCACTCTCTGGACTTCTGCAAACCAGTCTGGATGTTTCTAGTATATTCCTCTTCTGATGAAGGTGACTGGCATTGGTTTCTCTTGTTTTCAGCCAAGATACCTAAGATACAGCCCGACTCTGTCCCGGAATCTTTATATTCAGCCCCAAATGGGTGAGAACAAAGGAACAGAGCTCATCACAAACAACACCTGTAACTCTGACCCCGGGGCCTACGAAAACTCTGTCCCCCAAACAGTGCCACCTCCTGGCCATTGCAACAATTTGCCAGCCAACATTTTTCAGAATATTTTCCTTGTTTTGAAACCAACAATTGTTCACTGCAGCAAATGAGAAAATGGTTTTTTAAAAAAAAAAAGCCGTGAAAATTGTAATTACTCCTTGTCTCAGTCACTGCTCTACCGCTGTGAAGAGACACCTTGACCACGGCAACTCTTACACAGGAAAACATTTAACTGGAGCTGGCTTACAGGTTCAGAAGTTTAGTCTATTATCAGCAAGGCAGGTAGCATGGTGGCCAGCAGGCAGACATGGTGCTGGAGAGGTAGCTAAGAGTCCTACATCTGGATTGACAGGCCGATGAAAAGCTGGAGAAGCTGGGCTTGACTTGAGCATCTGAAACTCCAGAGCCCACCCCCAGTGACACACTTCCTCCAACAAGGCCACACCTACTCCAGCAAGGCCACACCTCCTAATCCCTATCAAGCAGTGCCACTCTCTAATGACCAAGCATTACTATATCTGAGCCTATGAGGCCATTTCTTTTCAACCCCCACATTCCATTCCCTAGCTCTCATTGGCCTGTAGCCATATCATATGTAAAACTGCGTCCAGTTCAACTTCAAAAGACCCCATCGCCTCTTACAGTCTTAACACTGCTTAAATGTTCACGTTCAACATCTCTCTGGAGACTCATAGCAATTTCTTAACTGTAACCCCCTTTAAAATCAAAACAAAAAAGCAGATCACATACTTCCCAACAAGGCCACACCTCCTAATCCCTGGCAAGCAGCACCACTCCCTAATAACCATGCATTCAAGCATCGGAGCCTATGGAGAGCAAGTCCTCTTCAAACCACCACACTCCCAATTGCGTCACACCAGGAACCCCACCGTCCAACCAGAACCCCCTGCTCTATTTCCCATAGGATGTCTCTTTAATGCAAAATTTTAAAGTAAAAGCTGTAAAATTTTTACAGCTCTATGGTCTTGTGTGTTTGTGTATGTGAGAATGTGTCTTCGTGTGAGCAGGTGCATGTGTTTGCATGTGCGATGTGTTTTGAGGGTGGCTGAGGTGTGTGTGAGTGTGTGTTCAAGGGTCTGCAGGTGTTGGGAGTCAGTGAGCAACTTTGGATGTTGTTCCTGAGTTGCTCTCCTCTTTAAGGGGAGCCTGTTTGTTTGTTGTGAGATAGTATCTCTCGCTGGCCTGGGACTCAGCAAGTAGGTCAGTGAGCTCCGGCGATCTGTCCATCACCATGGGAGTGATAACTGGTGCCACCACACAGGGAAACAGTCTGGCAGCTTCTGACAGCTTAAACATAGTTACCCTGTGAAAGCCGTCAGGGGTTCCTCTTCTAAACACGTGCCCCAAGAAAAATTAAAATTACATGCACACAAAAACCTGCGCTCAGATTTTTCTCTTCATGTTAGCAAAAAGTAAATGAATAAACAAATAGCCCAAGTCTAACATCTATCATCTGATGGACTGGACAAACAGAATGTGGTGTGTCCATCCAGTGGAATATTATTACTTGGCATATTGGCTCACATTACAATATCCATTGGTGTTGAAAGCATGCTAAGTGAAAGAAGCTAGTCATAAAGGGCCGTGTGTTGCCTGAATCCACAAATGAGTCAGCAGAGATACAAACTCACTTGGTGGTTGCCTAGGATTTGACAAATAAAGGGAAATGGCTTAGAGGAAGGGGTTGACAAAATATTCTGAAATCCTTTGTCTTAATAGTTGCACATTTCTGTGAGTGCATGAAAGATCATTGAATTGCACATTTTAGGTGAGTGAGCTCTATGGTGCACAAATTAGATGCTATTGAGCTTCCAATGGAAAAAAAAATCCTGTGGCTGGGATTAGTGGGCAATATGTATACTATGCCAGCATGAGGACCTGAATTTGAAGCCCCAGCACCCAGGTGCAGTGACACCCATCTGTCACCCCAGTGATGCGGGGACAAGGAGAAGAGACAAGAGGACCCCTAGCATAGCATTTGAAGACCAACCAGTCTATCTAAAACAGTGAGTTCCAGGTGCTGTTTCAAAAACTTGTGTCAAGAGTAAGTAAGAAAAACACACACACACACATATACACTGTGAGAAAACCTTACACTATTATATCATACTTTCTGCTCATCACTGAAGGTATAATTAAGACTAGCTCACTCTCTACCTAGTACCTAGGTACCTAGGTGTGCATATATACATACATGTACATATGTGTATAATGATAATTATTTATTAAAATATCCATTATTGAAATTTTAGATTGTTTCCAAAGTGTCATGCTTCTAAATGGCACTGGCACGCACTCCTAGGCTGCTGTCACCCTTCTCTCTCCCTCTTTTTTTAAAAGAGATTCACGTGTCATTGTCCAAATACGAATTTACTGATATTTGCTCTAGTGCGAATCCTTAATATCCTCCCTCCCAAAAGCCCATGTGTTGAAGCCTTTGTCAGTAGCCTGGTGGGAAGGAGGTAATAGACCCTTCTGAGATCTAATTGGAGGGAGGTCACCAGATGTGCTCCTAGCCCTCACTCTTCCGCCCTTTCGCTTCCTGCCAGCATGAGGTGAGAAGCTTTGCTTCTGCATGGGATGGGCTTCTCTCTTCTGCCTCAGCACAGACCCCACAGCAGCGGACCAAGTGTCAGTGTGAGCTGAAACTTCCAAAATGACGACCCTAAGTAAACCTCTCTTCCTTTGAAGTTGGTCCTCTCGGGTGTTTGTTATAGCAATGGAAATGTCTTCTTATGACTTTCTGTGAACTCCTACTTCCAAGTGCAATATATGAGATGTTATCATGTCTGTTGATGCTTCGGAGGAAAGTAACTGGGAGTCCATTGCCCAGAGTCTGCCTTCCTTGCTTCCTGGTCAATAACTCAAGGAAAGGCCTGGAGACACATCGTTTATCAGCATCTCCAAATTGGAATAAATTTGAATTGAGAAGTGTAAGAACTCCCTCTCTTCCCACCCTATCATCTGCTCCAGCCCTTTCAACCCTACACACTCTAAGTGAAGATAATAAGGCCAAACATAAATGTGCAACCTTTGAAGACCAAAAGACAAAGATAGGTTAAAAGCTCAATGAGCATGCTCAGAGAGCATGAGGAGGGTGAGATACCTTGAACATTAGAGCCGCTGCCTCACTGCATTTACTGAGGCAGTGTCCCTCCTGGACCCCAGAGCTTGCCAGTTTGACTAGTCTGCCTGACTATCTTGTCCAGGGATGCTCTGTCGCTGCCTCTTGAGCATGGGAATTACAGGCAGACCCCGGCATACACCGGTTTCCAAACTCTGATCCGCATGCTTGCCCAGCACATACTTCATCAACTTGTTTTATTTTCTTGTCTCTTTTAGATGGAGTCTCACTATGTAGCCCAGGTTGGGTTTGCACTCGTAGCATTGAGAGAAACACACACATAATAGACTTGAACGGAACCCAAATCTCACTCCCTCCCAGACTCAGGCCCCAGCCTGACTGAAGTCCCTCTGGGCCTTGAGTTCTGGGCCATTTTCAGCTGCAATCAATCAATTACTAATGAGTTCTCTAATTATTCCCTGGGGTGAGGAAAACCCACATGAGAGCGAGAGTCTGGTCATTGGGGAGCTCAGCCCTCCACCTCCATGTGTGCTTCTCCTAACCGAGCTGTTTTCTCCATGTCAAGCATCTGAAAAGATCCCATCCCATAAGGTGGACCTGGAGTACGCAGGCCAGCAGTAATCGCTGCCACTCACAACTGTGGCATGGCACAGCATCGCCCAGGGGCTGCCATGGGACCACACACTTTACTGTGGGTCCTTTTGGAGCAGGAAAGCACCAGGCATAGCTGCAATGACCTCCACTGCCCCCTCCCACTGGAGATGAAAGCTCTGGAGTCGGCTGTGAATATGACCTCTTGCTTTGTCCCAGGTTCAAGCTCACTTGGGCTCCCCACTGTTCTGCATGTTCCAACGGTTCACCTTTGTGCTGTGTCGTGTCGAGAGTCAATGGAACTTCACCTTGGTGGGTCTAAACCAGCAGCCGATTCTTTGATGCTTCTCCCCCTGAGAAGTGGGGTGTAAGCCACTCCTCTTTGAACCTGGGCAGGTTTGAGACTGTATCAACCAGCAGACTGTGTTTAGGCAAAATGGCACTGTGGGACTCTGCATTTTTATGGGAGTTCCTGAGATTGAATTCAGGACCCGACGCATTCAAGGAAGGAATTTGGCTGGCAGAGGCATCATCCTCACTTCCCTATTGAACCTCCTCATGTTTTCCTTTTGATGTAGCAGTCTGCTTCTGTCCCCACCGAGTCGTCTTGCTCAGCGGCATCCTCTCTTTTCTCCTGTTTTCTTGGACGAATAGACACTGTTATGTTAAAGTCTGTCTTTGACAACACCGGCATTGAAATAACTCACAGGTATGTTTTTCTTGTAATTCTCAGTCATGTTGGTCCTTTTCCTACCATGTGTGGCCATTTGCTGAATACCAGACATTGTGACTCTAAGAACTCGTCCAGATTCTAGCTGTTTGCCCAGTCCTTTCACCAAGCGTGGAGCTGCAAACTTAGAATCTCAATACTGGGGAGGCAGAGACCAGCAGATTTTGGGGGCAGCCCAGTCAGCCAGCCTAGCCTGGGCTAGTGTTAGGCCAGTGGAAGGCCCATCTCAGAAACTAAGTAAAGGGCGCTTGAGGAGTGACACTCAGGTTGTCCTAGGTCCCATATACGTGCTCGGTGCCAATTTCTGAAATACTGTTCTTAGCTGTGCAACCTATGAAGTTGGTGTGAGATTGTATATGACTTTCATGTTGCTTTGTCTGTAGTCCCCTCCCCCCATTTAGCGCATAGTCCCCTGAAGTTCCACCTTTCTTTATCTACAAATTCTAACCTCAGGCTCCCCATGCTCACGGGACCGCTATAAACCTTATAAATCTTAGAGTTACCATTACTATGATGAAACACTGTGATCAAATGCAGCTTCCAGAGGAAAAGGGTTTATTTCACTCACGGCTCCATAGAACACATCATCATCAAAAGCACTAAGGGCAGCAGTCCATGCAAGGCAGGAACCTGGAGGCAGGAGCTGATGCAGAGGCCATGGAGGGGTGCTGCTTCCTGACTTGTCACTCCCCCCACCCCGCCATGGCTTGTTCAGCCTGCTTTCTTACTGAACCCAGAACCAGCAGATGGGGGGGGGATGGTACCACCCGCAAGGGGCTAGGCCCTCCCCCATTGATCATTAAGAAAATGGTGGCATTTTCTTGAATGAGGCTCTCTCCTCTCCAATGAGTCTAGCATGTGTGTGAAGTTGACATAAAGCTAACCAGTTCACTCAGGTTCCTGATATTTGCTCAACTTCTTTCCCCTTTGCTGTGCCCACAACAAATGCCCAGACAGAAAAAAAAAGTAGAGGTGAAGCCGGGACTCATCTGAAGGACATTTTATTTCCTCCATGGTTTGGCCCCTCAAGTCCTGGTTGCCTTCCCTGGGCCTCCCATGTCTTCACCCAGGTTTCTTCTTCTTTTCTTCCTCATCGGATGTATTTATTTTACGACTTTCTTCAGAAGACAAGAAGAGCTAGTCTATCCAAGGTGCTTCCAACAGAAATATGAGCTCTATAATACTTCCTAAAGCCTCAAGACAAACTTCAGCTACATGGGGAAAAAAAATCCTTGTATAATTATATGCATGCGTGTATGTGTCTATAGGTACAGAGGCCAGAAGGGGGCATCCGATCCTTGGAGCTGGAGTCACCGGCATTTACAGCCTATCAGCATAGGTGCTGGGTTCTGAACTCCATTTTACATGTGAGAAACTGAGGCCCAAGGCGTTTGGATCATTTTACTTCTTCTCTGATCCTTGCCAACAATAGAGAACCAGCGTGCACCTCTGAAGTTGGAAACTGTTGAATAATTCATAAGACAGGAGGGCTCTCAGCTCAACTCAACCTTGGCTCAATTGTCTCCACGGCCCTGCAGAGATGAAGAAAAATATTTTCCTTGTGCAGTAACTGCGGTTCAGAGAGAGGATTCATTTGGTAAGATGCTGTTTAAACACAGCCATTCCTCTGCCTGGCACCGCTCTTAGAGCGGAGGGTGATGCCTAAGAGAGGAGCGATGCTTTACTCTCTGCTCACACTGACTTTCTAAATCTAAAACACACACAACGTTCGCCTCTAACACATCCCGGAAGATTGGTGGACGCGGCCGCATGCACACTTCTTTTTAAGTACCTGTCCTTTACAGAGACAGCCGTTATTGACTGTAATGGCTTGAGTCGGAACAAACGCATTGATATTCATGTAGATATAATCTTCACTTCCACAGGTGTTCCGCACAATGTACAATTGCCTAATGAACCCTTAAAATAAAACGCTGCCAATGAGGACCGAGTTTGCTTCCCCTATAAAGAAAATGAACCCCATCAGGCTGGCAAACAGGAGCGCAGCATCCTCAGTATTTTTTAATGGGATGGCTTTCTCACTGCAGTTTCTGCAGGGATTAATATATAGGAAAACGATGTTTCTCTTTTGTGATTACATTACCATATGGAGTAATTTTTCGTGACAGGGAGGTCATTCCGCCGTATGAGTTCTTCAACAGTGAAATGGAAGCTTGGTTCTGTGACAGCCAAGGACAGATTGACTTATTAAAATCATTTTATATTACAGATTTTTTTTTTATTAGTCCATTCGCATTTGCTCTCTGGAAAGATCAAAAGCACAGGCACGTCTGGAGAGCCCGTCTGGAGATAGGAAGGGTAAAATTAGACAGAGTGGGTCATTATCACAGATGTGGAAATCATCTGGAGGGCCGGATTCTAGAGGGCAACTGGAAGGAGTCTCCCGAGCACAGAATTTAGAAAGCAGAATGGATTGGGGGATGAGCAGCGGTGTGAGGGAATCAGCCTCCTGTGATAAAGAGCCAATGATTTTGGGAAATCACCCAGGTGTCTGAACTTAAGGCAAGCGTTGATGTGCTGAAGGAAGTCAGTTGTCCTGGACTCCCCAAAAAAAAGAGGGGAGACAGCTTAGCACCCAAAAACTCAGCTTTACCTTTTCTCAAAACTCCTCTCAAGGGCTGGGTTTGATGTGCGTACACCGATGCTCACCTGCTTCGTTTATTCATTCATTCAGCAAGCCTTCGCCGACTCTGTCTATCTATATACTAGGACAAGAAAAGCATCAGCAGCATGGTTTGTGCTCTTGGGTAGTCGCCTGGTCTGATAGGAGTGATGGCTGTCTGATACTGAGGTAAATCCTGTGGAAGGGAAGGTCGGGTCCGTTCCTCCCACTAATACTTAATGAGGATCTACTGCATTCCGAGCTCTGAAATGAGCAGCTAACTCAGCCACTGCCCTGAAGCAAGCTGTCATCTGCTCTATGTTGCAGTTCCTTCTTGCAAAACTGTAAGGCCTGAGTGTCTGTCTTTCTCATCCTTGTGAGGCCCAAAGCTACCACAGTGCCTGGAACACAGAAGGTGGCCGATAGATACACATGAACTATTGACAGAAATGTAAATTAGCCATGGTCGGTGGCGGCATACATGCCTTTAATCCCAGCATTCAGGAGGCAGAGGCAGGCAGATCTCTGGGTTCGAGGCCAGCCTAGTCTACAGAGAAAAGTTTCAGGACAGCCAAGGCTGTTACACAGAGAAACCCTGTCTAGAAAAACCAAAAGAAAAAGGGGAAAAATGAATGTAAATTAGTGTAGCCTTTGTGAGAATCAGTTTGGAGATTCCTCTAAAAGATAAAAAATAGAACTTCCAGGATTGGGGAATGGAATTCAGTTGGCGGTGTGTTTGTTGAGCATGCAAGAAGCCCTGGGAACAGCCCTAGTACTACATAAACCTGGTATGGTTGCACAAGCCTGTAAATCTACTGAGTGGGGGGAGAAGTCAGGAAGATTAAAAGCCCATGCCCCAGTAGATGGCCTCACATTCGTGTGTGTGTGTGTGTGTGTGTGTGTGTGGTCATCACTAATTGGAGTCAGAAGGCTATGGAAGAATAAAGGACACGAGAACATAAAGTTTGGAGCTGGATGTGGGGGTGTAGACCAGGGAAAGCTGGAAATGGAAAATAGGAGGTAGATGTGATCATATTTCAGTGTATGAGATTCTCAAATAGTATTTTGAGGTAGCCCGATGTCCTTCTAACCTACAGATTAAAATACAGACCCACCTGATGATGTGGGATTCCCCTCTGTATGCTGTGAATACCATTGGTTAATAAAGAAACTGTCTTAAGCCTGCACAAGGCAGAACTTAGGTGGGCAGGGAAAACTAAACTGAATGCTGGGAGAAAGAAGGCAGAGTCAAGAGAAGCCATGTAGCCCCACCAGAGACAGACACTGGTAAGCCACAGCCTTGTGGCAATACACAGATTAATGGAGATGGGTTAATTTAAGATATGAGTTAGCCAGAAATATGCTTAAGTATATTTTCAAACAAAGAACTACCCGTGACCCAGCAAGCCCACTTGTGGCTGTGCATCCATGTGAAATGAAACCAGTATATATAAGAATCTCCATGTTCTCCCAGCACTGCTCACAATATAGCCAAGATTTGAAACCAGCCTGAGCATACATCCATGGATGTACAGATGAGGAAAAGGCTGTGAATGAACACAATGGAATACACTCAACCCTTCAAGGAAGAAAAATCCTCTCATTTGTAACAGTGAGGAGCAGCCTAAAGGACACTGCCTAGGTGAATACGCCAGGCATGTACCTCATGACCTCACTTACACATCAAATCTAAAAGGAGAGCAAGAGGACCCATGGGCTGTCATAGTGCAAGAGATTGCAATTAGAGGAGTGGAGTCTTTGAGGTAGATGGCTCAGTATGATGTCTACAGTTAACACTTCATAACAATATGCATATATCTCAAAACTGCTAAGAGGGTGGATCTGAAATCTTCACACCGTCAAAAATATAATTATGGGAGGTGATATTTTAATTAGCTTAATTTAGTTATTCTGTCATGCATGTGCAACAAAACATCACATTGCACCCCAGAAACAGATACAAATATCAGTTGCCAATAAAGGGCTAAAATACAAACAAATAAGTAAGTGTGTGTGTGTGTGTGTGTGTGTGTGTGTGTGTGTATGACTAGATGGCCCTGTTGGGGTGAGAAAAGTTCTCTGACTACAACTGACACAAGCTCTGGTGACAAATGACAACGGTGGAAACAGGAGGATGTGGAAAAGGTAACATCTGGTCTGGGGTTGCTCCCCTTCGAAGCCTGCTTACAAAGGTCAGTCCCTGGCCAGTGGGCTCATATGTCCTGGCCTGCAAACTACCAAACTCTCTTTCGAGGCCAGAAGTCTCCAGAACAAGAGGGCTCTGCGCCCTCTGGGGACTTTCCTTGCCATGCCCAGCCTCTGGTGACTGCAATTATCCCTCTGGTAGCTGCCTCCCTCCAGTCTCTGTCTCCCTGGTCCTATTGCCGCCTCCTCTGTCTGTTGAACCTTCCCAGGGTCTCTAGGAAGGCACTCATCTCTAGATCAAGAGTCAATCCAGGTAATCCAGGATGCCATCTTCATCTCAGATCCTTCATTACATCAACAAAGACCCCTTCTCCAAGTGCAGTCACAGCTCCAGGCTCTGTAATACAGACTGAGCTTTAAGAGGTGCGCTCACGGGGCTAGTGAGAAGGCTCAGCAGTTAAGAGTACTCCTTGGTCTTACAGAAACATGAGTTCAGTTTCCACCCCCATATTGGGCAGCTCACAACTGCTTGTAATTCTAGTTCCAATGGGAAATGAGGGGTCTAATACCTACAGTTTCCTTGGATACCTGTTCTCACCTACTTCTACCTACAGACAGACACATAATTAAGAAGAAACTCTTTTAAAAGAGAGGTAAGCCAGAGTTAACCCATGGATAGAAGGATCTATGACCTTGAATTACCAACACTGATATATGTGGTTTTCGGCACCTAGACTGTTTGTCTAAGCCAGGTGGTTTATTCTAAATACTCACCTTTCTCCTCTGTCTGGAGTAGATGATAAGCAGGGGCTGCCTACAGAACAAGACCCCATAAAACCCTGAAGTTGCTTTTTATTGCTTTGTTAAAGAGCATGACCAAAGCAACTCATGAAAGAAAGTATTTCATTGAGTTTGTGGCTTTAGAGGGTTTGAGTCCGTGAAGGCAGAGCAAGGTGTGGCAACAAGAACAGCCGAGAGCTCACGTCTCAAGCCACACATAGGAAGCACAGAGTACTCTGGGAATGGCACGAATGCTTTAAAACCCAAAATCCTATCCCTTTGACATTCTTTCTCCAGCAAGGCCACACCTCCCACCCACCCCAATAACTACTAACTAGGGACCAAGTACTGAAATGCCTGAAAATTGTGGGAGATGTGTTTTTAGAACCACCAGTCTCTGAATAAGTATTGCAGCTAGACATATCTCACACATGTGCCCACAGGTCAATGCTAGAGCAACTGGGCACAGCCTGTGAGACACCGCCCCAGGAAAGAGTTCTGATCCTAGCCTTTTGTCCTCTTTGATTTTATACATGATGTCTTTCCTAGAATGAGCCCTACACACAAGGCCAATTCATAGCCCATAGTGACAATACAAGCTGCATTAAATGAAGATTCTTAGACCCACATTCTAAACCCTGGCTCAGCACTGGAGTTTGGCCTTGGAGGCAGAGACAGTAGGCGGGCATACTCAGTCGAACTCCTAGTTTGGGGCTAGGGCTGTGTATTAGCTACTTTCCTCATTTCTCTGACAAGATACCTGTCAAGAAGCAATTTACAGAAAGGGGTGGGGGTTGTTTGAGTTCACAGTCTGTGGGTGTGGTCTGTCGTGGAGGAGAAGGCACAGGGATAGGTAGCTCTCTGGTGGCAGGAATGTGCGGCTAGCTCTCCTCACCTTCCCATGTCTTAGTAGAACAGGAAACAGAGCAGACAAGAGGTGAAGTCAGGCTATAAATCCTCAAGGCCCACGTCCCCATGCTCCACTTCCTCTAATAAGACTTCCTAAAGGACCCACACCCTTCCAAACCAGTGCCAACACTTATGAACTGAGTGTTCTCACACATAGACTGAAGAGGGAGAGTTCACATCCAGACCTCAACAGGCTGCAAATCTGCAAGCATTCACCTAGAATGTACAAAGCCCTGCATTCTGTCTCTAGCAGTACAGAAGTTTGGTGTGTGTGTGTGTGTGTGTGTGTGTGTGTGTGTGTGTGTGTATCTAAGTAGTTTGAGAATAACTAGAGCCTAGAGAAGGAAAGTGACTTTGCTTTAGACACACAGTGAGCTGGTAGAAGAGCTAACAGCATTATCATCTGCTACGTCCATGATGTATCCTACTTGAAGGCTACAGGATAATATGGTTGAATCTTCTACCTGCAAGACAGTCTGTCAGAGTCGTATGTCTGAGGTCTGCTTTCTGCACTCCCTAGCTGTTTGGTGGTAAGAGCCCAGGCCTAGCAGGGGCTGGAGAACATCTGGCCATTGTAGAGGGCACCATCCTTATGCTCACAAATAAACACTAGGGAAGCCAGGAACGCTAAATACTCAGGGTTGTCTTTTCAACACAAAGCATGGATAACCTGTTTTCTGCCCAGAAGACTGGGGATGGATGTGGCTATAGCCTGGTGACCCTTAGGGTCAGCCCATGCACCTGACTCTCCCAGACTCTTACGTTTATCCCAGACTCTTCCTCCCTAGACTTTTCTCTTGAGCACTGTTTCTTAGTCAATAGAACCCATCCTTATAGGAGATGTGACATGAACTTCCTGAAAGGAAGCAGAGGTGGTTGATAACTTGGTGAGCACTGCACTGTGTTTGGCTGAGTCCATGCCAGATCCTCCCCTCAGCCCTTAAGATAACACATGTAGTCAATCTGCAGAGCCCATCATCCCGGAAGAAGTCTGAACCAAGACTGGCTACTGTGTCATTTTTTAACCAGATTTCCTTCTTGCCTTGTATGGATTATTACTCGTTGGCCATGGTGTTTAGAGATCCCTACAGGCCAAAGTGACGTGTGCATCCCGTGCCTTAGCAGAGCAGGACCCTGGCTGCTGGCCCCTGGCAGAGATCTTCTCACCCCACAGGGGATTTGGGAGATGGCCTTATCTCTTGTTATTCTCCAGATAGAGTGCTATGGATTAGTAATCTGTTGGAGAATTCTACAGTGGTGGCTGACTGCCTTTTTCTTCTTAAGTCATATCAAGTTACTGGAATATTCTTTTTAAAACAGGCCTCACTCTGTTGCCCATACTGGCCTTGAACTCCTAGGCTCAAGCAATCTTCCTGCTCAGCCTCCTGAGTAGCTGGGACTGTAGAAACGTGTTTGCCAGCCTGCCCAGCTTACTAGATAGAATGTTCTATTTCCCCTTCATCCATGTTTTGTCTGCTCTGAAAAAGCACACGAGTCTCTGACGTCATACATGGCTTTGGGACTCAAGATTTGTAAACTTCACCCAGATAAGACAAAATAAAAACTCACAGAATACCCAGTGGGCCTGAGTCCTTCAATGAGAGAATTGGGAATGGAAACCGGGCATGGAAACTGAGGCACATTGCAAGTGACAGACAGGGGCATACTCGAGCCCATGTTGAAATGACTCTGAAATGTGGCAGGGCCACTGTATCGGCAGCCCCGAGTATGGGCCCCACTTTCCCACCCTTTGAGCTGTAACTTTAGGCCCCATGTCGAGACTGGCTCCAACTACATTATCAGCCCTGTCACATGCGGAGGCTGACATAATATAACAGAGAGAGAAGAACTGACTTCAAAACGCCGTGTAGGTCTAGTCTTCGTATTCATTCCTATCCACCCCCTCCTCTCTCCTCATATAATCCGGGTTTGCCTCAAACTCCTTAGGTGGCCAGGATGACCTTGAGTGAATGTTGATTCTCCTGCTTTTGCCTCACAAGTGCTGGGAATACAGGCGTGCACCATCACACACATCTGGTTATTCAGCACTGGAGAAGGAACGCAGGGGCTTGCTTCATGTATGGCCAGCAAGCACTCTACAAATGACCTACATCCCTATTCTCTATTCTGTTTAACAAGTAGGTTGTTGTATCTCTGTAAGGACACAGGGATGCCCGGGCTAGCCTGGTAGAGGGACAAAGAGATGTATAGGGGATCTGAGTTGTTCTCTAGCCTGACTGATCCATAACAGATACCAAAAGACAACATCCCGACCTGGGAGGAGTCAACGCAGAGCAGAAGGACCTCCCTGCTGAGCCCACCTATGACCCCTCCAAAGGGAGCTGAGCATGCACCATGCCTGTAAAGGCACAGTGGTTTGCAATGACAGATGACTGATACACAAAATATGTCGCTCTTCCTTATTAATAGGATCTAAGATGAGATTCCAATCAGTTGATGCCATTCACAGTTGTCATCGCCATCTGAATGAGAAATACTTTATTCCTGAAAGTCTTTTTCCGTGATGGAGTGCTTTGATTGGCTCAGACAGAATCGACAACCCCGGGAGAGCTGGGGTGACATGTTGTAGGTAAAGATTAGAGGCAGCAGGTGTGGAGGCCATGCCGACAACCTGAGTGTGGGTGAAGGTGGGGCCAGGCCCTGTGCCTTCTGTCCCTCCGGGGAAGCTGCTGCGAGGGCTTGGGAATCAGAGGCCGGGGAGGGGGCTCAGCTTCTAATGTTCTTACTGCTGAAGCGTGAGGCCCTGAGTTCAGATTCTCAGAATTCACAAAGGAGACAAGCATGGAGGTCCGATCTGTAATCACAGTACTGGCGAGAGAGAAACAGGTATATGCCTGAAATTCACTGGCCAGCCCCTCAAAACCTATTAATAGGCTTTAGGTGCAGTGAGAGACCCTACCTCAAAATAAATAAATAAAGAAAGAAAAACAGGTGGAGGGTGCTTGAGGAAAACACCTGGCATTAGCCACCAACGTCCACGTGTAATTCATACACACACACACACACACACACACACACCAAGAGTTGTCATGGAGAATCACCTTAAAATGTCCTATCGTACATGCCCCTGCCTTTGAGGAGCACCATACCTGCTCCATCACAGACAGACCCCAGAAGATTCTTCTACAATGTTCAGAGAGTCCCCTGGCTCCTGGCCTTGTTAGTCCTGAGTTAAGGCCCGGGAGTTGAGCCCGGAGGGTTCACCCTCTATGAGCCCAGCAGTAGGGTCACAGCCTAGGGACTCGGCTCTAATCACACTCTCCTCCCCTGAGCAGGAGAACTAGCAACAGCGTGTGCTTCCACAGCTGGCACTGGATCCGCGAGGTGGGGACAGGCTCAGCCCAGCGCCTGTCTCCAGCCGCCCTGAGCAATGGCAGCTTCCACCCACCCTGTCAGTGCTCCTCGCTAATAGTTAGAGCCTCCGTCGCTCGCTGACAGCCTTCGCTTTCTACCATCGCAGAGAGATCAGAAGCAGATGGCATTCGGAATATCCCTCCTGCTTACAACTAAAAATACAATTATTTGGCCTTTCAGCCTTTTTTTTTTT
The DNA here is from genome assembly GCF_903992535.2 of Arvicola amphibius. NCBI lineage: Eukaryota > Metazoa > Chordata > Mammalia > Rodentia > Cricetidae > Arvicola > Arvicola amphibius. Next base: position 9,778,923 of record NC_052052.2, on the reverse strand, counting down.
CTTCTCTAGATGAAGTATTCTAGGAGTCTGGGGTGGAGCCTACAGGAACATGAATTCACTCCGTTCGCTAGAAAAGAGCAAGGGTTTCAGCCGGGTAAGCTTCCATCGGGGCTGTGTGTCTTTACCCACTGAGCCATCTCACTGGGCCTCCCGCTGTGCATCTTCAGGCAAGCTACTTAACCACTCTCAGCCATGCTTTCTACTTCTGTATAATGCTAGCTGCTCTCCTCAAAGGATCCTATGAAGAAGTAATTGTGATTTGCTGTTGTTGGCCGCCATATTTGAACCCAAAGACAGTCCAGAGTTCCAGAATCACATGGGGCCCATAGGAAAGCAATCATGTGGTGTGATAGCTTCAGGCCTGTATCCCAGGTTCCTTTGCTCTTCCAGATGAAAGCTGATGCGCTTTCCATGTGGAACTCCGAGGATAGGATCTGAGCTGAGGTTTGAAGGACATAAGGAATTAAGTTCCAGGATTGCCGGGGACAAGGGTGCACAGATCCCAAGATAGGAGCAGGCTCAAAACATTCACTAACGGCCAGGAAGACAGTGGGACTGACAGAGAGACGAGGGACAAGCAGGTAGAGAAAGAGGTGGTCCTAGGGCAGCACAAGGTAAGATCTGGCCAGATTGCTGAGGAAGACAGGGAAGCTAAGGGGCTGTTGAGTTGAGAGAGAGAGAAGGCTTGTGGGGTCAAATGTGGACAAACAGATGGGAGAGTGACGACTCGGGGCCCTGTGCCGACCCAAGCAGAAGGCGGAGCAACGGCACCCTGCTTTTCACCCTGTCCGTGTTCCTTGCTAATATTTAAAGCCTTACGTCTGGTGCCTGCAGTCAGGTATTGAGAAGGTGCTGGATGTTGCCTGTCTTCTGAAGGAAGAGCCAGTGGAACTTGCTGCCCAATAAGATACGGAGAGGAGGAAAGGACTCCAGGAGGCCACTGAGGGTGGTGGCCTGAATGTCAGTGTCCCACCTGAGGGCTCTGGCTGTGCTCTTCTGTTTGATTCAAACATCCCTCGCCCAATTCTCCACCTGCCTCCCTAGGTCCCAGATCTGGTGGCAACAGCTGTGAACAGCTGCTTCCCACTGCTTCCTGGAGCCCTTGAATTTGTTTTCTCAATCACAAATATTTTGATCAGCTGATAGTTACATACTTAGTTGTCTGTCTCCCCATATGAATTGGAGGAGCATCATCATCCCGAACCACAGCTATGTGGCCAGAATACCGCTCAGGAGCTGCAACTACGAGAACTAGGTGTGAGGTTTAGTCTCTTCTGAGGGTAATGGAGGCACCTGTGGTCCACTGGCAGTGACTGGCATCCAGCAGCTCACAAAAGCATCATTGGATCTCTGCCTTCATCTTCACATCCCTTCTCCCTGATGCATGTCTATAAATATCTTCTTTCCCTTTTAAAAACACATCTATGTATGCACGTGTTCGTGTAGACTCTGACACTTTTGTGTGCACCTGATCTTGTGTGTGTGTGCACACCTGAGAGAGAGAGAGAGAGAGAGAGAGAGAGAGAGAGAGAGAGAGAGAGAGAGTTGTGCAGGTGCCAGGGCACTCATGTAGAGGCCAAATGACAACCTTCAGTGAGGTCCTCATTTTCTGCCTTGTTTGAGACAGGGTCTCTTTGTTGTTTTCCTTCGGCCCAAAGCATCTGAGATTCTCCACCAAGGACCACTAGGATTCCAGATGTTTACTCTACTGCCTCCAGCCTTCCTTGGGTCTAGGGATCCAAACCCAGGTCCTCATGCTTGCCCGGAAATCACTTTTACCACTGATCCACCTTCTCAGACCTCTCTCACTTTTAAGGATACCATTTCTTTTAGAATTTATGTTAGAATGTATGGCTTCATCTTTTAAATAATTACATCTGCCATGCTCCTCTTTTTCAAGTAAGTTTGTATTCTGAGGCCCTTGGGATCTGGGCTTTGGCATGTGAATTTTCCAGAGATACATGTCAAGCCACATCTTCCATCTAGAGGATTCTTAACCTGTGGGTCGAGACCCTTTGGGGGATCAAATATCAGATATCCTGCACATCGGATATTTATATCACAATTCATAACAGTAGCAAAATGACAGTTACGAAGCAACAATGAACATAATTTTATGGTCGGGGGTCACCACAACGTGAAGAACTGTATTAAAGGGTCGCAGCGTCAGGAAGGTTGAGAAGCATCGCTCTAGAACGTACTTGAGGACAGGAACGCCGTTTGGGTTTGTGGCTGTGCTTCCTTCACTAAAAGATCTCTTAGCATGTAGCAAATGCTGCAATAATGTAATTGCTCAATAAAGAGCTGGAGGAAATTGGCCAAGGAGAACATACAGGGGCAGAAGCCAAGCATCCCGTGGTAAATCTGGAGTTTGAGATGCCTGTGAGGAGACCACACAAGGGGCAGGGGCAATGACTTAGTTGGTAAAGTGTTTGCCATGAAAACATGAGGACCTGAGTTCGGATCTCCAGTGCTCACGTAAAATGTCAGGAGTGATGGTAATGCTCCTGTCCCCCTATCACTGGGGGAGTGGAGACTGGGGAACAATGGAGCTCACTAGCCAGCTAGTCTGGCTGACTGCTGGACTAAGAGAGACCCAGCCTCGAAAAATAAATAGAAAAGACTGAGGGCGACATCAATCTCTGTCCTCCATCTACCCATGTGCACATGCAAATACATACAACATATACCATACACGCACAGACAGACCCACACGCACGCACAGAGCTCTCATGTGGGCAATTTAGCAGGCAGGTCTTGGCTGCAGAGGTAGATTTGTGGGGCATGAGCAAATACATGGCATTTGAACCTGAGGTGGGAGGGGGTCAATTAGGGAGGGAGAAACAAACAGTGGCCAAGCATCTACCAATCAAGAAATGGGGTCATCTCAAAGACAAGACAACCATCTAGTCACTGTCACCAAGGGGTCAAGCAAAGGGGAATTTGACAAAAGAGGACCCCTCATAGCCTTTCTGTGATGGGGCCTGACTGGCAGAAGGATTTGAGACACACACTTGCGGCCTTCCCTTTGGCTACGAGACCACTGAGACAACGTACCCCAGTGGGTGACATTTCCTCGGAAATCTCATGCTGGGAGAAGCAAAAAGCCTGGCGACTGATGCCAGGCTGAGTGAGAATTTGTCTACAGAAGAGCTTTAGAGCCTGCCCGGCCACTCGTAGAGAGACTGGAGGCAGGACCATATCTCAACAGGGACTGCTTAGCTATGCATACCACTTGCCCTGCAAACCAAACTTCATGTAGGCCCCCTCAGATGGACCGCGGGAGGGAGATCATGGGATAGGCTTTGATCGTCTTCCCAATGTGGTCACATTGAATAAACCTTTTTTTTTCTGCTTTTTGCTATTATTTACCTGTAGAATAGGCCAACTGAGAATGAGTGGCTGAGCCTGGGTTGGTGGGTCTGCCAGGGACCAAGCTCTAGACCTAACAAGTCCTATGACCTTACCAGAACAGAGAAGACCCAAGTATAAGGAAGAGGCTGAAGAGAGACTGGACAAAGAGGAAGCAGAGGCAGAGGCACAGCAAGCTTTTGGTGGGGAGAGCAAAGGGGAAAACAGTTATGTTGACAGACGGGGACAGGGCTAGAACTGGGGCAACAAAGACCAAAAAGGAAGGAGTTATTGGGTCCACTTGGCTTTTGGACTATTTTATGCATTTGAGACCCAGTGCAGTGGCATTTCAATTGTATTTTAATAAATAAAGCTTGCCTGAAGGTCAGAGAGTAAAACAGCCCCACTGGTCAGCCTTATAGATCAGGTAATGGTAACACACACCCTTAATCCCAGTAGACACACTAGTTGTCATAGAAACCGGGTGATGCATGCCTTTAATTCCAGGGGTGCACGCCTTTAATCCCAGCCCTAGAGAAGATTATAAAATGGAGGAGACAGCTCTCAGTCACAGTCTCATTCTGAGATTCCTGGAGGCAGGATCGCTATTTCAGACTGAGGTCAAGGTAAGAGCCAGTTCTGGCTGCTTTGCTTTTCGGACCTTCAGGTTGAACCCCAATTTCTCTCTCTGAGATTTTCTTAATCCTGCTTCAGCTACAGCGTGAGTTTCAAAGACCTGAATCTTTCCAGGGTTTCTCATAACCCAGCAAACTTGCCTACCCCACCCCACCCCACCCCCAGGGCAGGAAAGCCAGGGGTCACTTGCTGCAAATGCTTGGGAGTAAATCATCTCTCCTGATGATCCTGTTACTTTCCCAGGAACCTGAATGACATCCTAAGGCCTGAACAGCCATCCCTGGGCTCTCTAGAGGATGACAGCTTTAGTAGCCCTTGCTGAATTGCCTTCAGGATGCAAACTTCCCAGGGGCAAGAGCCACCACTTAGCTGCTTAAACCCAGACTCTCAAAATAACCATTTTCCCTGCAAGAAATCACAGCAAGAAATGACCACCTTGGGGATAATAAAGCTGGGGGGTCAAGGAGGAGGCTCCAGGACACCTACAGTCTGAAGAGAAGAGAACAGAGGAGAACAGAGGAGAAGAGAACAAAGGAGAAGAGAGGAGAGGAGAGGAGAGGAGAGGAGAGGAGAGGAGAGGAGAGGAGAGGAGGGGAGGGGAGGGGAGGGGAGGGGAGGGGGGAGGGGAGGGGAGGGGGGAGGGGGGAGGGGAGGGGAGGGGAGGTAGAATCTCCTGCCTGCTTCCCTAGTTTCCATGGTTTCCGTTAAGGCCTTTGGGGACCTGTGATGTGCAGAGTCCTAAGAAGGGTGGGCAGGCTCCACTCTCCTCTCCACCCCTCTGAAATCTTGGGAGGCCAGTGCTTCAGAGAAATGTCACAAGCCCATCTGCGTAAAGTCCTGTGGGAGAGAAGCAGCTGCCACCTTGGCAGATGTGGAGAACACCACATCTGGGCTTAGCATCCCTATTCCTGCCTGGCAGAGCTTCCTCTCTATTTTTACAAAACAAAAAATGATCCTGAGATCTAAATTTACATCTCAGTACTTGGTCAGCTGGGGAAGTGGTCTCTCACAAATGCCATTCCTACACTTGGAATGGATTTGACCTCTGGGGCTCTACCAAATAGCCAGTCAGGATGATTCAGTTCTCCAGGAGTGGTAGATGGGTGTTGGAAGTGAACCTGACTGTGAAACTGTAGTGCTCCCAGGCCCCTGCATTTGCCTTCAGGTCACGCTGTCTCCATGGCTGCACTGCTGGATGCTAGTCAGCCACTAGAGTGGCTCCTGAAGGTGGTTCCCTTCATCATCCCAAGGCATCACTGGGTTCAGGAAGAGGGGTCTTCAGAAACCCCACTGGAGCGAGCTCTTCAGCACAGTCTTTCCAGTTCCAAGGGACTGCTGGGAGCCTGGTCCTGGGAGCACAGCTGGAGCCATCTTCGACAGATCGACCATGCCCACTTGCAAGAGTTCATCACAGTGAGGCTTATGATGATTGACATTCTTTCCTAGAAGGAGTGGGTGGGGAGAGTCACTGGGCCCTCACCTGAGTTTCCAGTCACTTGAGCCATTCATTTGTATTCATTTCTGCCCTAAAAAAGCACATGGCCCCTGAGGGGAAGTCTAGGGGAGGGGCTAGGGTACAGAGGCTAGGAAAAGCCAACAGGGAGGGACGACATCTATGAGGCCACGAGGGAGCTTCCATCTACACTCGTCTCAGTCCTTTTACTGAGGCTGTTTTATGTCCCCACCCTCCTGCCCGTGACCCCTCACCCATACTCGGATAGGGATTCCTATAAACTCCTTGATCCCCAGGCTGAACGTTGGTACAGCAATACCTTGATTTGCTCTTGGGAATCATCTGAGACGGGGTAGATGTTACTTTCAAATAAATTCTGAAAGCAAAGCTTCATGGTATGTGTCGGTAGCCCCAACTTCTCAGGAGACTGAGGCTCGAAGATCTCTCTTATGTCCAGGAGAATGACACCAGACTGGCTAACATACAGAGAGTCTGTCTCTTTAAAATTAAAAGGGAAGAAGAGAAAGAAGGGGGTGGGGCATACATTCCAGAGCAGCGCTGACCACTAAAGCTTTAATATAAGCTACACCTGTGACTTTATAGTTTCTTGTATTTCTTAAAGTGTGGAAAGGTGCAATTAACTTTAATAGCCATTATTGATGCAATATACATAGAACTAATCATGCTAGCACATTGCTAATACAAAACAGCATTCGTGCTCTACTTTTATATTTAGTTTTTCCTTCTAATTCTTCAAAACCCAGCGTGGGGGTTTTAAACCCAGAGCCCATCAGATGAGCCACACACACACCAAGTGTTAATCACATGGGGAGATCGGGCTGCTATTAAAGACATCTGAGGATGGCAGTGGCCCGTGCTGGCTGCTGAGGCTGGCTGCATTGCTTGTCTGTGTTGTTCTGGGGAGGCGACAACAGCTTCTGTGCCCCCGTTTCCTCCTCAATGGTCCATACACTTAGACCAGGACAGTGAGCTTGCTTTCCTACACTGGTCAGTCCTGCAGTACTCCTCTTGTAGAAAGGGTAGGAAGAGCCACTGTTAGTGTGAGCCCTCTTGTAGAGAAGGCATGGGAAGCCACTGTTAGTGCCCAAGGGCATAGAATACATAGAACTGGGCCAGAGATAGCCCAGGCAAGGGGCTGTGAGACCCAGCCCAGCCCATTCCGGCCTCCCTTTTATTCCTTTTGCCTTTCCTCCCTGGCCACTTAGCAGCCCCTCCTACTCCAAGAACAATTCAGGAACCATAAGGGAATGGGGGTAGGAGTTCTGAGGCAGGAAAAGGTAAGAAAAGGGGATGGGAGAAGAGAGGAACCAAAGGGGAAAGGACCCGGACAAGACAGGAAGGGCAGAGGGGAGGGGAGAGAAGCTGGGTGCAGGAAGAGTTGGCTGTGCCTCAGGGGTTCAAGCACAGCTCCCCTGAAGGTTCTCATTGATATCAGCAAGGACAGGACAGATGCAGCTGTTCAGCTAAACCAGGGCATTCTTTCCACTGTCCTCTATCTCCCCCTTCTGGACTTCAGGCTCAATAACCACGTTAATCAGAAAAGACACAGCCCTGCAGAGAAGTCTGGTTGAAAACCAGACCAGAATGAGAAATGCTGTGTAGTCCATGAGACCCTAGTCAATGCAGGGTGGACACAAAGCATTTACAAGACACACGAAAATAATGGAACTCCAGCTGTAGATTTCCAGGTTATGAGATGCTGTACTTTAGTCTGTGGGTGGGATAATAAGAGCTTAGCTCCTGTTCTAGAGGTTACATAGGGTTTGTCCCATGTCCCTAGCCCTCCAATACGTCACTGCATTATGCTGAGCATGGTCCCAGGAGGAATACACCTTCACTGACTTCAGGGAACTTAGCCACAGCAAAGTCTGGTTGCACCTTCATGGAAATGGTTTTGTCAATGTTTGTGACACATATATTTACAAAGGTGACATCATCTCAGTGGGTTTTCCCTTTATCAATATGCACTGGCTTTGTTTATTGGTGTCTGATTAATTTTGTCTGCGGTTTGCATCACAGATGGGAGTGTAGCGACTCCTGGTTGTTTTCAACTTGACGTCTTGACTCCCATCCGTTCACTTTATGTCCATGTGTGTCTTTTCCTGCGAGGTGTGTCTCTCACAGACAGCAAGCACTTGGGTCTTGTACTGTTGTTTGCTTTTCTTTTTTTTTTTTTCCAGTCTGCGAGTCTCTATCATCATATTACATAGGGAGATAACCCTGTAATTCTGTTGAGCACTTTTCCTGGTTGATTCAAATATTCTTTGTTCTAATCGATTCAAGATAGACCCCCCCCAAGTCCACAGTTTTAGATATGATTACTTCCTAATTCTCCCTTATTCATTGATTCGTCCCATGAAATCTCTTCTCCCCTGCATTGCCACAGCCGAGATAACCGGCGGTCACAAACTGCTGTATTTGGTGCGTGTCTGACAAGGTCTTTATTTCCCCATCCATCTTTAAAGATCACAGGATACAATAATCCTGTTTGGCAATTATTTTCTTGCAAGGCTTAAAATATATCACCGCATGAATTCCTGGCGTTTAAGGACTCCTGTTGTTCTTCTGATGGGCTGGGCTTTGTATTGGAGTCGGCGTTTTTCTTCCACCTTTTAATATTCTTTGTTCTCTAGTCTTGGCATTTTGTGCGCTGTGGAGAAATTCCTTTCTATCTGTGTCTGTCTGGTTCTGATGGTTAGTTTGCTGTCTGTCCCTTGCCTAGATTTGGGAACTTTCCTGTTATAATTTGATGAACGGGGTTTTCAGGCCTTCTGTTTTCATCTCGGTTCCTTCTACTCAACTCTTGGATCGTATCCCTGAGTATAAGTGAGCCTCCTGCTACAGTCTCCCAAGCCATTCGGAAACACAGCTGCACACAACTGCATCCAGCTAAACCAAAATAGCTTTTAATTTATTTAGTTATAGCCTATTAATGATAGAATATAATAGCTTATGGATGGCATACTTTTGCCTTGGGGATCAAACTCAGAACCTGAGGCAATCTAGGCAAATGCTCTACTGTTGAGCCACATGCCCAGGCCTTCAATAATAATTTAAAATTAATTTAAAGATTACTGAAGAGTGAACATCCCTCACCACTATTGTTGGAGCACATGTCAAATCGTACCAAGCTCTGTGGTCAATTAGCTCCTTCCGCTTTCGCATGAGGAAATGCGTGTTCTTTTCTCCCTTTATGAATGAGAAAGAGAAGAAGCAAGAAGACAACCAAGAGGTTAAACTATAATCAGCCCAAGACTGCGTGGGTGGCACGCAGCAGGAGCGGGATTAGAACCCAGGTGTCTGATTCCAAAGCCCATGATAGATACTGTCCCATCTGCCATTACACACACACTCAAGAGTGTCAGAGCAGAAATGTGTAAGTCCCGAAGTGAGGAAGAGGATGGGGAAAAAGAGAAAGTGAAGGCGAGAAAGGTTTCTTCAGGCAAAAAAAAAAAAAAAAAAAAAAAAAAAAAACTCCGAAGCATGAATTTTAAGAGATGAAGGGAGATAAGCCACTGGCATTTATTCAGAAAATGCCATAATTACTAACATAATAGACTCATTCGTCAGGAGCCTGCAATCAACACAGCACCCAGCACAAAAGGCCCAGTGTGCTGAAGATGTGCCTGCTATGGCTGGGAGGTGCGATCTGCTTGGAGACGTCATCCATTCAAGGAATGGAACCAGGGACATGAGCATCAGTGTCCCTGATGAATTCCAGCCCCACAAACACTTCTCCAGTGCCTGCTGCCCCTCCCAAACCAGGAAAATGTTCTAGCGCAGTGGTTCTCAACCTTCCCAGTGCTGCAACCCTTTAATACAGATCCTCATGGTGTGGTGACCCCAGCCATAAAACTATTTTCATGACTACTCCCTAACTGCAATTTTGCTACTGTTGTAAATCATAATGGGAATATTTTTGGAGATAAGGGGTGGCAACCCAGAGATTGAGAACCACTGCCCTAGAGAATAAAAGAGACAGAAAATAAACTGTCATCCTCCTCCTTAGCCCCCTTCTTCCCTCCCTCATTTTCAACACCCAAACTGCTTCTAAAGCAGGTCGGTTTTCTCTTGAGAACAGCTCAAATCTATTTCAGATGGCTGACAGGTTCCCCATAGATTTGGACCCTGTCTGTCTGACCCACCCATCCCCATTCCTGTTGACATCTCTCTACTCGTTTTTTTTTTAAATGCATGTGTGTGCATGCATGTGTGTGTGTGTGTTGCACACGTGTGGTGGTCAACTTGTGGGAGTCAGTTCTCTCCTTCTACCACGTGAGCCCCCAGGACAGAACTCTGGTCATGAGGTTTGGCAACAAGAACATTTACCCACTGAGCTCCCTCGCAGGCTCTATCTCTCTCTATTTCATCACTAAAGACATTTGAGAACTTTTTCTTTGTTTTGTTGAAACAGAAGTCTTACTATGTTGCCAAGGTTAGGCTCAACCCCACCGTAGGCAAGTACTGGGATAAGCAGGCATGCCCTGCCAGGCCTGGCACTGAAGGAATCTTTAGAACAGCTTGCAGACCCTGTCAGGGCCCTTTTCCTTTAACATCTTACTGAAGGGCTAGGGAAGTGTCTCCACAGGTGAACATGCTTGTGTCCAAGCTTGAGGACCCGGGTTAATTCCTCATGACCCACATGGTAGAGAAAAACAACTTTCAAAACTTGTTATCTGACCTCTGCATGCATGGCATTACATGCACTTGCCTGTGCATGTGTGCATACAAACACATACAAATAAATGAGCAAATAAAGCCTGGTGGTGGTGGTGCATGCCTTTAATCTCAGCACTTGGGAGGCAGAGGCAGGTAGATCTCTGTGAGTTCAAGGCCAACCTGGTCTACAAGAGCTAGTTCCAGTTCCAGGACAGGCTCCAAAGTTGCAGAAAAACTCTGCCTCAAAAAAAAAAAAAACATTAAAAAAGTAAATAAATAGATGGATGGATGGGTGGGTGGGTGGGTGGGTAGATGGATGGATGGATAGATAGATAGATAGATAGATAGATAGATAGATAGATAGATAGATAGATAGATAGATGATAGGTGGATAGATGATAGATGTAATGCAAATTTTTTCAAGCATCTTGGTGGCATTGGGCTTAAATTTTAGCTTCCTTTTGCAAATCATAACATACAAGTCCCTGCATATGAGCTCAGATGTCTCTTGCTTTAAGGCTAACACTCTTACAATACTCCTCCCACAATCACACACACACACAGACACACACACACACACACACACACACACACACACAAGCTCCTTTCACCCAGAATCTCTAGATAGAGCCTCCATTCATGCCCTTCTCGCCAGTGAGAATTGTGCCCCCCCTTCTCTGCACCTCAGTTTTCCCATCTAGACACTGAGTGTCAGAAAAGCAAACAAACAGTTCAGGCGCTAGCATGCATAGACGCTGAGCGCAGGGCTAGCTCTTCTCCAGGCTCCCACGCCAGCGCAGGTCGGGTGGTTCAGCATTCTAGGGGGTGACTTCCTTACACACGTTGTCAAAAGCAGTCCTGTCAAAGTGAACTTCCAAGGCTCCCAGAATGGCTGCCTCCTCAATTCTTGCCCCCGTCTCCTGTTCCTCCCACACACACTCCCCTGTAGTCTCACCCTCTTCCTCCTCACTGTTTTCTAGCATCCCCAGGGCCTTTGCAATTGCTGGTCCCCTTACTCAGAATGTTCTTCCCAAATATCCACATGGCTTCCATCCTCTCAACCCTGAGGCCCTTTCCAAGTGTGGGGCTCAGCAGGACAGAAGGACATGTCTCCTTTGTGATAATCGCTCCAAATGAAAAATTGTTATCACAAGTTTGGTCCAAGTTACCATAAGAATTGCTGAGGAGACAGAGACAAAGAGCACTCATTTATACCACTGGGGGTATAAACTGACATTCCCTGAATTATGTCAGACCTGGGTGGACCTAGGAACAAATGCTCCCAGAAGCCCCCTCACAACACACCGTTGGCCAACATCTGCAAGCTCATGTGTGAAGATAAAACCTTCTGGAGTAGTTTAAAAAAATTGTCCCCAGGGGCTGGAGAGATGGCTCAGAGATTAAGAGCACTGGCTGCTTGCTCTTCCAGAGGTCCTGAGTTCAATTCCCAGCAACCACATGGTGGCTCACAACCATCTGTACTGAGATCTGGCACCCTCCTCTGGTGTGCGGGCATACATCGAGGCAGAATGCTGTATACATAATAAATAAATAAATCTTTAAAAAAAAAATTGTCCCCAAAGAGAGTGGCACTAATAGAAGGTGTGGCCTAGTTGGAGGAATTACGTCATCACTGCCTGGAGGTGGGCTATGAGATGTCATATATGCTCAAGACACTGCCCACTGTCACAGACCACTTCCTTTTGCCTATAAGCCAAGATGTAGGACACTCAGTTACTTCTCCAGCACCATATCTGCCTGCAATGCCACCATGTCACACTGTGATGATAGCAGACTATACCTCTGAAAACGTAAATCACCCCAATTAGATGTTTTCATTCTAATAGATGCTGTGGTCATGGTGTCTTCATGGTTTCTAGCAATAGAAACCCTAACTAAGACACCTTCCAAGTGTATTCAGAGGGCCAGAAGGCCCAGGGCAGGCCTGGGAAAAGTTCAGCTGGCTTGGGAAACAATCTGGACTTCTCTTGGTCCATGAGGCAGCCACACTATTGCGCTATGAACACAAGAGGGCAGTGTAGTCACATGGAGCGCTAGGAAGGCCCTCGTTGATGGGGTGAAATGGTTTCTGATAGCTGGAAAGATGCACCTCAGGAGAGCAGCCTGGGAACCGACTCCAGTGTTGTCGGGATATACATGACCCAGGCGCGTCTCCATAAACACAACACCACACACACACACACACACACACACACACACTCACACACACACACACACACACAGAGAGAGAGAGAGAGAGAGAGAGAGAGAGAGAGAGAGAGAGAGAGAGAGAGAGAGAGAGATTCCACATAGAGGAGGGGGAGTCTCACAGTCAAGACTGACCACATATGAAGGAACATCTATGCCCCACACAGGAGCTCACTGACTCCCAAAGAAAACGAAGTACAAAACCAACCGTCATAAGCCCAAAAGAAGTGTGGCGGCCTCCACAGGCGCCTGTCCCATGTGGCATACTGGCACATATAAATAGACAAACAAACAAACAAACAAACAAATAAATGCAAAGCCTTCAGTGAAAACCGACTATAACCATCTAGCAAAGAAAGACAGTCAGCATGTCACAGCCAGTTCATTTCAGATGAAAACCCAGGAAGGAGCTAAATGTTTAAACAGAGTGGAGATGAGCTATGTAAGCAAAATGTGAGTCCAGGAAGTCCTCAAAATGTACTTCAAGAGTCCTAGAGACATAAACCATTAGCAGGAAAGAGATGGAGCTAAAAGGAGAAAAATCAAAAGAGAACCAAGAGAAACCCAGAACGTTCTGATGCTGACACATACTGCCCAGTAACTACACATCCAAACCACAAACACCAGCCATGTGTGTAGTTTTACATTTTTTGTGTGCTCATATGGATGTGGAGACATGTGTGTGTGTATGCTCACACACCTGTGTGTTGAGGCCAAAGGTCAGCCTTGGCTGTCATTCCTCAGGCACTGTCTATGTTGTGTTTGAGCCAGGGTCTCTCACTTGGTGCTTGCCAAGGAGGCTAGACAGGGGTGTGTGATTTTGCGTGTGTGATTGGTTTGTTTTTGATTCTGTAGCTCAATCACATGGTTTTGAGTGTGATGTTGTGGATGACAACCTAGTATTACAATGTCAAGAGGCTAGATACACTTGCAGCCTCCCTGACCCCTAGAAGAGACCATGACCTCGGCCTCTAGCAGGTTTGGGATGAGAGGAAAGGCAACCTCTTCCTAAGAGAAACAGACTGGAGCCCCATGAGCCAACTGCCCATGGTATTCTGGAAGATTCACTGTCCCCCACCCCCACTAGCCTGTTTCTGTGCCCTCACCTGAATCCCAACAACCATAGGCAGGCAGCTGACTGTTCCTGAGGCAACCTCGTGAATCCTTCACTGTACAATGGCGGCTAACAGAAGCCTTTCCACTAAGCTCAAACTGTATCTCTGTGTCTCAAGATCAAAAAATGGCATGATTGGATAAAAATTAACAGCCAACTTCAATCCCATGCCCTCATTTCAGAAGCGAGACAATGGGACCCCAAAGGAAAATCAGGGTCCCCATATCACACTCACAGCTGTGATGCAGTTCACATCACTGTGTTATACACACACACACACACACACACACACACACACACACGCACACACACACGATAATATCAAAGAAAAAGAGGCTGTCAATTTAGGAAGGAGTTGGAGGAGACATGGGAGGGGATGAAGGAAGGAGGAAAAGGAAGAAAGGGGAAAGCGATATAATTATATTTTAATTTAAAAATTGTTCATAATTTCTAAAACATACAATAATAAAGAAAGCAAGTGAATAATTGTGCTGGGTCATAAGATAAAATGCATGTAACCAGCTGTATTTTTTAAATTAGGGCAGGATACTGTCTCTGCACCATGGATCAGAAGCCAGCTTCATAAGATAAAGCCTTCCCGACTGACAACACTGGCCCATGATGGGAGTGGGAGGGCTATATCCGACCCCAGAAGACACGCTCCCAGCTGCCTGCCCTGCCTCCTTCTGTTGACAGGACCAGCACTGGATATTTGGGGGACAAGAAAAGACAGGGAGGGAGGATAGTGGATTGGGGGAAAGGGAGGAAGAAAGAGGAGGGGGCAGAAGAGACGAGAGAACACTTCCCTCCTGAAGCTTGAAATCCTTTCTTCCATTCAGCCAAGAAGCTGCTGGAAAACCCAGCGGGCCTCAAACTAGCAACAGCTCCTAACAGCCCACAGGACTCTGGGCTAAGACACTACCCTTTGCTCCCAGCAATGAGGTCTGACCTGGTTTGAGATTCCCCTGGGAACTGGTTACCCAAACTGTCTTACAGATAACAAACAACACAACTGAGAGAGGCAGGAGGAACACTGGGGAATGGGGCAAGGCATGCCTTCCCTCCGGGAACTCTGTGGCCTCTGGTGCCACATTTCTCATGACACATTCCCCTTAGAGGCTTTCTCCAGGGCAGAAACTGGAGGTGGACGGTACTGAGACCCACCTGGATCCTTACGGCCCCATTGCCTCAGGGTATGAAAACAATCAGGAAATTGAGACTCAACCCAGCTCTTCCTTATGGCTCAGCTGCGAGTAAACCTCAGACAGGTGACACTGTGACTCCTGTGTCAGGGCTATAAGGTCACACACTTCAGGAATCCCTCCCATCACTCAGCCACCGCAAGACCTCGCTGTGTACACGACCCTAGGAGATGACTCCAGACCACGGCTCCACTGAGAATGAAAATCCTGCCGCTAATACTTTTTCTGGGACACAGACAGATCTTGGGGCTGTCCCAAGCTCACAGGCAAACGTGCTCAGCCAACTACAAGCCAGGTGTAGCTCTAAGTGTGTTAGATCATCTCGTCTTCATATACCGCTGTTGCTATTTCACACAGGGGAAAGGCAAGGCAAGACCTAGGATTTGGACCCAAGCATCAGGTCCCATGATCCTCACCTGTAGACTATACTGCCTATCTGGGAACCCAAGTATACTCTCAGATGATGCTGCCCCCAAAGCTGGGCTTTAGCCACCCACCATACTCTGTCCTCTTCAAAGGTCTTGCTCAAGGGCTCTCCCCATAGCTTGTGACTACTGCTGCCAATCCCAAACATGCTACTGCCCGCAGGAATCATGCAGTGAGATCTCAGCTGGTAGAGCAGAAGGCTGGCCCACCAGAACAAAAGCCATTGTGATGGAGGCAAACCCAGTTCCCAAGGCGCTGAGCCTACCATCTTTTGCGTACTGACTGATTCTCACAGGGGATCTCTTGTGAAGCCATGAGCACTCTCCCTTGGTGCATGATTCAATAGAGTATGGATCATTGGACCCAATTCTTTTCCATGTACTGGTACATTGGGTCATCACTCCCAACTCTGTGGGACTCCAGTAGGAAATTTAGTCACGCAGTCAATAACCTTGGTTCCCACAGTCTAATCTCTGTTCTGTTCCCTGAGATACATCAGAAGGCCCCTCCCTGCAGCTGTCTTCCACTTGGCAGGACATGTGGTCAGGAAAGGAGTCTTTCATACAGATCACATTCGGGACCTTCAGAGATAAAGGGACGTCCAGGCTCAGAGAACTGCCTTTGTTTTGTGTGTGTGTGAACTGGAAACGTTATAGAGCAGGAGGAGAACAGCAGGAGAGGAATAAAGAAATGGGTGCAGGAAAGTGTGTAGTGGAGAGATCTTTTCACCCTCAGACCTAATCCTGCGCTTGCTGTGAGTCTTCTTCTGAACCCTGAGAGGACACTGAAGCTGGTACTCAAAGGTCCCCAATACAAACACACACACACACACACACACACACACACACTTGCAGGCACTCACACTAATGCAAAGCTGGGAAGGCAGAAAAACCTGAAATGAGAAAAATCCCATAGACTCCAGGCACTGCTAGCTTCGGCAGACCAGCACCCCTCTGTTCTACCTTCTCCTTCTGGGGTTTTCTGCCATGTCTGTATGGCACACATCACAGGAGGCCATTCTTTCCTCCAGACGCCCCTGTCACACACAGTGCTGGAGCAGTCCCCACAGGCAGCCCCAAGGGACTAAAGAGCCAGCTCGGTTGAAAAAAAGTGTTTGCCCTGAAAAATAAGGGATTGTGTTCAATCCTGGACACCCACATAAAAGCCAGACGAAACAGCCTGCACTTATAATCCCAATATCCAGGTAGGGGTTGAGACAGGTGGATCCTGGGGCTCACTGGCTAATCACTTCAGTTTAATTGGTGACCCCCCCCCCACACAGGTCTCAGTGAGAGACCCTGTCTCAAAGAAAACCAAAGTGAATGGTCTCCAAGGAGAAATACTAGATGTTGTCCTCCGGCCTCCACATGCACATCCATGTCCACATACATGAACACACACAGAAGAATGGCACGAGCAGACTATGCCATGGACCCCCTTGTCCATTGGCTGCTCAGTGGACTCAGCCAATAGGAGGTACACTGTGAGGTCAAAGGGCAGATGAGTTTGGACATTCACTCCTCTGTTCCTGCTGGTGCCTTGATGATCTCAGGCAGCGTTCCCTTCCTATCACACATGTGGGCCCAGGGCTCTAATGCCTCCTGCCTTTCCAAGCTCTTTGAGGTTGCTTCAGCCATATTACTTCCACCTTTGCGTCTCTACCAAAACCAACCCTCCAATCTGAACATGATGCCCACTTCCTGCCAGGACTCCGTAGTCTCGGGAGGAAACCAATAAGTGACAAGACGGTTCACTCACTCAACTCTGGCAGGTGGGCGAAGACTAGGGGTGCACACTGGGGAAAAATGGGTGCAACCTTGTCCTCGTGGACCTGGCAGCCTAAGGAGAGGCACCCAACTGCAGAGAAAGGCACAAGACAACAGCTCCAAAGTGCTCCAGGTGAACCAGCCGAGGTCACATGACATGGACCAGGGAAGACCGTGACTCAGCCAAGGAGGTCAAAAGCGTAAAGAGCCCTGTGGTGGCTGGCCTTGTTCAGTCATCAACCGGCATATAGCTCAGAGTGAAAGCTGAGACAGGAGGACAGACACGGGATGTAGAGACAGCAGCTGAGGACACACTGTGCTCTGACTGCTGTTCCATCCTGGAGCGGGGCTGCTGCAGATGAGGTGCACACCCCCAAATTAGCGCTTCCTCCTAGAATCTTTGGCTGTTCTTTATGTGGGAAAGTACTCTGCAGCTTGCCAACTCAAGGATATGGGTGGAAGATCTTTTGGTGAGCCCATTAGGATTAAATTGCCACACCGCCACCCTACCCAAACTCGTATGTTGAAATCCTGCCGCCTGCTACTCTGAAGGTGGCCGCACACAGGATTGGCATCTTTGAAGAGGTGATTAAGTTAAAGTGCGGTCACTGGAATGGGCCCTAATCCCTTTAACATAACTGGTGTCTTTAAAAGAGGGAAGGGTGGTGACAGACACACCAGGAAAAGTGACATGACTTTGCAAGGAGGAAACACAGCCCACAAGCCCAAGAGAGAGGCCTAGGGAGACTCACCCTCTGCAGCTCTTTGTCCTCAGACTTCTGGGTCCTGAACCCCAGGATAATACACGTCCTTGGCATGGGCCCCCCAGTCTGTGGTGCTATAGCTACGATAGCTCTGCTGGATTAAGACAGCCTTAAATGTGATCACGACTGTCCTCATAGAAGGGTGGGGAGGGATGCTGACCCAGAAATACACTGGAAAGGAGCCAAGGCAACTCCAGAGGCAGAGAGGTGAGTGGTAGGACCAGGAAGCAGGGAGAAGTTTCTCCCCTGGAGCCTGCAGCGAGGTAGGGAGCAGAGCCCCACTGCCATCTTTATTTCCAGCTGCCAGAAGCATGACAGAAAGCTTTGCTGTCGCAATCCACCGTGTCTATGTCCATTTGATATCACGGTGCAGGAAGATAATATGCCTCTTCATTTCAAAGCACGAACTGACTTTGCACTAGGGAACTTACACAGTCTTAGTGAATAAGGTTTAGGATGAAAGCAGTTTGCTTAAATTTTCTACAACTTCCGAGAATATCAAACTTCAAAGTCTGGGGAGGTGGCTCGGGGCTTGCCTGGCAAACATGAGGACCTGAGTTCGATCTCCAGAACCCGCATAAAAACGCAAGCCTTGGGCTGGAGAGCTGGCTCAGTGGTAAAGAACACACACTGCCCTTCCAGAGGACCTGAGTCCAGCTCCCAGCACCCACATCAGACAGCTCATAACCACTGGTAACCCCGGCTCCAAAGGATCTGACACTCCTGGCCTCCCCAGGCACCCTCACACATGTGTATCTACCTACACATGGATACACACATACACATAATTAAAAACAAATAAACCTTTTTTTAAAGCCAGTGTATTAGTTACTTTCTCTTGATGTGATAAAACATTATGATCAAAAGAAACTTATGGAAGAAAGTTTATCATTGGCTGATGGCTGCAGAGGGAGAGTCCACAATGATAGGGGAGGCACAGCAGCAGGTGTCTGGAGCCAGACGCCAAGAAGTCGCATCTGCAACCACCAACAGGAAACAGGAAGAGTGAGCTGGAAGTGGGCAAGGCTCCAAGCTCTCAGAGCCCATCCCCAGAGATGCACTTCCTCCATCACGGCTGTACCACCTCCCCATAACCTCCAAACATAGTGTACTAACTGGGAACCAAGTGTTTAAATACCTGAGCCCACTGGGGACATCTCTCACTCAAATCACTACACCAGGCATGGCAGGATGCCCTTGTAATCCCAACACTGAGGAATGAGAAACAAGGATCCCTGGCTGGCCCATTGAGACTACTTGACAAGTCCCAGGACAATGAGAGACCCTGACTCCAAAAATAAGGTGGACAGCACCTGAGGAGCAGTACCCAAGGCTGTGCTCTGCCCTCCACATGCATGCAAACACACACATGGAGAACCACATGCACACATACAATGCGCACAAAAAGAATACCAAACCTTTAGGAATTTCCATAGGTGCCAGAGGCGACCGTCCAAGATGCATATGGAAAACTGAGTTAACATAATTGTGAAGAATTCATTGGACATTAAGGTCATCTTGGGTACCCAGGAGAGATGGTAAGATAGTGACTCTGGGAATGGTTGTGTTTACCTCCTCTCCCCGAGTTTTCCTATTTCCTACAGCAAGTTTAAAGCATAATCATGCCTGTCGATCACTACTGGCAGAGGCTGGAGGTCATGGTTCCCTGATCCTTAGAACTGCTCATGGGATTGCATTTATAGATGGGAAAGGCAAAAAAAAAGTCATTTGTCAAGCCCTGTAAGAGTGAAGACCCTATTTTGATCCCAGAAAGACGGACATCCAAATCTGGACTCAGTGCCATCACTAAGCATCTTGTGATAGCTGAAACAAATCGGCTGTGGGAGATTTTCATCAATGAGAGGGCAGCACGCAGAGGAGAACGGTACTGAAGCCACCATGTGACTGATTCAGGTTACCCAAAATGTATGTGCCTCTTGATAGAAAATTACAGAAATTGCTGAGCAAGGAAAACACAGAAAAGCTAACTCAGGGTTTATTTAAAAATAGCCAAGTTTCATCAAGGCTGAGTGGCAGTCCTGAGGACTCTAGAGCTCAGACTGTCTGACCATTGCCATCTGGTCCTGAGGACTCTGAAGCCCAGACTGTGTGTGCCACTTGGTCCTTCTTGGTACTCCCAAGACCCATCATTGCAATTTTTCAGGAACCAGATGGCAGAGTTCCCAGCAACCAGTGAAAAAAGCAAGCACAGAGGCCCATCAGAGATGGTGACTGTGGGCCACATCTTCACCTCCTTCGTCCACTCAGCGTCTCTTTAGAACCAGCATCCTGGTCCCAAAAAATCTCACTCCACACCCTTGCCCAAGGCAAATCCACAAAGGCCCACTGAAGACCTCACCTGAAGACCTCACCCACATACATCACATACCACACCACCAATGGGACATGTTCCTTTAAAATACCCTTCTGAAGCAGACCTGTGTGACAGTCGCCTTCTATAGCTTGGGGTGGTGTTACACACCTGCGACTTCAGTGTACAGAAAACTGAGGCAGGAGGATGCCAAGTTCCAAGCCATCCTGGGATCCACATTGACAGCCTCTCTCAAAATAATATTCTGCCATGAGTATAAACTCATTTTTCTTACTCTATCGATTATTTATGGACCTAACATGTTAGTTGGGGCATCTATGATTTGTTGCTACTAGTCTGAGGAACTCCTGGGTAAGATAATGGAATACAAGGAGCTTCCCTGTGGCCCTGTGCCTTGGAAACACTTCTCCTGGGGATATGTAAACAGGTATCGACTCCCCTTTATAGAGCACCAAATGGCAGACTACAGCATGATTCCACTGAAGTCCAACTTGGGGTTCCAGTGAGTTTATGGGGTTTACTTCCAGAGCATGGGGGAGGGGTTACATACAAAAGTATGGTGACCCCAGAGCATCCACACCAGAATGTCTTGCCCCAGCATGAATCATGAATTCCCCACAGCTGCCCAGATGGAGTCCCCACTTCAGTTGTCCTTTCCCAGACTTGCATCTTCTGAGGCCACAAGGCCATGTGACATGCCGAAGGCCAGGAATCTCATGTGATAGCTAATGACTCTCCCATTCCCTCCTTCATCACCAACAGTCAACAAGCCCGATCTTGGGAGATCTCTTGCAAGAAAGCATGGCTGTTCTGATGAAGATGAAAGATACTACGTTCAGAGGATGGCTCTCTATAACACTCAGTGAAGGAGAAGGGCCGTGGCCAAGAAAGGAATACAAGCAGAAAACTGGAGGCAGGAACTGAAGCAGGGACCAGAGGAATGCTGCTCACTGGCTTCCTCCCATTGCTTTCTCATCTTCTCTGGGCTACCTGTCAGGTACCTCCCATGTCAATCATTAACCAAGAAAATGCCCTTACACAGACTTGCCTACAGGCCAATATGCTGCCAGAAATTTCTCGGTTGAGGTTCCCTCTTCTCATGTAAATTTAGTTTGTGTCAATTTGAGAAAAACTCACCTGCAGAGGTATGCTGAGCCCATAATTGTTGTCACTAGCATGGATTCTTTCTCCAAACATCCAATGACATCTCTTGCTTTGAGGTATACTTACATCTAGTAACAAGATGACAACAACTTTCCTCTGGCTGGCACATCTAAGTTGAAGTTTCTATCCTTAGTCTACAAAACTGCCTGGGATGCCTCTTAAGCACATATTGTTGATTTTCTTGGTTGGTTGGACTAGCTAGTCAAGTGGTTCTCAATCTGTGGGTCATGGCTCCTTGGAGGCCAAACAGCTCTTTCACGGGGTCATCTAAGACTGTCAGAAAACATAGATATTTATATTATGATTCATAACAGTAGCAAAATTACAGTCATGAAGTAGCAACAAAAATAATTTTACGGTTGGGGGGTCACCACAACATGAGGAGCTGTATTAAAGGATCACAGCATCAGGAAGGTTGAGGACCACTGCTGTAGTCTATGCACATATGTGATGTGATTGTTAATAATATCTGGGCTTTAAGTCAGCCACCTATTTGTTTGCTGTTTGATGAACTGTCTCATTCTGCATATCCTATCTTTCCTTGCTTGGTTTCCATAAGCCTTATTGTAGTGATACTTTGGGTTAACAAATAAAGCTTGCTGGAAGTTCAGAGTGCAGAGCTAAGCCCCTGGAAGCCAGGCAGTGATGGCACACACCTTTAATCCCAGGACTCAGGAGACAGAGGCAGACAGATCTCTGTTAGTTCAAGGCCATCCTGAACTGCACAAAATTGATCCAATCTAAAAGAAAAACAGAGCTCACATAAAGGTGATCTCAGCACTTGGGATCACAGGGCTTTAATCCCAACATTAGGGAGGTGGAGACAGGAGTGATGTGGGTGGGCAGAGAGAGAGAAATAAAAGGTGGGAGGAGACAGGAGCTCAGTGCAGACTGAGGATGCAGTCTAGGGATGCAGTCTGAGGACAGGATTGCCTGATGGGGAACCTCCTTCAGCCAATGGCCTTTGAGAGGCTGGACCAGGTTGGGCGTGGCCTTGGGTATCAAAAAGTTGCACTGCCCTCAACTGGTGTTCTCTCTATCCTTTCTTACCTGGATGCTGGGTTTGGTTCCTATTCCCCATTTGTACAGAGACCTGTGATCTGTGTGTTCCTTCTAAAAGAAGAACCCCTTTATTATACTCAATTCTGAGCTAGTGAGAGATTATTTTATTCGTCTTCACCTTCAATCGCCTTTTTGGTCTGAACATTGGTAGAGGTAAGAACTCTAGTGGCGGGCTGTGCTGCTTCTCTGATCCCTCAGCTTTCACCCGCTGATAGCTGACTCTGAGTTTCTATTATTAAGAACAATTAGAACTTGTGCCACACCTTCTAGTGTCTCTAGAGAGACAGAGAGACAGAGACACACACACACACACACAGAGAGAGAGAGAGAGAGAGAGAGAGAGAGAGAGAGAGAAATAAAAATATAAATACATCTTCCTTTTTTAAGAGTTGACACTAACCTTCCAGAACCAATACACTTACTAAATGGGCAAACCCTGGGGACCCTGGCCCAGGGCTTTGATTATATACGCACTGGCTCTTCTCTGGTAAGAGGGCTCAGAAAACTTAAGTGAGATAGAGTCCTTCTGGTTTAAGTTCCCCCGTCTCTAACATGTTAAGCCCCAACTCAACACCTTCCAAGAAAGACACACATCAACTGTGCATACACACACATGCATTTGCCAGCACATACACCCCTCTGGTAGGAAAATGCTAGCAGCTGCCCAAGAGGTGATTGATGCAGTTCAACCCCACCCCCACCTCAGCCAGCCTTTGCCACCCCAACAATGCAGAGCCCTTAAAAACACATTAGAGAACCTTGCTGGCGTTGAAAGAATTGCTCATTTGTGTTTACAACTTATAAACCCAGTCATAGCTGTGTGCTTAGACCATTACATTCATTCACACAAATACAGTGCCTGCTTCTATTTTGCTGAAACTAACCATTCCCTGAGATTTTACAATTCACTAGCATTAATTGGCAAAATTGAATTCTTCCAGCATGAATGGAGATAAATGACTCTCATTATTTAATCAGCAGAGGACCAAGGGCTCTGCACACAGATGCTATGACCACAGGGGTTTGCCAGGACATGTAGGAGCTGCTTCTTGCTTCATTCAAGCGCAGACAAATAAGACAAGATTGGCAGGCACTGGTGGCAAATAGCCTACGGGTTACCTTGGCTGGCCAAGACAGAGCCCAGCTCAGGACCCCCTAAGGATGGTGTTTTGCTTTTTGCTGTTGCTGTTGTTGCTGCTGTTGTTTGGGTATTTGGGGGGAGGGGCAGATTTCTAACACATGACTGAGAAGACATAATGGGATGACCAGGGACATAGAGATGTCTGAATCCCAGTACTTCCTTTTCTCTAGATATCACATCCAGAAAATTCCTGTGAAATTTCAGCAAAGCATAAGCCGAACATTACCAACTATTATAGTTTTGGTATAAAATGTTTTTCAAAAGGCTGTGCACCGAAGGTTTGCTTCCCGCTGGTGGCACCATCTGAGAAAGTTCTACAACTAAGACACAGGGGGCCTGTTCTTAAGCGCTGTCTCGTATCCCAGCTCTCTTTCTTTTTCTGTCTCTCTCTTCCTCTCTCTGTCTCTCTCCATCTCTGCCTCTCTGTCTCTCTCTGTCTCTGTCTCTCCCTCTTTGCTTCCCACCCTTTGTGGGCTGTACAGCCCCACTGTCATCACGTTCTGACTCACCGCGACCCAGACTCAACACAGCCAAGGACTGGGAACTGAGCTCTCTGGAACTGCAAATGGAAATCAATCCTTCCTCAAGTTGTTTATGCCAGACATTTTGTCTCAGCAACAAAAACCCCAATACACACTTTGATAAGCCTGTCTCCCAACTCCACGCCTAGGCCTGAGGGGACCAGGCTGTGTCTAGACACTCGCCACACAATAGGTACTCAGTAAGAGAAGAGCAGGAAAAAGAGAGGGAGACAAAGCATTGGCCTATCCCACCTGATCAAGCGGCCAATGCTGCACGGATGCTGTAAGGCAACACACGGGGCCAAAGACCCGCAAGAGACACTCAGGTTCTTCTGTGAGTGAGCAGACGGGCTGCTATGCTGCTGTGGTTGGGTTCTCAAGATGGCGTCAGGCCTATCGTGTGGAAAAACAGGCTCCTGGGCAATCTCTTTCCACAGCAGGTAGCAGAAAAGTGAACTCCAAGATAAACCACCCCCGCATGTTTAAAGCTTCTAAACCACACACACACACACACACACACACACACACACATTGAGCAAAGTCATAGGACCAAGTACGACATCAAGTGGGGGAGGGGAGGGACTTTTCCCTCTGCCCCAAAGAGATGTGCCATTAAGTGTGTGTGCCTCAGACACATGGGTGGAGTAAAGAGAAGACAGCAGAGGGAAAGGCTAAGAGCCAGATTCAAAAGCCAGGCTGCCTGACTGAACCTCACTAAGACTGTGAGCTTGGGGAAGAGACTCAAAGGTCCAGTGCCTTGGGCTCACCACCTGTCAAATGGACCTAAGAATAGCAACTGTTCCTGAGGGTTGTAGAAGGACGGAGGGAGGGAGACAGGGGGATAGCTGATAACAGAGGGAGAGATGGATTGATAAACAGTCAGGTGGATGGTGGATAGATGAATAGGCGAATGGATAGATGATAGATAGATAGATGATAGATAGATAGATGATTAGATAGATAGATGATTAGATAGATAGATAGATAGATAGATAGATGATTAGATAGATAGATAGATAGATAGATAGATAGATAGATAGATAGATGATTAGATAGATAGATAGATAGATAGATAGATGATAGATAGATAGATAGATAGATAGATAGATAGATAGATGATTAGATAGATAGATAGATGATTAGATAGATAGATAGATAGATAGATAGATAGATGATAGATAGATGATTAGATAGATAGATGATTAGATAGATAGATAGATAGATGATTAGATAGATAGATAGATAGATGATTAGATAGATAGATAGATAGATAGATAGATAGATAGATAGATAGATAGATAGAATGATAAACAGATGACAGATGATAGATAGGTTAATGGATGGATGAATGATAGCTATATGGATAGATGATGGATGGACAGATAGATGAATGGATAGATAAATATCAAATAGAAAATAGACAATGGGTGGATATATACATAATAGATGGATAGATTAGCTAGATTGTTGATGAATAATTTAGATTACATAGATAGATGATTGACTGAAACAGACAGATATCTCCTAGTCGCTTGTCTCCCCTTGAGTTGAATTTTCTTCCAGAAAACTCCAAGTGCTTCCCAGCCCCCAGCCTCACCTACCCGCACCTCATGAGGCCAGATTCTTCCCAACTGGTCCACATCCCTCGTCTTTTTCATACAATCCTTTTATGAGCCCCTGGTACAGCTGCAGCTGCAGTGGTCACTCAAAGTCCCTTGAATGTCGGGCTCTCCGTCGGCACTACAGCCCCAGGCTGACATTGAAGCAAGCATCCCCAAAGTCATTGTGCCCATGAATAGGGCGTCTCCGTGATGGATGGCTGCAGGCCTGAGCTGCAGCACGCTGCCTGGACTATCCATCTCCCCCTAGGAGCCAGAGTACAGTCATGAAGATAAAGGGCACACTGTGGGAGTCTCAGGCATGCCACAGTTCCCACGTGGGCCTCAGCTGCAGCTGAGCTCCCTTCCAGGCTGAATCCAGACAAAGCCTTGCAGTCATACGTGACCAGTGCCACAGCCTGGTCCAGCAGGCCAGCCCCACAGAAAACTCAAGCTCAGATGGCTGATCTTGTCATTGCTGAACTGCCTCTGGAAGGTCAAGTCAACTTAACTGAAGCACGATTAATAAAAACTCTGGGTCAGAAATTGGGGTTCAACCTGAAGATCCAAAAAGCAAAACAGCCAGCCACCACCTCTTACCTCGACGTCAGTGTGAAATGGTGATCCTGCCTCTTGGAATCTCAGAAGGAGGCTGTGTCTCAGAGCTGCCTCTCTCCGTCTTAGATTCCTCTACTAGGGCTGGGGTTAAAGGTGTGCACCACTGTCATTAAGGGGATGCACCACCCGGTTTCTATGACAACTAGTGTGGCTACTGGGATTAAAGGTACCATAATCTGGTCCGTAAGGCTGGCCAGTGGTTTATTGGAGACAGGGTTTTCTTTGTAATTTTTGGTGCCTGTCCTGACCAGGCTGGCCTCGAACTCACAGAGACCTGCCTGCCTCTGCCTCCCGAGTGCTGGGATTAAAGGCGTGTGCCACCACCGCCCAGCCAGTGGGACGGTTTTACTCTCAGGTCTTCAGGCAATCTTTATTAAGATACAGTTGAAACACCACTACAGTTAACAAACACACAAATGAATTTCCAGGACAAGCTGGGGTCAGTTTGGGGACTGAAAAGGCGTGAGAATCCATGCTTGGAGAGCCCTTTCCCCAACAGCAGAGCAGAAAACTACATGAAAGATCAGAGTATGGTGTCTAGTTTACCTTAGAGCCCCTCACCTGGAACATCACACACCCACCCCCACAATACACAGAGCCCCCACCATCACCCTCACATAGAACCTTGATAAATGGATATCATATTCATGTTTATATCTAGATATATTATCACATGCCTATAATCCCAGCACTCGGGAGGCAGAGGCTGGAGCAGCAAAAGTTTCCATCAAAACTAGGCTGCATAGCAAGACAAAAAAAATACTTTTCATATTTTCTTATGTGAGTCACACACTGCAAACCATTTTGTTCCAGACATAATGAATTTCTAAACTCCATTTCCAATTATATTCAATTATAATTTGTAGTCACAAATCAGGGAGGGGGCTAGGGAGATGACAGCTCACTGAGTGAAATGTGTCACACAGGCACACATGCCCGAATTCGGATTCCCCAGCACCCACATTAAGTAGCCATCTGTGGTAGTGCACACCTGTAATCCCGGTGCTGGAGAGAGGAGACTGGAGGATCCCTGGGGTCCGTTGACTGACGTAACTCAGTTGGCAGGCTCTAGGCCAGTGAGAGGGGGACCTTGCCTTAAAAAGTAAGGTGGGCAACAGCTGTAGAAGACACCTGACATTGATCTCTGGCCTGCACACACACAACACACACATGTGCACACACACAACACACTCATGTGCACACACACATAACACACACATGTGCACACACATAACACACATGTGCGCACACACAACACATGTGCACACACAACACACATGTGCACACACATAACACACATGTGCACACACAACACACACATGTGCGCGCGCACAACACACACATGTACACACACATAAACACAAGCATAGCAAAAAAAACATAAAATTAAGGCAGGCATGGGCATAGAAGCAGCGCTGATTTTGAACACCCTTGGAAAAGTCACGGACCCTTCTAAACCTCAACAAACACACGGGGAGAGAAAGAATTCCCAGAGCTATGGGCTCAAGGAGATGAAATCCAGAGTGCCTGGTGCATATTGGATCCTCAGAGAAAGCTGTGGCTGTCGCTGACATTGGCGTTACTGTGGACGCCATCCACGATCCAATAAGACGGAGTTAGAAGAAGTGGCAGAATGGACCCGCCCCTTTTGGCCCGTGCAATGGGGAAGCCCTTTAGGGAAATGCACACATGTTGTGCTAGCTCAGGGCGTTCCCAAACTGCGTGCAGGAGTCTGATCTCTGTGCAGACTGAGCAGTGAGGCCTCTCTTGACTCGCCACACACACACGCACCCTGGTTCCTTTGTATGTGCAGCTCACTAGGTCAAGGCTAAGTTGAGGCTCTGAACACTTAGATGGATGGGAGGGAACCTATCAGGAATCTAACTAAGCTCTGTCATACCCCTGGCCCTTGAATATCCTGCCAGCTCATTCCCACTGCAGTGCCTTTGCCCATGTGCTGGGATGCCCACAACTCTCTGATCTTTTCCTGCTTTAACTGCTATATGACGTCTCTCTATGCAAATGTATTTGCTTTTCCTTTCCCATCAACACGAGCCCCATGAGGGCAGGGACCATCTCGGCCTTGTGCTCACTCTGTCCCCCACTCCTAGAAAGTACATGGCTCAAAACTGAAGAGCCCAGAGCCGGGGGAACAAAAAGATGGCAAAGTTGAGATTTGAACCAACATGCACCCAAAGCAGTCTGGGGCTTGGTAATACAGACCCCTGAATACCTACACCTAAGTCAGCTGGGCAGGATCTGAATCACCTAGAAGACAAATCTCTGGGCATGTTTGAGGGAATTTTTAGTAGGGCTAAGGAGGGAGGGTCTGCCTGAAATGTGGGCAGCGCCATTCCCTAGGCTGGTGTCTTAGAGCGAATGAAGGGAGAGAGCCACCTGAGCATTCCCTAGGCTGGTGTCTTAGAGCGAATGAAGGGAGAGAGCCACCTGAGCATTCCCTAGGCTGGTGTCTTAGAGCGAATGAAGGGAGAGAGCCACCTGAGCATTCCCTAGGCTGGTGTCTTAGAGCGAATGAAGGGAGAGAGCCACCTGAGCACCAGTGCTCACCCTCTCTGATTCCTGACTGCAGGTGTGGTGTGACCAGTCACCTCAGACTCCTGCCACCACACCTTCCCACCGGGAGACCCTGTGCCCTCGCTGGGATCTTTGAAGAAACCTTTCCTCCCTTTTCAGTTCCTCCCATCAGATGTTTTTCTGCGACAATGAGAACACACGGCTTTCTGAATGGATCTGCAGAACAGCCTGGCCCTGCCTGAAAACAGCTCCCCGAACTTCTGTGACCCCTTCACAACCCATCACCCTCAGCTGTGTCCTACACAGAACAGTCTCTAGGCCCATTGTAAGGTCCCAGGTGACCCTTCAGCTCCCCAGGGTCCTTCTCCTATCAATCAGGACTGGATTCCTCATAAGAAAGGTGGCCAGACCATCCCACGGGTCCATGAGTCTCAGCACCTTGACATTATCTTTCTATTATCAAACCCCATGACCACACCAGGCTTGATTAGCAAAGGTATCTGAAAAGAACACAAAATCCAATCAACACAGAGAAATAATCTTCCATAGACACTGAATCGTGGCCTCTCTTCAT
Source organism: Arvicola amphibius (assembly GCF_903992535.2). NCBI lineage: Eukaryota > Metazoa > Chordata > Mammalia > Rodentia > Cricetidae > Arvicola > Arvicola amphibius. The sequence continues at coordinate 9,749,778 of NC_052052.2, read as the reverse complement.
CGGTGCAAGACCATACATCAGAAGCAGGTCCCACATAAAGGACTTCTAAGGAAACAATGGGTTAAAAGGCCCACGCTTTACTTAAGCAACTTTAAAACCAACGTTTATTTAAAATATATTATTTTGCAGAGGTTTTTTTCCCTTTAAACAAAACAACAATATTAACCTTTGGAATGGAGTGAAATTTTTTAGATGATTAATGTTTCTCATCTCCTTAGCTATTCCCTTTGAAGCCCTAACTTAGAAAAATAGCAAATGAAGGGGACACTATTTGAACTGTCACCTCAATATTAAATACACTCCGTCACTCTAGCCGGTGCTTTGTCACCTTAAGAGACTGATTCGTGCTTGGGAGAATTTACGGTCATTTATTGCAGACATGTACTAGAGTTCCCGAGAGATGAACCCTTAAAATGAAGATAAATCTTCTTCTCTCATTTTCAGATCCGGGTTAGTTCTCATTAATAACGAGGACCTGTCAGTGATGCCTTAATCAGGACCCAGGGTCATTCCCCCTCACCTGCACACATCTTTGTGCTGAAGGGACTTGAAACAGGAAAGCAGCAGGGAGAGTCAAGAGACCCAGAAGTCCCAGGGGCTTAGACATTGCTTCCTTCTTAGGATAACACTGAGTTGGAACATTCCAGACTGAGAAAGGAAAATCCCCGTCACACAGGCCGGGATGCCACCAGACTAAAAGTCAGTGGCCCTTGTTCTCCAAGTGACTGTCCAGCTAAGGAGGAGAGCCAGGCTAGTGTGTCACCATCCTGTACTCAAGCTGATTGAGAAACTTGATGTCCTAGAGAACTAAGGGCAGAGGAAGGTGCACAAGGAATGAGAGGAAGCAGGCCTCTAACCCAGTGTATAGGAGACTCTTCCTGAGAAGCGACTGAAGCCTCATTTTAATGCTGAGTAAAATCTGAGGGGGGGGGCAGCTAGACTCTTTAAAGGGCTAGAGAGATGGGTGAGGTACAGTGCCTGCCCTGGAAGCATGAAGGTCTGAACCGGAGTTGCATTCCCTGGGGTCACATAAAAAAGCCAGGTGTGGCAATGCATGCTGGGAATCCCTGGGCTGGGGAGGCAGAGATGGAAGGTTCCCTGGAACTTGCTGGCCGGTCAGTCAACCTCCATCAGTGAATTCCAAGCATTGCTCTTTCCTTAACTGTCACCAACCCCAAACCCTCAGAAACAGACCCTGTCTCCAAACAACAATGAAATCAATAAAGTAGAAAGCAATTGTAGAAGAGCCTTGATCTCTACATGCACATGTACACGTGCACACAGCTACACACTCCTGCGCGCGTGCGCACACACACACACACACACACACACACACAGAGAGAGAGAGAGAGAGAGAGAGAGAGAGAGAGAGAGATAGAGAGAGAGAACCAGACTCTTCAAACAGAAAAATGAAGGTGAGGATACCATGGTGGAAATCAAACCGGTCGTGCTCCCCACACTCTGCCTCAGCCCCTGCCAAATCTCAACCATCTTGGCCAACTACTCCCCCACACTCAGGGTATCCTCAAACTCAGAATCAACTCCTGCACCTTTTCTCCACACAAACCCAATCCCCTCTTGTTCTCTCTTACCTATATACAATCTCTCAGAAATGCTATGGGCATTACATTCTTTTTCAAGACAGGGTTTCTCTGTGTGGCTCTGGCTGTCTTAGAACTTGTTCTGTGGACTAGGCTGGCCTCAAACTCACAGAGATCTGCCTTCCTCTGCCTCTCTGAATGCTGGGATTAAAGGTGTGATCATCTCAAGCAGCAGTCTTGAGGCTATTCTGGATGTAAAACTCAGAGGAAACTCCAACAGAGGCCCTCTAAAATGTTGAATCACCTATCGGAGATTTTTCAGAGGGTTTTCCTTAATCAAACCTTATTTTTCTTAACCCAGAAGGAATCCACAACCTCTCATTTCCTGCAGAAACAAAAGCAAAACCTCTTATCCAAAGTAACATATCTTTTGACTTAAATTTTGAAGTCAAGGCATTTTCAAAATATATAGAGAGATGTTGGGTTAATCCAGCAGCATTTACAATCAAATATCTTTTAGCAACTGTTGCTAAATTCAAAGACAACACAATAACATACACTATCCAGACTCTCTGGGTCTTTTCCATCTTTACATGGCTGTATTTAAAGCTCTATTTCTTTTATTTTTATTTTTAATTTTTTTGAGACAGAGTTTCTCTATTTCTTTGGATGTCCTGGAACTCACTCTGTAGACCAGGCTGTCCTTGAACTCACAAAGAGCCACCTGTCTCTGCCTCCCAAGTGCTGGGTTAAAGCCACTCTTACTTTTTTCTTTTTAGGACTTTATCATTTTTCTTTTCTTTTCCAAGCCTACGTGTATTCTTAAATACACTGTAAACTGTTTAGAGGGGGTTTTTTGGTCTGAATCTATCTTTATTATATATCTTTCTTTTTCTGACCACATGAGTCTTTAATTTGCTAAGCGATGTGGCTAGTATTAAAGTCGTGGATTTGACGGCTGTATCCACCCCATTCCTTAGCTTTCTGAGAATCTAGCTTCATGGCAGAGGTACTGGCAGGAGCCATGTTTATTGCCTCAACTCTATGGAGTTTCAAGGTTCCTGCCACCACCAAGAAGCATGTTGTCAGCTATTCATAAACACCATTCAAGTGCTAGGTGGTGGGGCCTCTTAAAAGAGCTGCAAGGTTTTTGCAGCTAAAGCTGAGTCAGGAATCGTTTCTTAAATGAGACCCACTTGCCTCTAGGAAACAGAGTCCACCTGAGAAAATGTTGCTACAAAGAAGCTGTGCTTAACTCTGTTCTTTTTGTGTCGAGAATTCCTTTCCAAACTCTCTCACATTTTAAGTGGATTTAGTTGTCAACATTGGTGCCATTTTGTTGACAGAAGTTTCTGTCCCACCCAGTCCTACAGTCATTCAGTCCCAAAGAAATACACAGAGGTCTACATTAATTATAAACTGGTTGGCCTATTAGCTCAGGATTCTTATTAACTCTTATATCTCAAAATAACCTATAATTCTTGTCTGTGTTAACCGCATGTCTTGGTACCTTTTATCAGTGAAGCATTCTCATCTTGCTTCCTCTTGGTCTGAGTAATGACTACAGACTAAGCCCTTCCTCTTCCCAGAAGTCTCCTGTTCTGGTTGCCCTGCCTATACTTCCTGGATGGCTACTGGCCAATCAGCATTTTATTAAACCAATGCAAGTGACAAATCTTTCCAAGGTACAAAACCAGTGTCCCACAGAATTCTACAACTCATAAACATATTCAGTAATGTAGCAAAATATAAGATTAACTCAAAATAAATCAGTAGCCTTCCTTTACACAGATGATAAATGGGCTGAGAAAGAGAAACATCATCCTTCATAATAGCCACAGATAACACAAAATATCTTGAAGTAACTCTAACCAAACAAGTAGAAGACCTGTATGACAAGAACTTTAAATCTTTGAAGAAAGAAATTGAAGGAGACACCAGAAAATGGAAAGATCTCCCATGTTCCATGTTCATTTTAACATAGTAAAAATGGCAATCTCACCAAAAGCAATCTACAGATTCAATGCAATGCCCATCAAAATCCCAGTAAAATTCTTCACAGAATACTCAACTTCATACAGAAAAACAAACAAACAAACAAAAACAGGATAGCCAAAGCAATTCTGTACAATAAAAGAACTTCCGAGGCATCACAATCCCTGACTTCAAACTCTTCTACAGAGCTACAGTACTGAAATCAGCCTGGTATTCACATAAAAACAAACAGGAGGACCTAAATCAAAAGCCCAGATATCAGTCCACATATCTATGAACACCTGATTTTTGACAAAGGAGCAAAAAATATAAAATGGAAAAATAAATCATATTCAACAAATGGTGTTGGCATAACTGGATATCAACATGTAGAAGAATGAAAATAGATCCATATCTATTACCATGAACAAAACTCAAGTCCAAATGGATCAAGGACCTCAACATAAAACTAACCACACTGAACCTCATAGAAGAGAATGTAGAAAGTACACTTGAAAGCATTGACACAAGAGATCACTTTCTAAACATAACCCCAGTAGCACAGACACTGAGAGAAACAATTAATAAATGGGACCTCCTAAAACTGAGAAGCTCATGTAAAGCAAAGGACATGGTCAACAAGACAAAATGGCAGCCTACAGAATGGGAAAAGATCTTCACTAACCCCACATCAGACAGAGGTCTGATCTCCAAAACATACAAAGAACTCAAGAAATTAGTCATCAGAAGAACAAAGAATCCAATAAAAAATGGGGTACAGACCTAAACAGAGAACTCTTAACAGATGAATCTAAAATGGCTGAAAGAAACTTAAGGAAATGCTTGACATCTTTAGTCATCAGAGAAATGCAAATCAAAACAATTCGGAGATTTCATCTTATACCTGTAAGAATGGCCAAGATCAAAAACACTGATGACAACTTATGCTGGAGAGGTTGTGGGGTAAAGGGAACACTCTTCCACTGTTTGTGGGAGTGAAAACTAGTACATCCCCTTTAGATTTCAGTAGGTCGATTTCTCAGAAAATTAGGAAACAACTTTCCTCAAGTCCCAGCAATACTACTTTTGAGTATATACCTAAAGGATGCTCAATCATACCACAAGGACATGTGCTCAGCTATGTTTATAGAAGCATTGTTTGTCATAGCCAGAACCTGGAAACAACCTAAATACCCTTCAACCAAAGAATGTATAAGGAAAATGTGGTACATTTACACAATGGAGTACTACACAGCAGAAAAAGATAATGACATCTTGAAATTTGCGGGCAAATGGATGGATCTAGAAAGCATCATATTGAGTGAGGCAACCCAGAATCTGAAAGACAAATATCATATATACTCACTCATAAGTGGCTTTTAGACATAAAGCAAAAAAAAATGCTGCCCACAGTTCACAATCCCAGAGAACCTAGACAACAAAGTGTATCCTAAGAGAGACATACATGGATCTAATGTACATAGGAAGTAGAAAAAGGTAAGATCTTCTAAGTAAATTAGGAGTTTGGGGCCATAAGAGAGGGGAGGAGGAGTGATGGGGAAAGCCTTGTTAACCAATAATCTTTAAGAGGTGGGTCTTAGTTAAGGCAAGGCTTCACTGGGACCCAGGTTAAAAGGTGTACACCTCCCTGTGTGCCCTCTCTGTGCCTTTTCCCACAGGACTTTGCTGTGCTTGGATTTCTCATTTCCTGTTTCCTGGGTTTTCCCCTTATAATAAATAAAATATAATTGTTTTATCCTTAACTAGCCTGGTTATTTCCACAGAGGAGAAGGGAGAGGAAGGAACAGAAGTGGAGAAAATATATAGCTCAATAAAAACAATTTAAAAAAATTTTTAATGCCTCATAAACATGGACACACGCCAATCTGATCTTGGCAATTCCTCAAACGAGTCTCCTCTTCCCCGGTCAGTAGGTTTGTGTCAAGTTGAGCAGTTGCTAGAGTCGAAGCCCTGGGTATCTCCTAAGTGCTGGCCAATGCTCAAGGCACTAAACTCCAGAAGTGAGATGGCAACCAGTACGCAAAACCATGCCAAGGAGGCCAGACTTCCGCACAGACCTCAAGTCTTGGCATGAGCCCCTGCTGCTGACTCTAGAGGATAGAAAGCCAGCCCCAGCCAGACAGGGTGTTCTCAAGCCAGTGGCCACACACTGCCTCTTCGGCTCCTGGTGCTGTGACTTGCTGAGTCACTGCTTCTCAGGGTGACAAATGACTTTGGAGTTGTAAATCTGGGAGCAGAAGTGGTCCCAGGCTCTGCTTTGCTAAGACTCTCATCTGTCCAACTCAGGACAGTATGAGCAGACACTCAGAGCTCAGCCCAGCAAGCAGCCCTGCTAGACAGTAAGGAGACACTTCCCAAATGAAGCCTTCCCTGGGAGGCAGGTGTGGGGCGCTAGAGCTACTGGTATTTGTGAGCCACCCAGCCAGGAACCCAAACTTAGTATGGTGGTTTGAATGAGAAGCCCCCCCCCCCATAGGCTTATATATTAGTTGGCAGAACTGCTTGGAAAGGAGTGGGTGTGGTCTTGTTAGAGTAGGTGTCACTTGATGAAGGAGATGTGTCACTGGGGTGGGCTTTGAGGTTTTAAAAGCACACTAGGCCCAGTCTGTCCATCTGTCTGTCTCTGTCCATCTGTCTGCCTGTCATGACATACAGATCATGTAAGCTTACAGCTACTGCCAGAGCACCATGCCTGTCTGCCTGCTGCCGTGATTCCTGCCATGATGGTCATGGAGTCGCCCTCTGAAACTGTAAGCCAGCCCCGGATTAAATGCTTCCTTTTATAACTTACCTTGGTCATGGTGTCTCCTCACAGTAATAAACTAAGACACTTGGGCCTTCTGCAAAAGCAGCAAGTGCTTTTAACTGCTAAGCTATCTCTCTAGCCACGCCCAACTTATTTTTTGAGACTATGCAAAGGCAAGTCAACAAAAGAAAATCTACTTTTCTGATCAATGACACTGGGATGAGGAGCGCCCACAGAAATGATTCCATTAAAAAGAGCGCGTAGAACTCCTCCAGAGGACCTGAGCTGGATCCCAGCACCCATATCAGTGGCTCACAATTACCTGTAGCTCAAGCTCTGGGGAGTCAATGCCTCTAGCCTCCGTGAGCACCTATACTCATGTGCATACACACACACATAATACAAAAAATAAAATAAATCTTTTTTTTAAAAAAAAAAATGAATGAAACTCACAGTCAGTGCTTCCAAAACAGCCAAAACTCCACCATAAGGGAAGAGGTCAGGGCAGAGTTTATGTCTGGGAAAAGCTGGGTATAGAGACCAAAAGGAGGTATGAGAAGGATGCCCAACATACTGCCAGCCTCAGTGAATGGATTGGATCTGCACAGGCATAGACCCTGCGAGGACCCAATGGATGCCAGCTGTAGCATACACCACAGTTCAGTTTGAAGTTCCCATTCCTAGGTCCCCTGCATTGATAAAGGTCAGTTCCTGAGCATCAACTTGGCATCGACAGAACACACACACACACACACACACACACACACACACACACACACACTGCTCAGTAAGCTTGCAGTGAGACTCAGGCTTCATCATTTCAAGAGTGAAGCTGAAAGTTTGCATGTTAAACTCCTGAAGCCGATACCAAAAACTGAGTCAAAAGACTATTCTAGGAAGAATTGTTCCCACCAAGGTCCCTTGTGTGGCAAAGAAGACTTGGATTGAAAATGTTTCTGTGTGCCCACCAATAGAAGATCTGGATCTCACTGATTGGGTCTGGCTGGCTGGTCAGTAAGCCCCAGGGATCCTCCTGTCTCTATCTCCCCAGACGGAGTTACAGATATGTACTTGTGATGTCCAACTTTTTATATGGGTGCCTGGGATCCAGACTCAGGTCTTCATGCTTGCATGACAAACATTTAAGCAACTGAACTATTTCCCCCGATCATTCCCTAATTCCTGAGTGAACCAAAAGAATAGCTGTGGGGAACGGCTCCTCTCACAAGGCATGGGGCTCATTTATCAGGGACACTTCACTGAGCAAAGCTCAGAAGGTCCCACTGGCTGCCTTCTGGCCCCAACGTGGCTCCACAGTTCTATTTCCAAAGGCCAGTGGCCACAAAGGAACTTTTGTTTGAATTGGGGACACCCAGGGTGGTACCACCACTTGACACAGTAGAGTTCTAATGACCGCTTAGCACTCAAGGGACCGAACTGCAGTAGCTGGAGCCTCCTTGGCTGGAGGCCTCCAGTCCAAAGCAGTTTCAGATGCCTCAGCCAGCTTTGTGCAGGGGAGTGTGCGGTTCCTCAAAGTCCCCCTAAAAGTCCCACGACCTTGTTCATCAGTAGCAAAGGAGAGGGGCTGTCCTTCATGCTAGAGAAGGCAAGAGTGTCTTTCTCTGCCATAAGAACACATGTTAACACCACTAGCTTTTTGAATAACCCCAGTTACTGGCCTCCTGGAGAGAAACTGTGTCTCTGGCATGAAACAACATCCAAGAACTCTGTAACAGGAAGAAAAGCTGATTGGCTGCTAAAACCTGGTTGGTGTTTTCTTTAAATTGTTAAGTTTCTACAGGTCAGCTAGAAGCAAAGGCTGTCTTTGCCTGTCTTATATCCTTTCCTTAATTGACCCACACAGCGCGCGCACATGTGAAGGCTAGAGGTCAACCCCAGATATCATTCCTCAGACACCACCCATCTTGTTTTCCAAGACCTGGTCACATCTCCCTGCCATGAACTTATTGATCTAGCTAGGCTGGCTGGCTAGTGAGCCCCAGGGATCCACCTGTCTTTATCTCCTCAGTGCTGGGATTACAAGCGTGTACCCCCGTATCAGTCCAGCTCCTTCTGCCCCCAGCCTGACCCGGGTTACTAACTTGCGCATGGACTTGCTTTCTTTATACTGGGCATCGGCTCTAGTTTGGGAAGAGGACATCTCATTCTTGTGATGAACAATAGTCATATAGCCTCACGTGGTCTGGCCACACTGGTCATCATCCAAGTTCAAGGGAACACGGGGAGTGCAGCTTGGAAAAGCTGTCCCCAGGCCATGGAGATTACTATCTTTTTTTATTGTGTCTTTCTGGATAAGGGAAACTGCATGATGCCAGTCATCATCATTCCAGGGCAATCTATGCACAAAGGTAGCACACTTTTCAGAAGAGCCTTGATGGAGCCCTGCCATTCCTCCAGTTGTCACTGGGCTGAGAGTACCAGGGAGTGGTCTTCTCTGCTGCTTTGGTCTCAGAGAATTTAGGTTCTAGAATCTACTCTACCCAACTCCTGGCTCATCTCTCAGGAGCTGTTCACCTTCACGGAATGGGGAGACATGAGCCCACCAATCAACCAGTCTCCAGGACTGCAGTGTGGAACACAAAGTATACTTCCAGCCATGAAGAAACTTAGGGTGTGTACTAGGTGATGACGACCCGAGAAATACCGCCGGCTCTAAAAACACTCGCAGTTAAGGTTTGAGCTACCAGCAGAAGGTGGCGGCACATCAAGAGACAGGAACCAATATCACACACGTAAGCTGTTTCCTCCCTCTGAGCCAAAAGCTGCTCTCATCCCTCCAAGGCATTACCCAAGGACACTGGGTGTTTGGCTTTGCAATGACTGGACAGTCTCCATTCCCCCTAAAGAACTACGAGACGCATGACACAGCCTCTGACTCAGTTTGCTTGGCTGTCCCTAGGAAGGAAACTTTGGACCAGGACAGAATGTCCCAAACCCACTCAGCTCACAGCAAGAGTCAGCTCCAGGCTTGGTCCTGCTCTGGTCTTGGTGTTGTCCACTGGCACACAGTAAGTGCCTGAGAAACCCGCGGGTGGATGTCCTGTGTAGTGGCTGGAGCAAAAGGGACAGACAGCTTCAAGGTCTGTCACGAGCAGTCACATGGAGTTGCCGTTGGTGAAATAGGAGGGAAAAAAAGCCATGATCAGTCACACGCAAAACCAAGAGACACAGATGGGAGTGAACACAGGCCAACAGAAAATCAAGATGAAGCAACGAGAGAAGCTTGGGCCAGTCCTGTGATAGCACACACTGGGTCTTACGAACTTAAGCAAAGCCTAGCTTTTCTGTCCCAGAGGGAAGGAGAAGCGTCACCTCCTGACCGCAGCCAGTACCCACACCTCTGTGTCCTCAGCCTCTAGCCCCTGGAAGCAGTCCTGTTCAGGAGGTGAACATCTTCTCTCCAGCCTGGAGATCCTTTGGAATATCTTATTTTCAGAGGACAGATACGATGGAACAATGCGGAGAGGAAACAAGTCTACGTGCTGTTTAGAAATAAAGTGGACATCCTTGTACACATAAAAGTGAGTTCTCACGGCACAATCTTCCTGAGGCTAAAATACACCCCATCAAAAGATGCCCACATCCAGATCATTGACATTTACCTGTTACCTCACCTGGTAAAGGGTCTCTATGGATGGATTGATTTAAGGGTCTAGTTACAGGAAGATTTCCAGGGATCTTCAGGTACTACATGCCACCTCACCTTCCTAAGACAGAGATGGAGAGATCTCATACATAGCAAGAGAAGGAGCGATGTAACCATAGAAGCAGGGATGGGATGCCGTGGACACACACTAAGGAGTACCAGACTGGAGAGATGGCTCTTACAGAGGACCTCAGTTCAATTCCCAGCCCCTATAACAAGCACCTCACCACTGCCTGTAACTCCAGCTCCAGGAGATCTGATGCCCTCTTTTGGTCTCCCCAGGCAACTGTACTCACACGCATGTACACACACACACACACACATGCACGCACGCACGCACACACACACGCACGCACGCACATACACATATACAATTAAAAAATAAAAGCAAATCTGTTTTTAAACCTTGGCTGTCTGTCTGGAGTACTACACTAAGAGGGTGGGAGTACTAGAAACAGGATATTCTCAAATTACTCATTGCCCTGACCTTCCCTTCAAAATATTAGGTTCAGATTTACAGTACTAGGAATTTGAGGAAATCCTCAGCCCGGAACTTAGCATTCACGATGATAATGGTATCTCTCGAGGTAAAGTATATCAAATAATATCAAAATACTATCAAATAATGTATCAAGGTAAAGCCCCAAAACACAAATGCAAAATTAAAACTTACAAAGCACACAAGGGACTATCCTAAACAGGAGTCAAAGGCAGCAAGAGTTCCCCCCAAGAGCTCCAGACATGGAGCGTGAAATTCCTTCATCAGATGGATGGTTCAGATCAATGATTCTCAACCTGTGGGGCGTGATCCCTTCAGAGCTTGATTGACCCTTCTTTCATAGAGGCTGCCTAAGACCAACAGAAAATACAGATATTTACATTACCGCTCATAACAGTAGCAAAATTACAGTTATGAAGTAGCAACAAAACTAATTACATGGTTGGGGGTCACCACAACACGAGACAGTGTATTAAAGGGTCGCAGCACCAGGAAATTTGAGAACTACTAGTTTAAATGGTCAAACAAATTAAAGATAAGAACCAGAGAGACAAGAGATTACCATACAATATAAAAGAGTATCTGGGAGATTTGAAAGCTACTCACACATAACCTCTGGAGGTTGAGAAAAAGGCGTTTAAATAAAAATCAGATCGTCTGAAGTTGGCTGTAGATTAAACACAGCCAGAAAGAAAATTAATGAAGCAGGATATTGTTTTTAAGTTGTTTTACAGAGGCAGGGATGGGAAGTATGACAGAGTTCAGACGAAAAGTCCTGTGCAGATGGGGAGTGTATAGAAGCAGGACGGAAAGAAGGGAGGGAGAGCCTGTTCAAAGAAATAAACCTGCTGAAGCCCTTGCATGGCCGAGACAGAGGGTCTTGAGTTCGGCTCCAGATTTAGCTGCATAGTGAGACCTTATTAAAAGAGAAGGAAAAACAAGGGAAGGAAGAGGAGAGGTGAGGGGAGCGGGGAGAAGGGGTGGGAAAGGGATGGAATGGAAGAAAAGAGAAGAGAGGGAAAAAAAGGGGGAGGGGAGGGAGGAAACAAGAGAAGGGGAGGGAGGGAAGGGAAAGGGAGGGGAGACTGCACATTCTTCAGACCCAAGGCACAAATCCTCAGATCTGAACAGTTATGCCCCAAATAGAATAAATAAAATTAGATCCACTCTGTGGCATGTTATAGTAAAACCACAGAGCCTGCAGGACAAATAAAGGCACATTCTTAGAAAAGACAGGCTACCTATAGAGAAATGACCCCAGGATCGCCCTGGCTGATGGTGATGACAGGAAGCTGGGGACAGAAGCATAGCATCCCTAAAATGTGAAGAGAAAATAGCTCAACGCAGAAAGCAGAGTCCAGTTATTCTTGTTCAATGGCTATGACCAAAATTAAATCAGAAGAGTTGACAGTCCAGCTGTGTGTCTCTCCCAAGGCTGCTCTTGGCCTCCACCAGGCCTGGCTCTAACCGTCTGTGATAGTCTCAGCACTGACTGGCCTGACCTTTAAACTCAATTCCGCAATCTTGGGTATTCTCCGACAGACAGAAGGGGTGTGTCCTAGGAGAGAGGAGAGAAGGTTCTGGTCCTGAGCACCTCCAATCCTAATTTCCTCCTTCCCTTCTCCCTGCCCCAGTTCTTCATCGGTATGGCTCCCCCATACGCAACGAGGGTATGACCCAACTGTTAGAACCCTAGGGTACCTTCCAGCCCTGGCTCCTTGCCTGTCTGCATCCAGTCCATGGGCGGTCACATTCCCCATGCCTCTACCCAGGGAATTGCTTCACTAAATGCATGGATCTAGCTGAAGACCTGCTTCTGTCTCCTTGGTGAGCGTCTGGCTCTAGCGTAGACATCGAAAGGATACCCCATACAGCTCAGCTGACCCAGAGTCAGGAGCTCTCCCTGCTGCCTGGAGTCCTGCGGTTTCCAAGGCTGATGGGGCTGAGGTGAAGCAGAGACTCCAGAGATTCAGTATAGATGGTCCTTCTGAGACTCACTTCTCACCCCGCATCCAGAGATTCAGTATAGATGGTCCTTCTGAGACTCACTTCTCACCCCGCATCCAAGATCAAGGCTTCTGACTTGTTTAGCCCCATGGAGAACCTCCTCCCACTGTCTGCCCTGAACCATGTCACTTCTGTTGTCCCTTAGACTAGCAGAGACAGGCGGCCCAGCTTCCACCCCCCTGCCCCCCGGCTTCTCTTCACTCTCTCCTCCTCAGCCCAGTCTTCTTGTCAAGCATCTTGCTGTGTCCTTACCATGGGTTACTGAGAATGACTTCGGAAGATCAAAGGCAAGAATTCAAGGTTCCGAAAATGCCAGATTGCATATGGATCCCTGTTTGGTGGCTCAGCAGCCATCTTGGCTTTGGCTTTGTTCTCAGATGGAAACCCACCGGCGTGGTCTTCACATTAGTGACTCAGGCCCAGGGTCCCCCCTGGACACACTGCATTACTTCATGAGGGTTAAAGGAAGGCTGTGCCCAGGCCTTGAGGAAGACAGTGGTACAAAAGATGGGGGAAATGTGTGTCCCTTTGCAATCAAAGCCTAGACACTGTGTCTGTTTTGTCTAGCTCCTGCCTTGCAGGTTCATGACAATGGACAAGCATGGAATGGATTCAAAAGAAAGACATAGTCACAGACTGTACTAAAACCTGGGGTAGGTGACTCACCAGGTCTGAATGTCCCTGCTGTGAGAGGTGGGGGACAAAGGGGGTGGACGGAATCCCAGTGCCATCTTGGGACAGAATTTTGGTTTCACTCCAAAACCAGCCATATTTCTAGGCACATGGTTGGTTGACTGTTTTCCCTGTAGTCTGTGAAACCTGCAACCACTCTTGTTTCCTTTGGGAAGAACTTTGGGGTGCTTGTCTGGCTGAGAGCTTTGCCCATTCTGACGCTGTTGTCTGGGTAAAGTTTGGAAACACAGGCAAAGCAAAGCAAACCTAATTTGAGGAGCTACATCAGACAACGGACCATGCTGGGCCCATTAAAATAGTTCCTGTTAAAGGGATCAGCTAACCACGTCCAAAGGACAGATCGATGGGGAAGCCACACCTACCAGAAAAGGCACCTTCTGGGCCCCACTCCTCAAGGGACTTCCAGCATTAAGGAGGCTGACCCCAAAAAGGAAACTCGTAGTCACTTCATCCTTTTTTCAAAGACGAAGCCAAGGATGGTGTTGGATGCCTGACTTTCCCCGACATGGGCATTTTTCTTATTTTTCTGCCATACCCATCACTATTTGGCCAAATCTAGACTTTTCCCCTTGCCCTAGAGTGTTGCCATCAGAAACAAAGTGTAAGCTAAGCATGGTGGCACACACCTGCAATCCAGTCACAAGGAAAGTGGAGAGAGGAGGATCAAGAGTTCTAGGCCAGCATCAGTCACAGAGAGTCTGAAGTCAGCCTGGCTTCTATGAGATCCCATCTCAAAAAAACCAAAAGAGGTCTGAGGAGATAGCAAAGCCAATACAGTGCTTGCTGCATGAGCACAAGGAGCTGAGTTGAATCTCCACAACGAATGTAAAAGTCCTACACACAGTGCTGCATGCTTATAAACTCAGTGTTGGGAGGCACAGCTAGGCAGATCCCAGGAGTTCACTCACAGTCTGGCCTACTCTACAATCTGCGATCTCTAGATCAGTGAGTGTCTCTGTCTCAAAATCAAGGTAGATAGACCCTGAAGAAGAATGTACACAGGTACATACACCTGTACACACACACATGGGAGGGGAGGTGGAGAGCCCTCAGTAAAAACACCCAAACACAGAGTCAGAGGCATGTCTGGTCATACACTCTGCAGGTCAGTGACCAGACACACAAGAGGCCAACTGCTCAGCCACAACAAATCAAGAAGACGCTTGCCAGAGTCTCTGCTGTCTGTCCCATCAGACTCCCCCACCCCAGCACCCTTGGTGCAACATTTAAAATGTTAAATGTTAATTTAAAATGTTAAAGGGCAACAGAATGCAGGCTGACGCTGGATGGCTTAATGATAGCCCATGCCCCATGGGAAGGAGGCCTTCTGCTCCCACCCGGAGGAGGCCAGGCAGGAAGGAGGGAACTTTCACCTACCACAGCTGTCTAGACATGCTAACCTCTCACCTACTGTTAAGAGGCTCAGAGGAAACAGGAAAAGAACATCCCTGTGTTAGGAGTTAGACATAATTGTCTCACACACACACACACATACACACACACACACACACACACACACACACAACAAACCTAGCACCTTCATGGGGTCAGGCATCAGGAGTGAGATGAAGGACCATGCTGAGGGGCAAAGGTACACAATAGCATCAAGCCCCCCACCCAAAGGTCCCCTCTACATCTTTGACAAGACCTGACACAGTTCCAAGAATCTGCAGAAATGGTGGTTAATCTCTTTTGGTTTGTATGGCGCTAGAGATGGAATCCTGGTCCCTGCAGGTGGTAGACAAACATCCCACCACTGAACCTCATCTCTAGTCCTTGACATGGCCATTTTGAGCATTTGATCTAGAATGAGGCTAACAGAGGTTTAAATGCAAACTCATCCAATATCCAAACCTTAACTATTGACTGGAAAATGGACTGTGATTGACAAGGGAGACTGTGATTGACAAGGGAGGGCCCAGCCCATTGTGGGTGGGGCTACTCCTAGGCTGGTGGTCCTGGGTTCTATAAAAAAGCATGCTGAGTAAGCCGTGAGGAGCAAGTTAGTAAGCAGAACTCCTCTGTGGCCTCTGCGTCAGCTCCTGCCTCCAGGTTCCATCCCTACTTGAGTTCCTGTCCCAGTTTCTTTCAGTGATGAACCATGGGTGTGGAAGACTAAGGCAAATAAATCCTCCCCTCCCCAGGGTGCTTTTGGTTATAGTGCTTCATCACGGCGATAGTGACCCTGACTAAGACTGAAGAACTGGACAGTGTTTTCAGTGGTAAAGACCACATGGTCTTGGTCATAGCTATTCAGCTTTACCACTGTAGCACAGAAGCAGCGTGGACAGTATTTGAATGGGCATGACTGTGTGTCAATAAAACTTTATTTACAAAAGGAAGTGTGGTGGGACACATTTGGCCTCAGAGGTGCTGTATGCCAGTGTTTGCTCTTGAGTTTTGGAGTTTATAAAGTTTATACAGCAGCAACAACCGAACTGGAATTAAATGAATAATAAGTCTATGTTCTTTCTACATGCAAGCCAACCTTCATATAATGACTGGGGCTCACTGGGTCAGGATTATATGGGTCTCACTCAGGCCCAGTTTCACCTTTGTGGCCAGAAATCTACCCCCATCTCCAAAATCCTTGATGTACACACACACACACATACACACACACACACCATATCCTATTATAGATCCTTACTACTTCATTCCAAGATCCAACTTCTTCCCCTAAGCCTGACATGAGTTACTTATGGTTGTCAACAATTAACCAGCATCACCACCAGGGACATATCTTTTTGAAGTTAACATCACAGGCTTTATGCATGATTCCAAAGATTTCCTTCCCAAATGGCATGGCTGTGAACCTGCAGGCTACCCTTGAGTGTTTCCTTTGCCTGTAGGAATTGGTTGGTTTTTTTTCTTTTATTATGGAAAATAGTTTTCATCAAATAGAAGGAGGGTGGCCAGGAAATTGGCATAGTTAAGAAGCCAGAGTGTGTTATTCCCTGAACATAACTTATGTTTACTGCCAGCCAGACCGGCATCCCCTGAGCGAGGGCAATACCTCACCCTGTAGACACTGCAGGTCTTGGCACCATGGATAGCACACGGGGAACGCCTCAAGAATATATAGGGCTGACAGCTGCTGTTCCCTGGGGAACAGCCATGACTAACCCAGCTGCCAAGCTACGGAGTCGGCAAGTCATTCGAACATACGTTCACATTCTCTTTTATGATACTGACTACAAATGGCTGGAGAGAAGTCAGGGCTTCTCTTTATCCCTTCCACCTTCTAATTTAGTGAGCTTCTTTGACTACAGACTAATGATTCCTTCCTGTGTTCTTTCCGGGAGAGAGTCCTCCCTAGAGAGGACTAGCCATTGTTATTTTACCTTTCAGTGCTCTCTCGACACAAGGAGGTGGGGAATTTGGGTGGTGTTTTATTTCTTTTTATTTTTTTTATTTTTTTGGTTTCACAAAGGAGACTGAGGATTTCATGGCCTGATTTAGGTCAGGGTGCTTGAGAAGGAAGGAGGATAAAGCCACAGGGGACCCAGGCACTTTAGAAATCTAATCTGCCTTACCCCAGCAACCTCAGAGAAGCAGGACAAGTCTCAGCCCTCCAGGGTGGAAGTCACCTTCTTAGACAAAATATTCCACAGACGGATGGAGGAATGGGAGTTTCTCAATCTCTGGATAACCGAGAATCCTGCCATAGGGCAGACAGGAATGTTCAGCATTTCTATTTCCTCCCACGGAGTTTACTGTGCCCTCTCTGCAGAGCCAGAAGTCCACGCAAACCTATACAAAGGTGCTCACCATGTACTAACTTATTTCACCTTTGCAATGACCCCATGCAAAGCTGCCTGGTATCCTCCACCCTACAGATGAGGAGACTGGGCATGGGAATGCTAGGGATCTTGTCTGAGGACAAGCAACTTACAACTTATAGAAGCAAAGCTGGGACTCCAACCTCGATCGTCCAACTCGGAGCCCTCACAGGCCACAAGTTGCTTCTCTGTACATCCTGTTTTAGAAACGAGCAGGACTTCAACATCTCTCCCAAGCAGTACTCCTGAGAGCACAGAGCCCTCGGTCTGGGCGGAACAGGAAGGCCCGAGTCTAGTTGTTATCTTTTGTACATGGAGTGATATACCCCAGAGATGGAGGAAGGGTCTGCCATCCCAAGGTCCTGGGATCACCCATGAAAGTGTCCACGTGAGTCAGCTCAACTCCTAAGACAGTGGTCTTCCCAACATCTTCCTGAGACGCAAAGCAAAATACACAAATATACTTCAAACTCAGTTTTTTCCTCAATAGGAAAGAACTCAAAATATAAATAAGAAGTAGAGAAACAAGCACACGAGTTCTGATGTCACACCTTAAGTATCATTTGTGGGCTCGCTCTCAGGGACCACTCGCACAGAGTCATCTACCCATGCCTGACTTGAATTTGTGATCAATGCACATCTTAACAAAATGGCTGGCATAGCTTGTGATGGCGATGTTCCCCTTCTTAAAACACCAGACAGACCTATGGGCAAAGGCAACCCGAGAGATGCCCTAGCAGAGTCAAGAGCCAGAGAAGATGCCATGTGGGCATTTAAGCCACTCCAACAGAGCCTCAGGCAGGGCTGCCGCAGCACTTGGGATCAGAGGCAAGGGACAGAAAGGCAACTCATCCAGGACTGATAGTCCCCAAAAGGTGGGTACACTCAGCGCTCTACCTTGTCTCTCCTGACACAGCTCCCCTACAACAGCTGGCCAGAGAAAACAAACAAAAAGAGAACCGGGGACCCTCGCTCATCATGTCCCAGGGGTAGCTTCAAGTCTCAGAGTCAGGCCTAAAAAGTTAACCACTTAAAGTGACAAGTGTCAGCTATCACACCTCAGGTTAGTCTCACTCAGAAAAACACGGAGAAAGAGATCAGACAGCTGTACACGCGCGCGTGCGTGTACACACACACACACACACACACACACACACACACACAGACCTCCACTACCAGAAGACTGCTTCCCATCCTCTGGTCACATCCTACCTGCTTCCATCAACTGGCACTGCTGGCCGAAGACACGGGAGAAGGTTACCCGGCCTGTGGGGGAACTGGATGCTGTCAGCATGGTCTCCATGGCGGTAGGTCCTCGTTGTTGGTCTTGTGGCTGTGATGGGATGTTTAGTGTCCCACCAGCAGGCTTTATCACAATCCCAAGAACAGAAGTAGATTTGGGGCCACTCGTCCCCTACAAAAACAATGTCCCCGCCTCCAAAGTTTGCAAGGTGTCTTGTCCTCAGCTCTCTGCTCTGTTTCTTGCAGTTTTTTCTCAAACCCCAGCCAGGTGAGAAATCATGATACCATGAAGGTTCTGCAAGCCTGGGGAGCTGTAAGCCTTAGCTGTAGAGCCCAATCTAAGGTGCCCCAACTGGAGTTACTTCCTCTGTTCAGAAAAGGAGACTGGATGTGGATGGGCCTCTCCTGTGACTGGGGAAGAGACAAATTTCTGCTCAGCCCTGGGCCACCCTTGCTAAAGAGGGCTCCAGTCCGGCTGCGTCCCAACAACCAGTTACAAGCAAAAAAACAAAACAAAACAAAACAAAACAAAAAAACGCTGCCCAGGCTCCCTGGGGAGCTGGCCTCCCAGGCGGCAGTCCAGGGCTCCTGAGTGCTGGCTGGATCTCCGCGGCTCCGGGGTCTTCTGGGTCCCAGGGACCGCTGCAGCCTGGGAAGACAGCGAGAGGTGTGCGCTGCAGCTTGAGCGGGCGCTCTGCAGCTGGGGGCCACCGTCTTCGCTGGCTCATCCTTCACTTCCCCAGATGCCTTTGCCGTTCAGTTCTCCGCAACCTGGCCTGGCAGTGGGAAGCCGCGGAACGACACATGCTGACAGAGCTCCTGCCGCGACCTACTGCAGCGGGTGTCCCTAGCCTGCTTGGCTACCCCCTTTTCATGATGCAAAAAGGGCTGTTGCTCAGAGAGCTCCTGACTGTGTGGAAGGGAAGTGCTAACTCAGCCCAGCAGGCTCCAGGGCTGGAGTAACCTCTTCATGTCCACAGCCCAGGAAGCGCCAGACCTGGGACACCAGACTGCTGGCAATGGAATTCATAGATCCATGAGAGGAGACCTGAGACATGCCATCCATTCCCAGGGACCCCGGAGGGAGAGAGCAGAAAGAGGGGTGCCTCTCAAACACCCAAAGTCATCCTGGGCTAGGAGCGGAATGTTCAGCCCCACTACTCCAAACAGACGGGCAGTTTGGAAAGAGGGGTGGGGAGAGGGAGACTACCTTCTACAGGATCACAACCACCACCTGGGTGGGCATTGGGTCTTAAAGTTGCCATCCCGTCGACCGACCACAAAATGTTTTTAAAGACACTGCCCCCGTCTCACTCTGATAGTTCAGTCCTGGTGGTGTTTTCTCTGGCGACTCAACTCCAGCACTGCTGGGATTGGCGCTGGCAAACACCTGGTTGGACAGAGCCAGGAGCACCTGGAGCAGAGAGGAGTTCCTATCAGCCCCACCCCCACCCTACCCCTGCCCGCAGTCATCTCTGCACTAGTCTCCGTTTTCTCCCAGAGAGGGTCATAGTCTCTTCTGGATGAAAGGTGCGGCTGCCTTTGTATACACAAGCCCTCTGACCGGAAGGAGCCTTTCCCATGCCAGCCCTTGGTTGGCAAAGGTGGCATAGCTAGGTGTTCGGGGTTACCTGGGAGCCAGAGGAAGCAATGAAATACAAAATAGCCCCAGAACTCAGATGAAGTCTGATTTCATGTCTGTGTCTTTCTCTGTTTGTTGCTTTGGTTTTGGAGACCGTGTCTCACCATGTAGAGCAGGCTGGCCTCTGCCTGCTGAGTGCAGGAGTAAAGGGGGACCCCACCACCCCCAGCTTTGTCTTCAGGGGCCTTAAACGATTGAGCGTCTCTTTTCCTGTCATAGACGAGGCTCTCTTTCACATTATGAAATCATAGGACAACAGAGCTCTCTGTGACAGTGAGGGAGAGGGTCCAAGACAGCCACAGGCTGGGGTCAGAGGAAGAGTTAGACTTTTGATAAGAGGGGAAAGGGGCCACTTTTCAGGGCCTAGAGTAACCATGGTGCTGTCGTACTCAAAGCCATCAAGCTGTGCACTGTCCTGTTGGATAAATGGAGGCGTTGTGAATAATTACCAGCGTGAGCCAGGACGCGTGGGTCTGCACGAGAGCTTCCCTAGCTGCATGGGACTTCCATACCTAGGCATGGGATTTTACTACCCAAATATACATACAAATTCTAGCTCATGGAATGCTTCCAGGTACCACAGAGTATCCATGCTACTTTGTTTTGGACTAATCCTGTGAAATTAATATTACCACACTCCCATGTCTTTGACAGTAATTGCTCTTGGCAAAGAGGAGCTGGGAAATCCAACAGGTGTCTTCCACTGGAGTTCATTGTTTTGCTTTGCTCTTTCTTAATTACTAAAACCCCCAAGCACTTCCCGGAAAGTGCTCAGGCCCCTCTCAGCAAAGTTCCTGTTTAAGCTCTTGCCCATTCTTCTGGTCCTGTTCTGTTCCTGGCTTTTTCCCTGATTTACAAGAGTTCCCTTGTGACTGCGACACATTAAACACTTCCCTATCCCTAGGCTTTGTCAATGTCTTCGCCCTGCAGCCCTGTACGTCATCTACCTGCAGGTTTTTGCCGCCGGTATCCATTAGCGAGAAGCAAGTGTGGACAGATTTACTGAGTTTTGGACTTACAGTCCAAAGACATTCTTCCTTACACCCGGGTCACAGAGTTAGCCTCTTTTGCAGTTTTACCTCTCGTACTGTGATGGTAAATTTTAGTTTTCATCTCAGTAAAATCTAGAAACGCCCTGGAAGAGAGTCTCCCCGAGGGGCTGTCTAGATTGGGTTGGCCTTGTGGGCGTGTCTATGGGAAATTATCTTGATCATATTAACTGAGGTGAGAAGATCCCACCCACACCATGGGTGGCACCATTCCCTAGGCAGAAGAATCTGAACTGTATAGGAGTACAGAAAGGGTGCCATCTAGATAGATAGCACAGTTGGTAAGGACACTTGTGCCTCAAAGCCTAACAGCCCAAGTTCAGTTCCTGGGAAATACATGGCGGGAGGAGAAAACCAAGCCCCACGAGTTGTCTTCTGATCACATTACGCCATGGCATGTGCACATGCACACACAGAGAAATAAAGAAGTGGCAAAGGATGTTGCAAAGGGGAGCAGAGTGTAGATGTGGAATACATTGATTCGTTGCCCTCTGCACTTGGCTGTAAATGTGCTGTGACTAGTGGCTTCAGTTTCTTACCACATTGACTTCCCTACCATGATGAACTGTGTAACCTGGGATTGGGCGCTGAACCCTTTCCCCTCCAAGGTGTTTCTTTCCATGACATTTTGTCACAGCAATGGGAAACAAAACTAAGACACATACAGAGTGTTTTTAGTCTATGGGAGGCCTACTTAGAGATCTGGTATTAAATAGTGGCAGGTTCTACCACCCCTAATATTATGAACCAATTTTCTTCAAACCATCTTTTTCTCCTCTGCAATGGACTGATTGTGCCCTCCCTACAGTGTTTTATATTAAAATCATAACACCAAATATGAGGCTTCTAGAGGCTAGGGTACTGGGGAGACCAATCAGATTCAGAGGGTGGGGTCCTTGTGAATGGGGTCAGTGCCCTTACAAAAAGACACCAGAGATCCCCTTTGCTCTCTCCGCCATGTGAACACAGTGAGAAGTAGGCGGTCTACCACCTTAGAAGAAGGTCCTCCCCGGAACCAGAACATGCTGGCACATTCAGTTCAGAGTTCCCATCTGAAGAATAGCAGGAAACAGTTGTTGCTGTCTAAGCCACCCAGCCTGTGGTAGCTGACTGAGGCCCTACCCAGCCTGCCCCTCTGTGGCTTCAATATCATCATGTATCCCTATTTCAACAGATGTGGGATGATTTCTCTTCCATTCTATGGATTCCAATACTGTGCTATCAATGCTAGCATTTTAAACCAACATTTCTGTGTATGTGTGCACATGTGTTCATGTGTGTACACATGTATTGTTTTTTCGTTTTGTTTGTTTGTTTGTTTGTTTGTTTCCAGACAGGGTTACTCAGTAGTTATGAAGCCAGTCCTGGAACTCACTCTGTTGACCATGTTGGCCTTGAACTCACAGAGATCTGCCTGCCTCTACCTCCTGAGTGCTGGAATTAAAGGCGTGCACCATCACCCCCCAGCTACATGCATGTTTGTTTATATACAGGGTTAATATCTGATGCCAGCCATTTGTTTTTTGAGACAGGGTCTCTTCATTGACCCAGAACTCAACTGTTCATCTGGTGTATGAATTCCATGTCTGCTGCTGCCATGATAAGATTCCCTGATAAAAGGCAACTTTGGGAAGAAGGGTCTAATTTTAGCTTACAGGCCAGAGGGGAGACAGTCTATCATAGCAGGGAAGACATGAAAGCAGGAGCAGAAGCCCTGCCTGAGAGTCAGGTAGTGATATTTTGTCTGTGATCTAACAGATAAAGCTTGCCTGGAGATCAGAGTGCAGAGCCAAGCCACTAGTTAGCCACAGAGGCCAGGCAATGGTGCCTACCTAAGTTCTGCCTTGCTATAGGTCCAAAGCAGTTTCTTTATTCACTAATGGTAATCACAGCACACAGAGGATCTCCCACATCAATGCAGTCTGAGGATTCATAGAGACAGGATCGCCCCTTCAGTCTGAGGATTCATAGAAGTAAAAGGACTCTCTAGTGGCTGGCTACACTGCCTCTCTGCTCTCTCAGCTTTCATCCCCTACTATCTGACTCCAGGTTTTTACTATTAAGAACAATTAGAATTCACACCACAGAGTCGGGGAGCTGGCTGATCACATTCCATACACAGACAGGAAGCACAGAGAAGGAACTGGAAGTGGAATAAGGCTCTAAACTCTCAGAGTCCATCCCTGGTGATGTGCTTCTTCTGTCACGGCTCTTTCTTCCTCCCAAAGCTTCCTCCTGACTTTCCCAAACAGTTCTGTCAACTGAGGACTAAAAGTTCAAACACTTGAGCCTATGAGGGACATTTCTCATTCACATCACATCACCCAAGCTAGCTGGCCAGTGATTCCCCCAAATCTCCATCTCTCCACGTTCCCAGTGCAGGAGTTATGAACCCATGCTGCCATACCCAGTTTTCATATAGCTTCTGGGGAATCAAATTTCAGTTCTGTTTGCACAAGCAGCACTTTATCAGCTGAGCTATTTCCTAGCCCAGTAATCAACATCTTAAAAAGTCTGGGTTTCCAATAGGTCAGATTTCCAGCATGGAGACTTCTTGCCTCAGGCTAGGGCAACTGGGGCAGCAGAGACCCCCTTCCTATGGATCCAGCTTACGCCTCCCAGACAAGGATGAGTTAAGGGTTAGAAACAGCTCCAGAAAGGAAAGCAGAGAGGAAACCACGATTAGGGCAGTCATTGGCCAATGGAAAGGGCTCTTGTTCTAGCTTTGCTAGATCATTGGTTAAATGGCTAATTGATACCCAACTCTAGGCACAAGTAGATGGAAAATGGGGACCCCCCAAAAGTGGAGATACTGGGAAAGATAAGATGTTTTCTGTCTGTCTAACTCTGATAAACATAAGGAGCTATTAGCCATCCATGTGGACAAGCATATCACACAGTACATCACAGCCTTGGGAGGTCTTGATGCAGCCTAGGTGAGGGCTCGTACTTGAATAGCACTCTGAGGGACAGGGCATCAGAGCTGGCTAAGAAGGAAGGAAGAGCTACCCCTATAGAAGGAGGAAGATTGTGCTGGTGGAGAGGATCTTGGCACAATCAAGCCCTTTGTGACAGGCCAGTTTAAAATGCCATGTTATGCTGAGAAGGTTTTAAGGCCCACTTAGGACTTATAAGGACTGTGTACTGGATCAAATCAGTGCACAGATCCACATTTCTAAGCATTCCCTGGGCACCTTTTCAGTCTGATAAGATTCTAACTTGACTTTCCCTAAAGGGCTCTCTTGACCTTGCTTAGATTCAGCAACCCTTGAGAGCTAAGGACTGATTCCACAGGTCAAGTCAGGCTTGACAGGTCATCTGCTTTCATATGCAACTCCTGGAAAGTGAGCTCTACATTCCCATGTGATAACAGATGCTCATGCAGCCCTTCCCAGAGAGGAGATGCGAATTTAGAAAAATGTGTGCACTTTGCCAAGATTCCCCAGCCATGTTGCGTGGCTATGTGAAGGTCATCTACCTTCATGCCACATGGCTTTCCCACTTGCAACTGCCTGTTCCGTTGAGAAGCTGGGTGACAGCTAGGTCACGGAGGTCCCATAATGCCTCTAGTTATCTGGAAAATCACAATGATGAATGTCCCTTCAAATGTTTTATTAGCATAATTCATATGCCATATCATTCTTCTAGTTAAAGTATATAGTTCCATGGTTTTAGTATATGCACAACCAAGACACAGCTAGCATCATTAAAACACCACGGAGGTGGGGGAAATGGTTCAGCCATAAAGTGCTTGCTGCATGAAGACTTGAATTCAGTCCTCAGCCACCATGTGAAAATCCAGGCATGGTGGCTGCCCTTGTAAGCCCAGAGCTGGAAGGTGGCAACAGGTGGATCCCTGGGGTTCATTGGCTAGCTGGTGTAGTTCAGTCAGCAAACCCCAGGTCCTACTAAGAGAACCTGTTTCCAAAAATAAGGTAGATGGCTCCTGAGAAACACAATATGAGGTTTTACTTTGGTATACACACACACCTGCATACACAAGCACATCTATACACGCACAAAATATGCACAAAGAAAACTATACTCTTCTGTTTCTGACCCCAACCCCCAGCTCCCTCCAAGCCCGAGAAGCTCTTACTTTTCCAAGTCTATTCACTTCCCTGATATGGATTTTCACATGAACAGAATTCTGTAATATGTACAGAATAATTATAATCTTAATAATTATTAATAATTAATAATACTAATAATGATAATGTAATAAACTTCTATCTGTTTTACTTCCTCTGCTTAGCTCAGCATCCTCAAGGCTTACCCAAGTTGGAGCATACAGAAACACCTAACTCATTTTTATGAATAACCATAATCTATGTACATGTGATGGTTTGAATGAGATCGGCCTCCATAGGCTCATACATGGCTTAGTCCCTGTTTGGTGACGTGTTCCGAAGGATTCGGAGATGTGGCTTTGAAGGAGGAAGTGTGTCACTAGGAGGTCAGTTTTGAGATTTAAAAAGCCCACACCCCTCCCTCCCTCCATCTCTACCTGCTGCCCAGGGATCATGAAGTAAAACTCTCAACTACTTCTCCAGCACCATGCCTGTCTAATGCAGCCAGGCTCCCTGCCATGATGATAATAAACTAAGCTTCTGAAACTAAAAGCCAGCCCCCGACTAAATGCTTTCTTTTAGAAGCGTTGCCTTGGTCATGGTGTCTCTTCAGAGCAACAGAACAGTGACTAAGATGGCATGCACGAACTCCTTTCTGCTTCTCCTTTTGTCTGAGGCTAGACATGTGGACATTCCACCAACTGACAGTATGCTATTCATATTACATCATATCACTTCTACATTATTCACGCTGTTGTCAACACTTACATCTACTTTTTGGTGCAGGCATTTATTGTCATCTCCCTCGGGTATGTATCTAGGAGTGGACTCTCTAGGTCATGTGGTGATTCTATGTTTAGCTGTTTGGGGAACTGCCCACTTTCCAGCGGCGTCATCATTTTGCGTTCCTGCCAGCCATGTAAGAGGGCTCGGATTTCTTCACAGCACTACCAAGGCAATGTCTTGATATGGGGCCAAGGACTAGGCTTAAAGGTAGCAGAGCCTGTGTGAATGGATGGGTGAATGAGTGGGCGAATTAGCATGCATGTACAGGCATAAATAAACAAATTCATAAGCATTCAGAGAACTGGAAGCAAGCGATTTTCTGTGTAGCAGGATGCCAAACCAGAAATGTGCACAATGCTACGATGGGAAGTTGGCCTTCTGACAGCAAACTTCCTTAGTTATGGCTCACACAAGAACTGGCAGTGCTCAAGAGCGGACGGGGGAATGGAGAGAAGCACTGTGCCTACAGTCTCAAGCAACACCCCACCAAAGATGTGATAGTCACCAAAAGAGAAAGAAAAGCTGGGGGTGGGGCCTCAAACCTATACTCCCCATACACGTGGGGGTATTAATATATGTCAGTGCTTACAGGCTTTATAAATTATGGTTATTCTTGATTAACATTATTTTATTCTATGCTAGTATGTTAATGCACTATAGTATTTTAAGTACATATAGAAATAAAATACAGAACAAAAACAGCCTAGACATTGGAACAATGTAAATGAAATTAGACTAGCCTAAGGTCCTTCCATTGTCCATTTTAAAAAGAAGGTATTAATTTATACAAACCTTTGATAAGTCAGAGGCATACTTTAATCTCTTAGTCACTGAAAACTATTTAAAAATGTATAATCATACCATGCTAATAGAAAAAATGAGTATAAAAATAATGTAAAAAAATGTCAGGAAGAGAGAGAAAGCTGAATCACTAAGAAAGCTGGTATAGGATTAGGCAGGGGTGGGCATAACTGTCAGCCTAGCACACAGTGTTCTGAAGCAGGAAGAACACAAGTTCAAAGCCATCATGGGCTACATAATAAGACCCTGTCTCCAAAGATAGGATATGGGGTGGGAGTTAGAGAAGGAGAAGGAAGAAGATGGGAAGGGTAGGAAGGGGTGAGGAAAGGTGAGGAGGGAAAGAGGGGGAGGAGGAGGGGAAGAGAGGAGAGGGAGGGAAAGAGGGGAGGAGAGGAGACTGAAGAGGAAAGGGGAGAGGAGTAGAGCAGGAAAGGAAAATTGTAAGGAGGAGGAGGAAAGCTAGTCTATTGCTATTCGGTTGGCCAGAAGACAAACAGCAGCTGAGGCAGACTGAAGCACCCTTCTTCATAAAGAAACAACCCAACGAGCCTCAAAATGTGAAGCAAAACAGGAATGTATTACAAGGAAAATAAACATACACGTGAAAAACAGAACTAACCAAAAACTAGATGATATGCTAAAACATTGAGCATAATTAGCATGTTGACAAGGGATGTAAACAGATGATTTGTGACCACCGTTTCTTTTCTACAAAGAAAATAAAGAATGACACAGAAAAAAATTGTTCATGTGCTAGACTAGTTCAAGTCTCAGAAGAGCTGTCAAAGGAATAAAGTACAATTTTCTGGTTTTTAAAAGATTTATTTATTTCACTTTTATGTGTATGTGTGTCTTGCCTGCATGAATGTCTGGGCTCTATGTGTGCACAAATGCCTGTGGAGGCCGGAAGAGGGTGTCAGATCCTCGGGAACTGGAGTTGCTGATTATTACAAACCACCATGCGGGTGCTAAGAATTGAATCCTGGCTCCTCTGGAAGAGCAGCCAATGCTCTTAACTCTCCCTCTGAGTCTCTCCAGCCCCCAAGGACAACTTTCTTAACAAAATAAAGAGTTCCACTAAGGAACACATCTTGATGGTAACATGTCAAGAGCCTCCCCACAAGGGCAGAAGGAGGGTCAGTGAGAGAGATGAGACCCAAGGCTTGAAAGAGAAAAACGAACTCCAGCATTTGTACTTGACATAATTATTGTAGAAAACTCACAAACTGGGAAGATGACCCAAAGTGTAAAACACCTCACATGTAAACATGAGGATCTGAGTTCACATCCCACATGTGAAAATCTGGGGGTAGCCATGTCTGCCTGTGGCCTCGGCACCAGGCGGCCAGCCTAGTAACTGAAGGCATACATAAGTGCAGATTCCCACACAGATACACCACCACCAACAGCAAAGTGAAGTGGTTACCCAAAGAGGCACAGATGGTAAGATGACAATAAGGGTTCTGGCAGCTGAGTCTCCATGACGTTATGACAAAGATGCCACACCCAATAGTGGGCTCCCTGCTGCTCAATCAGCTGGAAATCCTTATGGGAAGATGCAAAATCTGACTTCTCTGTCCTCATGACATAGACAAAAGTCAAAGTGGGTGACTTATGGATTCCCATGTAAAATCTAAGCCAAGTTAACTGAGGTCATATCCCTAGCACACCACACACACACACACACACACACACACACACACACACAATGCCATGCATGGTGGTACACATCTGGAATTTCAACCCCAAGTAGGCAGAGATAGGAGGCTGCACCAAACTCACCAGCCAACCAACCTAACTACCAGTGAGACCCAGGTTCAGAGAGACACTGTCTCAAAAAACAGAGGCAAAAAGCAATCGGGAAAGACACCCCATGTGAATTTCTAGCCTCAAATATGTATGGTACAGATGCACACGCCTTCCGTCCTGCCTTTCTACTCTCCTAATGTGGTCCCTTGATGATAAAACCGGAAATACCTATAACCAAGAAAAGATGCTGTCCTAGCTTCCTTTCTACTGTAATTAAACACCCTGGCCAGAAGCAACTAGGGAAGGAAAGGGTCTGTTTGGTCGAGAACTCCCTTCATGCCACAATCCATCATCCATGGAAGCCATGTCAGGAACTCAGGGCAAGAACCTGGATTTAGAGATCATGTAGCAAAGCTGCTTACTGGCTCTCTCAGCCTCAGCCAGCTTTCTTATATAGCCCAGGACCACTTTCCTAGGGAATGGTGGAACCCACTGGACTTGGCCCCCTACAACAATGAACAATTAAGGTGGGTCTCTCATCGACTGCCCACAGGCCAGTCTGGGCAATCCTTCCATTGAGGCTGTCTTCCCCGTTGACTCTAGGCTAATGAGAACAGATGTGTACTCTTGTTACAGAAAGAATTCCTTCTGATCCGTAGGACAGGTAACTCTTACAGCACAGAGAAGAAACCTGGACGGGCACTTTGCAGGATGATATGCCACATCTGGTTCTGAGATGCCCCCGGAAGCCATGTTAAAGGCTCTTTCCACCGCTACTGGCTGGTGATGGGACCTTGAAGAAGTAGCCTAATGTGAGGTCTTGGAGTCCCTGGCATTGTGACCATAAAGGAGACTGTGAGACCTAGGTCTATTCCCTTCCCCCTCCCCTTTGCAATCTGTCCACAAGCTGAGCAGTTTTGTTCCGTCGATCTCTCCTTTCATGGCATGCTACCTCACCATAGGTCTAAAACAATGGGGTCAACCAATCATGAAGGTGCCTCCGAAGCCACAGCCGGGGATAAAAACAGTCTCCTGATAAATAATTAACTACCTCAGGTCTTTTAATATGGGGATGGTAAGCTGACTAACACATGGGTATTTAAAACAGACACTATGAAAGCAAATTAACATAAGAATGAACTCTAAACATGTACTTACCAGGATAGCAAGCATTCAAGACTAACACTGCCAGGTATTTGCAAAGGCAGAACACACTGGAATTCTCGTATGTGGCTGGTGGAAGTATACAGCAATTCCCTTAGGAAACCGTGTGGCATTTAATGTTCAAGTTGAGCATCCCCTACTCTGTGACCCCGTGTCCTAGCTTTAAGTGTCAACCTGATAATAGTCCAGGGTCATCTGAGAGCCTCCCTTGAGGGACTGACCTGTGATCACATCTGTGAGAATTGTCTGTGACAATTAATTGTGTAGGAGGGAGAAGCCCACTCTAGGTGGCATATTTCCCTAAGTGCAGCCCTGAGCTGTATAAGAAGGGGCTGAGCACATGCCTTTGGGCGAACCAGCAAGCAACCTTCCTCCGTGTTTTCTGCTTCAGAGCCTGCCCTGGCTTCCCTTTAAGCATGGGCTGGGATTTATAAAGCTGAAATAAACCCTTTTCTCCCCAAGCTGCTTTTAGTCGGTGTTTTATCACAGCAACGGAATGGAAGAAGAACACCGAGCAAGCCTTCTAGGTGTGTTCAGAAGAGAGCGTGAGGACATCCGCCCAACATTCCCGGAACCATTCATTATTCAGAGCGGCCTCAAGCCGGAAATGACGCAAAGTCACTAGAGCTGCCTGGTTCACTCAGGGTTGCCAGGGCTGACTTCCATGAGACTGTGAGGTCAAAATCACAGCTGAGAAACTGGAGTTAATCAGAGTCTAAAGGAAGGGCAAGAGCATGGCAGACAAAACGCACCTCCTCATATACCATGTTCGCAGATAGGACAGCACGGAAGTCACTGTGTCACGTGAGTCATGTTCGCAGATAGGATAGCCCGGAAGTCACTGTGCCACGTGAGTCCGCTATAAGCACTCACTCAAGTCCTGCCTGAGACCCAGTTCCTCCTGCCTTTAACCCCTCAGCATCGCAGCCTGAAAGAAACAACGGGAGCCGAGTGCGGTGTTGCTTTGCATTGGTCATGATGGTGAAGCACGCCCCCAGGTGTCTTCTGCCCAGAAATGGTCATTTGGCACCCAGTAGCTAAAGTAGGGAAAAGCACAAAAGGCCATGGGGGCTCATAAAAGATGCATCCAGTACAGGTGTCTATTTCCAGACTAACAGCATTAGCTGCTGTATAGAAAGCAAACTGAGCAATTACCACTTTAATAACACGCCTGGCGACACAGCCTGATCCCAGAGGAGACAGGTTTATGTTTAGAAATTCCCATGGAGTCAAGTTCCAAGTTCCAGCATTCCTTGCAATCTTACCTCCTTGTCTGCTTAGAACAGCCCTGGATTATGCCCAGATAGTTACATTAAAACCTAGCATAGTGACGTAAAAACTTCTGCAAATGAGTACACCACCATCATTTACTTTTTTTCCTTATTGTCTGCATGTGGAGAGATGGGAGTGTTGGGGAATGCTTGCCATTTTGTGTGTATTATAGTCACAGGCCAAGTTTTAGGAGTTGGATCTCTCCTTCCACCACGTGAGTTCTGGGGTGGAACTCAGGCAGTCAGGCTTGGCAGCAAGTAATTTTACTCACTAACACCTCAGTGGTCCCAAAATCTTAATTAAAGCCTGGGTACTGAGCATGGCTTGTCAGATTATAGAGCTTTGAACAACACCCCAAAACACACACACACACACACACACACACACACACACCAGAGACTGAAGAGATCGATCAGCAGTTAAGAGTGCTGGCTGCTCTTCCAGAGGACCTGGGTTCAATTCCCAGCACCCACATGACGGCTCACAACTGTCTATAGCTCCAGTTCTAGGGAATCCAATATCCTCTTCTGGCCTCCTCAAATACTGCACCTATGTGTTGTTTAGACATACACACAGGCAAAAGTCTTACACATATAAATTAAAAATTAATACAAAAAATTTTAATACCAAATATGGTGGTGAATGCTTATAGTCAAGCACCTACCTTTAATCAAGCAGAGATAAATGGATCCCAAGGACTCACTGGAAAACCAGTTCCAGGCCCGTGACATACCCTGGCTCAGAAAACAAAGTGGGGACCGAGGAGATGGCTCTGCGGGTAAAGGCACCTCCTGCCAACTTTAATGTCCCAAATTCCTTTCCCCAGGACCACATGATGAAAAGAAAAAACCAACTCCTACATGTTGTTCTGTGACCTTCACATGAGCATCCTGGCACATGTGTGCATGTATACATGTACACATGCACACAAGGAATAAGCAACTGCAATAAAAAAAACATTTTTTTCAAATTAAGGTGGTAAAGGAAGTGGGGGGGGGCATTTAGTGGGAAAGACCATGAGTTCCTTATACTGCAGCACACAATGGGGACACAGCTAGTGTCACAAAGCTCATAGCTCACTGTTATGTGAATCCTCCAAGTGAGAATGGGGCATTACCCAGTGACTCACCTGCCCCACAGAGGAGTCAAGCACCTCCTTTTTATTGTGTTTCCTCCCAAATTCCCTTGTGGAAACCCTAAACTCACCCTGTCTACCTTTGTGTGATGTTATTTTGGAGCAGGGTCCATCAGAAGATCTTTAAGATTCATGAAGCCCTAAGAGTGGACCAGAGCCAACCACCTGACATCCTTATGAGAAGATAAAGAGGAGCAGAGGTGTCCCTGGATGAGACAAATATGTGGAAGGGCACAGCAAGAAGGTAATCACTGGCAAGCCAGAAAGAGCACTCCTCTGCAGCTAGCTCTACCAACTCGGCTGTTCCTGGACTTCAGCCTCCAGATCACGGGGAGATACAGGCCTGTAGTGTATGCTGTCCAGTTAGAGGTGTTTGTCATGGCCCCAAAGAAGACTGACTGGCACAGTCAACCATGCAAGCCCCTGACCTTAGAAGGACAGCCGTGTCACAGAGGGCCAGTAACTCATCCCAGTTCAAGCAGAGTTCAGTTATGAATGAATCCCCTCTAAGCTGGGCCTGCCTGACCCCTACCTGCCACTGAAGACGACAGTCCTGGAAGGTATTATTGTGAGATAATCTTTTTGTACACTGTGAAGATGTGTCTCTGACAAAGAAATTTCTAATTGGTTTAATAAAGGGCTGAGCAACCAATCGTTAGGCAGGAGAGAATGGGTGGAACTTCCAGGCAGAGATAGGAACTCTGGGAAGATTCACCAGCCAGGCATGGAGGAAGTGGGACATAGAGTATGGAAGAGAGGTAATGAGCCACAGATTAATATAAATGGGTTAATTTAAGTTTTAAGAGCTAGTTGGAATCAAGCCTAAGCTAAGGCCAAGCTTTCATAATTATTAAGTCTCTGTGTCATGATTTGGGAGCTGGCTGTCCAAACAAAGTCTGGCTACAGGGTCTTATGCCACTCACTGTAAACTGCTATATGTCTCCTGCCCTGAGCTGAAGTCACAGCAGTCTTGGATTTCCTCCTAGGCCTGTTTCCTCTAGACTTGGACTGTAAAGCAGCAAGGAGCCCAGTGCCTCCCTGAAAGGAGGCCAGACATCTCCCCAGGGCTTTCATATGCCTCACTGTGGAGGGAAGGACCTCATGGAGACAAGGGAATCTGGGTGGGAAGAACACTGCATTAAAGGGAATGTTCATCCATCAGTGCCCACCCTTGAAGCAGAGGTATTGGCTCTGCTCTCATTAGCCTAACCAGGGGCGACCTAGCTTGAGGCAACGAAGAATTCTTCCTTCCAAAGAGCTCCAGGCGGGTGCAGATTTTCACATGAATGAAGAGCCACCAATAGATCAGAGATGACACACCAGAGCTGCCTGCTGTCCCTTGAGGCACCCACAAGATCTACACTTGAAAGCGCTTTTTCCTCTTTCCCAATTTGAGCCCCCTCTTCCATCTGGATGACAAGTGACAAGGGCAGATTTTTCATGAGGCAGCGGCTTGGCCATCCTGGTCTTAGTTCTTTTCCTAAATAATCAATCTACTGGAATCTCAGCTGCAATAAATGTCAGGTCATGATTTGTGACTAACGTCACTGCCAATTGGTTCCAGTGGCTCACGGCTGAGGCTGCTCCCACAGTCACTGCAGAAGAGAGAAATAAAATTCTCAAGGCCCTGGGGACATTTTTCTTCCTGTCACATCTCCACGCAGGAGGCTTGTGATTCCGTTTAATCCCACAACCTCATAGGAGAGAGCAGGTTAGTCAGGGCTGAGGATTTCCACGATGCTCAGTTGACCTTGAGATGCTCAAGGTCTCCAAATGGATGGAGAACACACACATGGGCTCTGGTCTTAAGAAGGATAAATCCCTGGGGAAATGCTCTGTCGCGCTTAGAGACCACCAGGGAAGAGTTGGCAGTGTAGAGAAAGAGGAATTATGATGCCTTGGGGCCTCTGAACCTGCAGATCTCTTGTTTGTTTCTTCTTACCCCTTAACACAGATAACTGTGTTCCTCATTATGTCATTCTGGCTTTTGCATTCTTTGTAGAGTGCTGAGACCTGAACCCAAGGCCTCCCCCACATCAGGCAAGCGCCCTCTCAGCTGAGCTACAGTCTCACCTACAGTCAATTTGTTTGTTTTGTTTCGAGATGTCTTCTCTGACCCTTGACTGGGGTGTGAACTTTTCTCTGCATCCTCATAGTTAATAGGATCTTGGGGCCTCACCCAACAGCATGTGTGTCTATTGGAGTCAGAGAAACTATTGGGTAGCTTTAACAAAGTGAGGACCAACGTCTACATAGACTCCGGAGCCCCACCAGAGACCTGGCTTCATGCACCTCTCTGTCACCTCAACTCGACAAGAGGTCTCAGAATATCTGTCCTGCGGACTGAGCTGTCCCATCTGCAGGTTTGTAAGTTGAAATCTTATTTGTCAAAACCCTGTATTTTAGTTAATGTTACTACTATTTCTGTGATAAAACACCATGACCAAAAGCAACTTGGGGAGGAAAGGGTATATTTCACTCATGGGTCCATATAATATTTCATCAAAAGCAGTGAGGGCAGGAACTCAAGCAGGGCAGGAACCTGGGGCAGCAACTGATGCAGAGGCCATGGAGGAGTGCTGCTAACTGGCTTGCTCCCCATCACTTGCTCAACCTGCTTTCTTTTTTTTTGTTTTTTTTTTTTGTTTGTTTTATGTTTTTTGAGACAGGGTTTCCCTGTAGTTTCTAGAGCCTGTCCTGGAACTAGCTCTTGTAAACCAGGCTGGCCTCGAACTCAGAAATCTGCCTGCCTCTGCCTCTTAAGTGCTGGGATTAAAGGCGGGCGCCACCACCGCCCGGCTTCAACCTGCTTTCTTATAGCACCCAGGACCAGCAACTCAGTAATGGCCCCACTCACAATGGGCTGGGTCCTCTCACATTAATCACTAATTAATAAAATACTCTACAGGCTTCCCTGTAGTCTGAGCTGTGGAAGCATTTTCTTAATTGAGGCTCCCTCTTCTCAGATGACTTTAGCTTGTATCAAGTTGACATAAACCTGTGCAGCACACCCTGCAAATTTGGACTCTATTTGGAGAGCAGGCATTTAAGGATGTCAGTAGGGCTGAATGAGGCTATATGGATGGGTGTACCCTGACCCACAAGACTAGCGTACCCGGGAGAAAAGACCAGCCACATTGTGCTCACACACAGAGGTGACCATACAAGGATATGGGAACTAGGCAGTCATCTGCAAGCCAAGGAGGGAAACCACAGGAGGACTCTACTTACCATCACCTTGATGTTGGAATTCCAGCCAGCAGAACTGTGAAGCTCCAGGGTCCAGGGTAAAAGCATCCACTAAAGCACCAGAAGTGGATGCTGAGGTAGAAGGAATTGGCTAGGCCATCTGGCAAAACATCTTCTGAAGACTCAGGAGCTGACATGCCTCATAGTAACAGGACAGGGTGAGGAGAAACAGGAAGTTTGGAACAAGTACCAAGAAGAAGCAGGGGTAAGAACAGGGTTTCAAGTGGTGGCAGAAATTCTAAGAGCAGGAACACACACAGGCTCCATCATCTCTTGCAATCAGTAAAGACCACTTCTTTCGTCCCTCCCCCAAAGAGCTGTCTTCACCAGCTCAGCTGTGCCTTCTTGCAGCAGACCATCAGGAATGGGACTGTAGACCATTAGCATCCCATCCTAGAAGAAGGGGGTGGGTCATTGGACCCTTGCTTGAGATTCCAGCCACTCCTTCCCAACCATTTGTTTGCAATTGTGGCCCCACTGCATGTGACCTGAAGCCTCAGGGTATATAGTGCTAGGTATATAGGAGGAGAGGTTAACTGAAAGATGTACCATATACATAAGCCATTATCCATGCTGGGAAACGTTTTCCAGTGTAGCTTCTTAGGGAGTCACTCACATTCCAGCAAATGACCCTTCACCCATGCTCCTAAGGATACCCAACTGGTTCCCCAGGGTGAATCTTGATGGACTCATATTTTGGTTTGTCATTTGGTTCTCATGAGGAGGAGGTACATATCATCTATATGTACTCTCAATAGGGCACAAGCCAGTTTTGATCTCAGCATGGTGTTCAGAGGAAGTCAAAGCTCAACCCCATGACACTCTCATCGAGACTCCATCCCTGAAATGTTTTTATGTTTAAAAAGCAATTAGACATCCCCAATCAGACCATTTTGTGCCCTCCTATCATTGGTGCCACGTGTGTCCCTAAGGCTATACATCAAGTCCTGTGTTGAAGGAAACACTGTAAGCATTTGGGGACAGTTCTACATTGGTACCACCCTGTACCACACACAACCTCACATTCTCTACATTAAGATCTTGCTCTTAGCAAGAGGCAGGGCTCCACTACTTGTGACTGCTCCCGTCTCAGTCTTTAAGGGGGCACTCTGTTCAGAAGAACATAGAGAGCACAGGCCTTAGGTCAAGAATTGGTGCTGGCTGGAGCAGTGGTGATACATGCCTTTAATTCCAGCACTCAGGAGGCAGAAACAGGCAGATCTCTGTGAGTTCGAGGCCAGCCTGGTCTACAGAACCATTTCTAGGGCAGGCCCCAAAAGCTACATAGAGAAATCCTGTCTTGGAAAACAAACAAAAAATTGGTGATGTGGAATTCCCCTCTGTAGGCTGTGAATATCATTGGTGAATAAAGAAACTTCCTTGGCCTGTTTATAGGGCAGAACTTAGATAGGCGGGGAAAACTAAATGGAATGCTGGGAGAAAGGAGGCGGAGTCAGAGAGAAGCCATGGAGGTGCCACTGGAGACAGACATGCTGAAACCTTTCTATTTCTGTGATTAAACACAGGGACCAGAAGCAACTTAGGGAAGAAAGACTGTTTCAGTTTACAATTCTCAGGTCGCATCCATCACTGAGGGAAGTCAGGACAGGAGCACAAGGCAAGAGCTGAGGTAGAGGTCATGGGGGAGTGCTGCTTTCTGACATGCTTGTTATGGTTGCTCAGCCTGTTTCCTTATATAGCCCAGGACCACCTGCCTAGGAGTGGTACCATGAACTGGACCCTCCCACATCAACCATTAACCAAGAAAATACCCCACAGGTTTGCCCCATAGTCCAATGGGAAGATTTTACCCATTGAGATTCCCTCTTCCCAAATGACTGTGTCTTGTATCAAATTGATTTTTAAAAAAACTAATCAGAAAAATCTTCCAGGATCTGGCAAAGACCAGGACCCTATATTATTGGCAGGCAAGGTTAATGGCAGGTTCTCCCCCAACCACTGTCTCAGCAGGTGCAACTGGAAACATACATGTGTCCGGGAAGCACGTGTATGAGAGAGGGCTCACCAGAGGCAGTGAATGTGTGTATTTCTGAGTGTGCATGTGAAAAAATATTTGTGATGGAGGAGTGTCTATGTGTTACTTTCATTATTAATAAAGATACTGCCTTGGCCCTTTAAGAGAACAGAAAATTAGGTAGGCAGAGTAGACAGAACAGAATGCTGGGTAGCAGGAGTGGGGAGACGCTTCAGGCAGTCGCCATATGCAGTCACCATGCTTCTCCTCTCCGAGATGGATGCAGGTTAAGATCTCTCCTGGTAAGCCACACCTCGTGGTGCTACACAGATTACTAAATATGGGTTAAAGGAAGATGTGAGAATTAACCAATAAGAGGCTACAAATTAATGGGCCAGGCAGTGTTTAAAAGAATACAGTTTCCGTGTAATTATTTTGGGTAAAGCTAGCCGGGTGGCGGGACACAGCCCGCCGCTCCTTCTGCATATTTGCATATATGTGTTTCTGCATGTAGATTTTGGCAAGTGTTAACATGTGCATGTATGTGAACCTGTGTACTTGTGAACTTGTGTGTGTATGTATCTGTGTGATTGTGAAGGCGTGCATTCATGAATGTGTGTATGTGAAAGTATGCGTGCACGTGTATGCATACATGTATACATGTGCACATATATTTTGAGGAAGATGGTGTTTGGAGATATGGAACAAATAGAAGAATTCAACTTTGGTCATTCAAGGTAAGTTAAGGGTGCCATCTGCCCCCTCTTTCTCCATAGGCCCTGCAGGGCTCCTGCTCCCCACCGCCCCTCACAGAGGAGCTAAAGCCCATGTTATCAGACCTTCAGAAGCAGCAGTGGCTCCTCAGATCAGTGCACACATTGCTAGTGCCAGACATGTCTACCTGAGCCTCCTCGTTCAGAGGGATCCTTCCAGACACTGGGAAGATGGGATCTAATTCAGTAGCACAGCATGAACCCCGTGTCTGTTCTCTTCAACAGCCTCTCGTTCCTATCCAGTGCTTGAGGGTGGCACAAGACCCTGCTTGTCATAGAAATCAGGATTCTTGGCTTGTATTGTGTTTGGATGTTTCCCATTAATGATCCAAATACAAAGGGAAAAGATAAATGGAGGGAAGAAAAGATTATCTGCACCCCCACTCTGTAGAGAAGCTCCCTACAGCCATGCCAAGGGCAGGGGGCACATGGATGATGATGTCATTCCCATTGGACCCAGGACCTAGCTAGGAATAGACCTCTGGGTGCCAGCTTTCACCTGAATGACACCTATGGCACCTATGCCAGGAGGACACCCTTGAAGTCCCTTCTGCTCTCAGCCAGCAGGGGCTCTGTAGCATCTCAATGTAGAGAGCATGGACGTGGGATTTTGAAGGACATCAGGCAAGTTGCAGGACCTTAGGAAGCCAGGAAGATCTTTGTGCTATAGGGAGTTTCAGCAACTGGAGAACACTTCCTGCGGAAGGTGGCACAGTCTAATTCCCTTGCTCTTTAGGAGTCCTGGCGGCTTGCTTCCCCTGTGAGAGTTCAGTGGAGGCATCCTCTTTGAGCCTGTCTCTCTTTCTGTAAGTCTGGGAGCTCTGTTGGGGAATATAATGTTAAGGTGTGTTGTTTTTGTTTATACTGCATTTATTTAACTCTCTGAAGCTGTGATTCTTTGCCTGTCCAAAACACCTGAAGGTCTAATGAAGACCTGAATGGCCAATAGCAAGGAAAGAGCAAGGATAGGCGGGGCTGGCAGGCAGGAGGAGAACTCTGAGAATGAAGAGGAGCAAGAGAACATGGAGAGGAGGACATCAGGGGCAGCCACCCAGACAGTCACAGAGTAAGAGTGAAAGTCAGATACACAGAAGTGAGAGAAAGGTAAAGGCCAGAGGCAAAAGGTAGATGGGTTACTGAGTTAAGAAAAGCTGGCAAGAAACAAGCCAAGCTACAGCCAGGCATTTATAAAATTAAGCCTCCATGTGTGATTTATTTGGGAACTGGATGGTGAGCCCTGCAAAAAAGTCAAAAGAATAAAACATTACAAAACATTTTGGCATACCAACTTGGGGCTCGAACATCCATCTATAGCCTGAGAAAGCTGGAAGGGAGGGAGGGACGGAGGGAGGACGGGAGAGAAAGGAGGAAGGAATAAAAAAGAAGGAAGAAAGAAAGAAAAAGTGCTCCTTTAAGAAGCACTGATGTTTAGCCAGCAGTGCTAAATAGAAACTAGAAACTAAGTAAAAACCACTCCTGGCAATGCAAGTG
The DNA here is from genome assembly GCF_903992535.2 of Arvicola amphibius. Lineage (NCBI taxonomy): Eukaryota > Metazoa > Chordata > Mammalia > Rodentia > Cricetidae > Arvicola > Arvicola amphibius. The sequence continues at coordinate 9,710,450 of NC_052052.2, read as the reverse complement.
CGGGCTCCCACAGCTAGGATAAGTGAATGCAGTTCCTAGTCACTTACCTCATACCTGGTTGCAAGCTTTGGGCTTGGCTTTCAGGACCCTACTGGAGTGGGCGAAGCCAGCTGCTAGAGCACACGGGGAACCCAGGTGTAACAGTCTAAAGTTTGGTCATGCGGTTAAAGAAGGTTAAAGGATATGCAGTTTTTAAAAGAGGTACAGACAGAAAAGAAAAAAAACTCTAAACATATTCTAGTGTGTTTTACAATGTACGTAGGCTTAAGAAAGAAAAAAATGGGTATAGGCAGTCATAAAAAGAAATAGATTATAAATAGATTTAAAATAATAAAGTCTTTAAAGAGACAGTAAAAGTAAGGTAAAAGAAAAAAGCCATGTAAAGACAGAAAACACACAGGGAGTCTGGATCCTGTATGTTGATTTATTTATTTATTTATTTATTTATTTATTTATTTATTTATTATGTATGCAATATTCTGTCTGTGTGTATGCCTGAAGGCCAGAAGTGGGCACCAGACCTCACTACAGATGGTTGTGAGCCACCATGTGGTTGCTGGGAATTGAACTCAGACCTTTGGAAGAGCAGGCAGTGCTCTTAACCCCTGAGCCATCTCTCCAGCCCCCCCTGTATGTTGATTTTTAATTTTTTGATGGCTGAAAAGCAAAGGACAGCTGCTAAGAGACCTAGAATTGAAAGAGAGACTGTTGAAATAAACCAGCCTAGATATTTTAAGAATGGCTTAACTTTTAAAAAGTCAGAAAATGTACTTGTCTATAAATAGAAACAAAAAAAATGCTTTGGAGAAGAGGTTTTGCTTTTGTTTCCACAGGAAATAAGAGGCTGTGGATTCATTCCAGGTTGATTTGGATCTGGTTGATCAGGGGAGACCTCCTGAATCTTGACAAGTGATATCTATCAACAAAGATTATAACTGGTCTTCCCAGGACTTGGCCATTTTGTCAAATTTTCTCTCTGGGACCCCAAAAATACTTTGTCCACATTCAGCAGGAAGCAGCCTAAAGAACACAACATCCACATTCCCAAGAGAAAAGGGGGTATGGGTAGTCTTTGGTTATCTTGTTGGTCGTGAGTGTTTGTTATATTTAGAGGAATATAAGAATATAGAATTAAAAAAACCTGTTAATCTCAGATATTTTGCCTTAGCATGGATTTTAGTAAATGGATACAAATTCAAAGTCAATTTTGCTACACTGTATATATGTTTCTACTCTTGTTTAAAGGACTTTTGTATAATGATAACAATTTAAGGTTATTTTTGTTACAACATATTATTTATATGTTTATGTTCTTGTTCAAGGTGTTGTACCTATGCATCTCATTTAAAAATGTAAGGTAAAATTCTGGCTTTTGAAAACTATAATTATAAGCTATTTAGGATAACCAAGAAACACAGGTGAGTAGTTAGTCATCTATAACAAACTTGTAGATATGCTAGGTATGTTTTCCAGATCATAGAGAGATATATTTTAGGTAAATGGTCTTCAAATACTTTAAAGACCTATAGAATATGGAAATTAAAATGTTTTGTTAATTTAAAGTTTCTCATGACAATGAGACACATCTGCTCCTGGCAGCACTAATTTACTTCAGAGGAGATGTGGGCATTGAAGAAACTCCTTATGGAGTTGGCTTTCATTGTGGCAAGGTTAGCCACTGAGCAAAGAAACTGCCCCTGCCTTTGACTGCTGACTATGTGCTGTGCAGGCTGAACATGCAGGACCCACACGAAAATGACTGCTGCAAACTTTGCCAAAACAAGGTAGGATGGTCATTCAGGGTTCCTACTTCACAGAAAAACTGCCAGACATTCTACAGGACACAGAGGAAAGTGACTGACACACATTGCCAATATAGTTTGAACAGTCTTCCAAATTTTCTGCTTTACTGAAAAGTCTACCAGTTACTATGGGCTTGTAGGCTGAAGAAGAATGCCCCAATATTGTAAAGGAACTTTGGGTAACTGTCCAGGCAGGCAGATGCCTCTGTCATTTCTAGAGTTCTAGGAAGTCATTTGCAATGCACATTTTGTTTACTTAATTTATAACCACCTTGTGCCTTTGATGGAGTTGAAGACTAGATAGCTATAGTTGCAGTTTTCCTTAGATATGATAGAAAGTAAGTTAGTAATAAAAGTTTGGATTGACTAAGATACGATAGATTATGGAGCATTTTCTTTAAATTTACAAGACACAAATGAAATGGAATTCAGTACATTGTGAATGTAATCTTTACTTGATAATTGTTCTTATTGTATACAGTCTTTCTATGTTAAAGTTAAAACTTTCCATTTTTGTTTAGAAAGCGAAAAGGGGGAAATGTTGGGGGATATTATTTTAAGGTGTGTTGTTTTTGTTTAATGCTGCAACTGTTTTACTCTGTGAAGCTGTGATTCTTTGCCTGTCTAAAACACCTGATGGGCTAATGAAGAGCTGAACGGCCAATAGCAGGCAGGATCAAGGATAGGTGGGGCTGGCAGGAAAAGAGTATAAATAGGAAGAGACATCTGGGCAGAAAGAGGGGCAAAAGAACAAGGAGCGGAGGACATCCGGGGCAGCCACCCAGTCAGCCACTGAGTAAGAGTGAAATTTATATATACAGAAGTGATAGAAAGGTAAAGGCCAGAGGCAAAAGGTTAATTAGTTAAGAAAAGCTGGCTGGAAACAAGCCAAGCTAAGGCCGGGCATTCACAACTAAGAATACGCCTCCATTATATGATTTATTTGGGAGCTAGGTGGTGAGCCCCATAAAAAGCCAAAAGAGAAAACCATCACACAGCAGAGCACCAATGAAAGCCTCGCTTCCCAGTTCCAAAAGGCTGGCCCTGGACTGCTGCATATTTGGCAAGGTTTCTCTATAATTCCCATCAACATGATCATCCCATTTGGATACAGAACATCAGGCTACAAGCAAGACAACATAGGAGTGTCCTGCCTGAGTTCATCTGAAAACTCAGAAGGAATCTGAACACTGCCCATAGTAGGATCTCCCATCACCATCACTGAAGGAACTGTAAAGGCAATGGCAGTCTAAGAGTTAGTTCGTTTGAGGGTCTTTGGTAGCTCAGGCTAGCCTTGATCTAGTCTTGTAGCCAAGGATGACCTAGAATTCTGATTCTCCTGCTCCCACCTCCCTGGTGCTAGAATCACAGTTGTGCACTACCGCATCTGGTCTATGCCCTGCTGGGACTAGAACCCATGACTTGGTCATGCATGCTAGGCAAGCACTCTAACAACTGAGCCACATCCCTGCCCTGACAGTTTAAAAATCAGTATGGATACATCGCCACTAACAGTTTGTACCTGGGGCTGGGGTCAAAGTGCTTTTGTTTAAAAAAAATTTTTTTCCCAACAGCATGCTAATACAGATAAGGAAACAGAGGCACAGGAGGCACAATGGCACCCCAGGCCCACACATCAGTTGAGGGCACAGTTATTGCTAGTGTTTATACCCAGAAAAACCTAGAGATTGGAGATTTCCTTATGTTTTCTCTATTTTTTTTTCAGTTAGTAATAACAAATTTTCTTATTTAAAAACGGAAGCAGTGTTTTGGTACTCACACAAGAATTGACACAGTGGCTTGGTGCTAGGGTGGGTTATGTGGGCATTAGGAGGTAGGGCAGGCATAACTAAAGCCTGAGAAGTCACAGAGAGAGAGAGAGATGACCAGGTAGGCAGGCCGCACTGTTCTGGTCTCATGGTCTTCTGTACACCAACCCTGCTTCCCTCTCCTTGGCTGGCAGTCCTCCTTACAGCACTTAACAACACTCGGTTGTTGCAGAGCAGATGCTTCTAATGGCCGCTCTCAGGAGCCCTCAGCAACAGCTGGCTAGAAGCCACTCCTCAGCGTGTCCCTGCACAGGGAAGGGAGCTCACAGCTGGTGAAGCCCTTTCTTGCCCGCAAATGGTTTTATTTTGCAACATCCTGCCAGCCATTGCCAAAACAGATCCTCTTACTCATCCTTCTACCTAGGTCTTTGTATCAGATGGCAAGAGAGGGCACTACGGATTCAAAACCGAAATTAAACCCCATGCCTCAAGCAGAAGGCAGAGCCACAATCCCAAGATGTAAGTGGCAGGTGTCGAGAGTCACTTGAACACTCTTTAAGAGTCTTAGGGCCCCACTTGACATCCAGTGACCTTCACATTCAAGGCAGGAGCTGCTTTTAAGAGCAGAGGAGAAACCGGCCCAGCTGCTGGGCTGAGGGCCAGCTGACCATGGAGGACACACAGTCAACTGTAGAAATCAAGCTGACCCAAAAGAGAGGGACGACATTAAGGGCGTTTAGACCTCTGCACAGGACTGCCACACAGGGAAACAAGGGATGCCCAGGCACATTGGAAGTCACATAAACAGCTCTTATAGTGTAAGTGTGCCCCGTGTGATATTAGGGGCATATTTGCATTGCAAAGTCTTTTCAAGGTTTTCTAAAATTCACCTGTGATTGGGCATCCTGTATCTTATCTGGCAGCTGCTGTGGGAAGATACAGACAAATGTGTACTTCTGGGGCACCAACAGCAAACCCAAACACAATCGCACTGAAGTCCAACTTGGGACACCAATGAGTTTATTGACTTTACTTACAGAACATGGGGGAGGGGTTGCTTAGAAAGGCATGGGTGACCCCAAAGCAGCTGTTATTATTTGAAAGTCTCACCCCAGCATAAACGGTGACTTTCCCAGAGCTGCCTTTATCCAGCCCCCTCCCCCACCAAGCAGTCAACCTTCCCGTCTATACGCACTAGCACCTCCCAAGACCTCAAGACCATGTGCAATTTTGGTCAGAATTACATACAGAAAACTAGAAGGTCCAAGAGGGAATGGTCAGAAAGATGCCTGTGGTGCCAATAGAAACATTCAGTTTCAGATTCCCTTGAGTTGGAAGGGTGAGGTGGATCAGTGGGTAAGAAGTTTGCTGCCAAGCATGATAGCATGAGTTAAATTCCCAAGGCCCAAATGGTGGAAAGAGAGAAGCAACCCCTTGTGCACAAACGCACAAGATAAACAAATGTAAGAAGAACTAATTTTAAAATAATTAATATTCCTGTGAGTGCCACTTCTCACTCAGCTCTTTCTGTGGAAGCTGAGCGGCAGTTGCCACATGGCCAGACATACTAGCTCCTGCCTAAGCATCTCAGAAAACCTGCCCACATTCCCTGGCTGATTGTCAGAGTGTAAGGGACAGTCATAAAGGAGGAGAAGGGAGATTTGATGTGAGATTCCCCTGTGTATGCTGTGAATACCATTGGTTAATAAAGGAACTGCTTTGGGCCTATAGCAGAGCTATAGGGGAACAGAGCTAGGTGGGGAAAACTAAACTGAAGAGAGGAGAGAGGAGGCAGAGTCAGAGAGAAGCCATGGAGCCACCACTGGAGACAGACATGCTGAAAACTTGCTGGTAAGCCACAACCTCGTGGTGATGCACAGATTAATGGAGATGGGTTAAATTAATATGTAAGAGTTAGCCAATAAGAAGCTAGAGCTAATGAGCCAAGTAGTGATTTAAATAATACAGTTTCTGTGTGGTTATTTTGGGTCTGAGCTGCCAAGTGGCTGGACCAACCAAGCAACCTTCTTTACAACAGAGGTTCACTCCAAACTCCACCCCTGGGGCCAGGCAACAAGTTCCATTTCCTGGCAGTCTGGGGAACCACTACATACAGCCCTGTTATCATTGCAAAGGGGCAGAGGCCAGGTTGGGCTTGAAGCATGAGTCTCCTATGCGGATTCTAAAAGTTAGCAGCTCTCTGCTCAGCTGTGTGGCTAGCAACACCACACAGCACCCGAGCTTCTGCTCCCCTAGCACAACAGAGCTTCAACCAAGGGACCAGGTAGACCAGATGGAGTTGGGTGCCTACCCCAGACTGTGGCCTTTCTCCTTTGCTACACACCCAAGGGCCATTTCAAGCCTCCCTTTCCAAGGTAGAGAGCACAGGCTCAGGAACTCCTGGCTCTACCTGTCCTCCTGTCCTGCTCTGCCCAGCATCCTGGACCCCCAACTCCAAGGAAGGACCCCTTTTGCTGTCAAGAGACAATGTCACAGCCTTGGATGAACTGCTGGGTATCCTACCATGACCTGTGCAGCTTTGGGATTGATCTGACTTTGGACAATTGAAAATGAAGAAATGGCAGACAGAATGTACAGAAAAGATGGGATTAGGTGGAGTGTGTGCTCTGATGGAGATGTACCAGAAGCTAGGAACTTGGTGTGTTTATTGCATGCAACTGAACAAAGAGGCAGGTTAGCCAGTCCTGGTAGGGGTACATTGTAGGGAGCAGTCTCTGATTGTACTCATCCATGAAGAAGAAGCTGTGTATATACTTTGGATTTAAAGAAGCCCACCATGACCAAAAGCAACTTGGGGAGGATAGGGCTTATTTCTTTTTTTAAAAAAATTATTTATTATGTATACAATATTCTGTCTGTATGTATGCCTGAAGGCCAGAAGAGGGCACCAGACCTCATTGCAGATGGTTGTGAGCCACCATGTGATTGTTGGGAATTGAACTCAGGACCTTTGGAAGAGCAGGCAATGAGCCATCTCTCCAGCCCCGAATAGGGCTTATTTCATCTGACAGCTTTGTACTCTATCACCCAGGAAAGTCGGGACAGGAACCTGGACATAGAAACAGAAGTTTACTGGTTTGCTCCCCATGGCTTGCGTAGTCTGCTTTTTATATACCATCCGGGACTACCTGCCCAGGGGTGGCACCTGTCAGTGGCTCCACCCACAATGGACTGGGTCCTCCCACATCAAGAAAATGTCTCACAGACTTGCTCACAGACTAATCGGGTGGGAACGTTTCCTCACTTGAGGTTCCCTCTTCCCAAATAACTCCAGCATGTGCCAAGCTGATAAGAAAGCAGCCCACACACCATCTCTAAAGACACAGCAAACTCTTGGGGATGAGACCCCGAGAAGCCTTGCTGCTTGGAGGAAACAGTTGCCAGTAGAGTTCTCAGACCTGTCCAGCTGCCTGTAAGTGGTGCAAAGAGCCCCAGGCTTGCGGTTTTGATGTGCCATTAAGTGAGCCATCGCCCACGCTGTGGTGGGATTTTCGGAGATGCAGCATCTCTTGTATCATCCTTGCTCCTGTAACCCCTCATTCATGCTCCGGTTAGTAGCCTCATTAAAAACCCATTAGTTCATCGGGAACAGCAATGGCTCAGCGCTTAAGCACTGACTGCTCTTGTAGAGTATTGAGGTTCAAATCCCAGCACCACGTGGCAACTCACAATCATCTGTGTTTCCAGTTTTAAGGGATCTGGTGCCCTCTTCTGGCCTACCCAGGCTCTGCATTCATGTGGTGCACAGATGTATACAGATAAAACACCCATTTGCATAAAATAAAAAATTATAAAAACCTCATTAGTTCACCAAGTTTGTTTAAGTATAATCATTATTTTTCTCTGTCATGGGCTCCCTTTCTAGGACGAGTAAACTGTGTTGCATCTGTCCCTAGGGAAAAGTCTGTCACGCAGCATTGCTATACAGAGAAATTGCTTCTGATGCCCAATATGGAGATTGGTTGAGACCTTATCAGCATCAGCCAGAGCCCCTGTGTCTCCTCATCTAGGAATCCTAGGCAGTCAACTCCAAGCTCTCAATACCCACAGGACAGGCTTCACCTTTATCATGTGGAATGTCGTCTTAGGGTTTCCATTGCTGTGAAGAGACGCCATGACCACGGCAGCTCTAACAAAGAAAATAGCTCATTGAGGGGGCTCACTTACAGCTTCAGGGGTTCAGTCCATCATCACCATGGTGAGGAGCACAGTGGTGTGCAGACAGACATGGTGCTGGAGAGGTAGCTGAGAGGCCTACATCTTGCAGGCAACAGGAAGTCCACTGACACACTGGCGGTATCCTGGGCATAGGAAACCTCAAAGCCCACCTCCACAGTGACACACTTCCTCCAACAAAGCCACACCTCCTAGTAGTGCTACTTCCTATGAGCTTATGGGGGCCAGTAACATTCAAATCTCCACAACTGTTCTAGTTTATCCTGCATGAAGTCTGCCGGAACGAAGTCTGCCGGCACAAAGCCGGCCAGCACGAAGTCTCCTGGCATGAAGCCTGCCGGCATTCTCCTTGCCACAACTGTGTGGCCCCAGAGTGGAGGCTGATGTGGACTCAGGCATGAAGTCCAGGGTCAGGGGCTGAATGTATGGATTTCACGTGAGGGGGTTCACCTTCACTTTCTCTTTGCTCCAGAGAGTAGGAGGTTGTATGTGGTGACCAACCTCACATCTGGGTGGAAGTGGACATGGGATCAGGTTGAACCTGATTTCAAGGTATCTATGAGGTCTTCAGATGAGATTATCACTTCAGTCTTGGAGGATGTCCTCAGCCTGTCGGGGCTTGTCCAATCTATGGGCAAATACATTGTCCATAATATTTAGACAAATCTATGTCTAAATAGACCAAAAGTGACCAGGAAGAACTCTGCCTGTCTTAGCATGAGCTATCAACCTGATCTAGTATAAACATCCTGCTTTTACAGAGTCTCCGTTGAGTCGGTGGCTTTATCATGCTGGTCTGTGGACATGCGCACAAGCTATCCTCATAAATGACATAGGAGGGCCCAACCTGCCGTGGGCCACATCGTTCCCTGGGCTGTACAAGAAAGCTACCTAAGCGTGAGCCTGTAAGTGAGCCAGCACTGTTTCTGATGGCGCTTTAACAAATAACGTTTGCCTGGGGATGCACCAGAAGCTGGGAATTCGGTGTTTATTACATGCAGCTGAATGAAAGGCAGGTTTAGCCAATCCTGGCAGGGGTACATTGTAGGGAGCAGTCTCTGACTGCCGTGTCCATGAAGAAGTGGTTGATACTTTCTGCATACACTGTCAACGTGGCTACTCAGACCAGAGGAAGGCCCTGCCATTCCCATGGGTCTAAGGCATTGTTGTCTTTGACATGGCTGTGCTCATGTCAACCACGCATACACTCAGGATTTTGTCCACAGCCCCTCTAGGTTTCCTCTCCTCCCAAGTGCCCAGGATGATGGCTCTGTTTCTCTTTTAGACTGGATCAATCTTGTGTAGCCCAGGCTGGCCTTGAACTCACAGAGATCCGTCATCTTCTGCCTCCCAAGTGCTGAGATTAAAGGTGTGTGCCACCACTGTCTGGCCGTTATGGCTAACTAGTGGCTTAGCTCTGCACCCTGATTTTCAGGCGAGATTTGTGAGATCACAAACAAAATATCACCACAGCAGTCCTTCATGGTTCCCGTACCGATTTCCATCAATGGGTTGTAGCCTACAAGTTTAAGCCAATAAACCCTAGCCCACCTACTTGCTTTGGAACGTGTTCGAACACAGCAACAGAAGGGAACTGGAACAGTACCCCCACACACACTTGAGGGGCTGATGTAGCTCACCTCCTCTCCTGCCCCAGTTCCCATAGGCACCCCTGGTTCTCAGGCCCCTTGGACCCAGACTGAATGACATCTCTGCACAGCTTCTAGGCCACCCCAACCTTGCAGATAGCAGATTGTGGTGCCTCCCTTTTACATATACGGAAACCTCCAGTTTGCCCCATTTCTCTGGAGAACCCTGATGCAGCACTTCTGCTTTTTAAAGAGTATTGAGGTAAAGATATAGGACTCTGGACTCTTTCTCCTATCCTCATACAGATCTATCAGCGAAGATCTGCTCCTAACACAATACCAAACATTGATCTGTGAACTTATGTAAGTCTATTGTATCCAAAGCAAATTATATCTCAATAAACAGAAAAAATTAAAATGTACTCTTAAAGGTATGTTGGAGGGGCTGGTGAGATGGCTCAGGACTTAAGAGCAGGAGTTGCTCTTGCAGAGGCTCTCGGTTCATTTCCCAGTACCCACATGTGGTTTACAACCATATGTAACTCCAGTTAGCGCTCTCTCTCTCTCTCTCTCTCTCTCTCTCTCTCTCTCTCTCTCTCTCTCTCTCTCACACACACACACACACACACACACACACAACCAGGAGGAGGCTGCCCAGTCCCTAGCACGATATGGGAATTTAACAGTCCAGCAGAAGGATAAGGGACCTGGAGGCACAGAAACCTTGCTCAGCACAAGGACACGCCCACCAGTGGCCTCTATAAGCCTCTGATTTCTCTTGTTCCCAGTTCAGAGTCGGCCCCACCCTTGCTCCCCCAGCACAGAGGAGGGAAAATGACCGTGCTCACACTTGTGCTTCACAATCGCTCTGCACTTTTATTGGTCACGCTCTTCACATGGCAGACACATAACTGTCTTCTGGTGTGACCTGGAACCGGGTGGAGGACCTCCACTGACCAGGAAACACCACTCTTGACAACTTTCTCCTCGTTTTCCTGACAACCTGGGAAGTGTGAAGGGTGACCCAGCACAATCTGCACATGCAGAAAGACAGAGAGAGACAGAGAGACAGAGAGAGACAGAGAGAGACAGAGAGAGAGAAAATCCCCCATGAGCCCGGCAACATTTTCCAGAGTTTTCCAAAGTTTGGCTAAAAGCAGCTTGCCAAGGTTTCGTGAGTTTTTCTGGCTACCGGGAGAGGCTGAGATACAGTCCGCATGAACAGCTTGGGGGGCATCCTGTGTCGGTGGGGTTAGCAACAGCCACGAGCCCATGCTTGCAAGGACTAACTGCAGGGGGTGGAAAAGGAAAAATTCCAGTTGAAGAAATAAAAAGGGGAAGAGCAGAGTTTAGCTGGGTGGGTAAATAGGAAAACCGGAACACTGGACAAGGATGGGTGCCTTTCTGCCCATGTGAGGGTCTCGAGGGAGACTCCTTTTCCTGGACTAGTCTGTCCCCTTACTGCAACCAGTCGACTGATTAATTAAATAACGCACGTTATAAAACTTTAAAAATGGAACATTTACAGTCGGGGCCATAAATACGTGCTTTGAAAAGTGTCTACATACATATTTACAGAGTTGTAAGATCAACCATAGTAGCCCTGAAAAAGAAAACCCCTTTCATGTATGACAACTCTCCCAAGTTCTGTCCTCCCACTTTGACATGTTTGGACCAGAATGGAGCTGAGGAAACAGCACCGAAATTGTCTCAGGCATCCTCTGCCCCAAAGGCACAAAACCCAAGGACCTCAGTGACCCAGGTCTGAACTCTGAACTCAGTCCCACGTCTCTCAGACTCCACGTGTCCACCAGAGCAGAGGGTCAGCAGGTGGTTCTGTGGCATCTGAAGATCACCCGTTCATAAACTCCCACGTGGCTTTGTTTTCTTCACCTGCTCATATTTTCTCATTTCCCTTTTTATTTTTTTTCCTTTGCTTCCCTTTGCAGCTAACTTGAAAAGTTCAGATGCTAACAGCGCAGGAGGTCCTACCAAATGAGACCAAGAAGGGCAGAGGGGAGCCAGTCACACCACCTCACAGTCCCTAACCACCGCTTCTTCTAAACAAGAGATGAGGTCTGATAATGGGCAGAGTCTGCCTCCTGGGCACATGGGCTCTAGGGTTCCCAGCAGAGACTTCAGAGCAGTGGATCTAGAACTTCAAAGGAGGAAAAGACTTGAGAGCTGGCAGCTCCAGCTGCTCAGGGAGAAAGGGGGGTTTCCAAGTGCGAGGGCCAAGGTTCAGGCTCAGCCCTGATGGATCTATATGCTATTTGCTATTGATTCCCAGAGAGTGTGAGGAGAAGGTCGGTGAGGGAGGGGGCGGCATGAAGGGGAACTTGGCCTCCAAAAGGTCATCCTTAGATAGGATCCCTCCCCGCCCCTCAGGGCCAAACAGCTCAAGAAGCACAAAGCAGGGTGAAGGAACTCTTTAAAAAATTGCATAGAAGGAGATGCCCCTCCGGGCAGGATGGCTGCACCACAGAGCGCGGTTCTGGGCCATGTCCAAGGATCATCTGGAGGACGACGTGAACGCTGCCGCCTTCCTGCTTCCAAGGCTGGGACCTTGGCTTGAAGACCACATTCTCTCTCTCTCTCTCTCTCTCTCTCTCTCTCTCTCTCTCTCTCTCTCTCTCTCTCTCTCTCTCTCTCTCTCTCTCTCTCTCTCTCTCTCTCTCTCTCTCTCAACTCTCTCATTCTTGCTCTCTTGCTTTCACAGCTCGGAGAGGTCAGTACTCTCTGCAGGGCAGAATGCTGGTCCCTTTGGCTTCACTGATTCCAGGTCACTTCAGGTGCTGAGGAGAAACAAAGAGAAAATGACAATAGTGGCCACATGCTCCCTGCCTTCCATGGCTGTTCATGGTTCCCCATCTAATTATTACATTAAGCAGTTTGATAAAGTATAAAAGGCATAAAGGTAAAAGCCCCATTTGATACATTTTCATAGCATATATTGAGCATCACATGAAGATGCAAAAGATGACACCCAATCCACCCTGAGCCACCCCAGTTTCAGGCTATCTCCCCCCAGACAGCCATCATCCTGGTTCTTAGCCACTCTGGAAGCTCTAAGTCCCCATGCATACATGTGGACGCTGCAATCTGGAGAAACTGACAGTCAGTGAATGGCAGAGCTGGGGTTTGAACCCTGGTGGTCCAAGGTCTACACACTAAGTCATAAAACTCATGCCTGCAGAAGGCCCCAAGCCAGCATGGAGGGTCCTTGACATGCAATCTCTCCCACTCACCCACCCAAGAACTACCTCGGAACCCACCCCCAGACCCAAGAGCCACCCAGACGGTGCCAGGGTGCCTCTGCCTCCTACCTGTCATGGAGCAGACAAAGTGCCTACTCTTTGAAGAAGGGTCCCTGGAACTGAGTTGCTGCTGAGGTCTTGACCTTTCTGCATTGTCTGGTGATGTACGGGGCTGCTGAGGAGGTGCATCGGGATGCCAGGCGGAGACTGTAGCTGTATGGAAAGGAACAGCACGGGTCACATCAGGAACCAGTTGGGGGTCTCCGGAATCACTGAAGGTGCACAGATGTCTTTGCTGCCTGTATCTCCCAGGCCCAAGCACGATGGTCCTTCCTTTCATGCGGGGGGTGGGGGGTGATGGGACTTCCTAATGGAAATGTAAGCCCAGGCCCCTTTGACATGGTAGAGCTTTGTGTGATTATGGCAGCCTACTAATTGGAATTCGTTTTTTGTTTTTTTTTTTCCCCAAGAAAAGCTTTCTTTTGCTTCCCGCCTATTACTCCTCCTCCTCCTCATTGACTTCTGCCCAGTTGGGTTCCCGCCTTCTCTGGGAAGTCTGCCCTCCTGGCCTCCTGTGAGTCCACCCTGCCCATCTCCCCTTGTGTCTCCCCCCCCCCCCCCGCAGGTTGTAGCTCTCATCACACTGAACGGTAGGATATAGGCGCTGCCTTCCTTCTGAGCACTAAGAGCCCAAGGTCACATCTTCTTAGCTGCTCCCCCGTTGGCTTAGCACAAGAAACACAGGAATGGCTAGGTGTGCCTGTAACTCCAGCAACCCAGGAGGCTGAGGCAGGAGGCTGGTGAAATTAGGGCTAGCATGAATTATATCCAGCATATGGTGAAACTGTCTCAAAGTGAACAAACAGCTATAGGGTATTTCATGTAGACCGTCAACCTTCCTCTTCGTGCAGGCTGCTGAGTCAGACCCGTACTATCTCAACTTCACAGAAGGGCAAATGGAGGCACAGGGAGACTGCGGATCATCAACTGTCTCTGTGGGCACAGAACACGGCGTGAACAGGGACTGGGGAGAGCAGGTTGGTGAGGTGCTGACGGCGGAAGTGGGCAGGGCCAGCACTTCTCTATTCCACCTGCTTGAAGCTGGCAGTGCCAGGGGTCGCAGGAGATGAGAGCAGGGTCCACCCGGGAGCTGGCAAACAGGGGGGTGAGAGTCAGTATTCTTTAACCAGGGCCTGGCTTTGGGAATGTCTGGAGATATTTGGGCTGTCACAACTGGAGGGGGCGCTGCTGTCTGCATATGCTGAGCAATGCTCAGAAAGTTATGAAGCATCCCACAAAGCCCAGGGAAGCAAAGAGCTATGCAGCCAAAGTCTAATACAGAAGCACCCCTAGCCATGAGGGATTTGCTCCAAGACACCCCATGCATGTTGGGTGCCGAGAACAGACAGTACTAAGCCCAATACAAACTCTGTTTATTTCTGTACATATATATGGCTGTTGTAAAATGTGACTTAAGAGACCAAATGAGCCAGGCCTGGTGGCTCATGCTAGCAACCCCACACACGGGAGCAGGAGGACCACATGAGTTTTGGGTCAGCCTGTGCAACTTAGCTTAACAGCCTGGGCTAGATTAAGAACTCCGAATGTTTTCTTTCTCTTAATATCTCATTGCATGCTCAGCTTCCCTCTGTAGTCACTCTTTCTTGTTTATATATCAAACATATAAAACCAGCCGCTAGACACTAAAATTCTGCAGGCTCCACCTCTCTCTCCTCCCAGGCAGCGGCAACCACAGCCATTTCCACAAGACGGCGCACTTTCTCCCCAGTCCTGGGCATTCACCCTGGTGTTTCTCGGCAGCCCACAGGAAGGGCCTCTCTGTCATTACCCCCAGGCACATCTGGCTTAAAGGGAAGACAATTTCAGCCACATTCATATGACCCCTGTGAACCCCATATTCCTTCTCTCTAGATCCTCCATCCTAGGAGTTAGGAAAAGCAAATGACTCTATATTCATCTTATAGATGAAAAAATGGACACAAGACACAAGGACAGCGGCTTTCTTGGGGTGGCAGAGCCCAAGCCTTGCATTCCCTGACTGCGGTGGACAACGGTAACCTCCTCGATGTCTCTGGTGTCTCCCATGAGGAATGGGTAAGAGTCATCTACAGGATAGACGCCTTGGTCCTGAGGGGTTGTATGCCCAGTGTCTCCGGAATGACACTGGCGAGCTGGTCCAGTAGCTATGGATCTTATGAGTTCCTGAGTCCAGCTGTAGGAAGCTACCAAAATTGATTTGGGGTAAGCTTGGGAAGCTGAGGTCTGAACCTAGCTCTGACTCCAAGCCTGTCACCTCTGACCTCGACATCCTCCCCAGATGACCTCATCCACAGCCTCCCAGAGACGACCCCAGTGTCCAGGCCTAGACCACACCTGGATGCAGAGGGGGCATTGCCTGAACATTTGAGAATCCCCTTAAAGTCAGGTCCTGACCTCTACTTGTGACACACCCCTTGTCTCTTTTTCTTGGTGACCGGTACTCTCTTGATATCCTGAGAGCCAGATCCATGGGAGTCTTCCTGTCCCCTCTTCTGCTGATGTCAGGGGCTCACCCTCCTCAATGACCACCTTTCCCCGGGTCTCCTGCAATGCTTCCTCTCAGGGCTTTCCGTAGCCATGAAGACTTCCCTCCAGCCTGCTCTACTGTGATCTTTCCCCCAAAGGGCACACAGGTAATGACACCCCTTCATGGCACCTACCCCTCCCGCCACTAATACACGCAAATAACCTCCCAAGCATCCAGGCTGCTGCTCTACAGGCATCCTGGGACCTAAAAAGGACCAGCTCCGTGTCCAAGGGAATTGGGTGCTAGGGCTCAGGCCTCAGGCCCCCAAAGGACTAGGTTCCCTCTCAGCGCCCAGGAATCCATGTGAAAGACATCCAGATAAGAAGGATTGCACAGGAGCAACGGGAGTGAGGTCAGAGGTGGGGCAAAGACGGTGAGAGGTGATGCTGGAACAGAGGAATAGCCAGGAGCAAGGACAAGTCTCAAGCTGACAGCAGCACATGAGCCCTGAGGGACTCAGTCTGCTTGTTTGTCCAGGGTGCCTCCTATGAGGTGACAGAGCCCCAGCAGTTGGTTGCCCTGGTGCTCCAGCAACACTGAGCCTTGGGAGCTAGGGAAGAGGTGAGGTCACAGCACCCAACCTTCTCCTCTCTGGTGCTTTCTCAGACACAAGGGAAAGCTGAAACCAAGGTGAAGGAAAGCTACAGCAACAGCAAAAACTACAGAAATAAAATAAACCTCTAACAGGGGGTGTGAGTGTGGCCCAGTCAGTAGAGTGCTTGCCTAGCTTGCTGGGAGCCATGGGTTAGAGTCCAGCACCACCTAAAACCCAATGTGCTGATACAGGCTGTCATCTCAGCACGCTGCTGGGGAGGCAAGACACCCAGAGAGGGTCAAGGTCATCCTAAGCTACAGGAGTTCGAGGCCACCTTGGGTCACATGAGACCCAAATAAATAAGTAGAAGATAGGCAATTCCATCAAAAATCATTAAAAAAAACTTAAAATGGGCAAAAGACACCAAGTCAGCGAGCAAATTTCAACTATAAACATTGCTAGGTGGCATGGCAAAAGAACAGCACCCATCAGTACCTTCACTGTCCAGACCTGGAATACACAAAGACCACTGTCCAGCACAGCAGGAGGCCTGGAAGCATAGGGTGTCAGAACCTGGCTCCCTGGGCTCGTGCGCTATACATAACGCGCAAAGCAAACAAACACACAAGGCTCCTCGGACCTTAATGATGGAGTGATCACTGTGGACAGAAAAGAAGCCAAGCGGAGAGTCCCAGGGATGGTGGAGGGCAGGAGAGGGCCACAAAGTGAAAGAGGAAGGGCTTCAGATGCAGCTGTGTGTGAGCTGCCACACAGGGATCTCGGAGACACTTGGTCCTTACAGGGGGAACGGCAAGTGCACCTGAAGTGAGGCATGTCTAAAACCCAGACAGGTAAAGCGGAGCAGTGGGGAGGATCTTGTAGGACCCAGGGAAATGAGAGCTTACTTGTCCCTGACGTGACAACTGCAGGTTTCCAGGGACAGAACTGGGGAGACCAGTTTCGAGGGACCTGATGCCATCCAGGCAGAAGTGTGCAGGTCTGGCCTTTTTGGACTGCTGGAGGCCGACCTGTGAGAAGGGGCCAATTAGGACACACTGAGGTCATGGCAGAGGGAGACATGGCTTCTGGAAATGCCAGCGTTGGACACGGATATGAAGAGGCATGCAGTCTAGCTTAGCTCCAGAGCGGGATGTGTCCATCCTGCTGACATGGGGAGGGGAGTCCAGGGACAGCCGGGACAGCCGGGACAGCCGGGAGCATATTCAACTGGAAATGCTGACCAGGCACCCAAGTGTGTCTGGTACGTGGCTGACCCAGGACCCAGTTGAGAACATGCATCTTGAACTTGTCAGCACACAAGAGATGGAGGAGGAAGGGTCCAGGGGCCGAGGGTACAATGGGATGTAGGAACAGCAGGAGTGAGCTGGGTCAAGGGATAAACTGTCTTGGGGACAGGCAGTTAACGGTGACCACCATTACGGTGTCACAACACCAAGCCCCAGGCCCACCACGTGCTATCTCTGAGAGGCCGGTGTTAACCTTGGGAACTGATTCCACAGCTGGCAGAGATAAATTCTGGCCAGTGACTTCAAGAGAGGACTAGGGAAAAGCACTTGTTGGCATAGACTAGGTCATGGGAGCAGGGTGGGGACCTGGGAGGGAGGAGCTGACTTCAAGGGACAGGTGTTCACCACAGCATGAGGGTGTCTGCTGGGTTTCTGCCTAGCTTTCCCCTGGCTCACACCTTTTAATGCAGACTACATTGGGCCTCACTTTAGAGGTCTTACCCAATTCTATACCTGTGTGGCACAGTCCACTGGAAATCAGTACAGGATAATCTCGGGAAGGCAAGGGAAGACAGGCCTGCGACTAAGCAGACATTCCCTGCAGACTGGACAAAGGAGTCATCAGTCACTTCCAGGAATGTGGGTCAGTTGGCATTTGTAGGCCCCTCCCATTCACATAAAGCCTCTTGGGCTGGGAGTCCAGAGATGGGGAACTGCAAGAACTATGCCCACACTCAGGCCTAGCTCTGCCTCTGAGGGCCTCCAAACGCTACCTCTCTCTCTCTCTCTGAGCCACAGGACACTCACCTACAAAATGAGTATTTCAAGCAGGGGTGGTGGTGGAACAACATCCATGACCTACACACTGGGGGTGGGGGAGGGTGCTATTTTAGGTCCCTTGCAGGAGTTCCTTCAATTCTGTCCTGCAAGGCCGGGCCGCCATGATCTTGTTTTAGGGGGTGGGGGGTAGAAGAGGTTCCGCTTAGTGAAGGCACCGGCTGTCAAAGGTTACAGGGAAGCAATCAAGATCTGAACCCAGAAACATGTGCTCCTAAGCCTATATGTTCCCCTGATGCAGGCCTCACAGTGGTGGTGATGAAGCGTTCTTCAGTGTGGTGTTCCTCTTCCCTAGACATCACATGGAAACACATTTCAGTGACAGCTCTTTGGATATGTGAGATATCATTAGCACCTGTCTTTTAAAGATGAGCTTAGCCAACGACGTTTAAGGTGAGGTCAGCACCAGGGACAAAGCAAGGCTCAACCCTTCACAGGATTTGCTGTTGTTGGTACAAAGGTTCTCGTGAGCTTTGTGTGGCGTCAGTGCTAGCTCTGGGACTCCAGAACTTGGCGTCAGATGCCAGTGTTGAAGATGGTTCATCCCAAGAACAAGCCCAAGGCGGATCTTTCAGAGCTGAGTAGCTCATGCAGGACTTTCTACTCCCGCCTCCATGGAGAAGCCCTGTGTCCCCGGCTGGCAGTGTCCCAGCCACAGGGCTGGCACCGTCATTGCAAAGGCACGCTCACAATGTGATTGCATGGGCATTAGTCAATGGGAAAGGAGCTGCCAAAGAGCAAGGAAATTATGGGACGGGGGCCAGGTCCCGCCTTCAGCTTCTGCGCCTTTCCCCAAAGCCCTCACCCAGTCTGGCGCCAACCTCAACAGTTTAACCTGCTCCACACACTGGCGATGATGTGGCCTCAGGTCACGGTCCCACCCTGGGCTGCTCCACCAGCTCACTGGGTGGAGGAGACCTTCCAGAAAGTCTCCTCCTGGCTGGGGACAGACGGCCTGGCCCAGTTAGATGCTACTCAACTTGGAGAGTCAACAGTTTGCAGCTAGGTGGAAGCAAGTATAGAATGACATACTCCTCCCCACTCCCCACCCCCGCATGCGTCCTTCCCCTTATCTGCCCTTGCTAAAGGCATGCCGGGGGACTTGTTCCCTGGAATTTAATATTCACCAAGAACTGTGAGATGGGTATGCCAGCATTTCAGATAGGGTGAGCACCTGGCCCAAAGAACAAGGGCTGAAGCAGTATGGAGTCCCAAGGATAGCAAGCAGCTCATTGCTGACCTGACTTGTTTCCCCCATTTATCTGCCAAATAACTCACTGGCACTATGGGATGTAGCCGTGAGCAAAGATCAAACACTGCACACATGAGAAGTTCTCTCAGAAGATGAATCTACTCGGGGCCTCAAGAGGAAGAACATAGGGTTTAATTGTGTGTGTGTATGTGTGTGTGTTTTGTACCCAAGAGCGTGCAGCCTTAGGTGCCCTTTCTCTGGTGCTATCCCCCTTGAGTTTTTAAAACGGGATCTCTCCTTGGCCTGAAGTCACTAAGGAGTCTTGGCTAGCTGGCCAGGGAAGCCCCCTGCCTCCTGAGTGCTGGGACATAAGCAAGCAGTCACCTTGCACCTGTACTCATGAACAATGCTACTTTCATTAATGACTCCTGGGAAGCAAACACTGGGGGCTCAGGATTTACAGAAGCATCCGACTATAACCGTGGATTACAGAGCGCTGGGGTGACACCAAAGGCAAATGAGTCTCAACCGTGTCGTTCTGTCCACAGCTAGTGTCATATTTTCTGGGACATTCCTACTGTCCCAGCACCCATGATTCAACTCCTTGGGCAACAGGGGACACGTGACATCCAGTGACTGAGGAGACCTGTTTCCTTCATCGGCGGCATCACCCTTTGATCCTGTCAGCTGCCTTATTATAGCAGCTCTGACTCACAGGTGTGATGGGGACATCACCAAGGTGGGTGACACTGACTGTGGATTGAGGCTTTGGAAACATGTCCAAACACAGCCCAGTCGAGTGCGTACAGCATTGTGAAATCAGCCAATGTGGAAGTCGACCAGAAGGTCCTTCCTTATTCTGGATGAAAATCTGAAGACACAGGAGGAGTGGGATCCCCTGCAATGCATTCTGGGTGGCAGCACTGGAAAGGGAGCCCATGGATGCCAAGCGTCAGGACTAAGGTAGGAGATGAACCCAATGTTGGGAGGACATAGCAGAACACTGCAAGCCCATGTGGGTAGCTTGACTCCCGAGGCTTGGCTAAGGTCAAAACCTGCCTGTTAGAATTCAGGTCTGAAAAGAGCAAGTTCATGTATTAGGAATAAATACTGGTTCCACTGCTAGTGGTGCCACAAATTGCCTAAGCCACACAACTGTCACCCACATTCAGATACATAAACTTCTTGGGGCCCTGGCACACAGTCACTAAATGATAGTGTTTTAGCAGAAATTAACGAGACTGGTCATACTCAGGAAAATACTACCCTCACCTAAGCAGGTGTCAGCCATAGCTCCAGATGTCATTCTGTGCAACAGTTACACCAATCACCAGCCTGGGCTCAAACCTAACGCCACTGACCACGTTAAGGACCTTCTTCAGCAGCTTCCACCCTCACGGAGTCCCTCAGTGACCATCACTACAGAAGACTGCTCAAGGGCATCCCACCCAGTTCACAGGGAGCCAGTTCCTGAATGTTGCCTGATAGTTACGTTACCTTGGTGGGTGTTAACAGTTACTAAGTTGCCTTCCTAGAAGTCTGTGTCACCTTCATTAACATTCACAGTCCATGGGTGGAGGCCTCACTCTACCCAGCAGGCAACCCAGGCTTGGCCAGCAAACGCTCATTACTGACAGAACCAAGGGAAGCATAGTAATTCAGCTGGCTCCTCCAACTCCACCGAAACAAAAACAAGTTCTGGACAGTGACATGGGTATCAAGCCGCATCAGGCACAGCTATATAAA
This sequence comes from Arvicola amphibius, assembly GCF_903992535.2. Lineage (NCBI taxonomy): Eukaryota > Metazoa > Chordata > Mammalia > Rodentia > Cricetidae > Arvicola > Arvicola amphibius. The sequence continues at coordinate 9,689,692 of NC_052052.2, read as the reverse complement.
TGAAGTGAATTTAATACAAAACAACCAAGTGGCTCCGCACTGCAGCCCAGCACAACAGCTTGGAGATCAAACTGCAAGGTGTGAAGTCCCCTTACACCAATGTGGGACAGGATTCAAATACTGTCATCTTTCCTTCTGGGTTACCTGTAATGAGAACTCAGGTCCCACAAGAGCTCAGAGTGAGGTTCCACTATGTACTCAGAAGAGTTGCCTGTCATACAAGGAAGTGGTTACTCCTGCTCAACTCAACAGGACTGGTGTATCCCAGCGGTCATCTCTAAGCCCTGGGGCACAGGAATGCTCTCTGGCTCCACAGCAAGAAACAGAATACAGCCCGACATCTGATGGCCTACACTGATGTTTTCTGGTTAGCAGGAGCTAGGGGAGGACATCCAGTCATCACACGGAAACAGAAGCCATCTGAAAATGCTCCTGCAGCCTAGCTGGGCTGGCGAGGGCTGGGCCTGATGACAGAGAGCGAGAAGAGGATGCTACAACAACCAAACTAAAGCAACGAGGCTTAGAGAACGTCATCCCAATAAGGAATGCTGAAATGCATCCCCGCAGCCGAGTCAATCTGCTTTATATGGACACTGCCCCTAAGCACCACTGTGAAGACATATGGAAGCCGACATACATTCTTGTTGCTAACCACATGTGCCTCACAAAGTCTAGGATGCTATGGAGTGAGTCCTATTTAAAATTTACATTTATATCGATGCTAAGACTCAATAGATTATTAAAGTCCAACTCCAAAATACACAGTAAATGTCTGTCTGAACACTGATAGATCCCCACCCAGGATATAAACTTGCATTTCAGTCCCGGACTCTGTGGCTCCCCAGATGACATCAGTCCTGCTCCATCCAACATCTCACGGAGAACCTATCACAGGACCCCTGGAGAAGCTGCTTCTTTGGCTGGCTTTCTGCTGTGGCTTGGCAGCTGAACACTAAAGTCTTCCATAAGATGTCTAAGCTTCTTGTAACATCTGCCTGGGTTTCCTATCACTCTACATCAACGGCTTGAAAATGACACCCAGTCAGCACAAGGGAGGCAGAAACCACAGTGCACACAAATCCAATTACACAAGTATTTCCAAGACCCTCATGGCTCGAAATTAAATCTCATTTTTTGGAATTGCATTAAGTAATTCAATGCAGTCATGTGAGCTTACCCCCCATCATTAGTCCTCAGGCTTAATCAGAAGTAAATGAAGCTCATAGAGACCCTTAAGGCCCTACCACCCTATTAAAATGGAGCGGAGGGGCGCTGGTTCAGTTACCACATGACAGCTCACCACTGTTAGAAGAGCACCCCGCAAGCATGCACCACTGTAATGCATCAACACAGGCAAAACTCTCACACACAAGACAATCTTGAAATAATCTTTAAAACAATACCACAGGAAGATCTGATTGAGCATGTCAGACAGTTTGCTGAGGTGGGACGAGTCTAGACCAGCCTTCTTGGGGGTTAATACACAGCAGGCCATGGTCTGCTGGCAGTCCCGCGCCTGACTTAAGAATAACTGTCCCGAAAAACCAAAATAGACAACTGTCAAACACAAAGGGTGTGGTGTAACAGACTTGCTTTTACACGCATGAACTCGGCTCCTGCCTCCTCTGAAAGGAGGAACAGGATGAGGGAGAAGGGGCAGAACTAGAACTGCCAGCCAGGGCAGGCCTTCGGCCCTATAGTGATCTATGTTTACTAACGCCCAAGTCTAGTGGAGAAGGTACCAGGATGGCTCCTGAGATCCTGGAGGAGAAAAGGGCACTGTGAAGGGAGGGAGACAAGGTAAGTGATGAGCAGCAGGTGAGGTAGAGGCCTAAAGCACGACCTCAAGGCTACCGTCTGCAGCAGTCCATGCCTTCCTAGCCACACCCACTCACAAACCCCAAGTTCTGTCCCATTTTTTCCTGTATGACACTGGATGCTTTTTATTTGTAATTTTATGCAACACAGATGTCATCTTTACCCTCAACATGGACCTATTTGGTATTTCATAGCACTGTGCACTGAAGGTTGACGTGGGATTCCCCTGCTAAGTGGGCGTGATTAGGACCAACTCCAGAAGGTCCGGGTGAACGACAAGGTCTGCGGCAGGAAGGCTCAAGGCACGGAGTGGCTTAAAAGGGTCCTCAGTCTGAGGGGGCTCCACACACCCAGTCCTGTGCCACCAGTGCTCAGGGTTCGGTGTCTTCTGTGTATCCTACAGAATGGTCATATCCTGCATGTGGTTTAAAACCCACAGACCCTAAAGATATGGAGCTACACACTCAAACACTTGTTTGTGGGCTGAAATTAGCCAGAACGTTTAAAGTAGAAACTGTCCAGCATTCCCGGATCTCATGGTCTACGTTGATGAGGGCTCTTCCAGTGAACTACTAAAACCCTGGGCCAGAAGGGATGCGTGCCCTGCCCACACTTCCAAATACACAACAGCACTCTAACAGAAAATTGGGACTAGATGGGAAGTGACAGTCACAGTCTAGCATCAGGGAAGAAAAGCTTGGGGGGGGGGGTGTTGCCAGAACTGGAAAGCCAATAAGACTATTCTCCTTAGTCAAGTGGTTAGGGCACCTGCAATGTGGCCTGTGTATTCACATAATCCTCTCCATTTACTGTGTTCTAATAATGCATTTTCAAAGTAAACTACCCTGAGTGAGGTTTCCTATAGACGTCAATCTAGTCAAAGTGAGCGAACCTCACTACCCAACTGCACGCAACACATCCAAAGTGAGCTTGGACGTCATTAGTAGCGTTTACATCTCCATCCCCAGTCATCAGCACTCAGCAGCAAGCTGGTTGCTCCTTTCTCATCAATCAGCTTTGGGGACTATGACATGAGAACAACACTCCAAATAGGAAGTATGACACCACAGGAAAGATCACCAGGAAAAGACTCACAGAAGTCGCAAATTTTTGCTCTGCTTTTTGGGACAGAGGGCTAAGTAGCCCTCTCTAGTCTCTGCCTTTCGAATGTTGGGATCAATGATGCCACAGCACCACACCTTCCCAGTGCCAGAATTTCTGTTCATTCTGGTTGCTAACATACAGCGATACACCTAGACCAGGGCCTGGCACATGCTAAAGATGCAAAACCAAGCTAACTCTAGAAACTCTTGCCAGGAAGAACTTGCTACAATCCAGCTCACAACAACCAGCACTAGATTCACCACCAGAAAGGACATGAGGCGCCTCTAGACAGTCAAAGGGACAGAAATCTCTGGTCATTTAGCTTTTTAATGTTTAAAAGCTGTTTCAGTCTTTATGCAGACTGCATAGAGGGTAAGAGGAACTGGAATGGAACGGCTCCTGCTTTACCAGATGGACATGGACGCCATGGCTTCTTGGCAACGCTTCTATTTGGTAATGTGCCTGAGGTTCCAGCACCTGTCAGAGCCACGGACATCATGGAGATCAGGAGCAGTGCGGGTGGGGCACCATGCAGGTCTGCAACAGTCCACTCCTTGCTTTCTGCACACTGGAAACTAAAATTCAGGAAACAGCAAGGCTAAGTCACCAAACACTAGGAAAGGACAAGGGTCCGATGAATGTAAGCTAAATGGACAGGGAGGGAGGGATGCTGCTTCTTAGAGTGCCTTCAAGATCTGGTTTCCTGGCAGGGCACTGCGGTACATCTGTGTGCACTTGTGTACAGCATTTACAAGAACAACTGCTGAAGGGATGTTCAACCTTCATCACGCTCTCCTCCTACTCCCTGGGTTTCTTAGAGCCTGGTAGGTAGACTTGTGAACACCTGGCGGGTTGTCAGGCCGGCGGTCTTCTCCCTAGAGGAAGGTCAGATAGTGGGCTCTAGGATACAAAGTGATAGAGTGTCTGGCTACTGGAAATGCCCCCTGGAAGAAACACAAGCTTCTTTCATTCATGCCTGGGAGAACTATAAAAGTCAATCTGCAAATTAAAAATGCAGACAGCACAGATGCAGCTGAGATCTCAGGTAACACCCTCAGTCCTCTGAACTGCTCTCACAATCCACACTCTTGATCCGGCTACGCGTCTACTCTCTGAAAGGAAGCGACTGCAATTAACAGAACTCAGCCGATGCCGCAAGGACATGGTGGAGAGGTCCCAGGCGATGGCTGACTACATAGATACACACACACCAAACAAGGTCCGAGTAGCCTGCTGCTCCCCATTATGGACAAAATACAGTCCTTTCACAGGTGTTTACAACATGTTTATTGGTTACAATGATATAGAATGTATCATCCAATTTCCCCCTAGTTATCAGGTGTTTTAAATAACATGGAAAAAATATTTCTTAGCCATCTAACAAGTAGAGGATGTATCCATTCTAAGAGGGCAAAATAGCAAACGTCACTCTTGTGTGTCTGTAGTAAACTCTGTCAAGGCTACATTGGTTAAAATCAATGAACAATCCCTTTCATAGGTCAAATAGTAAATTTAATGTTTCCATTAGAATAGTCTTTATGGTACTCTGCAACAAGAAGCAATAAAATAACTAACAGCAAACTTCAGTACAGCAGACACTGTCCAGATTAACAATGTGAACAAAAATATAAGATGTAAATTACATTAATACAATTGAAGCACCCAAAACAATTTAAATAATTTTAAATATTTTATTTTTAAACGGCTACAAATGCTTTATACAGTATTTCAACATAAAGTCTCCTTAACAGAAATGTAACAAAATGGGAATGGTAGTGAAAGGTTAAAGTGGCACAAATTCAAACAAGTATTAAACTACAAATTTTAAGAGGTAGATTACTTTTAAGGTTAAGTACAAAACACAGCATGAATAAAACGTAGCCATTTTCCACCAACTCAGTCATGAACCTCGGGGCATCAGGGCTCATGGAGAAGTGGTACTGATCTACTTCGGAAGGAAGAGGCCAACCCTGCTTTCAATCTACTGAGACTGAAGTGTAAGGCCTGGTGTGCTGATACAGACAGCTATACAGGCCTGGAAGCTTTCCATACTGACACACTGCTACATAGCATCTCAAATATAACAGCTCTAAATTGATGCCGGGCAGCGAGAGGATAGCGTCCACCCGGGTAGATAAACATGACACTAACAGAGGCATAAAAAGGAGTCCATATCCAATCTGGTTTCCTCTGCATTGTGCTGGCAATCTGCTTGTGATTTTTTTTTTTTTTTCTAAAAAGGGCAAGGGTAGAGATCAGCTAAATGCCTCTCTGTATAATACACACCAAAGAAAGGCATCAAGGGCTGGTGTGTAAGCAAGCATTTTGAGGTGAGTGCACCCGATCTGTCATCCCTGAAACTATGAGGACCACTGATGAAACAAGAGCACTTGTTTTGCAAGGTTCAGTTTGATCACTCCCTTATCTGCTCTCTGCCAGACTCAGAGCTGTGCTGCCAGTACGGCGAGGAGGAAGGAGCCAGTCCATCTAGCCCGTCTTACGGCACCCTTCTCTTTGGATCTCAATCCCCCAAGAGCCCAGTACACATGTGAGCACACCAAAGAGATGGATGCCTAACCCTAACCAGGGAAAGAAGCCTGCTGGCAAGCAGCTGTTGTACAGCTTTTGAGTCAGCTTAAACTGGTCTTGCAAGCTGGGTAGAGTTCGTATCCTTTGCCGTAGTGCTTATCCTAAGTTGAGCATGTAATATCATTTAGTCAGTTAAGGTTTGTTTTGTGGGGGTGGGAGTTTTTCTACAGGAAGTTCCTAGAAAATAAGAAAACTGAAGATACATGACAACATAAGACAACCTTATATGAACTGACCATGTTAAAGAAAAAGGTGAAGTGACTCTAAGACAAATGTCGCCAAGACAGAAACACATACATGACTCTAACAGTTTTAGAAACACCACGCTGGCTCCCAAGATGTAGGGCTGTTTCCTACCCACAGTGGGTGAGGCTGTCAGGGGAGAGGGGTACTTTGTTAACTCAGCACTTGGTAGTGGCGGAGAATCTGTCCCAAAGTTGCTTCTTTTCTAGCTTTCTAACTTCTGGACATTGGTGGTGGAGGATGGGGTGCTGTGGAAAACGAAACACTGCTTAGATAGAGCAGCCTTTGGGTTACAGGGGAGAGTACAGTAAGAGTCTGACTTCCTTTCTGGAAAGGAGTCCTCAAAACATATTCAAAGGCAGCAGCAAGAAGGCCCAGGCAGACTGTGCTACACACCCAGGGCAAGGCTCACCTGTTTTGTTTTGTTTTTTGGTGCATATGTGCATATGTGGTTTTGTTGTGAGAAAAGCATTTGGAGTGCATAGCTTTTTACCCCCAGAATGGCCTATCAGCTGGTGCTTCAGGAAGTGGTCAACTGATAATATGTGGATTCCTGTGCTCAATGCTGTGTTCTGGTTATGCATGGCAGCCATGTCCATGAAAAAAAATACAGAACCCTACACTGTCTTTCAAATAATTATGGTTTGCTGCAATTAACAAGCAGGCAGGAGTGAGCTGCAAGTTCTGCAGAGCTGAGGACAGCAAATCACTGCCCCGGGAGCTCCATGAACAACAGTTGCTTGCATCATGGAGTCTCCTCTAAGCCAACTGAGAGAAACACTGGAACAGAGAACCACTGTCAGTAAATGTTCCTTCCTTGTCAGCATGCAACACACAAGCTTCTGAGAATGAACTCAGTCTAGCCTGTATCAGCCCTGAGTTAGAAGACACCTGGTGTACATATGCCAGCAGCCAAGAATCCTACTGTTGTTTACATTTGCTATGGGATACTAGTAACTAAACACACTCTGCAGAAACAGCCAGTCTTATGTCTAAACAGTCAAACATCATGTCCCATTGGACATTCGGTTTTTAATTGTCCAAAACAATTCACTAAGTTGTAGCCCCATGGTAAGTGCCTTGGATGATGCCCCCATTCTGCAGATCTGCCACCAGGGACATCTATTGCATCGTCTATGTTTTCGTTATCTGTTGCTTTAAGTGACACTTTTAGGTCAACTTTAACTCCAGCAATGTAACTCTGTTAACTATCAGAATAGTTTAAAGTTTCCTGGAATAAAGAAGATACATTTGGGGAGTTAAGAAGTCTTTACAATACCAGTAAGAGCGTGAGTGAACTTCATACTCAGCTCTTACCTTTTCATACATTTACTCCTGGAAAGTCTCAACAGGATCCAGTATGAAAGAGGAGAAGCTTTTAGAAAATACTAGAACAGGACATTCTAAAGCATCAACCACTTGGAGGTGTTCTTAATGGTAACCCACAAAAATGATGGTTCAGTTATGTTCTGTTTGTGCAGAATTCCCTAGAACAGAGGCCAATAATAATAAGGGCGTGCAGACAACTGAAAACAGTGCTTTCTATCCCCACAGCCAACTCCACAATGCACCGGTATGGTCAAAGATGACCAGATCTATAGCAATTAACACTCAGCGTGTTTTGAAGTACCTTCAAAAAATTCCAATCATTCAGTCCTACAGTGAATTGTTGAAATCAGCCTTTGCTGGTACCCACTGTATAGAGCTTTGTTTCGCTATGCTTCAAGGCACACGGGGCCCAAGAACTCTATGATCAGTCATACAGTGACAATGGAACTGCGTGCTTAGGTCTCTAAAACAAGTCACTCCACAGCTGTCCCTAATTTTGTCTGCTTCCAACACCCAGAATTATAGCCATGACAGCCCAGAATGAAGACAGGCCGCATACAAGATGTCCAAGTATATGCCTTCTGATGGCCATGGACTGGAGAGAGACATTGGGACATTATTTGGGATTTCCAAGTGTATATCAACTCAGCCTGAGAAGTCAATGTAACAGTTCAAACTAGGGCCACATCATCCTGTCTGTCCCTGAGAACCATTTCTAATATGGGGAGAACATGGAATAAGGCAGTAAGGTCAAGTGAGATGAAGTGAAACCTAATGTTACTGGGGAAGGCACTGAGCCTCAGGGCCACAGGGCCCTGCCTCCCTGCAATCTCAGTGCCGAGTCCACTCTTCTTGCCCATTAGAACCTTGACTGCTGGTCACGCTAAGGCTGGAAGCAGAGGGCTGGAGGGGGAACATAAGGCATTTTTAAGATATATGGTATTTTATTTAAGCAATGTGGAACAAATTTAAAATTTAAACACAAGCAAATGGAAGCATTAATAATAAAGAGTCTGTAGACATTAGCAACTGTGCTTAAGTCACAAACTATTTTAAGAGTGTACTGCGGTTGCTAATGGACTTGTGACCCACTTCACCCTAAGGAACGTAGGGCCAGGAACCAACATGAGTGACACTAAAACACTGCCCAAGATGTGAATTCACAGACCTTATCTTTTCACATGGGGAAATGGGTTCAAGTTCCATCCACAAATTAAAGAAATGTACCACTTTGTGAGTACTAAGTCTGAAATAAAACGTATTTATTCATCTGTACAGCAGTCAAAGCAGCAAGGGTATACTACAAATTATGCAACTGCCACTTTGCTAAAAGGCTCGTGTCAACGTTTTATAGGAGGGGAAACAAAACATCCTCCAGGCCGGCTACAGCTGTCCTGGCGGTCCTCACCTCCCCGAGTCCGGGCTTACCTCAAGTCCTTCAGCTCATGCCTGGCACTGCTGTCCTCTCTCCTGCTTTCACTCAGGTCCGCAGCAGCTGCCAGCTGAAGGCTTCTGGTGATTGGGCCCCCACTCCGCTCTCTAGACTTTACTACGAACCGGTCTGTTCTTTTCTTACTGGCCAAAGCAGTCTTGCTTTGTAGAACAGCTTTGCTCTTCTGCACTTTCAAGTGCAGGTTTCGGGAGGATTTGCTTGAGAGCTGAGCAGAATGACTCTTGGCAACAGCTTTGGATTTTTTGCCCTCAACATTAGTAACTTTGGCCATTCTTATAGGACTGGAGTTCCTCAAGGATGAAGAGCTTGCTTTTTTGGATTTGACTGAAGCTGCAAACTTGACATTCTGTCTGGATCTGAAGGATGAGGAGGGCAGTGAGGCTTGGGCAGGGCCTGAGCTCCGAGCTCTGGTCTTGCCCAACGGTGCCTGTGTGCTCTGCATCTTAATCTCCGTGTCTGCGGTCCGTCTCCGGGTACTGCTGCTGTTGTTTCTGTCACTGCTGGCAGGTGATGCATGGCTACCTTTCTTAGACGAATGGGAAACTTTTCTTTTGGAAGGAGAGAGGGGTTTTTTAGGACAGCTGAAAGCAGCATGCTTATTCAGGCTGCCGATGTACGTGAACTCCCTGTCACAGTAAGGGCAGATATGAGAGGATACCTCCGAAGTGTCCTTTGGGTCTGTCTTCTGCTTTGCAGATCTGTTCTTCTGAAGGATCGCTTTCTGTACTAGCTGGTTTTTTTTCTTCAGTGCACTTAGCTTGAGCTTATTTGGAGACATTTTGCTGAGTTCAACATTGAAGCTCAGTCTCTTGGGCTGCCCCATCCGTCTGAAGGCATTTTTCCCAGAGTTGTCTAAAACCACCACTCCATTTTTGGGATGCACAGTTTGTTTCAGGGGCACTGGGTTTTTCTTAGGAGTGTACCTCTTCTTGTCACTTGCAGATGCACATGCCAGGATATGTTTATGCAGCTCAGGCATATTATCAACCCCCTTTCCACACTTTGTACAGCGAATGGCAGTAGTGAATGTCTGTGGAATATTGTGGGTGGTGAAGTTTGTGGCCGTTACGCCAATCCCCATGGGGTTTCGATGGTGGTACTGAAATGGAGGTGGTTTAAAGCTTGGGTAGTGCTGATTGAGACCAAGTCGAATGTCTGGATCTTTCGTCTTTACTCCAGAAGCCATTATTTTGATGGTTGTGTAAAGCTCTTCAGAGGAATCATTTAACTCCTCCTCTCTGGAAGTTTCCAAAGGCTCTTCTGACAAATTCTGCATATGCTCCACACGGGCCTTGCTGGGGTCTGTGAAGTTCTGGGGTCTCAGGGTCCCACTTTCAAACTCGTGATGTGTGCACTCCTCATCTGGGTGGAGATCTCGTTGGTGCTGCTGTAAATTGCATAAGAAGGCAAATTCTTTCTTACATACGGAACACACGAAGATATTCTCAACTCCGTGAAGCAGAAGCCTATGCTCTGACAGGTCAGTCTTCGCCTTAAAAAGCTGCACGCAAAACTCACATTTGAAGGGCCATTCTTCAGCATGAACAGATAAATGCTTGGTTAGATCTTTAATGGAAAGAAAAGGTGATTCACAGACATTGCAAACAAAGCTTTTGCTGAATGTTTCGTGGACAACACTCGGCCCACCTGTGGGCGGGGCCTCTTCCTTGGGTTTCAGACCTTCACTCTCCGACTCCTCCTGTTTAAAAGTTATTGCAGGGAGAAGTGCTTCCAGGTTGTCCCCAGAGGACACCACAGACGACACTGCCGAGAGAGGGGGTGGGGAGGGGGATGTGGAGGAGCATGAAGAGGAAGAGAAGGAAGAGGAAGAGGAGGAGGAGGAAGTGGAGGAAGAAAGTGTTGGAGGACCAGGGGAAGCAGCAGACATGAGTGGCTCCACAGGAGGAATGGGAGAGGGTGAAGGGGACACTGTTGGGGAAAGAATTGGAAGGGGAGACTGGGCAGTGGTGTTGGAGAATGGAGAGGGGCACTGCTGAGGCGATGCATCAGAAGAGGGAGTGGGGAGGGGAACATTTGGAAGGAGGGGAGGTGGTGGAGTGGCAACTGTTAACACAGGAGGGCAGGGGGGCGGGGAAGAAGGCTCTGTGGGGATCAAGAGAGGAGGCAGCTGACTCGAAGATATGGAGGCTGTCTGAAGAGAGGGTGATGAAGGGCCATCAACTTCAGGTGGGGACTCAACAGTAGGGGCTGAGCAACTCGAGTCAGGACCAAGTTCAGGATCTGGCTGTGTATCTAGGGATTTACAAGGACTTGGGCTCCTGGTCACCTCTGGTGTGGTTTCTGTAGGTAAGCTAACACCATTATATTCATTGAGAAGAACCTTTTGCAACATGCAGGTGGTTGGTTTCTTCTTCTTTGCAGCACCACATGCTGGCTGTGCTGAATGGTTCTCTTTGAATTCCTTGCCTTCAGCATCACAAGGCTTTTTATGCACACTGAGATCCAACACAGATTCCCACGGGACTGGAGTCTTGCCTGTACCCTCTGACTTCTGTTTGACTCCACTGGATAAATCCAATGGCTGTTGGTTGCACACACTGCTAAAAGGAGAACTGGCTGCCCATTCTTTTGTTAGTTTGTATTCATCAAAGCAAGGAGGGCTTCCAGTGTCTCTCTCATCTCTCCCAGACAAGCTCCAGGCTGGTGAGTCACTACGACTTTCTAATTTGGGTTTCTTGGAAGTCAGACTTGTGTCTGTCCATGCTGCTTTCCCATCACTTGGTTTCCCACCAAAGTCTCGAAGGGCAGGACTGTGCTGTGGAGAACTGGGTGGAGAGCTGGTGCGCCTCTTAAATCGACTAGAGGTCACAGGTAACATGGATGCAGGAGCAGATACACACACAGGACCCAACTTAGGGATCTCAGCTGCTGAAATCCCTGCAGGAGGAGTCAGTTTGTCCTGGGTCTGAAGAAGCTGTTTGAGCTTTGAAGACAAATAGACACCCTTCTCTTTATGGAAAGACACCACCTCTGTTGTTGATATGCTCAGAGGCAAACTTAAGGAACATGAGGGCGCTGTGGAGTCAGAATCTGCCTCAGCTTTAATTTTGGGGAGCACAGGTGGACTGGCAGTTCTCCGTTTCTTTGATTCACAATTTGTGCTACTGGGAGACTCTTTAGGAAGTTCATCGTTTACAGAGACCTGGGTACTCTTTATATTTTGAGTAATTTCTACTGTTACTGGAGCAAGCAGACAATCTATGCCATACAAGTGAGCAGAATTAGACTCCATCTCAATCACATCACAATTACTAGTGCTGCTGTTGGTCTGAATCTTACCATCAATATAGTAATTTAGGTTTTCAGAGATGTTGCTTGAAATGTCCATGATGTAAACATCATCAGCATCTCCTTCCTCCTCCGGCTCTGTGCTTGGTACATAAACGTTCTGGGAAGGTGGTGCCTGCTCTGCTGGTGGGTGAGGCTCCTCCAGGAGTCCTCCTTTTCGACGGACGCCTTTGGGAATCATGTGGCGTTCATGAACTCTGCGCTGATGTCGTCTCATATTGGTGTGAGTTCCAAATACCTTCTTGCAGTATTTGCATGGATGAAGTTCTTTAACTTCGCCATTCTCTTCCACACTAGATGAATTTACTATTTCCTGGGAAGTTTTTTCTGAGTTCAGTATCAGAGAGTCTTGTCCAAGTTGAGGTGAACTTGACTCATTTTTAGAAGTGACATTATCTCCCTTGCCATCATCTAGGTCCTCTGAGGGCTGTAGTGTCATGCTGGGTCTCCTCTTTAACCCCGCTTCATGGCGACGTTCATGCCGCCTCCTGTTAATCTGTGTACCGAACGCTTTCCCACAGTACTTGCACTTGAAAGCATGATTGATTGTAGACATGTGGATGTGCATGTGCCGCTCAAGCCCCTGCTTGGTTGCAAACTTTCGTTCACAATGCTGACATGGAAACATAAACGTTTCAAACACATCACCGTTGGCCTCCTCTCTAGTTCTGGGGATGTGAGGAACAGGGGCCGTGTCTGGAGAGTCTTCAGAAGTCTCATTTGAGATGCTCTGTGGTTCTTCTAATAAATCCTCTGGCTTTTCTTCACACCGTATTTCTGGCTCTTTTACAGAGCTTTCATTGGGTATGCCAGCTTCTTCTTCCCCATCTTCTTCCAACTCCTCTTCTTCCTCTTCCAATTCCTCCTCCTCATCCTCCTCCTCTTCTTCCTCTTCCTCCAGATCATTGATCTCACAATCTGTGACTTCTTGTTTTCCCTCTGGCTCTGGCTGTGGTTCACAGGTGGGGAGAGGGGTGGTCACCTGTGGAACTGCATCCTGGTTGATCACCTCGGGAAGAAGGGCTGGCTGCTCAGGTGCAGAAGCCAAAAGCCTCTCATCCTCTTCCTTTGGACCTAGGAAGCACAGAAGAGCAGAAGCACAGATATAAGACCACACTGGCTGCTGTGTGATCAACTCCTATGACTTTATTGCTAGAAGGCACTAAGATGTGTAAGCAAGAACATCCCGTTTATAGAGGTGAGCTGGCTGCAAATCCCTTCCACTGACTTAACAAATGAAAGGGCCTGCTTAGGATGAGGAAACACTTGACACTTCAGGACAAGCAGATCCACAGGGTACTGAGCTTTTTGTTTATAAACTATAGTGCCTACAACAGTATTGGAACAGTCGGTGTTAACTGTAAGGAAACTAGTTATAATTAATTTCTCATGATTCAAAGAACCTGCTAAACCTATCAAATTAGATTCTTGACACTGTACCTGAAGGATGGATCTAGAACTCATTCTAGAATGATATAGTCAGTTCAAGGAAACTTTCTGTCTCTTAGAAGCCTAACCCAATTGTTATGAATCAGGAGCACTTCACTGAAGAAAACAGCAATCTCCAATCACTTCTGGGTGCTCATTTCCACCTAAAGTAGACAGTCCCGAGGAGGGCTTGCTAATGAAGCCACAGTTGAAGAGACAAAGCAAACAAGCCACGCAATCATCTGGCAGACAGAATGCATTGGGTAGAAGCAGCAGCAAATACATGAGCTCTAAATCATGATGGTAAGCCGGGCGATGGTGGCGCACGCCTTTAATCCAAGCACTCGGGAGGCAGAGGCAGGCGGATCTCTGTGAGTTCGAGGCCGAGGCCAGCCTGGTCTACAAGAGCTAGGTCCAGGACAGGCTCTAAAAAAAAAAAAAAAAAAAAAAAAAAAGCTGCAGAGAAACCCTGTCTTGAAAAAACCTAAATCAATCAATCAATCAATCAATCAATCAATCAATCAATCATGATGGTACTAAGCAGCTTCAAGGTTGGGAATAGGTGCCAGGAGACGAGACTAGAGGTAACCAAGGACCTAGAGATCATGAGAAGCTGGCCATTATCCCAAGTCAACAGGGAGGTGGTTCTAACGGAGAAGTCATATGATTCCACTTTAAAGAGAATCATTTTGTTCACTAGAAGGAAATAGAAAACCTAGGTGGGCAAAGAAGGGGGGTGAGCAAGAAGAGCTCTGTGCTCTAGGAGAGGTGCAGGATGGTGACATGCAGGTAGTAGGGTGAGGAAGGTGGTGGAATTAATCAGACCCGGGGTACATGGATTGTAAAAATGAAGCTGACAAAACGTGCTTATTGACTGGCTGTGGTGAGAAGCCAGAAGACTGCAGGAAACTGCAATAACCCTGCTTACATATGGCAGAGAGAAAGCATGAGTTTACTTAGGATGAGCTAAAGTTTAGGGTATAGTAATGTACGAAGCAGAATTTCCTAAGAATCTCGAGGTCAACAACACAGAGGCTGCCTATACCCAAGTACTCAGGGGAAAATGGTTAATGAGCAATGAACTTCAGACTAACTAGAAAGTGAATAGACAGGGAAGGACTATCTACACTGAGTGGATGTGATAGCGAATGTCTTTTGTCAGCTTGACCTATCAGGGAAGAAGGAACATCAACTGAGAAAAGTGCCTCCATTACATTAGCCTGCAGACATATTTGTGAGGCATTTTTTTGATTGATGGTTGATGTTGGAGGGTCCAGCCCACCGTGGGCAGTACAACCCCTGGGCATGTGGTCCCAGGCTAAATTAAAAAAAAACAAACAAACAAAAAACTGAATTTGAGACTTGAAGCAATTCAATAAGCAGAGTTCCTCCTGCCTTGGCTTCCCTCATTAACGTGCCGTAGTACATAAGCCAAATAAACTGGTTGTACCACCAAGTTGCTTTTGGTTGTTTTATCACAGCAACAGAACACAAAGTAGGACTGAGTGATGAATGGTCTTTAGGCTAAGAAACAAGTCACAATAAGAAATGGTCCACTCAGTCCAGAGCTGCAGGATGCTGGGTAAATAAAGGACTAAAACTGGTATATGCCCCATTTGCCAACAGGGAGGTCTGGGGACCAAGACAACAGCCACAGCAGAACAGTGAGGACAAATCCTCAAAGGGAAGGAAGGAAATGGAAGGACTATTAGGAGCTCTTTCAAGGTTTCTATAAAGGAAGAGAATGGGCTTGTAGGTGGAAGAGAACAGAAGACTTTTCCAGATCAGATCTTATGCTACCGGGGTGAATGCTGGTAGGATGGTCCACAATGTCACCTGCCCTGTAAGGAGGACCAACTGCTATGCTACTGAATTCAGCCTGTTCTCCCATGGTCACTCTCAGAATCCAGAAGACTGCAAAAGAGGCAGAGATATATTTTTCTACACCAAGTAAACTGGCCAACTCAAGCTTCCTGGGAGATCCCCATGGAGCATGCATAGTAGACAGCATGGGTCACCCAGACTGTCAGGACCCTAAGCCCTACCTCCCACACACATCCTAAGTTTACAGCAGGATAAAATTATTACCAAGGACAAGTTTTATTCTGGCAGAAACTACACACAGCAAGCAACAAACTATTCTATAATGAAAGTGTGCTACGCAGGCTAAAGCCATCAAGGATGGAGAGAGAGAGAAAAGCAATGGGATCATCAAAATGAAGGACAAAAAGCATCCAGTACAGCACCTGAATGTAGGAAAGAGTCATCTGGGAAACTCAACTATGGGATGGGTGAAGAGATGGACAAGAAGGCTTTTCTGAAAACTGAAACTAAGGTGGGAAAGGCGCTGTTGGACAACAGGCCGAGAGAGAGGTAGAAGAGAGCAGTCCAACCAAACTGTCAGGATGTAGCAGGCTGTCCACACAGAACCACTGGAGCAAGGAAACACTCAAGAGCAGACAAGTGCTACAAGCTCTGCAAATACAAAGGTAAAAGCACAAGTTCACCTAAGCACCTGGGCCTAGCCCTCTTGTTATTTCCTAGAAACAGGGGTCCTCCTTCTACCATCTGCTGCTACCTCATTAGCAATAGGCTCCTGTTTCTAAATAGAAACCAGCCTTCTCTCCTGTAGGCGCATTTCATATTTTCTGTGTGTTCTCAACAAGCCGGGAGAGTCGTCAATAATGGTAATCTGTGGGTTTCCTTAGTTTTAAAAGCTGTCTACAATTAATCTGGTTTGACACTGCCTAAGCAGAGGTTCTCAACCTTCCTAATTCTTTGACTCTTTAATACAGTTCCTCATTTTGTGGTGACCCCTAACCATAAATTATTTCTTTGCTACTTCACAACTGTAATTTTGCTACTACTATGAATTGTAATGTAAATATCTAGTATGTCGATATCTGATACGTAACCTTCAATGGGGTCCCACAGGTTGGAAACCACGGGTCTAAAGTAACAGGTGCTTAATGTGCATACTCTAACAAGGTAGGCCCATAGAGCAGTATCTGTCTTCTTGGGCTTTCAAACATAAGGGCTAGGAGACCTTGGGTCAGCAGCTGTACTAGGCAAAGAGATCCTCACACTGACCAGCAGTACCAAAAAATGGGCCTGAACATCAAATGTCTATCATGGTTTAATGGTACAAGAAACAGTGACTCTTACATTTTCAAACTCCGCTTTAAAATAAAAATTATTTAGTATTGTTTGTATTTTTCAAACAAATGTCTTAGCAAATATGCTCTCAGAAGGCAAAAGTTAGAATTAAGACTGAAAAATGAACTCCTCTCACTTATCCCACTGTGTAGTACATAAAGGGAGGTGTGGGGATAGAGGAAGCTCGCTTCTTTCTAGTTAGTTCCTTCTGGTTTAAAAATCACACTGACCTTCGACCTGACTCACTTGGCCGCCCTAAAGCTCATGTACACAACGAACCCAACCATTTCTGAGTTATAGGAAGGGCACAAAAACTGATTTTTTTGAGTGTCATCATCATCAACGGGGCAAATTAAGTGGCCATAAAAAGTATTCAAAATATTGATACCCCTACACATATACACAAATATTTCTTGCAAGAGTCACAAGTCTATATTCTGAAATCTGCCTGTGTCATAATGAACAATCTTGGGCAAGCTCCTGTCTCTGTGTGAATTTACCTGTAACTGAGACACATAAGATTCCCAAATATGGAAGATCAACTGTGGTATAGAAAGTCCTTTTGTCTTTGTATTGTAGGAATGCCATGGAGCTGCCAGAGACAGACATGCTCAATCTTTCCTGGTAAGCCACTGTCACGTGGCGATATACAGATTAACAGAAATGGGTTAAATCAAGATGTGAGAGTTAGCCAATAAGAGGCTAGAACCAATGGGCCAAGCAGTGATTTAATTAATACAATGTCTGTGTGGTTATTTCAGGGCTAAGCTAGCCAGGTGGCCAGGAAGAATTAAGTGGCCCTCTCCGTGCAACACAGCTGCATTGAGCAGGGAAAGCTGACTGCTATCATGAAAGATCTAGAATATCAATGCTCAGAGATATCTATTGGGGAGGGGGAACAGGATTCTGTGAAGAGAAACATAAAAGATATAAATCATGACCCAACTAGTTTTCACATCGCTATACAAAATCTAAGGTATCTGATATTTGTAAGTAACTGTTTAATAAAACACACACACACACACACACAAATAAGGTATATCATTAGGACAATTTCCTTAAATAAATAGCATCTGTGTAACCATTGAGCAGATCAGAATGTCACATTGCTAGTAACCTAGAGCATCTTCATGGCTTGCCAGCCTAGCTTGTTATTACAGATTTGTTTTCAAAGCATTTAACACGCACACACACAATTTTTTTTGAATAAAATAAGTTTTTAGTCAGTCTCACTATATAGACTAGTCTCACATGGCTGGCCTTGAGACCGACCTGTTGCCTCTGCCTCTCTAGTGCTGGGATTAAAGGCTTGAGCTTTATGAATGCAACTACGCAGCATGCTTTACTTCATTTTAAGGGGATAATAATTTTATTTTGAAGAAGATGTGGGGTATAGTGGTGCGGGAGAATTGTCTGTATTCTGTCAATCATGTTTTAAATAAACGCTGATTGGCCAGGCAGGAGGTAAAGGTGGGAAAACCAGACAGGAAATAGAAATGATACAATGAGAACAGGAGAACTCTGGGAAGGAGGAAGTTGATTCCTCCCACTCCTGCCCAGACCACCAAAGCAGCAGGATGTGATCTGCCCCAGTAAAAAAAGGTACTGAGCCACATGGCTAACATAGATCAGAAAAATGGGTTAATCAAGATGTGAGAGTTAGCCAGTGAGAGGCTAGAGCTAATGGGCCAATCAGCTTTATAACTTATAGAGATCTTTGTGTGATTTTTTTGGGGGGCTAAACAGTTGTGGGGTACTGGGCGGGACAAAAACCCAAACAAGCAGGCCTGGCCCCCTCATGTTACAGGATGATGCCCAATGTGGATAACTACATCCACATAAAGCCTCAGATAGTTTTCTTGCTACCTGGGCCCTCTATAGTTCTTGAGATGAAAAGTTAGATGAGGAACACATATTGAGACCACCAAGCTCTAGATCACTTACCTTCTGCAGACCCTCTCATGTTTGCAAAGGTGGAGTCTGGCTCACTCGCCTTCAGCTGCGAGGCCTGGGTTTTGATGCCTTTGTTTTTGTTCTCCTGGGATTTCTTCTTCCCTGAAACACAGCATATATCTATTTACTCATTCACTCACGACCACTCTGACCCTTGAACGATTATTAACTGAAGCAAAGTCAACTGTATTTACAGGCAATTCTAAAGAAAGGAATGGATGACTGACTATAAATACCATCAAATCCTGTCAGAGGAAAAAAATTCATAAGTTCTACATTTTTAGGCACTTGGTCCTTAGTTTCACAGCTGTAATAGCTATCAAACTAATGAACAATGTATTCTCAAATGTTACTAACAGGCCAGGTTGTGGTGGCAGCATATGCCTTTACTTCCAGCACTCAGGAGGCAGAGGCAGGCAGATCTGATTTCAAGGTCAGCCCGGTCTACAGAGCAAGTTCCAGACTAGCCAGAGCTACTCAGAGAAACCCTGGCTCACCCCCTTCCCGCCAAATTAATAAATAATGATATAAAAGAAACTTTAGAATCAATGAAGTTTGAAATCATATAATATGAGCAAAGGCATATTGGGGAGAAACAATAAGGTATCACTTAGAACCTTTTACTAGTTAAGATAGGATAGATAAGCCTTAACTGCAGCTTCTACTTTAGAAGTAAACATTTGCACTGCATTATGAAGGATAAACATGGCTCCAACATCAAATGCAGAGGAATCAGGAATAACTTCAGCCAGCTTAGCCCTTATTTCATTAAAATAGGGAGAGGCACAAACAGTTCAGGAAATGCTAACTGCATTCTAAATGATCCCAAACCATAGAAGACTAAATTAAAACATGGCATCTACTGAAAAGTTACAACAAGGAACTGAATCCCCAAAGGAACACAGGTGAGACCACCGTAGGACTGACCCCAAGCTGTTAGTCAGTCCAGGTGGGGTCAAGCCCTTTCCCCAACACTCCACTCTCTCCCAGCACTGTTCTCACCGCCCAGCCCCAAACCCCGGGGGGAAAAATGTTTTCTTGCTTTCCATGAACAAGCCTTCTACCACCTTTATATCCACCTCAGCTGAAGACAGACAGGAAACCACCCATCACTGCAACACAGAAATCACATTCGACAGTCTCAACAGCAGATGACCATAAGGGGGATGGTCAGCTAAAATGAAGACAACTGATAGCAGAAACTCAAAATGGCATAAAACAAAAATACAGAAATCAACTATAATATAAATAAAGTACTAACTAAAAAGATTTTGATAAAAGTTTAATAGATAGAAGAAAACAAACTGCACAAAACAAGTCGTTTGTTCGTCTTCAAAAGGAAAATCCTAAAATAATCATTTTAAGTGCCTAAATCTTTAGCCAGTAAGAAAACAGGCTTGGGTTTGTTTTGTTTTGTTTTGGGGAGTGGGATTGTTCTTGTAACTGTATGATTAGAAGTTCCTTACAGTATGCCCGCGTGTTCTTTTCCACCTGTAGCTGACATGGCTTGGAACACAAGCACACACGACCAGAAGCACCACCACTCTGGTGTGAACGGAAGTCAAAGGGCGGAGGATCATGGCAATGGTGACCCCATCTCCAGGTGAAGAATCATACTAATTGGCACCACAGGAGGCAGACTCCCGTCTCTACCCTACATGCTATAGCAGACACACAGGCACCTTCCACAGAGGGAGGGAGGCTCTTCGGACTCCCCGCTGGATTAACCTTACACTGTTAACTTCTGACAAAGGCTCTTGAAGGATCTGTGCTGAACAGAATCTGCACTCTTTCCCCTTTCAACAGTTCCTTATCCTCAATGTCTATATCCTTCCTGTGTGTGATGTTCAGTCTGAATGAGTGAGATTAGTAACTCCAAACAAAACGCATGCCAACCACACACACCAACACAAATGACAATCTGACGATATGATGCCGTAGAACTGCTCCACTGTCACAGGCCGGCAGCGGAACCTTCAGACAGTGCACTCAAAATTTAGGTACAGGTGTTTTCCTAAAAAGTACTACTAGTACTTAGTATAGTCAGTACTACCCCATGTCCTCAAGCAGGCTAAGAAATAGGTACAACCCTTTACTATAACTGTCTACAAGTTTTTAAACGGAGAACTGTAATCTCAACATGGCCTCTGCAATAAGCTTCAGGGACATTAGAAAAAAGTCATGCTGTAAAATTTACTACAAAAGCAGGAGTCAATCTGTTGACCAGAATACTTTGCCAAGGCAATTCAAAGATTTGACAACCCAAGTGCTGTTCCATGCCCAAGTAGCACAAGTAGAAACATGAAGCAAACCAGGCATATGGAAAACATTAAATATGCTTCCATTATAATAAAACCTGCAGTGTGATACACTCAAAATGTAGCTGTTTAAGTATGTGAAAGACAAATGCTATTTACATTGTATCCCCTGCCTTAAAAACAAAACAAAACAAAACACCACTAAAACAGCTAGTTCATACACATGTCCACTTCTGGGCTCCTCTTCAACAAGTTACTTTATCTTCACCCTAAAGTCACAGCAGGACATGCAATCAATCCACTGTGAGGACAGAGCACATGAGGACGAGCACCTCCTGAACCTTCTTCAGAGGATGAACAAGAGCACACCATAGTCACAGACAGAGCAATTAGCCTGACTTCAAGCATAGCACAATGACACTCTCAGTCACAATGCTCTGTCGTGAAGAATGCTGACTGACCAGAGTACGTTTCACAGCATCTTGCAGGGGGCAGAGGCGCCCTACCCACAAGATTCCCAGTGTGACAACCTAAAACTCAGAACACAGCAAAACCTCCCCTGTTTTCTGGAGGAGCCCTCAAATGTCAGAGTACTGGACCATACCAATGTATTAGATTTGAGGTCACAACACACATACAGGAATCTGTGATCTATACATTTATTAAAAATTATGCAATTCTATAGATGCAAAATGATACCACCGAGGTAACTTAGTGAACAATATGACAACAGGAAATCTAGTAAGTATCATTTGTTCAGAAAGCTAGGACTAACGTCTAAAGTTTATCAGAACCATTTATCAAGATACTTCTCCTGAGGTCCTCTGACTAGAGATGAAGGGGATACCAGAAAACCATATGCCTGTCCCATTAGAGTGCTATTTTATGAGAGAAACTGAAGGCTTGAACCCAGAGGAACAAATACATTTGTGACAAATTAATTCTGCTCCCACTTATTGTGAGAAACTGTTGTCACACACCAGCACTGTTGGGACAGATGGGACCTGCCATATTTCCTTAATCAGAAAAGTTCTCTCCAGGTACTAGGTTTCTGTCTGCTACATTAAAGAGATTACAAGAGAAAACACAATAACTTATCAGAACTTCAAGGGGACAGAGGACTTGTAGCTTCTATCTCTGAAGCAAGAGGTACCACTGGGTGGTTGGCAAGTACACGAGTGCACTTACCAGGGGCTCCTGCAGGGTCCTACATGGCGCTACTGCCAGCTGGCTGCTCCACTTGGTCTAGACAAGAAAGATACAGGAAGGAACATGAGGAAAGTGAAATGGAAATGGCCCCAAAGAATAGCATGAGGGACAATATCTGATGTGCTGAGCAGAAGGAATGTGCACATAAAGAGAAAGAAAAAGAAGGCAAAGAGCAATTATCTACTACATCAAATCTATCATATACAAAAAAAAAAGTTAGTTGCTGAAGTTAGGATCAATACATTAGGTTGTCGGGCCTGTATCATGTCTATGTTGTATCACACCATGGCCATACCATCTAGGGCCATTCTTCTAGAACTCAAAGTACCAACTCATACCTCTAATATCATAGAGACACCCAAAAAGATCAGAGATGGGAGGTGTCTACCCAGGCCTTTCAACTACACACTCGGGAGCTAGAATTAGTGACGACAATACCATTCAAAGTGCTCTTTCAGTCTCTTGCTGCCGTCTCATAAACTCAGTGGTGGCTCAGTCAGCACATGCATCCCTAGCCTGATAGATGAAGCTCCTATCCACTGAGCATGAGGACAGCAGCTAGAAAGAAGCACTCTTCCATTTTCACTCTACCCTTACGTCACAAAGTATCAGTCAACCACACAGAACCCTGCTCGGAACAAACATGATTCACCAAGGAAACAGGCGCTTCTAGTCAAACAGCTCCATATAAAGACACTCAACAGTTGTAATGGCTACTTTCTTAGACAACAGACAGTCTTACACTGCTCGTACCCGGGGTGGGAGTTACAAAATCAAAACTGCTTAAGGCAGCACATGAATAATTTAACCCAAATCTGGCTTATGTTCTAACTATTCGAATAAACTAGACAAACAACAGGAAACTCTACAGAATGTTTCACTTATAGATGTTTAATCAGCACAACAGGGAAGCACACCCTGTGTGCTGTCTCCTTACTGGGGAGCTAGCCATCTCTTCAGTATCGACAGAATTAAGACAGCACAGAGGCCATCCTCAGACTCTAGACAGTAAGGACTGCCTGTGAGACTCTGCACTTTGCCATGAAAGGTCAGTGAAGGTCTGAGCAGCCCTGAACAGAGTCAGAGGCCATCACACTGGACTGTCTGCTGCCTCTAGTCCTCACCATTCAGCAAGCCCTACCTCCCAGCAACGTCTGTTCCTACCACTCCAACAAAATCGTTTCTCATGGATCTCACTGACGTCATACTTTCAAGTTCAGCGTTTTTTTCAATTTGTCTTCTCCTGAAGATAGAGGGGATAATGTGATCTTCCACCGTTAGGATTCCTCTTCCCAGTCTCACAGCATTACCATCCACTCTTCACCCCTGTTCTGTCTGTCTGTCTTCTGTCCCTAGGAAATCTGAAGACTGGAACTATGCTGTCATACGAAGTTACAGAAAGACTCCGACACACACCAAGAGCTAGGATGGGAGGCACAGAGGCTCAGTGAACACATCACGGGAGATGGGCGTGGGAGAAACTGAGCTGCTGTAGTAAAGGCGAGAACCACCATAACACCATGGAGCAGGAGAACCTCCCTAACCTCAAATGCAGCTCTAAACTTTACATTATTATATGAACTACCTCAAGACACAACAACACACCAAGTCAGTACCCAATCTGGAACTTCAAGTCCCGTGCAATTTTCCCCTTCATCCTCTGTGTTCCAGGAAGCCTGCTAATGACATTTTCTGGGTTCTAATTTTACATAAGCTCCTTCTGTATCTCAAGCAAATTAAAGCACTTAAGTTCATTATACTTTTTTATTAAAATTTTCACATTTCTATAAGGAAAAGCTAGCTGTGCACTGACTGAGGAACACTCAGGACATGGCTGAGATACAAGCTTAGGTCCCAAAAACCAGAAAAAAAGTTTACCTGGGAGAAAGCACCAAGTACATGCTCCAGTAAGACTGTTAAAGCTAAAACCTCCTTTGTGTTAATAAGGTGGAAGAATAAATAGATATAGACAATGCTGAGACCTCAACTAGCCGGAGTTATTTAAGACAGAAGTGGGCAGGAAGCGACAAAGTATCAACCCTGTCCTACCCTGGAGGTGGTTTAATGGTCTACAGTGGGTATGGAGACAGAGAAACACTAGGAACACATATGAAACTAAGTTCTCCACAAAGGATCCCAGCCCACTGCAGTATCTGTGTATCTGTAGGCCACCAAAAGTGACTCAAGGGAGAATAAGGAAACTGGCAGAACTGATGAGGACCAGTGTCTGAGACACTGTGCCTGCCCAGAAGGGCTTCTGCAAGTCACAAAGCATCACACCCTGGCCATCAACAGTGGCCATGGCATGCAGTCACCAGGGAAGAGGTCCTGTCAGTCATGATTATGCAAAGAAAAATTCATGAGTGGGTGATTTCCAAAATGAAATACACACAAAAGCAAAATTAACAAGATAGAATCAATATTTCTGTGGGTAAGACTGACACACACCATTTTTAATCCTTTGGCAAACACCTCTACTTTTCATTTTGAACAAATCATCTGTTTTCTCCCTCCTACTTGTATACCCAACAAAACTGTTCAGAATATAAATATATTCTTTGTTCTTGTTGCACTGTTCTTTAGTTATTATACCTATCATTATCTAGATGAAATATCCACACTAAAACGATCATGCCGAGTGCCCACTGATAGCAGAGAGGGTCCTGGACTTAGTCATCAGCTAGGATGAGTCATGTTAACTAGCTTTTTTTTTTTTTTTTTTTTTTTTTTGGTTTTTTGAGACAGGGTTCCCCTGTAGTTTCTAGAGCCTGTCCTGGAACTAGCTCTTGTAGACCAGGCTGGCCTCGAACTCAGAGATCCGCCTGCCTCTGCCTCCCGAGTGCTGGGATTAAAGGCGTGCGCCACCATCGCCCAGCGTTAACTAGCTTTTATTTGCATTTTCTAAAACTCGGCAAGTAGGCCACTGGCTCTACTACGTTTAGACAGAGGGCTACAGACACAGGATCCCTCACAGAAACACAAAATCATTTCATCTCATGGCCCTATTATGGAGTAAGGCACTTTGTTCTAGCCCAACTCCAATAATAAAACACAACCTAATCTTATCTCTGGCATGTTAGCAGTCATCAAGCAGCCTTCATGCCTGTCTGTTACCCTATCACAACTAAAGCACAGCACATCATTGCTTCAACAGGAATATTGGCCATGTTCACCTCAGCAAAACAAAGCATTGGGACACACGAGAATGTCACTGAAACTCAGTTCCAAACTTTTCCTATAGTTCTCCACCTAAAATCAGAGTTTGTCTGATTCATTTAATAACATATATTCTCAGATGCACAAGGAAATCAGAACAAGCTTGTTCTTTCTAAGTTTAAAAAGTCTTTTCTCTGCTTTTTCCTCACTTCATAAAGGTTCTAATGCAATGGCAGAGAGACAGTTTAATGATTTTCTTGGGTGTTTATTAGCTACAGGATACTATTAGAAGCCACAAAAAATACAGATATATTACTACTGAGAGATCTTCCATGAAGGAAGTTAGAGCCCTCCGCAAAAGAACCTACTGATAACAAAAAGCCAAATGTGTAGAAAAGTTGTTCAATGAGTATTTGTAGTTCACTGAAAAGGGAAGAGTTGGCTGGAGGAAGGAGGACAGACAAAGGAGGGACGGGAAGGAAGTAGGGGCTGTTGAAAAGACTCAGGAGACCAGGCAAGGCAAGCAGCTCCAGAAGTGACAGTAGCTCTAACAAGTTCCAGCACCGGTCTCGGGGATTATCCCACATCATCGTCAATAGATATTTCTTATTCTGCCAAATCAGGAGGGTAAAAGAGTGCCAGTACCAAGAATGGGAGGACAGCTAAGATTAAGACTTGCCAGAGTTTAGAGTTTAGGTTTAGAGTTGGGGGGGGGGGGGGGCTCCAGGACCAGTGCTAAGGACTGAGGAAAAGGGTGTGTCTCATTCTCGACCCAGTTCCAAACATCGCCTGTTCCTAGGTCTTCAGCAAAAGAAACCCCAAACCTACATGAAAGTACAGCACCACAGCCCATGACCTGAGAAATAAGAAATAACACTGTTGCAAGCAAATGGGAATCACCTGGGTACAGGCTGGTGGTCTAACAAGCTGACACTAACACCAAGAGGAAAGCAAGATCAAGCATACAGAGAAAGCCGCTCACAGACCCTGAGAACAGATCATCTGTAAAGGGGACCCACAATAGATTCCACTCAACAAAACATGGAATTCCCCACACTTGGGAGTCTAAGCTGCCAGCCTATGTTCCTTCTTATGCATCCTCTAGCAAACTTCTCCATCAGCCATTTGTTTTGTTCATTAGTTTTACACTGAACAGGAACCCAACCTGATATAATTATGACATGTACAAATCTAATGCAGCAGGAGAGAAAAAAGAATCCCATACTCGTTAATGCTCCATCAATGCATGCCAAGGCCCTACCAGTATAAGATACAAGTACATTCTATCTTTACAAGTATAAGATACAAGTACAGTCTATACACTTATGGACTATATTAATCTTCTTTTGATCTTTTTTCCTAACTTGAACATCTGTTTTACATTTATATTAGTGTGCGCATGCATGTGTGTACACGATGCGTGTGGAAGTCAGAGGACAACTTTTGGGAGCTGGTGCTTTCTTTTCACCATGTGCTTCCAGAGATGGAACTAAAGTCATCAGCATTTTTTCTGCTGAGCCGCCTCTCTGGCCCTCAACCTAAGCTGTTTTGTTGTTGTTTTATTAAACATATTGAGTTTCACTTTCATGGTTTTTAATCCTTAGGGAAGGATATCTTGGACCCATTTGAAAACCAGGTAAAACCGAAGGCCACTCTACCAAGTTAGTCACGCTGGGCATAATCTCATTTTGTATCCACACTAAGGTCTGGGCCTACTCTTACTGGAGTCAGGCTGTAAGTGCATGCAAGCACTGAGTATCCACAGAAGAGCACGTGTGTGTTCTCTAACTTCTCAGAACTGTCAGATCAATTTGCTTCTCTTAAACCCAACTTTATCACTAACTTCTAAAAGAGTGGTTCTTTACATTCTTCCATTTTCCTAACTTCACACCCAGAAAGAGAACAAAGGAATCTGAAATGTTTCCACAGTTGCTTTCATGGCTAATGATTTCTGGGAAAATGTACCTAAACTTCATCCAAAATGTCTAATGCACTAAAATCTGGTTAAAATGCACAGCAGTTAGGAGTGGTATGAGCAAGGTAAAACAAAGAAAGAAGACAAGCCAATGACAGCCAGGTATATGCGACATGTCAAATGCCACAGGTCCTCTGACCTCACTCACTAATTCCACATCGCCAAAGCAAAACCAAAGATTTTTTAAGTACATGTTTGAAATGCTGCAACTTGACTTCTTAGAGTTTTGTTGGTAAGCCCAAGGACTAACAGTCCCACACAATGACTCCTCCATTACTATGGAAAAAAACCAAACATGCACAGCAACCAGCAAGGGAAGACTCATCCTCATCTATAGCTTTTGCTGTTTTGAGACAAGGGGTCTCTCACTTTGTAGCCTAGGCTGGCTCAGGTGGCATGAGCTATCACAGCCACCTCATCTTACCCCATTTTACAGAGAGGTAAACTAAAGGCAAAAACATGTAAAGCAACATTGTTTGTAAAGCAAGGAGTTTTCTAATTCCAAGGCTATGTACATTATTCTTATTGCAAAACAGTCCAAGTTTCACACCTTTAACACCTGAGGTACAGAAGTTTGCAATTTTCCCTTCCCCCTCCACCTAACACACACACATACAAAACACAACACACACTTTGGACTCAATTTGAAACAGGGTAAACTACACTACTACAACTATTATATATACATATTATGTATATGAATAAGGTACTATACTACTACTACCTTAGCAGAGTTTATATTTATCTTCAATTACCGAATTTAGTTTGATGCGATTGTAACTGCAAATAGATATCAAAGTTTAACATTCAAATTCCACCTTGTCATCAAACATATTTATAACTCAACAAGGAAAAGACACTTCCTGTGATAGTTCATGCAGCCATTGGTAAAATTCCTAATGATGAGTACACATGGAATTTTGGGTTCTTAAAAAGTCAAGCAACTGCAGCTAATGACAGCCTGATCCTCCTTTATGTGGTCTAGATGTGGGTTCCATTGTGAACTGCACAATCTAGTCTGTGGAAACAGAACAAGAGGCTGCCCCATATTAGAAAAATCACAAGAAAAACTGACCACAAGGGCACCCACAGTACAAACCTGTCCATTTAGGGGGAGTCTCCACACTACCCCCCGGCCCTGTCAGCACTTAACATCCTCACGGCAGAGGACCAGAGGAGCAGAGTGAAACCCTCATTTTTCGAGACTTTGGACTTAGCTTTTAGCAGTCGTCACTCTATCCCACAGTAATCCCAAGATTAAATATATAAACAGCCAGCAGGCCCAGAAAGGCCTATTCTACACCTCAAACTGGCAAGAAAATGAAAGCCAAACCTGAGAAGCAAAACAGTAAAAACAAAAGGCCCAGAAACTGAACTGTTGTTCATCCTCAACTGTTCAACTACAGCTTCAAACAACGCCTGTAATACTGTTCGTTCTTAGACCTAAATGCAGGCAAACAAACCAGTTTGCCTTCATTTTTTGTGGCATGTGATGTCAAGAAACCCACAAAAGACTGCAGTCCAAGAGTTGGGATTATAAACACGGGAGGAAAGATTTTCCTCTAACCAAAGCAGAGACAATCCTCTGTTTAACATGGAGCTCATTCATTAAATGTGAAACTGGTCTTGGTCAAGTCAACACCGTAGACCCAGTAGCACCAACTTGAAGATGTTCAAAGAATCATGTAAGCAAAGACTCCATCTCATTTCAGAAACCAGAGAATTTTTATATATCACACTTAAACAGTATCACTGTTTTATCATAAAAGTTCTTACCTCTGAAATTATATTTCTGTACATTCAAAACAAATGTTGTAGTATGCTGAGACATGTAAGACAACTATCCATTCATCAGCTGGTGAATAAAATTTCCATCAAGTACTTTGAAGCCAGAGCAGCAGCACATACCTTTAACCCCAGCACTGTGGGGGGATGAAGAGGATTTCAAGTTCAAGGCCAGTATGGGATACACAGTGAACCAAAAGATCTTTTGAAATTTCCAAATCATAACCAGATTCAAAAATAATGAACAGCTACAATCACAGCTTCAGAGCCCTCAGAGTTCTCTGTTCCCCTAGGGCTTAACATAAGCACTGTTTCTTGACATTGTAGTAAAATCACTCCCTCAGATTTTCTGGAGAAGTAGAGAAAGGAAAAGTTTACGGTATTTGGAACCTGAATGCAAATATTAAGCTAAAGCTCTACTCTGCCCATCAGGCATGTTTGCCACTCGGTCAGATGTTAGCTACCCAACTCTATAGGGGCAATGAATATCCTCAGCCAAAGTTCCCAAACTCACATTTATCACATTGTATTTCGAATTAAAGATGGGGAAAAAAAAAAAAAAGATTCTCCTGTGTGGCAGGCCACCATGTAAGAAAGCAGTAGCCCAGCGGTATGGTAGAAGATTTTAGTGTGTCTAGGCCTGATCTGAGTCCACGCTCCAGTGTTCCAATCAAACAAAACACTATGCATACAGACACGCATACAAAATGAATTACATTTTTTTAAATTACTGGACAATGGTGCGCACTGTCATTTCAACACTAAGAGAAAGGGGTAGAAAGAACTGGAGTTCAAGGCCAGCATGAACCAACAGGAGGATCATCTTCAAAAACAAACTGAATCTACTATGGAATAAACACAATAAAGAAATGAATTTCAGCGCACCTTAAGAAAATTCAATTACCACTGCAGTTCATCCAGGCCTAATGGCACATGCCTATAATCCCAGCACTTAGGAGGTGAGGCAGATCAGAAGTTTAAAATCCAGTCTAGATTACATGAGAAGTCCAGAAGAGGGAAGGCCAAGAGAGAGAAAAGAAAGAGTAAGGGAGTCATGTCCAGGAGAGGTCAGGGCAACTCTTCCTACTAAAGTCCCCTTTCCTGCCTTTCCTACAGAATGAGTCAAGCAGCTAGGACAAAAACGGCTGCATCAGCAAACCAGACCTCTGGAGACGCCACTTCAGATGCTCACACCTGTTCCAAAAAGCCAAAGTGAAACACGAGGGACACCCTTCACAAATAAACATTCAAACAAACACAGAGAAACCAGGACACCCATCTACATCCTAAGACAGGGGAGGAGACCAGCAAGCATCGCTTCCTTCTACTTCAGCCACACAACATCAGAGCTGCACTAAATCAGTTTCTAGATTTAGTTTTCAGACTGCCTATTAAAGCAGGCTGATGATTCTTAATCTTCAACCTAAGGAAACTTAAAGTACATATTATCAGTGGAAGGGGGACAAGACCTCAAGAGTGTTGCAGGATACTAAACATGGCTCTTCCTTGAACTGGTCAGTAACAGGAGGACAAAATGAGGGTCCCAGTCTGTTCCCCTCTGCCAACTCTATCCAAGAGGCAAGGAAGTGGGAAGGACAGCAGGGTCTTTCTCTGCTCTTCTGACTTCATGACTGATGCCAAGATAATACAAAATATTTAAAAATCCCATGCTGGCAAACATGCCAATTGAGGCAATCTGGAAATAGTCTTTACAGTTTAATTTTGGACACTCAAAAGAACGAAGCTAGTTCGACTCCTAACCTCTCAGAGCTGAGATAACTCTGCCATGAACTCTCATTCTAACTGGGCTTTCTACACCAAAGACGTTAAGTCAATCACTGTCTCCTCATCTGGATTTGTACAGATAATAAGTAGCCCAATTCACCCTGGCTAATCAGCAAAGTCAACTGTTCACCATGAGCCTTTCCTATTCAGAAATGCTGAGGGTAAAAATTGGACTTAGGCAAGACAGAGCCACAAACAGCACAGGCACATCAGTTTCTTCAGTAAGAATAAAGATCCCTTTTTTCCAGGGTTACTGGTAATAACGCATATGCAACACCAAGCAAAGAGCTATAAAACAATAGTAACTGCTGTCATCGTCGGCAGCAGTACAGGTGATGCATCATTTTTATGGCATGGTATGGAAATGAGTGTCAAATCCTGACATATGTCTGTATCAAAACTCACCTAATAAGTTAATTCAGCAGAGAATGTTTGCAAAGGATCAAATCTGTTTGGTCAAAACAACAAAAACAGCTGCTTTCAGTATTATCCCTTTCACTTAGAGTAAGCACAAACAATTATTAATGTTAATAAAAATCAAACTCTGAACCTGTTTCTGGCAGCATGGGCTACACATAGGGAATCCAGTACCAGGCCAGGAAACCTGAAACACAGCTCTGCACAGTCTTCACTCAAAGACGTGCCTATTGGTGGCCAACACCAAAGTGTGTTCTCTTCTCACTCGGCCAATTCCTGCCTTCTTTATTTTTATTTGTATGTATGTTTATTGAGACAGGGTCTCTATGTAGTCCTGGCAGTCCTGGAACTTTCTTTGTAGACCAGGCTGGCCTCGAACTCAGAAATTCATCATCAGTCTCTGCCTCCAGAGTGCTGGATTAAGGGCATACAATACACTACTACAGCTCGCTCCTGCTCTTCTTAGAAGCAACTTCAAATATAAAACCACACCCTCCTTTCTGCCATGCTTAGGAACACTGAGTTCACATATCTAAACACCATCTGTGTACTGGAATGAGAAACTGCCTAGGAAAAAAGCACAACTAGTTTTAAAACCAATTTAAAAATCAGTTATTTAAGCAAAGTACCTAGTGTTCATACTGGAGGTTTTAACATTCAGATTATAATCAGATTTTTTAAAAACTAAACTAATTTAAACTCGTTATAAGATCTTTCTTATTTTACCTTCTAGAAAATGCAATTATAATCAACTCCTTTTTCGGTATAGACAAGTCACACCTTATAATTTACCTATAGACAAATCACAGCACACAGCACAGCTCCTAATATATTCAATTAGATGTCTCAAATAGTTTTTGATATATTAAGATTCTGGGTTGGAGAGCGAGATGGCTCAGCAGGTAAAGGCATTTGCTCCCAAGCCTGACAACCTGAGTTCAATTCCCTGACTCCTCTACAAAGTGTTCTAACCTCCACCCCTATTTCACCTCCTGGGATGTGCACAGACACACAGACACAGACACACACACAGACACACACACAACAAGCATAAAGAAAATGTACTTGTGAAGAACAGTTCAGAAAAGTCTGGTTATTCCACACAATTGTAAGGCACAGAAGCAAACAGTTTTCAATATTTAGACTAAATCTGGAGTATCTCAGTAACGGCACAAGTAGAATTAGAAAAGGTAACAGAAGTTTTCCGCCTCCTGGTGGAAAGCTCAACTGAAACCATACTGAGCATTCAGACACAGACACAGCCAACAGCAGCCAAGGTGGGCAAGACATACACTGCTCAGCAAAGGTATCTCAGATAGATGGACGGCAGGTAATCTTAAACAAGTCCAGGGCTTCAGGAGACACAGATCTATAAGACACAAGACAGCCCACTGAGCCCAACATGACAAGCCTGAAGCCCTAAGCACACGAAGGAACACTGCCTCTGGCTCCCAGAAGTCCTGTTCCACACCTGTAAAGAGGTGAGGGCCTAGTTAAGTCTATGAACATGACAAAAACTGCCTATAAGGCACTAGGAGGTTCAGGATTTAACCACCATAAGGCACCACAACCAGACCTGTCACTCAGCTCCAAAGGAATCTGAAACAGAGATGCCAATTGCTAGCAGGGACCAAGAGATCACTTGTAGAAGCCCATGTGTTCTCTGCTTTTATAACATGTACTTGTGAACACTAACTTCAAATCCTTTTACTGCTACCTATTTCATTTACAATAGCATGGACACCTCCCCAACCCCTGCTCAAGCTGATATCCATCAGCAAAGTAATCTCAAACAAGTCCATAACTCTTGCCTGAGAAATGCCCATTCTTCACCTGGAGCTAGGACAAAGCACTCCACAAATGCAGCGTTAGAGGCATCTCTGGTAGGGTACTTAGGAGTCTGCAAGTCTGTTCAGGAGGCTGGGTACCACCATCACGCCCTTCCTTCTGCACATTTCCTACATGTCTCACAATGCCCCTCACAGGGAAAACTCAGGCCTTGCTCTTTCTCCAAACCTTTCCTGTGGAGATCAGGAAGCCCCAAAGGGCAGCCTCTGCTGACTGGTATCAAGTCCACACACAGGGATAGCTTGCACTTGGTTGCAATCATGGAGACCAAGAACCTCACAGAGCTGGCATCTAGTCATCTCCTGAATTCCCTCAACCAACCCATACAGTACCTGGCAAGAAAGAGGCCAATACAGCCATGTACAGAGCTGTGTTCCTCAATTCAAGAAATTCTCACATGGGCCTCTATGTAGGCACAAGCTTCCCTAGACCATATGCTGCTCCTCTGCCTATGGAGCCCGCAGTGCCCAGAGCTTCCCATCACTTAGGACACGGGTGCGGGAAGGCCCTGACAACAGTTGTGTCACACACCACCCACTGCTTATCCACACTGATGTTACTAGGCCTTGCTCATCAATAGCCAATGCTCTGTCACTCTGCAAGAGCAAGAACCGCTCTCATCTCTCATCACACCCCTATCTGGACTGAGTCTCTGCAAATGGAGCTTTTCAGTTCTCCTGACCTAACCTAACCTGAGCTGTTCAGCATCTCTGGAGAAAGAATGTCAGATATGTTTGATTTCAAAACACTTGAGTATTCTTCATTATACCAAGAGTTTTCATTTGAACAATTCTATGTGGAAACAGATGTTGCCATTTCCTTAACACCGACCATAATTTAAATTTGGTAGTTGAAAGTCACCTAGATAACTAGATGATGTTATCAACTGGAGGACCGAATCTCCTGACATTAAGGACACATCCAGTGCAGCCTGCTATGGCTGTAGGATGAAGTCCTCTTCGCCATCCATCTCTGAGGCCCCATCCAAGGGACTTCTTGCTGCTATGAATAACTCTTCTGTACTAACTTGCTGGGACAGTGAGGTCAGTGGGTTACAGAGGCCTTTAGTAAGGGCTAAAGGGGAGCGAGGCAGGGCCTAGTGAGGATAGCGGGGAAGAATCCAGTACTTATGGCTAGTTTCGCTTAGGTGGTCACAACACCCACTGGCTGAAGAAGTCCTCACCAAGACGTGGCGCTTGCAGTTTCCAAGTGTCCCCAAGCTTCAGAAAGCATTCCCCCTCTCGCTAACCCACTTGTTCTTCTCAGCGACCAAGAGGTTAGGGAGCTAAAGCCCAAGTGGCTTTCCAATCCCCCATTTTTCAAGCTGGAAAGGTGTACCTCCAAACAGGGTCAGGACTTGCCACAGCCCCACACCTGGTGTCTCATCTTTCCCATTCCTTCCACCAAGCCCATCTAGGTAATGCTCCTGTTGCTCCTTCAGGCGGGGCTTGACACCCACTGCTACTGCAGTCAAGGCTCGGAAAAGCGTTGCGTGCGGTGGCACAGTGTTTGCTTATTAACGCTACAAGACCCTGAGCTTCATCTCCTGCGCTACTAAATAAGCCAGGGAAAGGTTCAACAACAGTCATTACTTAAGGCTAGCAAACTGTTTCATTTCTCAGTCATGGATAGGGGACAGAAATCATGAAAGTGGTAAAAAGTCTACACATGGCTTTTGTTCTATTACATTACAGACTACACATTTCATAGTAAAACAGCCAGAGACAGCCAAGACTTTCCCTCCCACTTTCTACCTGAACGCTTTAAGCTATCCCAACCAAGGCATTTCTGACATTCATCCTTACAGAGGCTGCTCAGGCATGTATGCAATTGAGCAGAAACACAGAACTGAGAACTTAAAACATTCCAGTTAAAAAAAAAAAGTGACCATGGGGGAAATTGCAAGCTCCTTGGTCAGGGACAATATGAACTATCTTTTCAAAGCATTGTGTGCTGTTCTTTCTTTATACACTGAGTATTTACTGGGGGCCAACCACCTGCCAGCCAGCCAAGCGCTGACCAATGCCTTACTGATGCACCCTCTCACCAAGTCTAGGTGGCAAGCACCTAGAGAATGACTGCTGCCTTTTTTTGTGTTCACCAAGGAACAGCGCAGAGCAAAGCTTAACACACGGCAGAGTGAGAAAGAGGGAAAGCATGGACAGGGCTGCCAGTCTGTGACAGACACGGGAGCCAGGGCTTTCCTTACCCAATACACCCAACAGTCCTACGACCCACCAACAATCTGATAAGTTCTGAAAGGTTCCGCATGCAATGCACAGATGTGGGCACAGCAGCTGTCATACAAAGGAGCTGGGGTCCAGAACTGTGAAGAATCCAGTCCTTTGTTTCAATGGTACGAGGTTATGCCCAACTCTACCAGTCAGCTCTATGTCCCGAATCAATTTACTCTGATTCCCTCTGATACCCCTGCCAAAGAAGCTATTATTTAAATGTCTAAAGTCATACTGAGTTAACAATAGAAAGTTCTGCCTTCAGGTCTTCCGAGCTGAGAAGCAAACTTCACAGCTTAGTTAGGAAAGGTTTGACTCACTGCTCTCAGGTCACATTCAGCAAGCAGGCCTCTTCTGAAGGAAGCCGCCACAGCAGAGCGGCTGTGTGTGCTGAGCATGAGCCTCGCTCACAACTTTTAATTAAAGCTCAAGAACGACTCAGTGAGCTGTCTGCTGTCCAGACTCCTTATCAAAACAATAATGGGGCAGTAAGAAAGACGGACTAGTAAACACTGTAAAACCAGCAATCTAGCCATGAAATGTGCATGTCCGTATATTACTAATACAGGATTAGTTTCAGGTTTTCCTCCACACTGAACTAACTGAACAGAACAGTAAGGGATGACTAAAGGAAACGAATGCTGAACCGGGGTCTGAACACACACCCAAGTTTACCACAAAGCAAAGTGAGAATGCCAGCAATTACAGACCTGATTAAATGTCAGAATTAAGTTTAGTGGCACAGTAAAAAAATCCCCAGGTCCCCTAAGTTTTGAACTCCACACAAGTCATAGTTTATCTAGGAAGGCTGGTAACATGACTGTTGTTTACAAACCAAATGTCCACTAAGTAGAGAAACAAGTTAAATAATGGAGAAGAAACAATGTTAAGCCTTGGCCCAAAGAAATCTTAACACACATTTAAACACTTGGCGGAGGGCTGGAATTTTCTAGACTCTTATCATCTGACCCAGAATCAAAGTATTTAATGACCTAAAGAAGCAAGTAAATCACCGTCAATAGAAAAATGTAGTCAGTAAGCGGCCTACCAGCCATCCTCGGGTGAGCCTAGTACACTCTGCTGTGAAATACGAAGAATGTAATATTGAAAAGTCACAATGAGCTCATCAAATATTGCTTGAGAGTTTTCCAAAACCACGTTTATGCTTTTATTTATAGCCTCACTCCCACACATACTTTGCAATGTTCGGGAAAAGAACGAGCTTGTTCGGATTTAAAAAATTTACTAAGATCTAAGGGAAGAACAAAACAAACACACACAAAAAAACTAAACAAACAACAATTACAAAAACGAGACCCAAAGTTCTTGTTTTAGTAAAAACGACCGTACCGTGCCTTGGCCTGTTTTCAAACTAGGCTCAGTAAGAGTCCCAAATTCGCGTTAAAGTTTTTCGTAAAAATATTTCAGCGACGTATCTGCATGCCAGCTGGAAATATGATATAGCCATCCAAACTATTTTCCTACCCACAAATTATCCCCTCCCTTTTATAACTGTGACTACATTTTACCTTCTGTTCAAAACATCGTTTATCGCCAAACTGTAAAAACTGAGGGCACAGCAAGCCTCCTTAACTTTCACAAAGCCCAACGCATCCTGTGCGGCAGCTCACCGCCGTCGGCCCCTGGTGCACCCCATCTTTGTCTCTCCCAGGTCCGGCTCTCCCTTCCCGTCTCTCTCCTCTGCCGCGTCCTGCGCTGTCAGCGGAGCCGGAAGGCGCGGGCGGCCCTCCCTCGCAGCGCGGCGGGCCCGATTCCGGGAGCAGGGCCGGGCCCGCACTCGGCGGCCGCACGCGCACTTCCCGCCGCGCGGGCGCTCGGGCGCAAGTTCGCAAACAGCCCGAGTGTGCCGAGATCGCCGTGATTCAGCAGCGGGCCGGGCGGGGACGACGGGCCGAGCCCGGAAAAGGTCACCGAGACGCCACGGGCGACGCCCGGCCTTCAGCCCGTGAGCCAGCGCGGGTGCGGCCCGGGCCCAGCGGCGGCGGCGATTCCTACCTCTGCGGCTCTTAGGAGAGCTCCGCTTGCTCCGGGCGCTGGCTCGCTCTTCCTCAATCGCAGCTGCTATCTCGGGGTTGTCTTCCCCATTGTACCAGACCAGGAGCTCTTCGCCAGGCGCGATTGGCTGCAGGAGAGACGAGACAAGATGCGAACCAATCAGAGAGGCGGTTGTTGGCGGGGGCGGCGCGGCGACCGCAAACAGCTGTCGGGAGGGCGCCGCCGCCACGGGCGCGCACGGAGAGGAGGCGGGGTCAGGGAGCGCGCAGGGAGGAGGCGGGCCCTCGGGCGCGCGCCCGGGCAGGAGGCGGAGCCGAGGCCCGGGCTAGCAGAAAACTCCTTGGCTGGCAGGGCCAAGGCAAGACACTCAGGGCAAACAGGAGGACCTGGTAACTTGTCAAGGAGGCTCGCAGGAGTGCGTGTACCGGCTGATCTGGGACTAGTGCTCAGCCTCCACCACTAGATTCTTACAGCTAGCTCCAAGCCTCATGCCACCCACACAAGAGAAAAAATAAAACACGGGACCATTTTGCCCATGAAATTCGAGTGGATGAGAAATTGAAAGAGTCATTAAGAAGCAAACAGCATAGAAAGGAGTTAGCACCAAAGGTTCCAATTCCAAGCACAAGTTAAGCTGGACCGCTCTGCACCTTAATCATGCACGCAACCGTTATTTATAATAACAGAAGCGCTGATCTCAGGCGGAGCCCAACCTAGCATCCTCAAAGCAGTCACCTACTAGCTCAGGCCTGTAAAAATATTTCTACTTACAGAAATGCCTTATACCTCCTAGGCATTATGCTCCTAAAACAAACTTTTCACAGTCGCTCCCACACCATCATACAACTACATCTAAAATATATCGAAGAAATATTTAGAGAAGAGAAGTGAGTCCTGAGCAGGGCAGTGGTGGTGCACACCTTTAATCCCAGCAGGCGGATCTCTTTGCGTTTGAGGCCAGCCTGGTCTACAGAGCTAGTTCCAGGTCAGCCTCCAAAGCTACAGAAAAACCCTGTGTCTCGAGAAAATAAAGGGTGGGGGGGGGGGAGTACTAAGCAGAATTAGGGAGGTGGCTTAGAGTTCTCGTTCACTCTTGGGGACCCTATCTGCTCAGAAAGCTGAAGTAAAAGCCCATCTCCAGCCCACATGCTGACACAGATGATCAAAGGAAGACAACTGAAAGGAATGTTCTGACAGATGTAGGACCAGTGGGAATGAGGGATTACAATAACCCGTACGGCACTCATCTGCACGGATTGACCCAGACTAGACTCCCCAGTGGACTTAAGGGTAATAGGTGAAAGTCTGAAAAGTTCCATAACACTTGCCTCCTGTCAAAATCCTCTCTCCCCAAACAGCTGCCAGTCACAAAGGGAGGAGATGTCTCTCCAATGAGTCAGACGGACAGCACCTGTCTCCTGAGAGCATGCACAGAGAACAGGTCACTTCTGAGATGCTCAGGAGGCATACGTGGGATCTAATCAGAAGCCCACAGCACTTAAATGTTATCAAACAGTCTAAGAGTGATGGCTATTTTTCTTGGTTGTCAACTTGACTAACTGGTGAACCACAAATAATAAAAACTCAGGGTCAGAAATTGGGGTTCAACCTGAAGATCCAAAAAAACAAACAGCCAGCCACTGTCTCTTACCTCAACCTCGATCCTGCCTCCTGGAATCTCAGAATAAGACTGCATCTGACAGTCTTATATTCCTATCTATGGCTGGGATTAAAGGTGACACCACCTGACTTCTATGTCAACTAGGGTGGCTACTGGGATTAAAGGTGTGTGTTCCCATAACATGGTCTGTAAGGCTGACCAGTCGGACTGTTTTACTTTCAGATCTTCAGCCAGTCTTTACTTAATTTATTAAGTAATTTAAATTTATTTATTAAAATACATTTGAAATGCCATGAAAATCTGAAATGAACTATAATCCAGATATGGAGGGCACTCTTTCGATCTGGATCTTGAGGCAGGAGAGACAACATGTTTTTGATCCAGATCTTGAGGCTGGAAGACACAAGCTTTTGATCCAGATCTGGAGGCTGGAAGACACAAGCTTTTGATCCGGATCTGGAGGCTGGAAGACACAAGCTTTTGATCCGGATCTTGAGGCTGGAAGACACAAGCTTTTGATCCGGATCTGGAGGCTGGAAGACACAAGCTTTTGATCCGGATCTGGAGGCTAGAAGACATAAGCTTTTGATCTGGATCTTGAGGCGGGATGACACACTCCTTTAATCCAGACCTTGAGGTGGGAAGACACACCTTTAATCTGAGCCACAACTTCTGCTGCTTGCCCATCCATTCCTTGACTGCATTAGAGCCTACTTCTTTGGGAGTCCAGCATCGACAGACGACCTGATGAGAACCCCCCAGCCTCATAGGACTGAGCAACTACTAGATTCTTGGACTTTCCATTCACAGTTAGCCATTGTTGGAGTGAGCCTATAAGTCATTCCAATAAACTCACACACACACACACACACACACACACACACACACGAGAGGGGGGGGGGAGGGACATTCATTCCATACATTGTATGGCTCTAGACAACCCTGACTAATACACCAAGCCTAAGAGTCAAATGAGAGCCAGAATTCTTTTCCTACAAGGACATGATTGCAACAACAGATACAATCTTGGCTGAGTGGACAGATCAGTTAATACAATATTGCCTAGGTGCTGGCTTCCTGATATGCCAGTGTACAGTGGCTATGTAAGAGTTTGGTGTAGTGGCATTTCAACTGTATTAAGTTTACACGGGAATCAGGAAAGTAAAATCAGCCACACTGGTCAGCCTTACAGCCAGGCAGTGGTAATACACACCTTTAATCCCATTAGCCACACTAGTTGCCATATAAACTGGGCAGTACATGCCTTTAATCCCAGTGGTGCACACCTTTATTTCCAGAACGAGAGAGGATTACAAAATGGGAGAAAACAGTTCTCAGACACAGTCTCATCCTGAGATTCCTGGAGGCAAGATCACCATTTCGGATTGAGGTCAAGGTAAGAGGCAGTGGCTGGCTGCTTTGTTTTTCGGATCTTCAGGTTGAACCCTAATTTTTCTCTCTGAGATTTTATTAATCGTGATTCAGTTTGGTCCTAAAGTTCTTGTATGTTTGTTTGGTTGGGTTTTTTGTTTGTTTGTTTGTTTGATTGATTGATTTGAAACAATAGGCTGACCTTGAACTCTCTAGGTAGACCAGGTTGGCTTTGAACTCAAAGATCCACCTGCCTCTACCTCCCAAGCACTGGAATTAAAGGTGTGTCACTCAGCCCCTGATTTTGTTTTAAAGAGGAAATTCCATCAGAGATGTCAGTTTAAAAACAGAATGATCCCTTACTTCCACAAGGTTCTAGTTTAGATAGTAAGCATGGCTTTGCTTCACTGTCTACAGAATTCTCACTATTTCAAAATATTCAAGTTGTTTAAAATAGAAGAACCAGTCACTGTTTACTTTTTTCCTCCAAAAATAGCTAAAATTTGCCACTTTATTGTTTTTGAACCAATATCTCATATCCTTTTTTTCATCAGCTAAACTTAACCAAAACCCCTAATTTAAAAAAAAAAATCTATTAATGAGCTAAAACAGCCATCACAAATGCCTTTTGGCACTCTGATAAGCTAATCTGTTTTGTTTGCTTTTCAAAATTCAAACTGTTTTTAGAGCATATAAGTTTTAGTTTGTTTCTCTTTTATGCCATGTATTTATGAAATGGTATTAAATGCTACTTGAAATAATTAGGATTCTAGAAAATATAAAAGCAATTTTTAAAGTGAAAGGGAAAGAGGACAAATGCATCCTTACCATGATCCTCCGTCAGCTGCCACGAAACACTCGGGCCTCCAAAGGCAGGAGCGCCTGTCCCTAGCTCCTGTCTCCCTTTTCACTGATCTGTGGGTGTCAGCAGAGCTACTTGTACTTCACGATGAGATGAGCTAAACATCTGCACAGGGCTGGGGGTCAAGCTCAGTGCCCTGGGTTTGAACCCAATACCAACAGATGGAGAGGGTGAGAATCAGTACAAACTCTATATAGAAGGACACTCATGTCCACTCAAGTTGTTCTTTATTGCAAAATACAACCTAGAATCTGTGTACTGCAAATCAAACTAAAAAAAAAAAATAAAAAAAAAAACTTAAACGTTGATAGACAAGCAGTACCGAAGAGAAACTGGTTTGTCCAACACCACACGGCTCTTGACACTGTCAGTGACTGAGATGTCACATACTATGGGCTACAGACACTCTCTTACAAAAGAGAAAAACAGTATTTTTAATTTTTTTCTGTACTCCTTAGCATTTTCAAGATTTCACACAACAAATTCCCACACAAGTCATTCACAAAGCCTGCCTCAGAAAATGCTGAATCCTGGAAAACACAGGTGACCACTGCTGAGGGACCCAGAAGGCCGCAAGCGACTAAAGAGCTATTTGTTCATTACGGCAATTTGGACAGATTTGTTCCATTCTAGAACATTCCATGTGTGGAATGTAGCTCTGTCTGCTACAGAAACATGACCTGTGAAAACAAGAGAGGAAGAAAGGATCCTATTCACCACAGAAACGTGCTAAGATGAAAAGCACCCTAGTAGTAAGAACCCAAATGTGCTGGGTGCCCTCATCACCAGCTCTGAGCATGGCTGTCCTCTTAATCTCAACAACTAATGTCCCCAAGAAATATTTGGCAG
This sequence comes from Arvicola amphibius, assembly GCF_903992535.2. Classification (NCBI taxonomy): domain Eukaryota; kingdom Metazoa; phylum Chordata; class Mammalia; order Rodentia; family Cricetidae; genus Arvicola; species Arvicola amphibius. Next base: position 9,647,924 of record NC_052052.2, on the reverse strand, counting down.
GAGGAAGAAATATATCCTAAATTCTATCCTGAATACAAGCAAAGGAAAGGGGAAGCTAACCCGAAGCTTCACGTGCACCCAACACTATGAGTGTGCTTTCTGTCAACACACACCACCACGGTACTGACACTACACGGTAGGAGAAATCCGCCAGACAATCCCCAATGCATCTGGGCCAGAGGAGGAGAAGGGGAGCAGCTGCCATAGATAATCAACAGTATCAAGAAAGATGCAGTCTATAATTACTCAACACAATCTTCCTGCTCTACTTCCCTGACATATGCTAGATCTCAGCAACCATGTGTTTAACACAGAGCCTTGGGTGTGTGGATGAGCCACTTCAAACACAATCCATTCCAGGTCTGCAGAGCTGTTCTTGTCAGTCACAGCTAGACTACACTGAGAGAAATGCACAGAGTAGCCAGGAGTAGATTAACACCAACATTGTTACCTTTAAGGTTTTATAGTAAATGGCTCTGTTGATTTCCAGTGGAAATAAATTCTGCTCTTCACCTGAGCAAGCCCAGTTCACATAGCGCAACCAGTTTCCCTTCTCCGGATCAGTGGCATCAATGCACATCCACCCCAGATTTGGGTAGTACACCTATGGACAGAGAAGAATGAGCTTGTATTAGGACAGGAATGCCTAAAAAGGTTCTTCTTCAACTTTCCAAACATCTGTTTTTACTGTATGCAAGCACTCTACAGCATTTCAGAGAAACAAGATAAAGAACCAATACACAAAACTACAGTGAGGAAACAGAAGCTGTGAAATATTTTCATTCTTTAGGATCCCCCCCTCCAAATACAAGAAACTGAAGTTCATATGCTCGATCTACAATTATTTCCCGTACATGAAAACAGATTACAACTACATGCTCTCAAATGTAACTTAGCAAAATGCCTTCTCAGATATTCTGTCAGTTTAATCTAGGCCTGTACTGCTAGACTATACAGTTCCGAAGTCTTCTTTCTGGAATGATTTACAGGGACTTCACAAACGAGCACACGTTGTGAATCAGCTTGGAGGTGACAAGCTATGATGGTTGTCCCTCAACACCAGCACATGTATCAGAACTAAGGTTCTGCAACATGGTTGTAAGGTTCTGGGATGCTGCAGAGAAGTACCAGAAAACCCAGGACACTGGATCTACTTTCTTAGGAAGCTTCCCTGAACTTCCATCCATGCTTGCTCCTCCCCTGTGATGCTGCCAATAAACACTTAGCCAGTCATGCCTTCATTTTAAAGAACATCAACTCTGCAAGGAGTTTGACATTCATATGTACACATATATGCATTTATTCTGCAAAGTGCCTGAGTAGACACTGAACCAAAACTACAAATAGGTGTTCTTTTTAGGAAGAAAAGAAGGATTCTGGGTGTCTCTCTCTTCCCCACACACCTGACTCCTTCCATTCATTTCTTTCTTCCTCTCCCATCACATTAATCCCTTTTAGTCAGGTCAGCGCTCCTGCTCTCCACTGATGGCTGGGAGGCTGACCTCCTGATCAAGCCTGGGCCCTTGAGACTGAGGCTCTAAGTCTGGCTCTCGCCTTCCAAGACACTGACACTACTAAGCTACACTCTCTGTGTCAGATCTTACTTACAATTTTCCCCTTCCACATGTGGAAATCAGGGCTTGAAGGTAGAACAGCCTTCCTTTCTAAATCACTTGACTGGAGGAAAGACAGTCTTAGCCCCAGGCTTGTTTGACCTCCATTTGTGGCTGTTTCCCTGACTACCTGACCAGCCTAGGTTAGACTACAGGCTCTTTTCTTCCCACCAGCACCCCAGCCTCCTTCAGTTCTTCTAAGGGAGGTCAGACATACAAACATACACTCTTTCCTTTTCAAAACAGAACACTCCTCAAATGGTATGTTATGAAGAAACAGTCGAAAAATTGTTAAACACAATACACAAAACAACAAAAGCTACTTTAAAATGTTTGAGAGCGATGATCGTCCCACCTGCCGCCACAATCAAATAGAAAAGTGAAGCGAATGATCAATGAACACCGCCAATCCTCTGGTTAGGCCCCAGGCTCAGAGATAGTCTTTTTCTCTCTTTTATCTTGAATGTATATCGGTAAACATCAGGGTCCTACTGGATCACCACCAATGCACTGGCAGTATCACCAGGTATCAATGTGACTACAGAGACAGCAGCAGCTGATAGGAAAACCCACCAAATGGAATGTAAAGATGGCAGCTTGACTATCCATCTGCTTTAATAACAACTTGGGCACTGCTGAAACTTCCTAACTCTTAAGTCAACATAAACCTCTGCAAAATCAAGTGTTCCAGTTGAGTATATTCTTTCTTTATGCATTCCTTGTTGTATCTCAATGGAAATAGGGAATGTTCTAAGTGCAGTGATGTTCATAAAGAAAAGAGTTCCATAGAGATAGATGAATATAACAGGGGGATTGGGGAAGGGTATATGGAGGGGGGGGGGGCTTTGTTTAGTTTTTTTGCTTTGTTTTTTGAGAGAAGGTCTCACTCTATAGTGTCAGACATATACAAATACATTGCTGATTGGACAAGTCATATTAAAAGAATGAACTATTTATTTTTAGCCTAAACATAAGAATATATGAAGAGAAAATAATCTAAAACTAAAGGTAAGAAAATGTCATTAATGTTTTTCTTTGAGAAAATGGGCTAACTCAGTATTCCTTCTTTTGTTTGTCTGTACTTTCTGCCTCTCCTCTACTGGAATAGCATTTACACTGGGGTGCGGATAGAGGAAATGGGCAAACTACTAACTGTCCTGAAGATCTACATCTGCATCTGCATGAAGCGCCCAAGGTCTGCTGGATGCCAAGGGAAACGGTGGCACACACCTTTAATCCTGGCACTCATCATTTGGGAAACGGAAGCAGGCAGATGTCTGTGAACTGGCTGCCAGCCTGGTCTACATGATAAGTTCCAGGGCTTTATAAGACAGGCTACATAGACCCTGTCTTAAATAACATTGAAAAGGTGTGCAGTGTTCTTATCCCTGAGCTTTAATTTGTTAGTGGGGAACTAAGATGAGAAAATGATTTGATACAATTCCCATGTTTGCTCATCAAACATCCATTTCTAATCACTTTAAATTCAGCGTTTGACAGAAATATCTCTAATTTTTGCTTAACTACTAATTGCTAAGATACAGAAGTGCAACTTAACATCAGACAATGGTAGTGGAAGGGCAGGGACAACCGACTATGATCACTGCCTCCATCAGTCACAAGGAAGGCAACCCTCCTTCCCTAGCTCAAACCCAACAAGAGACACTGAAGAAGTCTATTTCCACATCTCCATAACGACTATGAAATAGGCTCACCTGATTCCAAAGAGGAATAGCACACAGAATCAAAAGCTTTATCCTGAGGCAATCCATAAAGCAGCCTCCTCTACCAAGCAAGGGAACTGGAGTACACCCTCATAAGAACAGCTTGAACAAACTGACTTCCATCCTCAACCTTGAAAAGAGGACTGAAGAGAGCATCGTGTGCCAACTCTGGGTAAGCTGGCTGTTTTACAAATTATTTTTGTTCCATCTTTGTAAAGGTCTACAAAATAATCTATAAATATTATGCCTTTGACATTTAAATTTTTATAGATGTGTATGTGTTTGTATTTATAGGGAAGGTGTAAGCTGTGCACATAAGTGCTTGTGCCCAAAGACGCTAGAAAGTGTCAGGTCCCCTGGAGCTGGAGTTAATGGAACAGAATCTAAGACTTCTGCAACAGCAATATGTATTCTCAACCACTGAACCATCTCTCCAGTCCCTATGAAATGTTATTAAGTCCCTTTTTTATATATATGAAGAAACAGTAGATGGGCAATTTTAGTAGAATAGCCAAGCCACTAAAAGTACTACCAGGACTCAAACTTGATCATCTCATTTCTTCCTTACATCCAAATGAAACCGATAAGCAGACAGGGAGCAGGGAAGGAGAGTTTTACCTCAAACCCCTCTTTATAATCCTTCTTCTGATGGCTAGGGTGTAACTCATGGTAAAGTGCTTATCCAGGAGGCTGCTCCTGCTGTCACCTCCAGCAGCACTACACAAAAGCACACAGCTTTCTTCCTACTCCTGACTCCTCCAGGTTAGGGTTGTGGAAGCCATTCCTGTTTCTCATTGAATAGACAGGGTGCTAACTCTTCTTCAAGCACAGCATAAATGTCCTGTAACTTAATTTCCATTCTATATAATTCAGTCATTTAAAAAAAACTTCTAAAATAGTCAAAATTCAAATGCAGTGCACATGCCCCTTTGAACACGACACACTCAAAGTCGCATCTCTATGCCATTTGCAAAGAACAAACTACATCATCTCTTCCTTAATTATTTATTACTCTGTAAGCATGCCAGTTAATGATGAAAGTGTAGGACAAAACTTTCATTCACTTTATGAAACATAACATCACTTAAATTCTCAACTACTGTAGTAGGAGCAGCAGGCTGCGTGCCCGCCCAGCTCCCGCACGACTAGCTTTACACCCGAAATAACAACACACAAATTGTATTCATTTAAACACTGCCTGGCCAATTAGTTTCAGCCTCTTATTGGCTAATTCTCACATCTTGCTTTAACTCCTATTTAGTAATCTGTGTAGCACCACCAGGGATGGCTTACCAGGAGAGATCTTAACCCGCGTCTGTCTCGGAGAGAGGAGGCATGGCAACTGCATTCTGTTCGGTCTATTCCACCTATCTAAATTTTGCCCTATCAGGCCAAGCAGTTTTCTTTATTAATTAACCAATGAAATAACAGATAGACAGATGACACTCCCACATCAAACTATTTACCTACATCCTAACTCATAATAACACTATAATAATAATAACAATAATAATAATAATATAATAATAATAACAATAGCAAATTGCCACAGACATCACAGGCTAAAACTGAGACAAGACAATGACAAAGTCTCATGCTGGGTCAACTCTAATATCAAGTTGAGTACTACACTTGATTAAACCAGCTCTCTAACATTACAGCCTGCAGTGACAAAACCACGCCCCTGGGCTATTGTTCGGACGTCCTACAGCGTAGGTGCCAAGCATTGCTAACACTTCACAACAGAGACAGACCCTCTCTAGGAGGCCAGGTGCTCACATCAGGAGCCCCAGTCAGCCTACACTGTCAGAGGCTCCTTTCCATGCCTCTGTATCTTCCCTGAGGATTCATTGCTGAACCATAGCATGAAGATCTACACCAGCGATTCTCAACCTGTGGGTCAAGACCCCTTTGGGGGTCAAATGACCTTTTCACAGGGATCACCTAAGACCATCAGAAAACACAGATATTTACATTGTGATTCATAACAATAGCAAAATTACAGTTATGAAGTAGCAATGAAATAATTTTATGGTTGGGACATTCATACACCACACACAAGGAACTGTATTAAAGGGAAGCAGCATTAGGAAGGTGGGGAACCACTGTTCTAAACTGTTCTACACTTATACAAGCTACAGTTTTTAGAAATGATTTTATCCTTTACAAGATCAAATGTTTTTCTTCACTGTTTAGGTTCAAATCGTCTTACTGAGTGAGAATAATCTCTAGCAACTCATTTTATAAATATCATTAAACCTGAAAATAAAGCCATGAAGACAAAAAAGAGAAAGGTAACCTCAATTTGTATGAAAAGGTAATAAATGTATCTTTGCAAATCTTAAAGGATTTTACTAATACTACCCACAAAAATATCATATCTTTGTGACATCTTCAGCCCCCAGTGGCACTTCAGTGACAGAGCTGGCTGCCTGCAGGTTTCATTAAGGATAAGCAGACTGCTACCCTGCAGAAGAAACTTTCTGGGAGGTACAGACAAAATAGATCATCACTATCATCTGCTCCATGCCTCATATTACTTTAGAAGCTCAAGGGCTTCTAAAATGTTCTAAACATTGAACAATAGAGAAACAAAGTCTAACAGGTGGTGGCACATCTTAACAGAAAAGGCCCATTCGTTAGAGGACAATTCCTAGCATACAGGCTGTCTGTACTGGCAAGTCTAAAACAGAAATGTAGCAACAGCTTGGCTTCTCAGGTCCTCAAAGCCCAGCCGCTGTCCATCCCGTCTGAGCATGCTTACATGACTGACCCTGTTTTGAAATTACTGGGAATAGGTCTCAGCTATACAACTGTATAAATGTTTGTGGGAAATCATCCAATAACAGATGCTCTACAAAATATAAACAGGTTCCCAGCAAGTCCCTAATCAAATTCTAGTGGGTAGGCAAAATAGTTTATTCTTGTTCTTAAATCAGAATTTCTACCCATGACTATGGATGTGTAAGAATTCCATAAACCACAAGAAGTGGCAGCAATCTTTCCCAGTATGCAGTTCCACACTTTCTGGGGAGGCTTGCAAGAGGGTGGGTGGTCTGGCTGTACCTCCTCTATGGGGTGCTACTGAGAAATAATGGACATTTGAGATGTGGGGTCTGGTGGAAGGTCCTTAGGCCACGGGTACCATAACCTCAGAAGGGACTGTGTGTGGGGCCCTGCCTAGCCCTCTGTTTCTGCTTCAGTCTGAGAAAGAAAACTTGGGCTCTTATGTGTACTCCTGCCAGGATATGCCACTGTCACCAACGGCCCAAGCTGCATGACCACTTATTTGGATGGTCACACAAAGAACTGTGAGCCAAAACCAAACCTTTCTATACTTCAGATAACCTGTCTTTATCATCCATTCATAGTGATGACACACAAGGCTCCATACCACGAAATACTCTGTCTGTGGCCTTTGCTAGAGGAAGAGTACTGACAAAAACGCAAATGCTTAGTTTGGTTCTGACTCCAGGTTAAACAGCTTGAGGGCCTCAAGCAAGCCCCTTGGTATCCAGACCTATCATCTACTTACTTGTACTTGTACTCCAGACCAACAACCTCTGTGAGACAAGGCCACGAGTTTATAAAGCGTGTGTATAAGCCAAGATCAACACGCAGGAAAGGCTTGACAGAGAGACATTAAATGAACTTCCAACGGGGGTGGGGCTACACCATACCAAGCTGCTAATCTAAGTAATAGTTAACCTGTTTGAAAAGATTACTTAATCCTCTGTACTTCAGCACCCTCATTTATCTTGAAACTCCTGAAACAGCATGATTCATGATTGGCTCTGCTGTTACTACAAAAACCATCTCTATAGGTGGAGTAGCAAGTTCTGCAAACGGCTATCACCGTCTCGGGGAACCCGAAACATTACACAGCTCCATATTCACTCCTCTGGCTTCTTCTCCACACAGCCAAGAACAGCAAACTTTCTATAAAGAGTAATGTGAAGAAAGTATTTGGGAGGGCAGGAAAGATGGCTCTATAGTTAAAGAGCACCAACTGCTCTTCCAGAAGACCTAGGTTCGATTCCTAGCAACCACATAATGGCTCACAACGTCTGTAACTCCTGTTCCAGAAGATCTGACACCCTCCTCTGGCCTCCACAGGCACTGTACAAATGTGGTGCACAGACACATATGTAAGCAAAATACCCATACATTTTTTAAGTATTTTTGACCTTACAGGTCATACAGCCTGTTGCCACTGTTCGACTCGTCAAATGAATGTGACTGTGCATAAATAAAATAAAACTTTCCTCATGAATTGAAACTTCAAATTCATAGTATCTTCATGTGCCACAAAGTTTGAAACTGTAAAGGTGCTTCTTAGTCTTGGAGCTTTAAAACACAGGCTGTAGGCTGGGATCTAAAGACAACCTTTCCTACAGTTCCCCTGACAGAATTCTATAGCTAGAGAACAGCAATGAGCATGACTAGGACTTGCTGAAAACAGACTCTGCAGAATCTGCTGGCAGCTTGCAACTGACAGCCAAGTACAAGAAAGGACACTGGAATCAGGAGCCATCACTTCAAGTGACATCCAATTACAAGGACACAACAAGCACTGTCCCGCTCACACACCAACATGTATTTTATTCGCAATGCAGGGAACTCATAAAAAGAGGGCTTCCTTCTTTTTAAAAAAGTATAGTAAAATCTTGGAGCTATGCAGAGAGCATTTCTGTATCTATTACAACTGATAAGCTCTTCTACTTCTTCCCTGTCTTCTAGACTCAAAAATTTTGTATAATTTTTTTTAAAACTTTTTTTAAGATTTATTATTTATGTAGTGGTCTGCTGCCTATATTCTGCCTGCAGGCCAGAAGAGGGCACCAGGTCTCATTACAGATGGTTTGTGAGCCATCATGTGGTTGCTGGGAATTAAACCCAGGACCTCTGGAAGAACAGTCAGTGCTCTTAACCTCTGAGCCATCTCTCCAGCCCTAGACTCAAGAAGAGCAAAACACAAACAGAAGTAGTGATTGTTTACTTAAAAGAACAGTTTGGGGGTTTTTGTTATTGTTTTTGTTTTGGTTTTTGTTGTTGTTATTTTTGGTTTTTCGGAGGGTTTCTCCGTAGCTTTGGAGCCTGTCCTGGAAATAGCTCTTATAACCCAGGCTGGCCTTGAATTCACAGAGATCCACCTGACTCTGCCTCCGAGTGCTTGGATTAAAGGCGTGCGCCACCACCACCCAGAGAGAATAGATATTCTTAAAGTGATTAAAAAAAATACTGGGTTTCAAAGCCCTAGAAAAAAATATACTCTTGCTGACTATACAAATCACTACAATACAAATAAGGGCTTTAGGGCAAAACTGACCAAAAATGTATAGAAATTTACATAACCTTTGATTTAATAATTACACTTTTAGGAATATATCTTCAGAAAAACATCGGACAAGTCAGCATATTGCATGCATAGTGAGTTTACGCTTTGAAGGACTGTACATACTCAGCAAAAGATTAAAGTTATCTAAATATCCAAAACAAGATAATTGTGGATGGTATACAAACAGAATTATAAGCAGCCACAGAAGAAATGGCATAGGCCAAGTACTTGACAGACACATCCTTGGGACGTTGGTAGGAAGCAAGCATATTACATTCCTATAATACACGGTGCAAGGACAGGAACTAGGGTGAGAAACAAGGATGGCAGAGGCCTTAGGCAGAGAAAAAAGAGACTGCACCACACAAGGGTGTGACCAAAATAAGTCCTTTAATTTAGCATATTTTAAATGTAGAATTAAATGAATGCTCATAGAGATGTCTGGGTACTGGGAGTTTAAGTAAATTTTAATTTTTGATGAGTTTTTTTCTGTACTGTCCATACTATTATAGTTTGTAGTAAACATATAGTTTTGTGTTGGTGTTGTTTTAATTACATTTATTTGTGTGTGTGTGTGTGTGTGTGTGTGTGTGTGTGTGAAGGCAGAGAACACCTGGGGAAGTCAGTTTTCTCCTTCCACCATGTGGGTTCAGTGATGGAACTCATGTCATCAGGCTTGGTGGCAGCACCTTCACATAATGAGGCATCTTGTTGGCCTTGTTTAAATTTTAAAACTTATATGCTGGGTTGGGTGGCACATGTCTTTAATCCCTACAATGAAGGAGCAGTAGCAGGAATATCTCTATATGTTCAAATCCAACCTGGTCTACCTAGCAAGTTTCAGGGCAGCCAGGCTATATAGACCGTTTCAGAAGAAAACATTTTTTAAATACTCAGAATACATACCAAGAAAAAGTTAACACGAGCTATGAACTTTGCATGATAACAGCCCTTGGGTGCAGGTTTAGTAAAAATAACCAATGTCTCACTCTAGGGGGAAGGCTGATGGTTGGAAAATCTGCAGTTATGCAGAGGTAGGGTTATACAGAGTAGGAATGGCTCCCAAATGCACATACCGTGTACAGACACAGACTTAAAGGGATGTCCAGATTGTGGCAGCTCTGGCTGGCTGAATGGAGAAACACAAGTTCTAAAAGAGTTTGAGGCCACAACTTCCATCTCTGGCTCTGTCTTGATCTGTAATGCTTTCAGTGATGCTATGATAGATTAAGAAGTCCCTCACCAAGTATGTATAGTTCTTTGATCTTGGACTTCTTGGCTTTCACAATAAGCTTTGGGACTCTACCCTGGCTATGGTATTTTATCAGAGCAGCACAAAACAAGACAGAAACAATCTCCACCTTCCAATCAATTTTCTCTGAATCTAACACTCTTCTAAAAACTTAAAGTTATATAATTAATAGTTAGTTCGTACCTGTATTAACAGCACTCAGGAGGTTAATACAGGAGGAATTTGAGCTTTTGACTAATCTACAAGCAAGGCTCTATTTCAAAACAATACAAGTAAAATAAAATAATCTATTTTTAAAGGATTATTATAATAATTTTTACTCAGATAATTCCAAAAACACTGTTTATTAGCAGCAATATGAGCCTAAACTTGAAAGACTTTTTATCAGCTAGGAATATAGTAGCCCATGCTTGCAATCCTAGCACATGGGAGGTAGAGGTAAAAGGATCCTAGTTCAAAGTCAACCTCGACTACAAAGCAAGGTTCTGCCTTTAAAGGGAAGGACAGTTTTTTATAATCAGGAATGGTTTCAAAATTCTGATATTGCACAACACACCAGGTGGTCAAGAGAAGTGTTGCAGGCAATCCAGCATGTCAGGTCCCCAGGGTTCTGCTAGGGGCAGATCAAAGCATGCTGGCTTTTCTGTAGGAACCTGCTCTGTGCACTCACCCTGAGCATTTAAAGGATGTGAATGCTTTCAGTGAAGCTTGAGGATTTACAAAGTCAGACAGTCAAGGGCTCAAGAAAGGCAATTAACACTTCGTCTTAGATTAGCTAGTTGGTGTAAGATTCTACTGCTTAGATGTTCTAAAAAGGTCTTAAGGGGCTTTGATGGAAGAAAAAACACCAAATTGGAGCTCTGATGATAAACTCTTTCTGTGACATTAGGAGATTTTCTGATGCAAATGTGAGGATAAGACCAGGGTTAGAAGCAATTAATAGAAAATAGTTTACCTTGATTTTCAACTTATGAGAAATATGCCCATTGTAAGTAATATTCCTGATGCCTTGCCATATGCATGGGTATATACCTGTCATCTATATCCTATTTTAACATTTTTTAAATGAAAAACCTTTTCAGATGTGAGAATAAGTAAATAAGATCCTGACTTTTCTTTCTTGCAAAGAAAAGTCAATCTTCACAAGAACAAGATGAACTCGAACTTGACTAAAAAGAAGTGGTACTTCCATAATGAGTTACACACTAAAGCATGTGCATGTAAAGAACCTTAAATTATTAGCACTAAGATGATGTGTGTCTAGAGGAAGGGAGTCCCTACAATCTCGTGGTTGCAAGTAACTCTCAAGCCACACTAGGTGTGAATTTCAGTGCAGACGGTAACTCCCATAAGACATGAGTGATGGTTCATACAGCCACGTCCAACTGTTACAGTGGAGAGAAGGTGCCATGACTTCACTTAAGCAGCAATGGCATTTATTCTACTGTATACACAGGACGTCGAGTAAGCATGTGACTCCCTGCTATTCCCCACTATGATTAACACTAGCAAAGTCGAGCACTCCTGTTAGCTTCCTTTGGAACCTTTTAAAATTAAAACTGTGATTTATTTGAGAGCAATATTATACAGACAACACATTTTTTAATGACACAAGTACTATCCTTAATATGAAGACTTTTTGTGACCAGACAGTTTTTCTACAATTACAAATTTATTTCACCTCCAGTCAGATTCTTTTGGTAAATCCTTGTTTTCTAAAGTCCCCAGGGTTCACTGTCAGACACTATCACAGACAAAAGACTCACAAAGACACAAACACAAAATGATTAAACTGTCAGATCAAGCTATAACCTTTAGAGCCTTAAGAGCCCCCCCATGCCCTGAGCTTGGGGGGGGGGGGAGTAGGGAAGTATGTGGCCACACATTTGACTGTCAACAAGAATAAAACAGATGTGATTCCTTCTCTTTCCAAAATGAATCTTGTAAAGCCCTAAGGGGCTTCCCCAGGGCACTGACCTGAGATTCCCATTCAAACCCCAGAACACGATCAATACATGTAGTCACAAGCATCTTAATGAAGTGTTTTTAGTGACTGGTTTTTTAAACAGAAAACTTCACAGCCCATAGGTTAAGGAAGTCAGGAAGCTGATGTAGAAGCAGGACCTGGCCCAGGCAATCTGGAAGAACATGTGTAACTGTCCCACTGTTCCCCAGAGACATGGCTCGGACTACATCTGTCCCATTCAGGCCTGGGCCTGCAGAGCAAGGGCACCTCCTCTTTTTCTGGAAGCTTCTATTAAAAGGCAGCCACTGCTCTGCTTTGTCCTCCAGGGCTGTTGAAAAAATATGAAGTAGAATGAAAACCTTTTACAAAATTAAAAGTTCAGGGCTATAAAGACAATTCAGTAGTTAAGAGCACCAGCTGCTCTTCCAGACGACCTGGGTTCAATTCCCAGCACTCACAGGGCAGCTCACAGCCGTCTGTAGCTCCATTTTCACGGTATCCAACACCCTTAAACTTGCGGCAAAAACACCAATGCACATAAAATAAATATATCATTAAAAAATTTAAAATTAAATGTAAATGTGTCACATGCTACATGTTTACAGTATTTCAGGGACATAGAAACTACTCTCTTACATACAAAAAGGAATCTAATATGTTCTTGGCAGCCTATGAAGTGTATTTTGTGGTTATATCCATGTCATTTGTAAAATGACAGGCCACCACACAGGAAGTCAAGGTCTTAGGGTACAAGGCAAAATGCCCTGGACAAGGAATACAAAAAGTAAATGTGATATTTACAATCAAGAACATCCAAGCAGCTTCAAACTACACACACATAGGCAAATAAGTCACCCAGAAAAATTAATATTGTCATTTTTAAAGATTTTTAAAGAACATACTAAAACATATGTTTGAGATGTCAAATTATATGAGAACAGGTAGCAGCCTCTTTAAAATGTTTGAAAGTCTCTTACCTCCCACATGTACACATTATTCCTAACTTGAGATCGTTTCTTCTTATCACCAACAAATGGCCCAAACTTTTTCCCTTTTAAAATTGGTTTAGTGGCCCAGACACCTAGAAAAACAAAACCAATATTTTTATAATATAATGTGGTTATTTTAAATATTGGAAGCATTAATGTCATTCAACTTTACAAAACAATTAAAAAGCAAGGATGCCCCTAACAGCAAGATAACTATGAGTAAGTTCAGTCAAACCAAATAGAGTCCTCCAGGGGATTCTGGGTTTTCTTCTGTAGCGCCTCAGTTTTCTCTAACTAGTCTGTAAAGAATCTGCATTGTTTTATCATTTTTAAAAGTTCATATTAACTTTTGTATGTAAAATAGACCATATATAGTACAATTACAAAACTTGAAACCTAACATAAGAATAAAGAAATGGAGTAAAACTACAAAATCTTAAATTCTTCATAGTCTGCCTATGGGCTTCAAACTGACCCTACTAAAGACAAGCTGTTCTTATAATGGTTAGGACTTGGTTTTTATTAATAAATACTTTCAAAGTTGATCTGCCTAGTTAGAATGGAAAATCCTTTCCTCTCATTAGTTTCATGAAACATAGCTCATGGGATAGCTTGCTTTCAGAGTTCAGTCAACATACATGCTCACCCATGGCGTCCCTTGGGATTATTTCCATCACTTAGTCACCTATCATAAAGCACACAGACAGGATAAAGACATAGTCAATGGAATGACTGGAGACCGGGAATCAAGAGAAGCACACATTCTGGACAGGGTCCTTCATTTATAGAACGAGAGGTGGAGGCTAGCCCTGCGGTGTGTGACTAGGACGTATACTCTCCACTCCCACCAAGTCAGTTTGGAGCTGCACCTGTGAACACTAGCGACCAGCTGCCTGAGCTGTGAGATAATCACTGTGTTCAAACAAGACAAAATAAATCCCCAGTGCTCACTAAGCAAACTTCCAATGAGAATTAGAGAACGTGCTTGCCAGGTTACACACTGACTGAGCATCAGAAGAGCATCTAGAAGACAAACAGGAGGGTGGAAGCGTGATCTACTCAAGAGTACATTCTTACAAGATTTTAACAACCTACTCTTAGCCTTCTCTCTAAAACTATCTATGTAAATCACAAAACAAAAATCAAATACATACAAGCTTGTGTATTCAACAAGAAACTCTAGCCAGTTTATGTTGTTTATTCAGTTATCTCTAGAGGGTTACTAAGTATAAATATATGGGTAAAGCAACAGGGATATGTGTGTGTGTATGTATATATATATATGCATACACATATACATATATGAAGTCAACTAAAAGGGGAATAAATCTGATAACATAATCACACTTAAAGGCACAGCAAATCAGAGGAAGCCCAATATGTGGAACAAGGTTCATGGGCATGCAGAGGAGGGCACACTGGGGCACACAACCAAGGACAGAATATGTAGGTTCAGTGTGTGTTGGGGGGAGCTAGTTTCCTTTTTTTTCCCTGGTTTTTTTTAAACAGGGCTTCTCTGCATAGCCCTGGATGTCCAGAAACTCACTCTGTAGACCAGGCCAGCCTGGAACTCACAGAGATCCGCCAGCCTCTACGCCCTGAGTGCTGGACTAAAGGTTTGCAGCACCACAACCCTGCTAGTTTCCCTTTTATAACCCAAGTCCATCCTGGAATCTGATGTGGAAAGTACTATACATCACAGAATTTAAGTAAGGGTCAACCTTTCCTTTATTGGCATGTTTATCTAACACGATCCCTGCTCCCAAAGGAAGCAGCCTGCTCTTTGCTGCCTGACTCCTATGATGAGCATACTCACCGATTCGGGTCTTGTCAACAGCAGATGGTAAAAGCCTCACTTCCTCTGGAAGTCCTCGCAGCACGTGTTCAGGTACCTCAGCCAGAGTCTCAGTGGCGGCCACAGACTCCGTATTCTGTAAGTCAGAAGAAGAATCATAGGAAAAGGGAGAAAAAAAACCAGCAGTGCTTTTTGTTTTGTTCTGCATTGCTTTTTAGTTTCTCATCCAGTAAGCAAATGATGAATACTAACTAAAACTGGGTACAAAGCAGACTGGAACAGGCCGTTAAGCCGCTCTGGAGCTACTCTGCCACTCACTGAGTCTCATAACGAAACTCCAGCAACCTGTAAACCGGAATCTATCTTGCTCCAGCCACCTATATCCAGTTTCAAAATATCTAAGTCCTTAGCGATGCACTGCTCTTTAACTTCGGACAGAATCAGGCAGCAAAGTACAGCTCACCCCGTTTCTAAATGGTGCAGCACACCACAACCTTAAAAGAATAATTTTGGCACACTGTATGAAGGCCACTTGACCAATTAGATGCTGCCCCCTCCTGAATCCCTCCAGCAACTTGAGCAGTTTGGACATTCCACAGAGAGTGACCGTTTTACTGTCAAGTGAAGCTGGGGCTTTCCAAGAAGAAGCAATGGCTGATGTCCTAAGTCACTAGACACCAAAGGCATAACATCTCAGAGTTGACAGGAAATAAAGAATGTTATACAATTACCTCTCAAAATTTAGACTGGAATTCATCAAAATCATAAGAAATAAGATTAGTATTAGATATTTATGTAAAGAATAAGGGACTAGTGTCAATGAGAAGAACAAGGATATAACTTTTAGAATAACTTGCAATTCAATCAAATAATCATAGAAAACTAAAAAGATTAATTTCCCACAGCAAAGAAGCATCTGTAATTCTTCTTTGTTTGCTTGTTTGTTTGCTTGTTTTTTGAGACAGGGTCTCTCAGGGTAGCCCAGGCTGTCCCAGAACTCAGTATGTAGACCAAGCTGGCTCTAAACTCAGAGATCCACCATCTCTCATTCCAAGTGCTGGGGTTAAAGGGCCACCACCACAAGACCTGTAGCATGGTAGTGCATGCCTTTAATCCCAGCACTGGAAAGCAGAAACAAGAATGTCTCTGTGAGTTCAAAGCCAGCCTGGTCTACATACAGAGTTCCAGAATAGCCAGAACTACAAAATAATGTAACAGAGACACCCTTTCTCAAAAACAACAAAATGTTAGGTACCAAGCTCCCCTATCCAAAGGAAGAAAAAAAAAAAGTCATCCAAACTCAAAACTCCTGGAGTTTCAGTCTAAAAAGAATGGGCTGTTTTAACAAAAATCGATTTCAGTCCTCATAGACTACTCTCTGGCCTGCTTGGAGCCAGAAAGCCCAAGAGGGTATCCACAGATGGGTCACCTCTGGGACAAGGCCAAACTACCAGTGTGCTTGCTTCAGAAGCACAAATAATTTGTTCTGCTCTGACTTAGATCCTTTTCAACAAATCACTCAACACACTTTCTAAAAATGGAAGTTTCAAACTGCCCCAGAAAACAGCCTCCTGTACCTCTAATGAGCTAAAAATATGAATAAACTTAGCAGACATTTTTTCACTTCTACATATGGTATTTCCATTTAAAAATGTTTTAATCTACAAGCTGGGCATTTGGAAAAATTAATAAGCTTTCTGCCGAAGGGAGAAAAATACTGACCTGATAGGATCCTATAATTTGATTTTTTTCTAAGGCTCCAATAAACTAAATAACATCAATAAATACCAGCCAGAATCATGAGTGGGTGCAGCTGGCCACTTAGAATAACCAATGAGAGTTCTTCTTCTCTTTCTAGCTGTGGTCCACCTATCCTCCCCAAGAGGTAATCCATAATCCATTCACACACATACAGCACATATATATATATATATATATATATATATGTATATATATATATGTGTTCTCTCTCTCTCTCTCTCTCTCTCTCTCACACACACACACACACACACACACACACACACACACACCAAGGAAACTGAGGCTTAGGAAAGTGGCCTAAGTTGCTCACAGTTGACTCTGAACCCTGGTCTAACTTTGAAACCCAAATTCATAGTCACTGTGGGTTTCCATTAATACTCATGGGAACCATCTACGATCCTCTGCCCCACAATTTCCAGACTCATGGGAACAGCCACAGGAGGTATTGCCCAAGGCAGGGATGGTCTTCCATAGGAAATGTGTCACTTCAATGGAGATGTGTACTAAAACTCCTGAAGTACCTGTGAATATGAAGGTCTCAGCAGAGCTGCCAGAGGTTAAGCCTGTTTTGGGTCAACCTGTTACCTGGGGTATGTCGAATGTTTTGGTTTGGTTTTGGTTTTGGTTTTGCTAAACAGCAAAACTCAAACTGGCTGGACTCAAACTTAAGATCTTCCTGCCTCAGCCCCGGAAGTACTGGGATTACAAGGATGAGCTGCCACGACCAGAGGACCTACGATTCGTAATGTGGGCTCATTTTCAAGGAGAAGCTCTCTTTGCTGTCCACTGTAGTTTTCTTCAATGAAAGTAAGATTCAACTAAATTCACAGCAAAACACTCCAGAGCCTGTCAATCATGGCTTCCCCCTTCCATCTGCCTAACTGCTGGAAAACCTTCATGGCTGCAAATTGCTCAGCACATTCTTAGATTCTCAAGAAATAGCTTAGGATGTAGAAGGCGGGCTCCACCACCCCACTTGCCTTGCTTTTTCCTTTAAAGTCCTCAGGCAATTTTCCCTACTACTTGTCTGTCGTGTGGACTGTGCTTCACGGCACTGGCTTTGTGTTGACTGTAGACACAGGGGGTGCTTGTTTGTGTCTGTTGAATAAGTGTCTGACTCTTTGTAGGATAACTAATGTAACATCTTTAAAAAAATATTTATGTATGTGTATGTTTGCCTGCATGTATGCACATGTACCTCATGCCAGATCCTTTAGAACTAGAGTTACAAAAATTTATGAGTTGCCATGTGGGTGCTGGAACCCAAGCCCAGACCCTCCCCAAGAGCAACTGTGAACTACGGAGCTGCTTCTCTCCCAGCACCGCCCCACCTCTCTTCGGAGGGACAGAACTGAACCAGCAGAGTCATCTCTCAGGATACATTTCTCCATGTATGTGGGAATATCTTCAATTTGCGATAGATACTCTTAGGGGCTGATCCCACTCACACCCATACTCCTCTAGTAACAAAATCCCCAAATGCTCAAGTTCCTCATATAAATAGCACAGGCTGTGTGTGTGTGACCTCCACACAGCCTCTCATATACTTTAAACCCACCCAGTATAAGATAAGCACTACGTAAATAGATGTTAAACCTTATTATTTAAAGAACACAGGAAAGAAAAGCCTATACTTGTTCAATTCAGAGGCAAGTTTGCCTTTCACATATTTTCAACCTAAACTTTGTAAAGTAAGTTAGTGAGTTACTGAGTCTTAACTAATTCATTGATTTCTGTTGTCTGATGCCCTCAACTTTCTACTACCTCAAATCAAAGAGGGCCAATTTCATGCTGGCACTGTGTTGGATGGCAAGGAAACAATGATTAATAGCACCAATCAAGACCTCTGTCTCATGAAGCTCACCACCCATCAGGGAACCTCTGTTACCACTGCCTAACCAAGAAACCTTAAAGATGTGATGGTACATGTCTGACCTTAGTGGGAACTGTGAAGAACCATATGCTTTCTCCTGCCATCTGTCCCTTGACCCTAGATGTCTTTCTCGTGCTAGACGGATGGGGACCTGAGAGAGGCTAAGATTCACTGTTCCCTCTGAGCAAATGTGTGCTCGGTGCTGTATGAATGTCCCTTCATTTTGTCACTGTAACAACCACAGTCAAAGTGAACTCAACAAACACTACTCCAGGACAACCCAAGCACAAAATGTCTCACTCACTCACTGTGCTACAACCTGAAGAAAAAAAGAAAGAAACTTTTATGACCCATATTTTACAGAAGAAAGTGAAAATTGCCCACAGTCACAGCCAGTGTGTGGCAGAACTAAGTGATCCAAGCCAGACAGTCAGGCTAGGGTGGGCCATAGGGCAGTCATGAAGAATCACTTCCACACTACACAGTATGATATTGCAGTCAGATAAAACCCAGATGGTCCCTTTCTGGGGTTCACAAAGTCAGACCTACTATTATAATGACACCAAAAAATCATCTGTCATTTTTACCCTAAGGTGTGGAGAGTGAGATTTTCTGTAGGCTGTAACTGTGATGAGATCATCATTCTAACAAATGTGGGGATGCTTAATTCCTCAAGCTTTTCTGATCTGTGACTAGACCCTGTATTCTAACATTATACCAAACCAATCAAAGTTTTGATATTCCACTAGAGCTATGTGCATGCTACCCCTGGAGAAGCTGAGGAAGAAGACATGGGATGATGCAGCATTCCAAGGTGCTGTTGCCAACCTCTGAGAGACCAAACTAGAACAATCTGGGATGCGGTGCAGTGTTCCACAGTCCTAAGCACAGTGCTCTGCCGTCAGTGTTGCAGTCAGACCCAGGAGGGACAAGAAAGCAACAGAACAGTTTCCCCCTCCACTGTCAAGCCCAGGGGAGAACCACACACCACAGCAGGACTAGTACCTAAAGGTCCCAATTTGCATTTGTACTATTGGCCTGTGCACTTCACCAGGATCACCAGGCTTCTTCAAGCCTGGCTTCACTTTCCTCCCCTGTAGGACTTCCCGCGGCTGGCATTTAGCAAGTCCTTACTGGCTGGTGTATTAATCAAGAGCAGGTTCCTGGTGTCTGGCCCAGAAGAGGAAACACAAAGAAGTAAGGGCTATGAACAAATAAGCAAAGGTCTAGCTTCAACGCCCAAGAGATCTGTGATAGTCTGAATGCACTTAGCCCCCATAAACTCACAGGGAGTGGCACTATTGAGAAGCATGGCCTTGTTGAAGTAGGTGTGGCCTTGTTAAATGAAGTGTGTCACTGTGGGAGCAGGCTCTGAGGTCTCTTTTGTTTAAACTTCACTCAGTATCACAGTCCTCTTCCTATTGCCTACAAGATTCTTCTCCAGCACCATGTCTGCCTGTATACTGCCATGTCCCACCATGATGATAATGGATTGAACCTCTGAACTATAAGCTACCAGTTCAATTAAATGCTTTCCTTTATAAGAGTTACCATGGTCAAGGTGTCTCTTCACAACAATAGAAACCCTGAGTAAGAAGACAAGGTCTGAGACACAAAGGGATAGATGAAGAGTACATGGATCCCTGGGAGAGTGCAGAAGAGGCTTCCTGGGAAGCAGAGAACTCAAGATGCCATTATCCCCGAGTGAAGCAGACGTTAAGGGAGAAGTGGATGCTTGTGTCAGAAGTCACAGCAGAGGCAGAGGGATCCCTGAGCTTATGTCAGCAGAGCGGCAAGGAATTCCAGTAAGGAATGTGGGCTACAAACAGGATGACTGTGGCTTTGAAGTCCACGGTATCGGAGGATCTTATCCATGGCACAGCCTCTGCTGCCCTGAAGCCTGAAATGGTAAAGTCATCTCCACTTGGCCCACACATGCACAGCAAATGTTCAGTGGGTCAATGAAGTAGGGCAGGTCTGATCTGTCTGCTGCCCACAGGCTTATGTGAGACATGCAGGTATCTCCAGCAATATTAACAACAGCAAGAGTCATAAACCGAGTTGGGGATGTGGTTCACTGGTAAAGCTCATGTATAGCATGGGTAGGGTCTTAGGTTTGATCACTAATTACATATCCACTCCCTCCCTACATTACACACACACACACACACACACACACACACACACACACACACACACTCATACAAATTTAAGGTCCTGCCCCCCTGGAGCCAAGGTTTAAATTGCCACTTTTTAAACTATTTCCATCAAGGCTAGCAAACAGGCTACAGATGGACTGTCAGATGGGGTTTATCTGGTCTACTGAATGCTTTAAAGGCAAAAAAGAAACAAATAAACAAAAATCTCATAATTCTGGGGGTCGGGGGAGGTCCCATCTTGCCCTGGCCCCTGACAAACAGCAGGCATAGCCTGTGTTCTTCCCCCTCTGAATCGGGGGGGGGGGGTCTGTCTTAAGGCAGGCCTTCACACTGCTACTCCTCCTGCCTCCATTCTTCCCAACAAGCAGAGTCCCCTGAAGCCCAGCTTATTCGTGAAGAGAAACAGCCCGCTCTGAGCACTCCTTCTGAGCTCCTATCAGTTTATGTCGTGTACTCACAGGACACAAGGTCGGTGGAAAAGCTGCCAGAATTACAGCCCATGAGGTTGCTGTAATGGAACAAGCAAAGGTCTGAGCTCAAGTTGGCAATGAGAGGGATTAGGAGATATTAGAGGGCCAGCAAGACAACTCCGCAGGGAAAAGCACTTGCCATGCAAGCATGATGACCTGAGTTCAAATCCCAGAAACCACAGTGGAAAGAAAGAACAGACTCCCCAAAGTCCTCTGGCGGCCTGGAACATATGTGCCCCCCAAGCAAGCACACATTACACACTCATACCAAGTAATGATAAATGAAGATTTAGACTAACAACAACAGAGGCACTAGAAGGCAGAAGCAGTGTGGCTGCTGGCTGAAGTAGCAGTAATCATTTACCCAGTGTTCCCACTTCCCAGGCAGCAGCCTTACACTAATCTTCTTACCACTGACTGTAACCACAGGCCCATCCTCACCCATCAGGTAGCAAGCTAAAGCCAAGAAGTCAGGCAGGTGACAGAGCGAGTGGCGCTCAGAGCTGAGCATGGGTAATGACTAAAGACCACGACGATGAGGTGCAGTGAAACTGTACTACCCTTGTCTACCACGTCATCCACGTCCAGATAACACAAAAAAGCAAAATTTTCCAATTACTTAAAAACACAATCCAAGTTGTTGGGTTTTTTTTTTTCTGGTTTTCAGATAATCTAATAGTTTCATTCATTTCATTTATAAAACCCATGTTTTATAAAAACTGCTATCTAGCAGAACACAGGATTTAAAATGAGATTTAAGTGCCATCATTAGAATATAAATTTCTGAAACTATACATTTATTTAGGTCTTCCTTACGGAAGTCTTTTTAAGGCTGAAGATTAAATTTGTATTTATAATTATTAACACTTGTCTCATATGCTAAGTGACTAATTTTAGTATTAGAACAAAGAGGGAAGAAGATAATGAAAACGAAAGCAAGAAGCCACCACATAGCTAACCACCTGGTAGACTCAGACCTATGTGCAGACTTGGCTAAATACTCAGATGGTCTCAAAAAAAAAAAAAAAAAAAAACTGCAAAGGAAATGAAGCTGCAATGCAGGCAACCACCTGGACAGATTGCAAAACCATCAGAACATAAACACAGAACACGTTCTGTTTGACTACATGTCTGTGACACTCGAGAACAGGACTAACCACTCCGTGGAAACACAGAGCTGATCAGGAGCTGCTAGCGTGAAGGACTAGTCGGCAAGAGAAGCCTGGAGAAACAGAATGTCCTGGAGCCAGGAAATGGCCATAACTCCATGAGTGCAGATGCCTGTCAAATGGATACACTATGCTATACACAAGTCACACCTGGGGAGAAAATCTAGAGAAAAAAAATGGCCCAGGAGTCTCATTTAGCATCAAACAATTTAAAATTTAAGCTCAGAGATAAATACTTGAGGTAAAACGTTAATGAGATACTGAGAAAACAGGAGAGCACTAACAGCACACAACTGCAATGGAAAAACCTACGGCAAACATCAAAGGGCTCAACTAACACTGCAGAAAACAGTAATACAGAGGACAAACTTCAGCAGCCCTAAATTTTAAAAAGGATGAAGATGATAGGAAAATATTTTAAAGCACAAAATAGTATCAGACTTTAAAAACTGAACAAATGGAATAAACACCATGTCTATAGTAAAGAAAACCTGAAAGAGGAAATCCAAGTATGCTTATTAACATCTCCTTGCAAGAACACAGTGACCAGGGGTTGGAGAGCCAGCAGTCAAGAATGCTTGCTGCTCAGACTCAAGGACTAGAGTCTGGATCCCAGCATCCCCGCTGGGAGACCTGTAGCTCCACAGAATGCAATGCCTCCCTGGGCACCTTCATATAGACACATGCACACATACATAAATAGAGTAAGTATTTTTAAATGTATGAAACTAAGATAAAGTTTTTAAATAATGCATATTTACAGATAGAAAAGTCAATATACAGGCAAAGACATAAAAATCTAACTGATTTCATAATTTATAATCCTAAATACATATTAATCTTTAAATCATCATTAAACCAAAACTATCTGTTAAGATATCATACTTAAAGGACAGGAATACCAATATAATAGAATATAAAATACATTAATTAAGATTTATTTATTAACCCAATTCAAACATTCCTCTACTCAAAACTCTTCCATTCCTCAGGCAAAATCCCCTCTAGTCTTTTACGAGGCCCAAGGAAGCGACCTCATACCTCCTTGCTATGGTTCCACGTGGCCTCAGAACCAGCCCCGCTCTCCACCCTCTGCCAGCTGCCAGCAGTAAAGTAACTGCTGAAATGGTAGCCACTGCAGACGGCTCCGTCCACCATTTTACATGAACAATATGAACTAATGGCTCTGACTTTTAAAAATAAAAGAATAAGGATTGGGCATGGTGGTATACACCTTTATTCCAGCACTTGAGAGGCAGAGGCAGGGGGATCTCTGTGAGTTTGAGGCTGTCCTCATCTATACAGTGAATTCCAGGACAAGGGCTATGTAGAGAGACTTTTTGTCTCAAAAAAACAAAAAGTTTGTATCTTATATATACATACTCACACACAACACCACACATACATATGAATAAGCAAATTTTATTAGCCTGTCACAGAATGTATACAAATAAGTAATCCCACTTACATACTTTACCCAGAGAGTAAGCACAAATTACTGTAGCAATTTTAACCCACCAAAACACTTAAAGAATCTGATCTAGACACTGAAGGAGAAGAGTGGGTTACAGGGGATTTTACTCAGCAGGGTTTAACATTAAGAATACTTTGGAGCCAAGTGGTTGTAGTGCACACCTTTAATCTTAACACTCAGGAGGCAGAGGCAAGTGGATCTCTGTGAGTTTCAAACGGTCTACAGAGTGGGTTCCAGGAGAGCCAGGGACTACACAAAGAAACACCGTCTCAAAAAAACAAAAATAAAAACGAAACAAACAAAACCCATAAAAAAGAATATTCTGGAGATGGGGAGGCTCAGTGGTTGAAAGTACCTGCTGCTCTTGCAGAGGACCAACAATGCCACTTTAGATGAGCTGGCACCCTCTTCTGGTTTCCATGGTCATCAGGCAAACACTCATACATATAAAATAAAAATAAATTAAAATTTGAAAGAAGAATCCTTCACACAAAGCTGCACATCACTGTTGCAATGGGTAATAATTATCACCACAGTCATTGCCATAAGCAAAACATACCCAAGGATGTGTCTTAGGGCACCCAACGCCCAGATGATTCTTGCCTGTTTACACTTAAAAACAAGACTGAGCTTTGAGGCCAGACCAATCTACATAGCTAAACTCAGTCTCCTTAAAAGGGGGCTGGAGGAGGGGGTGCTCTAAGCTAATACTAGGACAATCAATGGAGAAAAAGAAACAAGGAAGCTTCAAGGCACTAAAGCAGCACTTAATTGCATTTAACTAGGGAACAACTGATTGTAGTAACAGTTCACAGACAGAATATTCTTATATGCCATCTTGAAAAAAAAAACAGCAATCAAATTAAATGTACAGTACAAAAAAAAGTAGCCACTTCCCAAAAGCTGGCAGGTCCCTTAAATAGCCCGTGCCCCAATATGGTGCAGGTCTCTGTAATGAACAGGGTTGTTAGCACATCCCTGCCACCTGCCCTTGGCTCTAGAGTAAATCAGATGGCACTTGCAATAAAACACAAATGCCTTCCATATCAGACTCTCTCATGCCAATGTCACCCTGTACTAGAGTCTCTGATGGCACCAATCTTCTTAAAACAAACTCATCTGAAGCACGATGAAGAAAAACTCGGAGAAACTGGGGTTCAACCTGAAGATCCGAAAGCAAAGCAGCCAGCCACTGGCTCTTACCTCGACCTCAGTCCAGAAATGGCGATCCTGCCTCCAAGAATCTCAGAATGAAACCATCTGAGAGCTGTTTCCTCCCATTTTACAATCCTCTCTAGGGCTGGGATTAAAGGCATGAACCACCTGGTTTCTATGGCAACTAGTGTGGCTACTGGGATTAAAGGTGCATGTTATCACTGCTTGACTGGGGGGCTGTTTTACTCTCCCAATCCCAGGCAAGATTTATTTATTAAAATACAATTGAAATGTCACTACATTCATCCCCTATCCCGAGGATTTAATGTGTGTCAGTCTGCCTATTATCTTGGTTCTAAGACAGTGACCTGGCGGAACAGTCTTCTTTGTAACCTCCTGGCACTTGCTGCTGCGATTGTCACCCTTCTTTCCCTATCTGCTGGAAACTGCCTTGCCTGCCTTTCTGCATTTAATCTGCAGAACCTCATCTACTTGGTTCACTGCGGTGCCCACAGCATGCTGGGAAGTATTTTGTGCATGGGAACAAGCAAAAACCCAGGACAGCCAAGAAGATAAGGGGACTGCAGAGGACTTAAAACAGTGCCCAGAGCTGAATGTGTGATGCTGAGTGGGCACAGCTTCTTTATTGTTTTACTGGTTTTTAAAACTAGCAGAGAGCTAAATTGTCCTGGTTAACAGCAGTAGCATACGTAGGTCACTGCTTAGAACAGGGAGACACTGTGACTATAGTCATTATATTGCCAATAGAGTCACTATATTGCAAATATTAATAATAATTTGAGCTATACAAAAACTCCGGGGAGGGGGGAGCTTGTAACTCAGTAAATTAGTAAGCCTCCACTGTCCCTTGTTCTTGTGTAACTATAGCAGCATAGCAGCACACTAACCCACAGGGTTTGTAGAAAAGACAAGGAAGTAAGTAGGCGCTGTGCTAAGCCACTGAGCTGGGGAGCTGTCTGCTACCTCTGCACAGCCAAGAGTATTCTGGCTGCTACAGTAGCAGGCTTTACATCTGAAGGGCTGCTGACTGGAAGCTCCTTTTCTCCCTGGAATGGCCATCTCTCTGACCGTCAATGTCTTTAGAAATAAAATGGGAATTCTAATGCCTGCACAGGGTTTTACAAATACTGTATTAACAGGGGAATCTGCGTGCATTTTTGTTTGCTTTTGTTTTGGGTTTTTGCTTATTTGTTTATTTTGTTTTGTTTTTTGAGACAGGGTTTCTCTTTGTATCAGCCCTGGCTGTCCTGGAACTCTCTTTGTGACCAGGCTGGCCACAAAGTCACAAAGATTCACTTGCCTTTGCCTCTTGAGAGCTGGGATTAAAGGCATGTGCCACCATGCCCGGCATAAACATTCTTAACAGAGTACTTGGAAAGTGTGCTAAGAATTCAATAGGCACAAAATGGAATTAAACTCTACAGCATATCTAACTTAGGCCCCTTTGAGCCTATTTACATTGCGCCAGTAAACAACCTAGGAGCCAGGAGCACATCAGAGATGATCTCCAGTTTACAGCGGTTTGAACTACAAGAGAAGTGAGTTTAGCAGGGTGTGCCGTACTGAGAGCCCAGGAGCAGCCGTGGAGCAGCCGTGGAGGGTTTGCGTAGAGCGTCAGTGCAGATCCAAACTGTGAGGAGAATAAAACATGAGGGCAGACGTGGCCCCGACTGCCAGCCAGGCCAACTGTGAGGAGGAGCAGGGACTCACCTGCATGGCAAGCTGCGCTCCCACTAAAGATGAAAGAGATGGCAAGAGAGTAAATACTAAACGGGAAACAGGGACAAGGAAGAAAAATAAAGAACTCATGTTCTGGGGCATGTGGAGCCCCAGAAATGGCTTCAGAGGGAGAGCCTAGCAAACTACCTCTCTAGGAGGGACCTGGGACACACCAACACAGCAGTGTGACGGGTCTGTGTACAATATGGACAGGCTTTGGACTCTGTTGCTCCTCCTAAAGGGTTCTCATAAACAACGTGACCCTAGCCAGATCATCCCTGTGTCAAATAGCTCGTTCATGGGAGAGAGATGAGTCTGCGCTAATGTCTCTGGGGTCACGGCTTACGAGAAGCTTTGTCTGCTGAAACACAGCAGAGGTGCCAGTCATTTCCCAGAGGAAATCCCAGCCAATCGTAAAATAACTGTGGATTTTAGTTACAAATCAGTCTTGTTCGAGTTCAAACTTTTCTCTTCCTGAATGTTATTGTACAGTTATTTGGAAAAATTTAGTATAATCTGGTTGGCAATGATAGTGATAAATGCGAAAACAAAAGCCATAAACTATCTGAATAATTGTAATCTTTATTATACTAACAATAGTGGAAAATACTAATGAACATAATATTTTAGCATAATAAAGAAAATTAATTTCTTTAGAATGCTAAAAGTTTTAGCCAGGAAAAGTAGAAAGGTTTTATAATCCAAATAAAACCTTTCTCACTGCCAGCCCACTTAAGTTACTCACAAATCTGAAATCTGCTGGCCATTAGAACACACATGATTCCTTTCCTCCTGATGCCTGGCACTTGGCATCAAAGGAAGCCCTGTATAGATCTATTATTAAACTTGTCACATGTAAAATGAGATTGTTAAAGAGGCAAAAAACAAAATGGTTATTGTTACAACTCTTCTGGAACAGTATCACACTCTTTGTTTGACACAATTGGGACATTAAAACAAAATGCAAAGTACCAGAAAATAATAATAATAAGGCCCAAGCACACTTGATACCTTACTAACTCAGTAGGGAATGAAAATCAACGCACGACTCAGCCTAAGCGCAACCGTCAGCTCCTCAGATGAATGAACACAGCACACAGCAAGAACAAAGTCCGCCGTGGAAAGTCACCAGCACTCTAGCCCAGGACTGACTCCTCTAACAAGCCCCACACTGCAGAAAGGCCACTGCCTTTGAGTGGCCAGGTTCACATTAAGAATCAATCTTAAAATAAGAAAATAAATGAAATGCATACATAAATAACCTCTGATGCATGAGGTATATATTCCCTACCCCCTCACCATTTCAAATATAATCTGCCTTCAAAAGCATGTCAGTAAATCTTCAACTATTACTGTAATAGAGACCATGTGCCCATGTGCTCACCAGACTCGGGTTTATGAGGTATAGTCCTCTGTATTCAAATAAACTTATTTCTGATAATAAAAGCAATGAAAAGAAATCAAAATGATCCACTCCAACAATTTCACCTCTCTCAATGCAACACAGGACAGAATGTATTAAACCTCATCACCTCACAAAATGATACTTGTGGTTTCTAATTAGAAGCACCTGGAAATGGCAAACAGGTGTCTAAAGCTTCAATTGATAAGACACAAACTGGTTTCAAGTCTTGAGAGTTTTAAGCTGTGAAGTAAAAAATATTTACACACTTTACATCTTTGCTTTGCTTTTTATCTCTTTAAAGGTTGCTTATGAAAAGTGTTAAGAGAATGTTTCTGACAACCATAAATTATTTATTTATGTATTTATTTCTCTCTCTCTCTTTGAGGGGCTCTCTATTTTATAGTCCTTGCCGTCCTAAATTTGCTCTGCAGCTCAGCCCAGCTTTGAACTCATACAGACCCACCTGCCTGTATCTCCCAAGTGCTGGAATTAAAGAAATGCTTACAAAAAAATTTGGGAGAATATTTCTGGCATCCATAAATGTCTGCAACTATGAGAATGAGACAAAAAATAAGACTATTGCTCTAGAATGCTTTAAAATCACAAAGTTAGGACTACCTATCAGAACATCCTTTAGGTTACAGAAATATCCAGAGCAGAATAGTTTAATCTCCCAGCAATCACACACCCTCCTGCAAGAGAAAAGCACCTTACATTTCAGTATCTGCCTTCTGTATTATATACAAAGGACTTTCAAGGACAAATACTTGAAAGTTTCTGTTTGATCAGTTGTGGTCTCTAAAAATGATTTTTAATCTTGGAAAACTACAAAATAAAAAGTTCAGAAAATAAAAAGCTTAATATATATCAAACAAAGATACACTGAACCTTCACAGTGAATGTGGCAGAAGAGAGGTTAAAGAAAGGAAGGCTGCACTCGGGAGGCAGAGGCAGGCGGATCTCTGTGAGTTCGAGACCAGCCTGGTCTACAAGAGCTAGTTCCAGGACAGGCTCCAAAGCTACAGAGAAACCCTGTCTCAAAAAAACCAAAAAAAAAAACCAAAAAAAAGAAAGGAAGGAAGGCTGGGCCGGGCAGTGGTGGCACACGCCTTTAATCCCAGCACTCGGGAGGCAGAGGCAGGCGGATCTCTGAGTTCGAGGCCAGCCTGGTCTACAAGAGCTAGTTCCAGGACAGGCTCTAGAAACTACAGGGAAACCCTGTCTCGAAAAACCAAAAAAAAAAAAAAAAAAAAAAAAAGAAAGGAAGGCTGAGCTAGAGTTCCTAAGAGTCAGTCTCCTCAGGAACCAAAGAAACACCAACCCACACCAAGCAATGCACAACACATGCCATGCCACACACAAACTCACACTATGAAAGCAGTGGACGGATAATGGTGTTAGAAACAAACACAAACATCCAAGGGGAAGGAATGAGGGTGTGTGTGTTTCTATGTTTTAAAATCAAATAGCTGGACTAACATCTAGGTCATGAATTTGTACAAATTTTTATTGTTAAACTCACCTGATACATTTTCAGTTCCTGTTGTGTTCTGTAAAGACACACACAACAAAGAAACTTCTTTGATTACATGAGCCCTAAAAAGAAAAACAGACAATTGTAATATGCACCTGCCTACAAGTTTACAGTGATTTAAAACCACATATGAACTATATATATATATATATATAGAGAGAGAGAGAGAGTGCTCCAAGAGCTAGTCATAAAGCAACCCCTGCCAGTCAACCTCAGTCCACACGGACAACTAACTTCTCAGATTCATTATCATAATAAATACATTTCTGGCGCTGGTGAAATGGCTTAGAGGTTAAGAGCACTGGCTGTTTTTCCAGAGGTCCTGAGTTCAATTCCCAGTGACCACATGGTGGCTCACAACCATCTGTAATGAGATCTGGTGCCCTCTTCTGTCCCACAGGGATACATGCAGGCAGAATATTGTATATATAATATATAAATAAATCTTTAAAAAATAAAATAAAATAAATACATTTCTCACTAAACCTTACTAGGGCTTCACTGTACTCTACAAACAAAGCAGAACCATCAGAATGACATATTTTTGGTTAAGAATTGCATCACTCCCAAGGAGAAATAAATTGGCTTTGTTAATAGTCAGAAGCACAAAGCCTAGAGGAGTAAGTGGCGTGCAACTCAGGCGTCCTTCTTTTGCTTCAGTATTTGCTGCATGCAAACACAATTAGACTCCATTACTCTGTTTTTCAAGCTCCTGAAGCAGAAAGGTGGACTGACTAAAAAGGGCCACATGAAATTCTCTTCAAAGGGAAGAATAAAAAGCAGGCATCATGCAAAGCTTTTAAAAGAGGTCTGGAAAGAATGACAATTATGCCTCGCTACAGTGTTGTGTTTGACACAGTCACGGCATAGAGAGACATGACAACACAAGCTCTTCTGTAAATACAGACGGCACACAGTCACACACCTCTTACACTAGTGCAGTCAACAACTGCTGCCTCGTGGTGAGCACTGGTCTCAGCAATGTCGTCCCAGTACATTTATGACATTCAAAAATAAAACTGCCCAATAATACAATGTCAGATCATACCCTTAAATGGTGTGTGACTGCATTCACTTCTAAATAATAATCTACTAGCCAAGTGTGGTGTCACACTGTAATTCCAGCACTTGAAAAGGTGGAGACAGGAGGACTTGGGAGTTCAAGGTCAGCCTGAGTTACATTAACACTACTTTAAAACTGCATTATACTATCTTTTTAAAAGTCTATGCAAATAGTTCTTTCTATATAATGTATGCTCATGTTGGTGGCTCATGACTGTAATCCCAGAACTTGAAAACTAGAGGCAGGAAAATCAGGAGTTCAAGGCTACCCTGAGCTACATTACATTAGATAGTATCCCCCCCCCCAAAAAATTAATTTGTTAGAGATTTAAAAGTAAATTAAAAGTATATAGATATAGATACAATGTATGTCCCAAGTCAGTTAGTGCCATTCATGTACACAAATCCTGGCACTTTCAGCAGCCCTTCCACTGTAGCATTATTAACGTCCCCAGTAAAGCACACGCACACGCACCATGGTGTGTAGTTCTCTTATTTCTCATGCACTTCCTTGATCCACAGTATATATATGGTAATTGTCTGATCTGACTGTCAATAATACAAGGGTATGTGATGTAAAGCACACACCAGACAGGACAGACAAATGCCTGCCCCATCAGAAGCAATGGTGTTTTAATGGGCTCCATTCTTGGCAGGTTTTCTAGGATGAGCTGACTTTCTGTCCTTTCCTTGAGCTGCTGGACCATACTTACCTGATGACATTTAACAACGAGGTATTATATTTAAATCTGGCCCTGCTCATCAATTAATTTTTATGTATACTGTATCCCAGGAATGTCCTCCACAGCATTCGTCTTGTTACACAGGTCAGTGGCCAAGCCAATATAAACTCTCAGTATATTTGATAGAGAAAATGTTAAAGTAAATGAAGGGCAACCCATGGTGTCAGTTCCTTCAAAGTGGTTCTCAACCTTCTAATGTTGTGACCCTTTAATACAGTTCCTCACCTTGTGGTGACCCCAACCATAAAGTTATTTTGTTGCGACTTCATAACGCTAATTTTGCTAGTATTATGAATCACAATGTGTTTTTTAAGGTCTTAGGCAACCCACATGAAAGGGTGATTCAACTCCCAAAAGGGTCTTGACCCACAGGTTGAGAATCACTACGTTCAAGTTTAACACTTAGCATGTTTCTCATAGATATTCAATATGACCTCCCCCAGGATACATACAATACAGTAAACAGAACTAACCCTATTGCCTGAGACTTAATCTGCTATTCTGAATAGTGGCTCTGGGGTATGAAGAGTTACTAATTGTCTCTTAGACATGCATACCTGGCCCCCATACAAGGTTTACTAGCAACTATCAGCTCCTCTAGGCCTATGTGATATCTCATGCTCCGGGTTTCTCTTATCTTCTTCAAGCTTTTATATGTGAGTTTATGAATATGGCCATGGGAGATGTGTGGAAGGGACTGGACTTCCATGCCATTTCCCCCAGTTTGGTTTTTCCTTCTCTGAAGACTCAACAGCATCACTGTAACAATTATATATGGAGCTTCTTCCAGGGTCAGCGGCCCCTGCTGCCTTCACATACTTACTCTGATGATGTTTGGAGGGAAGCACTGGCATCTTCAGCTAACAAGACCTAGCTTTGGGCTGACTGAGAAAACTCGGTCATGCTATGCAAACCTGGTTTCTCCTACTACTTAATGGTATGGTGCTTGCTACTATTTGATTTTGTTTGGGTTTGTGTTGCAATTTAACAGTTTTACTGGGCTATTCGTGTATCATGTAACTAACTCAATTACAACGCACAGATCAAGAGTATTTACCAGACTGAAGAGACGATGCCTCAGTAGTTAAAAGTACTTGTTGCTTTTGCAAAGGATCCAATTTCCACTCCAAATACCTAATAGCGGCTCACAACCTTCTGTAACTCAAGAAATCCAATACCCCCTCTGACCTCTGCAGGCATCAGGCATGCACATACATGAATGTATGTACACAAACATACATGTAGGCAAAACATTCAACCACATAAAAAGAAATAAATAAATCTTCAAAGAGAGAGAAGGGGAAGGGAAGAGTGTGTGTGTGTGTGTGTGTGTGTGTTTGCCATGCTGACAGAGTTGTGCAACCATCACCACAATCACTCATGGGACATTTTTGTCAGCACAAAAGGAAACCTTAGCAGTGACAACATCCACCCCAACTCTTACTCCTCAGCATGCAGCACTCAGCAACATCTAAACCACTTCTTGTCATATAGATTTGCCAATTCTGAACACTGTATTTTGTAAAGAGAAAAAAAAGACAATGAAAGACCTTGGCGGGATTTGTTTTACATTCCAGAAATTAGGCAGCACTTCATTCCATACAAGAGAGTATGTCTTGGGGGCTGGAGAGATGGCTCAGTGGTTAAGAGCATTGCCTGCTCTTCCAAAGGTCCTGAGTTCAATTCCCAGCAACCACATGGTGGCTCACAGCCATCTGTAATGAGATCTGGTGCCCTTTTCTGGCCTGCAGACATAGACGCAGACAGAATATTGTATACATAATAAATAAATTTTAAAAATTATAAAAAAAAAAAAGAGAGTATGTCTTCACTAGCCTGTCACTCCTCCCACCTTGAGCACCGACAATGTGTCAGGCACTGCTCATGGGCCATAAACAAGGAACATCCCTAACCTCTAAGGGAGAGGCCCACAATGAGCAAATACAGAAATACCTGCAATATGAAGAAAGTGCTATACAAAAAAGCAAGAAGAGGTTTGTCAAGAAGATGGAGAGCAGTCTCCTGTCTCTACACCTGCCAAACCAATAAGCTGGTCTAGGGAGAGGAAGAAGAGCTGTGACCAAGAAGGTAAAAGAAGGAAGAGAATGGGCACCAAGGAAGCTAGAATGAGCTGGAAGTCTACAGTCGGCAAATCTGGGTGCTTGGGCACCAAGGTGAACAGCCTACAGCGGCAATGTCAGGCAAAGGACAATGCTGGTTTGGCGTGGTGGAAAAAGAGAAAGAAGAGGCTGGATCCTGGGTACAGTTGCAAACTAGAGCCTCTAACTTCAGCTGCCAGCATAGCAAGTTGAACTATGAAAGAAGGAGCAAGTCGGGATGAAGCCTAGGTCCCTATCCTCCCAAAACTGGGGGTGGGAGGGTACTGCTTCCTAGGGTTCCCCTCCCATCTGCTTTGCAGCTGGTTTTCCCTATCTATTTCACATTTTTCTTCTTTCCTTTTCCTCAGTCTTTGTTGCTAGCTCACAGGCACAATCCGAACAGAAGTTATCTGCTATCTGACACTCGACAGATAAGACAGTGCAGCACTTAAAACATTTCATTCTTTGATGCGTTAACTTAATAAGTGGGAACTTTTTCTAATGGGGAAAAAAACCTACTATGTAACTCAAATTGTTACATGATGAAGACTTCCCACACTACCTGCTTCCTCCTTGCCCAAACAAAAGCCCACTTGATGTGGGATTCCCCTCTGTATGCTGTGGATATGTTTTATTATCATTGGTTAATGAATAAAGCTGTTTCAGCCAATGGCTTAGCAGAGCAAAGCCAGGCAAGAAATCTGAACAGAGATATACAGAGAAAGCAGGTAGAGACAAGGAGATGCCATGTAGCTGCCGAAGGAGAAAGACCCAGAACCTTTCTGGTAAGTCACAGCCTTGTGGCAATCCACAAATTAACAGAAATGGGTTAATTCAAGGTGTAAGAGACATATGCTTGAGTCATCATCGGTATTAATTACATCAGTATTAATTACTGTATTGTAATTAATATAGCTTCAGTGTGTTTATTTGGGTCCAGAAAGCCAGGAAACAAAAGAGCAGCCTCCATCTACAAATGGAGTCCATACATTTGGGGCTAATATGCATGGCCAGCAACACACTTTGGGTCCCAGTGCTTGTGTGCCCACTCAGTGTTAGGAGGAAAGTAGCTGAGAGCATGCCTGGCGCTAAGCACCCCTGCCTGGGCAAGCAGCTGGATTGGGTCTGCTAGGTGTACCCAGGCATAAATGCATGGCGGATTCCCTCTGCCATACATGAAGACATGTCCAGGCCACGTAGCACACTGCATGATAGATTTAGCTTTTACTCAGACAAAAGGGGCTTATGTGCTGCATGTTCCTTTCCAGAGTTGAGGTGATGAGTGTGGCTCCTACCCAGTGGTCCCAGAGCTGACATAAAGGGAGGCAGTCAGCATCCAGGGCCACTGCAACCACACTTCTTACCATTTTAAAATGCCCCTTGTCAAAAAAGATGTGCAATAAAGACAGATTCAGACAAAAATAAACCTCTGAATGGGTCACAGTATGTTTTTTAAAAGTACATAGGCTTGGGAGAGAGAAGAAAAAGAGTATAGAAAGGAGTAAAGAAAAATAAGCCATGTAAAGATGGAAAATATACAGAGTCTGGAAATGTATATTATTGTGTTTTCTTTGAATTTTTTGACTACAGAGACACATTTGATTCAGGGGGCTGCTAAGTTAAACCAACATAAAGGTATCCTAACTGCAAAATTTGACGCTAAGGGTATGTTGCTTTGAAAAGAGGTTCTGCTTTTGTTTCCACAAAAGATGAGAACCTGTAGATTCCTTCCAGGCTAATGTGGTTTGATAGAACAAGACCCCCTGAAAGTTCTCTGTAAATCCTAAAAATACTTAGCTCAACAAAACGCAGGAAGCAGTTTAGAGAAAATTATGCCCAAATTTCCAAAATGATTGTTTATAAATGTTTTGTTTGTTTTCATTTAAAGGGGAATATGATATAGAGATAAGTACTTTACATTGGTATGGACTTTGGTGTATTGATACAAATCTAAGGTCAATTTAGTTATATGCATATTTCTACTTTTCTTTAAGGCATTGTATTTGTACAGCTCATTTAAAAATGCAATATATAATTTAAAAATACAGCTTAGTAGATAGTAATTTATAATAAATTCTTAGTCATGTTAGGTTTTCCAGATATAAAGAGATATATTTCAGTTAGATAAATAATCTTCAATGCTTCAAAGACCTACAGAATATGGCATTTAAAATTTTTAAGAACTTAGACTTTTCTGGACAGTGAGACATGTCTGCTTTTGGCAGCACCAATTACTTCAAGAGGAAGATGGGCATCAAAAAGGGTCCTTATGGAGTTTGTTAGCCATTTGGGCAAGAAACTGCTCTTGCCTGGACTGTTTTATGGTATGCTATATAAACTGGACATGCAGGACCCACAAAAAATGACTGCTGAACTTACCAAAAGATGGGATGGTCCTGCCGGGCGATGATGGCGCACGCCTTTAATCCCAGCACTCGGGAGGCAGAGGCAGGCGGATCTCTGTGAGTTCGAGACCAGCCTGGTCTACAGAGCTAGTTCCAGGACAGGCTCCAAAGCCACAGAGAAACCCTGTCTCGAAAACCCCCCCCAAAAAAAATTGGAAGAGGGGATGGTCCTTCAGTGTTCCCGCTTCACAGAAAAAATTGTCAGACATTGTGCAGGATACAGAAGAAAGTGACAGACTCACTGCCAAGATAAACCAAAGAGACTTTCAAATTTCCTGCTTCATGGAAAAGTCTGCCGGATACTATGGACCAATAGACTAAAGATGGATGCCCCAATGTGACAGAAGAACTTTGGATAGCTGTCCAGACAGCAAGATGTCTCTTGTCAATTCTAGAGTTTTGAAAGTGTTTGAAAAGTAAACACTTCCTGTTTACTTAGGTAATATATCTTTCTGGGGTCACTGAAGAGCTGAAGACATATAGTTATAGTTTTCTTTGTCATGACAAAAGATAAATTAGACATAAAACTTTAGACTCACAAAGATAGCATAAAGTATTTTCCTTAATTTGCCAAATGTAACTGGACTAAATATTGTAGCTATAATTCTTGCTTGATAACTGTTTTGTATATGTAATTTTACTATGTTAAAGTTAAAACCTTTTTAATTAGACAGGAAAGGGGAGATGATGTGGGATGTCCTTCTGTATATGTGGTTGTTTTATTGGTTGATGAATAAAGCTGTTTTGGTCAATGGCTTAGCAGAGTAAAGCCAGGCAGGAAATCTGAACAGAGATATAGAGTACATGGAGTCAAGGAGACGCCACATAGTCACCTAAGAAATGAGACATAACAAACCACAAGCCTCGTGGTAAAACATAAAATAATAGAAATGGGTTAATTTAAGATGTAAGAGTTAGTTAATAAGAAGCCTGAGCTAATAGGCCAAACAGTGTTATAATTAACAGAGTTTCTGTGAGATTATTCAGGTCTGAGAGGCCAGGAAACAAAAGAGCCATATCCACCTATACCCACTCATAATTTCTTGCTGGAAAATATAAGGATCTTAACACCTTCTATTAAAAGTTTACTACATACATAAGTTCAAGGGACTCCCTTCTCTGTCACTTCTAATCCTAACTGCTAAAAGACGCATCCTTTTTTTTTCTCGTTTTCCCCTCTTGATTCCCAACACGATAAATTACATACCTAAAACTTCAAAACCCAGGGAGATGGATCTGTAGGTAAAGGCACTTACTGCCAAGCCTGACCTGATATCCTCAGTTCAATCCCCGGAACACATGTGAACAGAAAGACCTAATCCCTCCAGTTGTCTTGACCTACACACACACACACACACACACACACACACACACAGAGAGAGAGAGAGAGAGAGAGAGAGAGAGAGAGAGAGAGAGAGAGAGAGAGAGAGAGAGGCAGGCATGCATGCACCCACACATAAATGTATACAAATAAATTCTCTCTAAAATATGCTAAAGTAAAGGCATGTACTGTAGTGTGTGCCTGTCACCCTAGCTACACAGGAAACCAGGTAGGAGGATCACTCTTGAGTCTAAGAAGGTAAAGACAAGTTTGAACAATCTAGCAAGACCCTATCTCTAATAACACCAAAAGGGAGACTTGGGCAGTCTCTCTATAAGTATCACTGTGTACTGAACTGAACAGCCCCTGGCCTGAGACTGTCTTTCATTATAGGCATTTAGCACTACCCTGGCCCATCAATGCCAGTGGTGCCACAGTCATTTTCACAACTTAAAACCTGCATACCTTCCCAAACATAAGCTAAGGAACTGAGAACAAGGGTCTGTAGGAATCACGTGACTAGTGGAATAGGAGCACATGTGCTATCTGTAGTAATGACAAAGTCCAAACACTACTCTGAAGTAACTTTCTTAAGGACCCACCAGCACTGCTCAAAAACCCCAAAGCCCTGGCAGAACTTTGACCTTAGCACTGACTGGGACAGCACCACTTGCCCATCCCTGCTTAGCTAATGTACGGCATCTCAAAGACAAAGTTTATCCATGAGAGGTCCACAATGGATCCTGTCAGTGCGGAGGCAGGGAAGAATCTTCTCACATATATCTTCAAAACCATTCCAGCACAGGGTGTGGAGGCACACACTTTTAATCCCAGCACTTGGGAGGTAGAAGCAGGTGGATCACTGTGAGTTCAAGGCCAGCATGATCTACAGAGCAAGTTTCAGAACAGTCAGAGTGTGTTACACAGAGAAACCCTGTCTCAAAAAAAAAAAAAAAAAAAAAAAACAAATAAACAAACAAAAAAAATCCAGCAAATGCTTTTTTGTAACTTTTTTAAGATTTAGTTTGTAGGTATGTACACCACATGAATGCCTGGTGCCCACAGAGGTTAGAAGCAGGATTTCCTGCAAGTGGAGTTAGAGCCATTGTGAGCTACCACGTAGGTGCTGGGAACCAGCTCCTGTCCTTCATAAGAACAAGTGTACTGAGCTGCTGAGCCAGCTCTCCAGGCCAGCAAATTCTTTTTTAATACTAAAAGTTTCAGTGCTTCTGACTTTCTACATAATACTACTACATACTGAAAAGAGGTAGAAAAAGTACAATAGGCAGATGCATTAGTCTGAGCCTGTGAATCAGTCAGTCACAAATAGCAGGGACCTCTGAAAAGGCCTGCACTTCAGCTCCACCTTGTGTTTCTGAAGTTCTAATCACATGCATGCACTTATTTCCTTCTTAGATTTATTTATTTTGCTTTAGGAATATGGGTGTTCTGTCTGAATAAATAAATGTGTGTACATATTAAGTATGTATGTATGTGTGTGTTACACATACACACACACACACACACACACACACATCATGTAAGTAGGTGCCTGGTGTCCACAGAGATCAGAAAAGAATGTCAAATCCTTTAAAGCTGGAGTTACGGATGGTTGTGAACCACCATATGGGTGTTGGGAGCTAAATCTGGGTCCTCTGAAAAAGCAACAAGTGATCTTGATCACCAAACCATCTCGCCGGCAACTTTTTTTAAAACAGTATCTGGCCTGGACTACAAGAGACAATATACATATTTAAAAAAAAAATGATCCTCCTACCTCTGCCTTTGGAGATTTGGGATTATAATGTGTGCTGCCATGCCTAGTTTATAAAGTGCTAGGGATAAAACCCAGGACTTCTGGCATGCTAGGCAAAGACTATGATTGGACACATCCAACTATACTTTTCAAAGTACTACTTTCAAATTCCGGAGCAAATCATCCTTACCAATATTAACTTGTTAATATATAAAGGTGACTTGAGTATTAAGGTTCAGTAGCAAAAAAACTAAACTAAAAATTACTGGTTTCTCACAGTAACAAAACAATCTGAACAACTGGCAGCATGCTCCAGAGACCTGAAAATGGAGTGATAAGTGACATTCCAGCCCCTGGGTGTGTGCACAGACCCATAGCCACTCAGCGTCCTCTGCAACAGAGCAGAGTCTATCTAAGGTCAGACACGCCAGCACAAACCAAACACATGTGACACTGCTTATGCTAACTTTGTGCACATCTGCAAACTTAGGAGTTTTACAAAGCTAGAGGAAAAGCAATCATTTTTAAAAACTCAAAGTCTAGAAGAAAGGAAAAATGATGAAAGTGCGCTCACCCACAAATCCCTCATTGTAGTTATTTCTGGGTCGCTTTAGCTCTTTTATTCTTATTTGAAAACTACTGTAACTTCAAGGCTGCCATTTTAAATTGCATTCATTTACTGCATGTGTGTGCTTGCCACTGTGTGCATGTAGGGGTCAGAGGACAACCTGCGGGAGTCAGTAGAGTCTTTCCTTCCAGAAACTTCCAGGGACCAAAGTTCAGTCACCTGGCTTACTGGCAAATGCTGTTACTTGCTAGGCCATCTCATTGGCCTAATTTTTCCCACATAGTAACATCCAGAATCAGTAGCGATTACTGAGTTGTAAGACTCCGGAAGCTCATAGGCAAAGAATAAAACAGACATCAGCACAGGAGCCAGCATGCTGTGCCAGAGTTAGACCAAAATGCAGTGAAGACAGATGAGGTGCAAGGAACTAAAACACTGCTAGAGCTAGGCCAGAACTGCCATAAACACAGACAAGGTAGGACAAGGGAAAGGTCTGGAAACAGCACTTTGTGAAAGGAGTCTCACAAGTCTAATAATAACAAATTATTATAAAACAGTCTAATCACTACAAAGTAGTTCTTTTGGCAAGTAAACATCATGGCAGCAAACAATATGGAGACGGAGCTTTTAGCCTAGCAGATTTCCTAACTGGTTTACTCTGACCAAAACACTCTCACAACCCAGAAACTTAAAAATGAAAAATTAAAACCATGCTGACTTCTCAAAACCAGATTTTATCAATTTACAAACACCACCAGAATCGTCAGGATCCCTACCATGAGGGTGGCACCAGCAGGCCACGAAGGAAACAGGCACTACTCACCTGCTACACCTGCTCAGAGAAAAACGCATCCATTTTCCTTTCCCAAAATAATATAATTTCACAGATCACTTAAGTTTCACCCTAAAAATACAAAGCCCCAATTTTTTCTTGAAGAGAGAAATTATATGAGTGGCTTGTTGATGGCATGTTTGCAGAGCATGTACAAAGCAGTACTGCCAAAACAGAAGAAAATGCAGACAGTATTCCAGGTTACATAAACTGCAGCAGGGACTATAATGAAATGTGTAGTGCTTTAAGAACAGGGAGACTTGTGTGTTTGTGTGTAGATCAGGAAAGCACGAAGATTGAGCAAAAGCTGACTGACTGGGTGTGGCCTCTGCTGAAACCTGTTTCTCCCCCTCCCCAGGACTTCCACCCAATACCAAAGAGAGAGGTGGTAGAGATCACAGAGACAGCAGCAGATCCCTTGCTCAGCCTACAGAGCAAGCGTGTGCAGAGGCTGGGGACAGGCTGGTAACAGAGAGCCCTCAAGTGTTCTCACACTGCAGTACACTGATTTCTATCACGTGGCCCAGAGCACCAGCAACTGCCCCAGGCTCCGGATCCTTCACTGTGCACAGCAGAGTATTCTGAGACACAAACCTGATTTAGGACATGGGGCTTAGAGAGCTGATACAGGTGAACACTGTTTCCATGCAGCAGACTGAAAACCCCGCCTCCTCTTCCCAGAGCTACAGACACAAATGAGAAAATGGGGCTGATTAAGAGCTCTGTTGAAAATATGTAAGTTACAGAGCTCTGAGGTCAACAGCCCTCGACTCTAGAGGGCCTTAAGCAATTAAACACCATCATATTAAAATGTCAATTAAGAGACCAGTTGACATCCTAAGAAAGTAATATAAATCTGCATTTAGACTGCAGGCACCCAGGGGCTTTCCAACCAAATGGAATTTTTTACTCTATAACAGTGATTCTCATCCGGTAGGGTCATGACCCCTTTGGGGGTTAAATGACCCCTTCACAGTGGTGACCTAAGACCATCCAAAAACACAAATACTTACACTACAATCCATAACAGTAGCAAAACTGCAGTTATGAAATAGCAACAAAAATAATTTTATGGTGGGGTCACCACAACATGAGGAACTGTATTAAAGGGTTGCAGCATTAGGAAGGCTGAGAACCACTGCTTTAAAACAAAAGGGGCTGGGTAAATAACTCAACTGATAAAAGTGCTTGCTGAATAAGTATGGGAACTGCCTCACCCATCAACAAGCTCCTGTAAGTGAGAGACCTTCTCTCGAAATATAGAGTGGGCTGAGGAAATGGCTCAATGAGTAAAATACTTACTTGTCATGCAGATGTGAGGAACTGAGTTTGAATTCCTAGAACCCTTTTAAAAGTTGGGCACAATAGCTAGCATGCTTGTCTGTAATCCCTGCTCAGAGACAGGACGTGGAGATAGATTGAGTCCTGGGAAGCTCACGAGCCAGCTAGCCTGGCATACACAGCAACGAGTAAGAAATCCTGCCTCAGACAAGATAGAAGGTGAGGACCAACACCAAAGTCGTCCTCTCACTTCCTTCTGTGCCCATATGCATACACTTATGAACACAAGTGCACACACACGCACGCACACACACACGCACACAAATAAAAAAGAAAGAAGGTAGGTAAAAGAAATTACAAGATGTGCTGGGGTAAAGATGGTGCAGAAAATGTGGGAGTGACCAATTGATGACTGGCCCAGCTGGAGACACTTATCCTAAAAGGAAGCTCACCCCTGAGGGCAAGGACCCAGAGGTGAGACACCCCAGAGACCTAGGAGAGAACCAAATACAACTGGCAAAAGTCAATGAAAGGAGTCCTGATGATATTCTGCTATATTCATAGACTGGTGCCTCAGTCAACTGTTATCAGACTTTACCCAGCAACTGATGGAAACACAAGTAGAGACCCACAGCCAAATATTAGGGGGAACTTGGGGAATCCTGCAGAAGAGGGGAAAATGGATTGTAAGAGCCAGAAGGATCAAGAGCACACAAGAAAACTCACTGAATCAACAACTAACCTGGCTCACATGAGTTCAAAGAGACCGAATGGACGACAACCGGGGAGCCTGCATGGGACTGACCTGGGCCCTCTGCATATATGCTACAGCTGTGTAGCTTGATCTTTGCGGGAGACCCCTAAGTGAGAGCGGGGGCTGTCTCTGATTCCACTACCTGCTTTTAAGACCCACACCTCCTACCAGATTGCTTTATTTGGCCTTAAGAGAACAGGAGGCTCCTAGTCTCACTGTAGCTTGATATACCATGGCTGGCTGATATCCATGGGAGGCTCACCAGTATCTGAAGAGAAACAGAGGAGGAGAGGATGGGGGGAGGGACGCTGAGAGGAAAACAGGTAGAGGGAACTTTGGTTTGGATGTAAAAACAAAAAAAAATAAAAACAAAAAAAGAAAATTGGGTAGGAAAAAAGAATAAATAATAAAGATTAAAAGAAACAATGGGAAATTCTTCACAAAAGATTACTCCCAAGCTGGGGATGTGGATCAGTGGAAGAGTACTTGCCTAGCATGCATGAAATAATGGGTCCAAGCCCCAGCACTGCAAAGGGGAAAAAAGGTCCTAGCACCCACTAACAGAGCTAAGCTTAGAGATAAATGTTGGCCACTGTAGATTATCATCTGCCATGGAGAGTCAAGACATCTATTAGTATTCTCCCTTCATCATATACCTATGGCGGACGTCACTGGACATGGGATTTCCTCCTCCGTGGGTGTCCAGCCTACTACACCATGGGTTATCTTAGCTCTCACTGCAGCAGCAGATATCAACTGGACCAAGAACAAGATCAGTGTCAGTTTTCCTGGGAGAAATAATCCTACCCCACCAAAACATCCTTGAACCAAAATTTTCCTTATTTTAACAACTAACTGTCAAAAACACTGCAGATGTAAAGATGAGCATAGAGGTGGGAACGGGGCAGGAGCACTTGTGCTTTCTGCTCAAACCCTGCGCTCTGCCGGGGCTCTACAGATCCAGAGCTACAAGGGCTCCCAAAGGACTGCCACCCACTGCTAACTGCACATTCTGCAAAACAGCACCAGCATAAAGAAGTTTCAATTAAAAGATTCCTGATATTTTCTTAGTTGTATAAAAAGTTGTAATTATTGGAAAAGGAAGTAAAATCAATTCTTCACTAACCCTCCAAAGACAAGCCTCATGAAAAATGTCTAAAGTGAGGAGGGAATGTGACCACTCATTCCAGTTACCCTACGAAGTCTCAGCCGATTGCCTCAAGTGACTTTTCCCACGAGAGTTCCCAATACAGCACTGCTTTTGTGGTTAAACACTGGAAAGCAGCCAGGGCTGCAGCGATGTGGACACGGTGAGTGTGTCCTCCCCGGTGCACATTTACCTCGGAGACCCCCAAAGGTTTCATCCTCTCGTGCTTCGGAGGCAGCTTGCAGCTCTCAAGGTTTTCCCCACACACTGCAGAACACAGGAAAACTAAACGAGTACAGAACTCAGACCCACACTGGGTTTCCTGAGACTACAGGTGAGAAGCCGAGAACT
The DNA here is from genome assembly GCF_903992535.2 of Arvicola amphibius. Classification (NCBI taxonomy): domain Eukaryota; kingdom Metazoa; phylum Chordata; class Mammalia; order Rodentia; family Cricetidae; genus Arvicola; species Arvicola amphibius. The sequence goes on along the minus strand of NC_052052.2, from coordinate 9,604,188 downwards.
GTGACCTACATCGGCCACTATTGCTGCTGGCACTGTGCTTGATCACGGTGCTGGCCACATGGACATCACAGGATTCATCTGCCACTTCAGTGAGGGATTTTTTATTCAAAGTGAAAGCTAGTTTGTATAATCTGAGGTTTGGGGTTTACACTCTAAATGGGCAACCACTGTTCTCAAGACCACTTAAAAAACAGCAGCAATACCTACGGTCCACAAAGTGGATACAATGATCTATCTACAGCTTAAGGATTGAATACACAGAAGTTGTTTTATTGTTGTTACTGTTTTAAGATAGGTACATTTCCTCAAAATAACTTACCAGGCTGGCCTCGAACTCACAAAGAGCCACCTGCCTCTGCCTCCCAAGTGCTGGCATTAAAGGCGTGCACCACTACCACCCGGCAATAGTTCTCAATTCAACATAAATGTCTAGGAGTTGATAAAAACATGAAATCTCTTGACATTGGTCGGCTATGTTCAGTATAATAGTGCCCTGCATGCAAAGGTATAGATAGAAAGAACAAAAAAGATGAGGACAGTTCCAGGGGGCTTTGCATTCCAGGGCAAATCTGAACTTGACCTTGTGGTATGTCTTAGTTTGCTTTCTGTTGCTGATCAAGAGCAACTTGGAGACAAAGGAGTCATTCCATCTTACGCTTATGCCCATCACTGAGAGAAGTCAGGATAGGAACTTAAACAGAGATCATGTAGGCAAGCTACTTACTACCTTGCTCAGCCTGCTTTCTTCGCAGGCTGGCACTGTCCACAGTGGACTGGACCCTCCCACATCAATTAACAATCAAGAGAGTGCCCCACAGACGTGCCCACAGAACAGTCTGGCAGAGGTACTTTCTCAGTTGACATTCCCAGATGTCCCTAGCTTGAAACAACCCAGCACAGTAGGGCTCTCCAGATACTGTTGCCTTCTCAGCCTGCTCCCAACCCCTGGAGGTTGGTCTGCAGGCTAAGTTAGAAACGGGATTGCTGAAAGGCAAAGGCCAGGTCACCTGCAGGAGGCAGATGGTCTCAGGGCAGTCTGTTAGGAAGGCCTTATTCACCTGGGAGGAGCAAGGGAGCCTTTCTAACTGAGGAGACACCATAAACAAAATATAGTCTGATATCTAAGGAAAATTTAAGCAAAGAGACCAAAGCTAGTAAGCTATTAGAGCCTGAATCACACAAGATAACTGGAAAGACACATACACAAAAAGAGTCTCCACACTACAGTTAACAGGAAACAAGAAGTGGTGGAAATAATCTAGTGTGGAAAGAAGGTGACTAACAGGGAGGCTGTGAAGACATTTAAAAACAGAGCAGTCGGGAACAGGGATGGACTGAAGTGGAAAGTGGTGAGCTCCATGTCGGCATCTGATGCTCAGAAGAGGGCGGACATTCCCAAAGAAAGCTATACCAGTCAGAGGAGAAAACTGGTCTCCTTGCAGACTAGCATGGAGGTCAGAGATGGAGATGCAGATATTTTTAGTCTCACTGGGGTGCCTCGAGAGAGAGGACTGTCAACAGAGAAAATGTTCCGTAGGGAGAAGACACAGATTTGACTTTGTGGGAAGCATGGAATTGAGTGGAACAGTCGCCTCTTGTGCTATGTCCGGTGTGTGTGTGTGTGTGTGTGTGTGTGTGTGTGTGTGTGTGTGTGTGTGTGCGCGCGTTGTGTGTGTGTGTAGGGATGGGGGTCGAAAAGCCTAAGGACAATTCTCTCAACAATAGTCACATTATCTCTCAAGACATACTGCACTGGAATATTTAAGGAAAATGTTGGTTTTCAAAAGCAATAATATTGGTTTTTCAAAAACAATAAACTGCTTGCATCTTTTAAAGTGATTTTTTTTTTTTTTTTTTTTTTTTGGTTTTTTGAGACAGGGTTTCTCTGTAGTTTTGGAGCTTGGCCTGGAACTAGCTCTTGTAGACCAGGCTGGCCTCAAACTCACAGAGATGCGCCTGCCTCTATCTCCCGAGTGCTGGAACTGAAGGCACATGACACCACGGCCCGGGTTTTAAAGTGTTCTTAAATCACAGTGTGTGTGTGTGTGTGTGTGAAGGCATCACAGGTCAAAGGACAACCCCTGGGTTTCTCCTTTCTACTACTGGGTCCTGAAGAGCCTTAACATGCTGAGCCATCTTAATGGCCCTGCTTGCAGATTCTTTACCTATTCAACTCAAAATACCCCAGGAGTAAAAAGTATTATCTGTCCCCACTTTGCAAACATTAAGAAGAGAAAAGAAAGCCGGGCGGTGGTGGTGCACACCTTTAATCCCAGTACTTGGGAAGCAGAAGCAGGCGGATCTCTATGAGTTTGAGGCCAGCCGGGCCTGTAAGAGCTAGCTAGATCCAGGAGAGGCTCCAAAGCTACAGAGGCTATATGCATACAATATTCCCCTTATCTTCTAACCCTGGGAACAGGGCTTCACAATTAAGCATCTAAATTTACCCCCAAGAGCCTTCCTTTTCAAAACCTCTACTTGCAAGTGTATCTTGCAAGCCAAGAACTTGTTGAATTATGGCAAAGTCTTTAAGCCTCAGAGAACCAATTTAAATGTCATTTTTATGGTCTCCAAAATATGCTTAATATACATTGTCTGAATACAGTCTTAGGAAACATACAGAATTCATGCTCAAGTACATACAGGTTTGGGAAACCTCACAATTCCTTTCCATTTTTGAAAGTATCATTTAAATTAATTTCCCATGAGACAGTCTTAGAAAACCTACATGTAAGTACATATAAAATATGTAGGTTTTACCAATTTCCAGATGAGCTGCCCACAGTAATCAAGCTAACGTTTCCATTTAGCTTTCCATATTTCGGACACACTGTGCCAAGAAGTAATTCAGCTCTTTTAAAGCAAAGCCTAATATGATTTATTGCAAGGATTATAAAATATTCTTTTCACCAAAATAGTTGGAAAATATAGACTCAATAAAACTTCTTATTGCACATTCCAAGGGGCTAGAAATATGAACATAATATGGGTATGACGTGAGCCAAGATTTGAAGAATAACTACTACTTACATAGTATAAGTAAGGAAAGAAATAAGGATTTATCATTGTAGTAACCAGGTGGACTATATACAATGACTCTAACTCACTCTTGGGGGAGGTGGAGAAGAAGACCATTCCCTTTAAGAAAAAATACTTAAATGATACATGCATTCACTGCCCTGGAATTTTTCAGATATTTCTGTAATTCAGAAAAACCATTCATTATCAAATACGGCTCCAAAGGCAGGGGGGTTTTTCATATATTTTATTTAATGGTGCATTCTGACTAAATATCATTTCAAAACCATAAATAAATAAATAAATAAATAAATAAGAACCACAAGCAATACAATTTTTACTTAGAATGACTAAGAATAAAGATTTGGAGACATTTTCTCCCCCAGTGGAAAGTGCATTAATGACACATTTCCCATGAAGATCAATTACCTATTATTAAAATGTAATGCATTGAAGTCAGGTAAGCATTCCAAAAGAAAGCTTTCCTTCCTTAGGACAAGTTTCTGTGCATAACCCCACACTGGTTGGGTTTTTTGTTTGTTTGTTTGTTTTTAAGGAAAGGGAAAAAAGGAGAATTTAGAAAAAGCACAATTTGGCTTTCATTATCAATCTTCAAGGAGTTGGTTCAAGTCTCATTTTCTAGAAGAAAAGAGTTATTTCTATGCTATTCAGCATAATAGACCAAATGCTTAAATTATTCACCATCCATCAACTCTATGCAAATTTATTTAAATTTCATAATAATTTAATCTGCATACTGGGACTGCCAATCCCATGTCATGAAAACTTCATAATCTCCAGGCTATCTCACACTACCATATCTCTTGCCACGAAACGATGCCAATGTTCAACTGCAGAGAGTGAGCTACTCTGTAATCACAAAAGCCAACGCTGAAAGGAATTTGGATAGGAAGCCCATTCCCTCCTTCAAGGTATAAACCATAGCATCTATTCTTAGAGCTCTTTGAGAAGCCTTAACTGCTGCCATGATTCAACCACCCAGCCAAGGGACTTTCAGTCAATGAGGCAGTGAGAATCATGCAATTTTTGTCTCCCCAGTGGTCACCTGGCAATGTCTGGTGACTTACTTCATGGCTTGTCACAACTGAGCGAGGAACCACTGGCACTTTATGGGGTGGGTTTGTCCATCATGGACAAGAGAGATACCTCCAACAAAGACACAGTAAAATACACAGTCCAAATGTCAACAGTACAGTAGCTGAAAAATAAAGTTTTATTGGAACTAAATATGCTATCCCTACTGACAGACTCAGTGGCTTTCCCCAGCCTGCTCTATGAAAACCATGTTTTATAGTTCTAACTAAAAATTCCTAACTTCAAAAGGCAAGCATGAGGCCATGGCACCAGGCACTGTAATTGCTGATGGCCAGCACACAAATTATGAAGGCACTAAATACACGTCAGCAGGAGCAGAAGCCATGCTCGGCAGGTACTTTCCCCTTCACACCCAGAAGTTCCTGTAGATGGTCTCTGCATGCAGGTTTGACATATCCTCCTCGATGTCCACACACTCTGCCGTTTTCCACTATGGAGCTTTCTAGAGAATGCTGCAGATTTGCCGCTGGGCTTTTTTCCTCTGGTACATATATTAAAACTAACATGGAGCTAGTCAGAAGACAGTGAATAATCCAAGGTGCTTTCCACCCTGGCAACTGTTATTTAACAGACCCTGAAAGGTGTCTGAGTCAGATCTAAACTTGAAAAGATCGCAGCATTCTGAAGAAATAGTCCCATGAATAAATAACTAATCAATGTAAAATAATCATCAAAAGAAACTACGTGCACATGCATGAGAGCTACACAGATGCAGCAGAGAAAACAGGGAGCTGAAATGGACTGTTACTTCTTAGAAAGGTAGCTGGAACAAAAAAACGTGTAGACAGATGAAAGCAGATTTTTCAGTTTTCACATCTTAGGTAACTACAGAATTTTAAAGTTCATCATAGAGAAAAAAACATACAAATTTTAATGAAAAAAAAATGTCAGGCTTTAGAAGCCTTACAGATCAATGTGGAATTGGTTGATAAATGACAGCCCATCCACATATCAGACAGCCATTAAACATCAAATTGAAGAACAGTTAAAGACAGATATGCACTTATAACAGCATCATGGAAGACAAGCTACATCAATACACACAACATATCAATTCTGTATAAGATGTAATACAGACGCGAATGCTTCTATAAATGAATATGTGTGCATAAAGAAATGCAAGCAGGCACACCATGAGGGGCTGGTGACAATCTGCTACAATGTTAACAATGGCTATCTGTGGAGGCGGAAGGTTATGCCTGGTTTCTATTCCTTCTTTGTGCTTTTCTGTTTTCTAACTGTCATACAGTGAGACTACTTTGCTGTTTTGTGCTTACAGATCCAATACATTATTACAAAGTTGCCCCTTAGTATCTTGAGCACTGTGTAAAAATACAAAACAAACCCAAATGAAGCCAGCTCTTCCATCAACAAACAGCAAACATTCGTTTAGCGCTGCCATTCTATCCCTGGGTCTAGGAACTTTCCTAAATGCATCAACGGCCTAAAACAAAATAATAGATCCCTAAAATAACACCAAATGCAATCGGGTGTTGCTTCCAACAATGGGTTTACAGCTCTATTCCCAGGGCTTGAAAGAAAGGAGACTTATAAAATGATCTATAAAGGTCTTCAAAGCTAAGCTGAAATTTCACATGGGAAAGATTTTTGTTATCGAGTAAGGTGTTTGTAAGAAAGCCTGGAAGGTAGCAGCTACATTTGGTCTCAAAAACAGAACTCTACCGAGAAGAAAACAAAATAATGACTCTTAGTTCCTCCTTAATATCTGGATGCAAACTTCCTATCCCTTTTTAAATACCACCGTGGGCAGGACGGATGAAGCCGTAGTCTGTGCTATTGTAGGTAAAAGAACCATTGGTAAATTCCCTTTGCTGTAAAATGTTACTTTAAACAATAATCCCGAAGTAAACAAAAACTTTGAGATACATCTTAAGTCATGCTCTGGAGACATTTTGTTCCAGACAGAAACATTCCAGGGTCTTGCTAAAGGGTTCTAAGGGCAAGACACTGGGATTCAGCAAAAAGCAAGTGCACAGGTCAAATACACCCAAACCCTCAAAATATGAAACATGGGGGGTGTGAGGAACCCCATTTCTCTAGGTGCAAATTCTAACTGCATAGTAAGGGACAACGGGGCTTCCCGGTTCTCGGTGGGATTGTTCCCAATGCTCAAGAGGTCCGACCCAATGGTACCAGGCCGTGGGCTGGTGCTTCACGCGTGGATCGTGGAAGAACACTGACCTGTTAGGTGAATTTCGTGTCTCACTTGTCATCCTCAGTCAGAGACATGGTAGACCAATCTTTTGACTAAACGAAATCAGTCATACGTATGTTAGTGCACACCTGTGACACACGCACATACGCACCAGTGGGTCGATGGGAAACACTCAAGGGGACCACTGCCCGGTTCACGCCACACAAAAACTATACGGGAAAACACAAAGGCTCGAGGCACAGAACCAAGTCGGGGGATGCAGATGCGCCCAGACACTCGGGCGGGACACAAAAGAGCAGAGCCGAGCGCACAGCCCCGCCGATGGGGACCGCCCGAGGCCCACGTGCGGACTCCGCCAAGCCCGCAAGCCACGCACCCCGACTCCGCCGCGCCGCCACAAAGCGGACCCCAAACTTGGCCGCGGGGGACTCGAGAGCCGCAGGGCGGGAGCCGCGCGCCGCCGCCCGTAGGCGTCGGTCAGCTTTCGCCACCGGTCCCCAGCGGTTCCGCGGAAGCTCGGAGGGGGCGCGTCAGCCCGCCCCGCAGTCCCCTTAGCGCCCGGCCCGGTCGCCCCCGCCGCGGTGGCCCACGCTCCTCACCGACACCGAGCGGCGTCCCCCGAGGCCCGCCCGCCCAGGCTCCGCCGCCCCTCACCAGAAAGCGACGTGCCAGCACCTCAGCGAGCCCAGAGACGACGGCACCGCCGCCGTCGCTCCGGCGTCCGCGGCCCCGCCGCTGCCATCTTGGCTCCGGCCGGAAGTGACGTCGGCGGGGCGCCCGCCGCCCAGACACCGACCCGAAGCGGAGCTCGTGGCTCGCGACCCCTCGGGGCCCCGACGGGGCTCCGCGGAGTGACCCTGACGGGCTGTGTTGGCCTCGCTGTCAATCACTGGTTCACTGCGGACCCTAGAGCGTCACCCTCGGAGAGAAGCCCGCGTCGCCATTGCTGGGCCAGGCTGACCACGGAAGAGTTATGGCTGAGGGATTCTTAGCTCCTCAGAGAATCCACCACCGTCCACATGGTCAGGGCTGCTGGGCACGGTGGCGCACACTTTAATGCCAAAATTCATTGAGGCAGAAGCAGGCAGACTTCTGTGAGTTCAAGGCCAGGCTGATCTGCATAGTGACATCCAGGACCACACCATGAGATCATGTCTCAGGCAAAATAAGAGCAGAAGAAAGGGTCCACCGTGAAGGCCATTCATTATACCTGTCTGGCAAATAGACCACTTAGGTTGTGTGCAAAGGAGCAGGGCAGCCACATGCACTAAAATGAAACTCCAGCGAGACAGATGCAACTGGGTGGCTGCGTTCATCCCTTACCAGGGGGCATTTGTCAGCCATGGTCCTAGGTTGATGCCAGGGAGCTGTGACACCTCAACCCTTGCCCTTGGGAACTGAGTCAATATTTACAGACAAGATAGCAAATAGATGTCTGGACTGTGGTGATGGAAATAGACTGGGTTGAACTAGAGATCGCTTCTGCACATTCCCCAGAAAAGATATCTGACAGGAACCCAGCTGCCTAAGTTGTAGAAAAATGCAGCCAGAGATGAAAGATAAAGGTATCACATCTAACCTCTTCCTGCCTAGCTATTTGGCCATTCAGCTTTTTGTTACACCAGCCACAGCAAATACATCTTCACACCGTGTGCAAATATCCCACCACACAGACACGTTCATGAAATGTACTTGGAATTTGGAAAACATGTCACTCAGCATGGATCTTGGGATACGCTTACTGTAAATAAGAGCAATGTAGCTGATCGTTTCATCAGTATTATTGACAAGTGAAGATAATGTCCCATGTCAAGGTCTTGAAAAATGACTGGGTCACCATAGAGACTATGGAAAAATGAAATAAAACATCAAGGGTTTGCTTATTTCACTATTCAAGGAAGAGTCTGTAAACCTAAAAAAATATGTGCGAGCATGTCACTAGAGTATATAGGATTATGATATGGGCCAGCGCTGGACTCTTTACTTGATCAATGCCTTACAACTTAACCCATGCATCAAAACCATCTGAGTTATCATGTGTGGGAGTAAAAGGGAGACCACCATCTTATCTACCACCAAATTGCCACAGATGTCATCATTTTAAAAGAAAACCTACATGCCACTGCCAAAAGGAAAATAGGGAACTATCAAGTCAAAAGCGACGTTGTGAAACCAGGGAGCGTCATTCCAGGAGAAGGTTGACAAAGAAGTCAATGGCTGTCCTTTCTGTCTTTAATCTAAAATGACGATATTATTTTTTTCCTGGGGCTACTGTTTCAGATTTGATGTCTTAAAAACAACAGAAATTTAACCTTTTACAAATGTAGAGGCTGGAGTTCAAAATCATTATCAGTAGGCCAAAGCTAAAGTGTCAGCAGGACCATACTTCCTCTGAGGCCACTAGAGGAGACCGTTTCCTTCTTCCAGCTTCTGGAGACTGTCAGCACTCCTTGGCTTGTGACCATGGCACCCAACACTTCAAGGCCAGCATCTTCACACTCTCTGCTCTGCCTTCGCATCACTTTCTCTTTTGTAGGTAGTCAGACTTCCCTCTGCTCTTTCTTTAAAAGAAGACATACAGTTGCCCTGAGGATCCCCAGATAAGCCACAGTTAATCTCTTCGTTGCATAGTCATAGGCACAGAAGTTCCGTACAAGGCAATGCTTGAAAATTCCCAGGATTTAGATGCAGTGTGATGTTAAGGGATGTTTATTTAGTCTACTACACTGACTGTATCTTAGGTGTTTCTAAATCAGCCATCATGCACTTTTGATCTGAGTACTCCGTTTGGACACATCTCAATTCTTTAACCTGTGATACTTTTCAGAATGAATAATACTATTTAATCCAAAAAAACGAACGCTATTGAGAATGTAGCATAATTTCATTAGTGATGATTTCCTGTGTGGTATGTTAAGTACTGTTGTTTTCCTCTTTGAAATGGTGAGATGTGTTGCCCATGAATCAGGGAAGGAATCGAGACCCTTTCATCACAACCTGTAAAAACCCGAAGGGGTCCTGTAGTTGCCAGTGCTGCTACAAGACGGTACGCAAACCAGGAACTGGGCTGGAGACTTAAAAACACATAGACAGAGACACACAGAGAGAGACACGGGCATAGGTCATCCTTGACACAAGAATGCCAATGCCCACTTTATTGTGCTCAGGGGAAGTGTATACAAGGATCCTTAGCCACGCCCAGCTCTCAGGATCGTTCAGCTGCAGGCCCACCAGCCTGCAATCAAGGTCTCCTGCTCAGAGCAGCTGTAGGCTTGGGTGTTTTGCTCAATTCACTTCAGCAGGCAAAGGGTCTAGGCAGGCAAAGAAAGTCGGGGATGGTGGTGAGAGCAAGGATCTGCAGCTCCCAACAGCAACTCACGTCTGTGTATTAGGAAATGGAAGTATGAGATGCACTCATTATCAAAATCTGCAACATGAATGAAATGTCATGCTGCTTAGGTCAACTGGCCCAGCTCTAGTCAGTTTTTGACCTTGTGCATTAACACGGCAATGCTGCTCAGGGCTCATTCTTCAGAGCAGGATCTCAAAGACCAGAACAATGCCTAAACACAAATAGATCGTTTTTATAAGGGGCTAAATGGCGTCTCCCTGACTCTCGACACGAATGGACTAAAGCAGATACATATTAGCCCAGACATTGTATATTTCTTTTAAAAGCATGTGGTTGTAATTAGAACCACAGCAATATTTACAGAGCCCCCTCCCAAAAGATTAAATCCTTTATACCTAAGGTCGGAGAATTCAGACTGCTCTTCAGTGGCAGTGCGAGCGAACGTCAGACTCCCTGAATGCTGACAGCCCTCGCTCTCTGCTAGGTTCTGCTACTCTGCATGACTTATGCTCATCAGAGCCAGGGGTGATGAGCTCACAGCCAGCTGTGGGAACTAACACCAACAGCGATGAAGACATTGCCCAGCTACTAAAAGAGACCAAGGGGGCTGGAGAGATGGCTCAGTGGTTAAGAGCACTCACTGCTCTTCCAAAGGTCCTGAGTTCAATTCCCAGCACCCACATGGCAGCTCACAATTTTCTGATGGATGCTGTCATCTCATGTGCAGATGTAAGTGTATACAAAGTATTCATCTATATAAATAAATCTAAGGAATGAGACCAGGTATATATATATATATATATATATATAATATATATATATATTAATGCTTGAGAGCATATATATATATATATATATATATATATGCTCTCAAGCATTAATTCTAGTGTAAATGCTGTCATGGTGGCCAATCCACAGTTACCAGCTGTCAGCACATTCAAGAGAACCATGACTTGGAGTAAGTAGGTAAAGGGAAGAGCATGTCTATGTGTGCATAAAGAGAGCTAGGCCTGATAACAGAAGCCTGCCACCCTATCTGTTTGGGAGGCTGAAGCAGGAAGATCCTGAGTTCAAGTGCTTGTCAGGCTCCTGAGTAAGGACAAGGACAGACTGGGCAATCTAGTGAGCCCCTACCTAGCAAGTTCAAGGTCCTAGGTTCAATCCCCAGTGTGGGAAAGAATGAAACAGGAGCTGCATAAAAAAATATAGCACACATCCTAAATATTCCCCCTGAACTGTCAGGCAAGAACAGCTCTGAAAAAGGTGCAGTCACAGTAAGTAGCCCCAACAGTAAGGAACCTGCCTCATAACCTTGCTTATTCAGACAATGCACTGTTCACCTTAAAAACAACAAAATGGAAACGAAACAAAGTCTCTTTCCTTATGACGACACATTATTTTTCAATAGGAAGCAGTTTCTCCTTGGCTTGGTCCCTTTGCCCTTCTTTCTTATCCTCCATCCCTCGGCACATCATTCACCCAAACAAAGAATGACATCTTAATCACACGAGCAACCAAATGATGTAAATCTTATTTTCTGAGACAGGGTGTCTCAGTGTAGTCCTGGTTGTCCTGGAACTTGTTCTGTAGACCAGGCTGGTCTTGAACTTAGAGATCTGCCTGTCTCTGCCTCCTGAGTGCTGGGATTAAAGGTGTGTGCCACCACCACCCTCACCCACCACTTCCACGCATGCTGGGGATCCAAACTTATTTTTCAACTTATACAGCAAGTATTTTATCCTTTGGGTCGTCGCTCCTGCCTGCCACAGGTGTTTTGTTTTATTTTGTTTTGTTTGAGACAGGCTCCTTTTGCCCAAGCTTGTCTTGACCTTGCCAAGTGACTGGAAATAACCTTGAAGTGCTACCACTCCAGCCTCTGCTTCCCAGAATTCTAGGCATGTGCCACCATACCCAAACCCACAGGCAGGCCCTCTCCCCTGCGAAAAAAATTAAACAGTATTTTTTAAAAAGAAGGGAAAGAGGGCTAGAGAGATGGCTCCGCAGTTTAGAGCACTGGCTTTTCTTTCCAGCACTCACATGGCAGCTCACAATAACTCTAGTCCCAAGGGATTCGATGCCCTCTTCTTGCCTCTGCAGGCACCTGGCATGCATGTGGTGCACAGACATGCAAGCAGGAAAAATACCCATACACATAAAATACATAAATACATTTTAAAAATAGAATTTTAAAAGGAGAAAAAAAAGAGCAACTTCCAAATGATAAAATAGCAATTCTAGCAAGGATAACTTTATTCCATCCCAAATGAGACACAGATGACAAATTCTTCATTTTTCCTTGGCATTCTGTGAGCCGAGCCAAACATGTTAATGAATGAGGTAAGAGGTCCAGCCTTTCCCACACAGCTGCCCCTCAGTAGCCGGATTCGCTCCTTTCTCAGAAGCTCCAGTGTGCCGGGCTCAAAAGCCTACATGGTTTGTTCCCAAGAACACAAAGGGAAGGTTCCATCTCCGCGGTCCTCGAAGGCAGAATTAATTCGCTAACCAACCACCACGATGGTATGAATAAAACATATCCAACCGGCAACAAAGACAAAGTGAAATGTTTTTCAGCAGGCAGCAGCAGCAGTGTGGGAGGGAACCGAAGATGAATCAGGTGCAGAAATCCACAGGCTACGCTGAGGTGGCCACACTGGGAGGTGAATCGGTTAGAAGTCGCTCGCTCTGCCTTTGCGGGGGTAACTGCAGACAGGATGAGCCATCCTCCTCCGTAGACTACTGCTCATTTTGTACACATTCTCAGCATAAACCATCTCTATATGGGAAATGCAGGGCTGCTTCTTTTGCTGTTCGGCTGAGAGTCTCCCATCACCCTTTCTATTCTGCACCCATAGATGGTCTTCCTTTAGAAGCCAGCTTTTGGATGAGCCCTTCCTTAGTTATGTGGCTTCTGGAGAAAACAGCGCATCGCAAAGTCGATGGGTTAAAACAACACACAGGCATTCTCAGCGGCCTGCGGGTATGGGTGGGGTCGGTTTATCCTGAGGGCCCAGGAGCATAGCACGTCTCTCTCCGCATTCTGGGTTTGCCTCTGTACTCCCCGCAGCTTGTAGACCATATCCCTTCAGCAGCCTCTGCCTTCACAAGCCTCTTGGGAAGAATACTAGTCACTGTTTTTTTTTTTTTTTTGGTTTTTTTTTTTTTTTTTTGTTTTTTTTTTTTTTTTTTTTTGTTTTTCGAGACAGGGTTTCTCTGCAGCTTTTTTAGAGCCTGTCCTGGAACTAGCTCTTGTAGACCAGGCTGGCCTCGAACTCACAAGAGATCCGCCTGCCTCTGCCTCCCGAGTGCTGGGATTAAAGGCGTGCGCCACCACCACCCGGCTCTAGTCACTGTTTTTGAGAGTCACCCTAGACCAGGATGGTCTCAACGAATTGCATCTGCAAAGATGCCATTGAAAGGTGGCATTCTGAGGTCTCAGAGTACATGAGTGTTGGAAGACATTTTCCAGTCCTAAAGCAGAGCCCACATGGGTCGTTTCCTCTTTCTATGGGTCTCATCACAACCTGTATCTGCAACTACATGGTACTGCCTCCTGCAGTGCAACGCCTGAACATGTGTGGTTTATACCCCAAAAGTATCTTAAGCCTCATGAGAGAGAAACTAACCCTTGTGTTTCAGTGACAGACAGGTGTCTTCCTCATAAATAAATACTGTTGAATAAGAAATATAATGCTCTCTTTGGTCATTTAAATATCATCTCTAAAATAGAAATATTATCCACGGCCAAGGCTGGGACTCAGAGTGCTGGATTAGCTGGAGGCAGGCCCTAGATTCTGTCCTCCACATTGGGAAGACTATGCCTTAAATTCTCATTTCTTCCCTCCTCTGTCCTGCCCAGGGGATTGAAACTCTGATTTCCTCATAACATCCTTGAACTACCAACAGAAATATCAATTCTTTTGCACTCATGATAAGAGTGCATTGCATTCCTTTGTCACAAAGGTTGTTTCAACAATATGAGGCAACCATACAGGTGTCCTAGGCTGGGCGATGACCTGTCAGGGCTTTGAAAGCACTGACACAGGCCTCTGTAAGTCAGCTGCGACTAACTTTAATTGTGAAACTGAATAAGGCATTCTACCTTCAGGATCCATTTTGCAAGGCAGCCCCAGTATCATTATTGACTTGAGAGCAGGCCTGGCCTTTAGTCGGTCCTGGTCAGACAGGCTGCTAATCATTCTACTTGGTACAGGAAAATATCTTCCATATCAAAGGAATATCTGGCTGCAAATACCACAACTGTTCACAAAGCTGTGCTGGATAACTCTGCATTTGATTTTCCAACCTCACCTTGAGATACATTTCTCTTTGACTGGAATATGAGCCCAGGCTCATACAAAAAAAATTAAGAAGGGATATTGTCCATTTTCTATTATTTTTTTCCATCCCAAGAGCTCTTTCAGATTTTTTTTTTATTAATCCATTCCTGTGGTAGTTTGAATAAGGAATGTTCTCCATGGTCTCGGGCATTTGAAAACTTGGTCCTCAATTGGTGGCACTGTCTGGGGAGGTTTAGGAGTTACTTTCTTGTTGGAGGAAGTACGTCACTGGGAACGGTTTGGCTTTGAGGTTAAAAAGCCTCTTGCCACATCTAGTTTAGCTCTCTCTGCTTCCTGCTTGGACTTGAGAATGTGAGCTCACAGCTTCCCACTCCTGCTGTTGTGCCTGCTGCTGGCCACTATGCCTCCCTGCCAGGAGAGATTCATCCTAAAATCAAATGCTCAATCAAACCCTTCAGTAAGTTGCTTTTCTGCTGCCCTTTGTGAAACGTCAATATCACAAACATGCTCGCTTATACACTGTACCAACATTTCTACACTGAATACTCAAGAATAAGCAAATCTTGTATGTAAGACCACAGTGAGCTTTGGTGAAAATAATCACAGGGACTAAGGGTGTGGGTCAGGGGTATACCACCTGATTAGTGTGCAGGAAGCCCTGGATTTAATCTCTAGCAAGGGAAAAAAAATTATCTGAGCCTGGCGTGGTGGTGCTTGCCTGTAATCTCAGCTACTAAGGAGGCTGGGAGGATTATTTGAACTTGGAGTTCAAGGCCAGCCTGGTCAACATAGTGAGACTATTTTTTTTTAAATGGTCTATAAAGGAGAAAGGGGGAGATGGAGAGAGAGGGCTGGAAGGGGCGAAGAGGGATGGAATAATACAGAAGAGTAGGGATTTGGGATACAGATAACTAAGGGTGTTTGAAAAAAGGCATATAGAAACCTAGTATTTTTGTAGATAGATAGGTGATAGATAGATAATAGATGACTAGATGTTAGATAGATAGATGATATAAACGAGTTTAATTGAGGTAGCCTACTCATAGGATAATACTCTTTTCAGAAGCCATGAGTTGCTAAATCAAAAGCCCTGGGCCAGGTGTGGAATACCTCTCCTTAAACTGCTAGTCAGCCGTGCCCTGGAGACCTCCCAACAATATAAACTATTGCTCTTACTCTTGATTGCCCATGGGCACTTAATGGTAAAACTCTATTGTAAAAACATCACATACTTTTGTCATGGGCCATGGAGGCATCTAGCTGATCCTGACCAAGAAGCTTCCTCAATTCTAGATAGATGTCATAGTGCCAGAGAGTGCTATAGTACCTCCGGGTGGGAGCGGAATCAACATTCTTACCTAGCTGAGAATTCCATGTGCTACAATACTGACCAATCTGGTGATACACACCCGTGGGTGCGATAGTGCTATAAATGTTGGGGGGGGGGGGGAGCCAATCACTCTTTAGTTGGCTTAAGGCCTGATCCATAGACGGAAACACAAGTTTGCTACTGTAAATCAGGCCTGGGGAGATAATGGGACTATTATTAATAGGGGTGAAACCACTATTATTTTGCTTAATGAGCATATTATCAAACTGCCCTCTAAACTCATCTCTCTATACCCCAGATTAGTACAGCTCTCAGACCTCATCAGAGGAGCATCTTTGTGCAGCAGACAGCAGTTAAAGCAGAATCAACTGAAGTACAGAGAATACGTGTAGCTCGACCCCAAGTGGCACATCTACATCACACCCTCTCCCCTCGGGGCTCAGGGACCATCGCGGAAGAGGGTATGGAAATATCGTTAAGAGCTAGGGATTAGGAAGGACCAGAGTGAAACACTGTCTTCCACTTGCTGCACCCCTGACCCCAGAGCCGCTGTGGCTGCCCGCACAAGACCTGCACGAGAGCAAGCCAGCCAGCGTTCCGGCATGGAGAGGAAAAAGGCTCAGGAGCTCCCGCCAGAGCTAAGGGGTTATTGACAGTTGGTGGCTGCTGGGAGAGAGAGTCAGTTTTCTTTAGGGGTATGTGTGTACGTGTGCGTGCACGCATGTGTGTATAGGGACGGGTATGCATGTGTCACCCCAGCATTCAGGAAGCAGAGGCAGGTGGATCTCCATGAGACTGGAAGCCAACCTGGCCTACATGGCCAGTTCTGAGCCAGTCAGGGCTACTGTTAGACCCTTGTTGCAAAAACCAAAAACATAAATGAGTTAGTCACGTACGAGTATTGCCATTTTATTTGTCTAAATTGTATCCTTTTGTCTGGTTATTTTTAAGGCTGAGCACGTTCAAGTGGCATAGTTTTCTGTTCTAAGATATGTAAGGCCTGTGCTTGGCAAGCCCAAAGAGGCAGCATGCCAAAGGGGCCTCTCAGCACCGAGAAGACTGAAGCTTCACAGCCCAGCACTGTGGTGATTGGATCTAAAAATATCCCCTCACTGAAGCTCCAGTAGGACTGGAGAGGGACAGTCCCTAACTTGGGGTGTCTCATGCAGGAAAATGGCAGGGCGGGCACAGTGCTGGAAGAGCTGGATGCACAGAACACCCCCTTATGCATTCTTCTCCAGGAGCAGTTGTCAAAACAATTTACAGGCAAGATTGACAGCTCATTAGCATCCCCTTAGCCACCGGGATGCAGACTGCTTTCCAGCAGACAGACAGAGCAAAGCGGAGGAAGCAGCTGCCCTGGGCCATGAGGCTCAAGCTCCGCGTCTTCTGCCATGATTAACACTCACAATAGGCATGCCTATGGATTGGGTTTTGAATCCACCGTGGGGCTGTCATCACAAGTCACAGGTCCTCCGCTGCTTCTTATGATTGACGGTGATGAAATACCACGACTGTCCTCACAGGAGGGCAAACAAACATTTCAGCAGGGAAGTCGTCTCCTGTGTGAGATTCCCAAAGAGTGCTGAAGTGTAAAATGGAACTAGTGCGCCTCTTTGTAAAGTATTTATTTTAGCCATCATAAACGCCGGTGCTTTGGTCTTTGTTTCTGAGTGTTCGTGGTTTCGGCATTTGGACAACCTTAGTGGTGGCGCCTAATATCCCTGGGTCTGTTTTATATTAAGTCTGTAAAATAAAAGGGTTAAAACCAAGCCCCTAAGGTTCCATCTAGTTCTAAAAAGGTTTTGGTTCTGGTTGCATTTATACGCATTTCTCCAGGGCACTTTCACATCTGAGCACTAAGAGCAGCCATAATTGATGAGAGGTATTTTGAAATACAAATAGTTTATGTCTTGGATGCTCTAAAAAAATCAATATTATGGGCTGGAGAGACGGTCAGCAGGTAAGATCACAGTCACCCTTGCAAAGGACCTGGTGTTCACAGCCCCCTGTAACTCCTGCTCCAGGGGATCTGACTCCCTCTTCTAGCCTCTGCAGGTACTGCATTCCTGTGGTACATATCCATAATTTAGGCAAATGCTTACAAACATAAAATAAAATTAAATAAAAATCTTCTGAAATCATAGATGTTCTAACCAGACAGTGACCACCCATAATTCCAGTGCTCTGGAAACAAAGTCGGGAAGATTGGAGGCCAGTTTGGGCCACGTAACAATTCTCCATTCTTAATACAAAACAAAATTTCCAAATTCCCCAAATTATGTACATTGTTTTTATAAAATTTTCCACATTTTTAGCAATGACAACTATTTAAGTAAAAAAATATACAAGTCATCACCCATTACACACAACATTCAAAACAAATAAAGAGCGTGCTATTGTATAACCTGATGCTTATTCTCTTACATCACTATGGAGTTCAATATTTGTGATTAATGGGAGTTTTTTCCAGTGACAAATTCCAAAATCAATATTGTATAAAATATAGACTATATAAATGTATGTATATGAGTATATCATAGAAATTACATGATACCAACATACATAAGACATAGTCTGAAATAACAAAATATATTTAATAAAAAATGTATGTGTCATTGTATATAGAAGTCACTATTCTGACCAGGTGTTGTGGTGGTGAACACCTACGAAATCCCAGTGCTCAGGAGGTTGAGGCAGGAGAATTGTTACAAGTACAAGGCCAGCCTGGGCTACATAATGAGTATTCTGTCCTTCAACTGTGGGTTCCGGGGACTGAACTCAGATCGTCGGGCTTGGTGGCAGGCCCCTTTATCCATAGAGCCATCCTCTGGTCCTCTCCATCTCTCTTTACTGAGCTGCTCGTTAGATGAACATGCCAGCACTGGGTAGAAGAAAAACTCCTTTGCGTCAGTAAACCCGCCTGGAGTTTAGCCTGTCCACGTGCATCTATCTGTTCATTCGTCATGGCTTTACAGAGCAACACGCAGGGGATGGGAGAAGGAATGTGAGCTGACACACCTGGGTCCTCACAGGACTGGGATTTACGACGGGCTTTAGAAGCCACGGTATATCTCGCCTGGAGGTCAAGGCATTCCCAAGTCATCAACCTTGACTTTCAATCACCAGAGAGCTACAGTGATAATACCTGTACAAGTCACGGGAATAAATTTCCACGACCTTGGGTAGGCAGGGACTTTCCGACATGATAAGCTCAGGAGCAGTTAGAGGGAAAGATGACTTGGATCTTACCAAGTTAAAAACCCAGTAATAAATAAAGCCATCAAGACAGCCAAGGCTACCCAATGACAGAAATATTTATAATATATGTCTCTATGGGTCAGGAGAGATGGCTCAGCACTTAAGAACTCTGGGTGCTCTTCCAGAGAACTCAAGCTCAGTTTGCAGCACCAAATAGAAGCTCACAGCCATCCATAGCTTCAGATCCAGAGGATTCGATGCCCTCTTCTGACCTCTACAGGCACCAGGCACGTATGTGGTGCACACACATACATTCCACAAAATACTCAAGCACATAAAATAATAAATCTTAAAAAAAATTTAAACTGTGTCTCTGTTAAGTATCTCCTGTCCAGATTTTGTGAATAATTGTTACTGAATTTACAATTCAATACCACAAAGAAAAATTGCCTGTTTTTTTAATTTTATATTTTATATGCATTGGTCTTTTCCCTGCAATATATACATGTGTATAACATACATGCCATGGAGGTCAGAAGAGAGTGTCAGATCCCATGTAACTATTGAGTCATCATATGGGTGCTAGGAATTGAACCCAGGTCCTCTGGAAGAGCAGCAAATGTTCTTAACCACTGAACCATTTCTCCAGCCCCATTTTTGTTATTGTTGTTTGTTTGCTGTTTTTAAGGAAAAAAAAATACTTGAATATACATTCCCCCAAGAAGACATGCAAATCACCAGTAAGCACATAAAAAGATTCCTTGCTTTTAGGGAAATCCAGATCAAAATCATGAGCTATCACTTCCCACCCACTGGGGAAGCTGTCATCCGTAGGCAACAATGGCAAATGTTGGCTGGGCCTTGAAATGATCAGGGTGCTTATGCACCACCGACAGGGATGCCAAGTGAAGCAGCATCTTGGCAAACTGCTTGACAAGTCCTGGAAGAGCCGTGCATAGTTACCACATGGCCCATGCCTAGACACACACCCAAGAGTATCGAGAAAACATGTCCGTACAGACATCCATGCTCAAACATCCAAGACAGCACCATCTATATGAGCCCCAAATGCAAACAGCTCCCAAGCTGAGTTCACCCAAACGGAGTAATAGTCAGTCATAAAACAGGCAAAACACCCATAGGAGCTTCACTGAGAATGAGGCTTGAAGTCACTGTCCTAGGTGAGAGAAGCCGGGTCCTAAAGGCCCCAGATTATTTGACATCATCTGTGTGCTGAAGCATTGGGAATTAGCAAAACAAATCAACAGAAACAGAAAGGGGACTGGTGGCTGCCTCGACTGGGGGCATAGAACAGGGACATTTGTAGATGGGGTTCTCTTGGGGCGGATGCAAATGTTCCCCACTTTGGCAATGGTTGTGAAACTGTGAATAAGCTGGACGTCGCTGAATTGTGTATCTAGAAGGAGCGGTTTTATGGCATATGGCTTATACCTTAGTTTTTTTTTTTTTTTTAAACGCAAAGACAATCAAATCCCAGTGATAGAAGTCTGCTTGCTTGCATGTCAAGCAAGTGGCAAAGCACACCCAGCCTGTCAGCGGGGTCACCTGGTGGCTGAGGCCAGAGAGCCCTGAGAAAGGGGTTTGGGATTGAAGGATGACTGGATATTTCTGCCAAAGCCAACACACACTTATTTTCCTTTCCCCAAAATCTGTATTGGAAAAGTATTGGGAGGGGGAAAGGATTCGAGGAGATAGCTCACTCATCAAAATACATGAGGGCATGAGTTCAGATGGCCAGCACCCATGTAAACACTGCTCAGAGTATTTCTGTAACCAAGAGCCTTGGATGGTGACATGTAGATCTCTGGAGCTCATTGATTTTAGCCGCTGCACATGCACAGATGGGTGTGCACGTCTACACACACATGCACACCACACACACAAATAAAGTGAAATAAAAATAAATAAAGAGGGGGAGGGGGCTCAGTGATGGAGAACTGGTCTACCACGCAAATGGCCTGGGCTTCATGCCTAGCACAAAAGGAGAACAGGAGAGGAGTGGGGAAAAAAGAAAGAAAAGAAGGAAGGGAGGGAGGAAATGAGAGAGGGAGGGAAGGAGGGAGGGAAGAAGAGTGGAAAAGAAGAAGAAGGATTTCTACAAATGAACAAAACCTCAGCAGCAAAGGTAGAAGTCCTCTGGGGAGGCTACTGGGCCCAGCTGTGGGAATATCCCCCAGCCTAGCCTAAGTAGGAACTGGATGCCACTGTGGAGAACTAGGTTGGAGGAGGGAGCACAGCCTCTCTGGTCCTGCTTCTTTCCTGGGTGACTTTGTGACGCTATTGTCATCCATTTTACTTAGAAAATCCTAGGTCACTGCCTTCTAAAGGTACCACAGATCTCATGGGACTAAGGGACTGTTTGGAAGATATTAGCAGTCCTGGCTGTCTCTGGTTCCCTCATACCTACGCTGTGCCTGGGACTCCTGCCTCCTCTCCAGATGCAGAGAATGGAATATGTGCTGGACTCAAGGCCTCAGCAGGTACTAAGAGCAGCAGGTGGGGAGGATGAGATTGATGAGTCAAGAGATGTGCTTAGAGATGCTCAAGGTGAAGAAGGGTGTGTTGGAGAGAGAACACCCAGGTAATGGGCAGGAGAGATGGCTCAGTGGTTAAGCACACTGGCTATTCTTCCAGAGGACCCGTGTTCAATTCCCCAAGCCCACATGGCGGTTCACAACAATCTGTAACTCCAGTTCCTGAGATCTAACTCCGTCCTCTGACTTCTGAAGGCTACAGAAACACACAGAACACAGACGGATGTGTAGGCAAAATACCCATACATGTAAACTAAGAGTAATAAATAAAGCTTTTAAAACAAACCCCAGAAAACTAGATAGCAAAGATTTTTTAAAATATTTACATAAATGTGACCACAAATATATGCATATATTTTTATATAGTCTATTATAATGTATATATGTATTATGTATATGCATGTATACATAGAAACGGGAAGAGAGAGAGAATGTTAACAAAAACCAGAGTTCACCATCTTTTTTGCACATTTTTGAGAACATATGGAAAAAATACTTTCAAGTTATACCATAAATTGGGCCATAAAATAAGTCTCAGTAAATTCCAAAGGTACAGGATCTTAACCATGCAGACCTTGTTCCTTATCACAAATGCAATAAAGTTAGAATTTAATAACAAAGGCAGAACACAAAGAACATTAGGCACCAGATACACCAAAGAGTACTGAGCAGAAAGCCACATGTTTTGAAGGAGATCCAAAGGGGAAATGAAGGCATTCTTAGGGCACAGTGATGTGCATACTTATCTGTGGTACTGAGAATTCAGCATGAGCCCCTGGCATTATGACTGGCATTGTGCCCCAGGGGTTTCCATGCCCAGGCAGGGTCAGGGATGGAGTCACTGGGATGGTTTTTAATGCTGAAGTTTTTTGCGAGTTGGCTCGCTCTGTCTATTCCTCAATTTGCCCAGCTCGGTCTTGAACTCTTGATGCTGTGTTTTCTGTTGTTTATTTGTTTGTAAGACAGGGTCTCACTATTTAACTCTGACTGCCCTGGAGCTCACTATGTAGACCAGGCTGGCCTTAGAGAGATTCTTGCAGTGTTTGTTGGGGTTCTAAGGTGAAACCTGGGACACATGCTGGACATATGCTGCCATGCTCAACTTATTTCTTTAATCAATGCTCTCTGTTCTTTTGAGAGTAGGGGAAGAGATACAGAGATGGGTGGACTAGCTCGCCCTTACCTTTGCTTCTCTGTAAACAGAAAGGTCTAGAGGAAAGACAACAAACTAATTAAAGAATAATCACAGTGAGGCTCAGTATCAACAACCAAAACAATCTGAACAAACAGAAACCAGGGACCCAAGAGAGAAAGAAGAAAACTTTAATATTTACCATTTTCTTTATGCATGTTTGTATACTCCACATGGGTGCAGATATTCACAGAGGCCAGAAGAAGGTGTCGAATTCCCAGAGCTGGAGTTACAGCTAGCTGTAAGTATTCTGTCATGGGTCCTGAGATCCAAACTCAGGTCCAGTGCATGGTCTTAACCACTGAGCCATCTCTCCAGCCCCAATTTCTTAATTATATCCTATAGGTACATAGATCCAGCCATGCCTGAAGTCAGATGTACACTTGAACTTTCTGCTTCTGGAACTCAATTAGTACCTTTTTAAAATTTAAGGGGCTTCGCCGGGCGGTGGTGGCGCACGCCTTTAATCCCAGCACTCGGGAGGCAGAGGCAGGCGGATCTCTGTGAGTTCGAGACCAGCCCGGTCTACAAGAGCTAGTTCCATGTAGTGATGAGCTGTGGGCTGCATTCCCGCCGCTCTGCTTTCGGCCTCCTGACTAGCTGATGCCCCAAAATAATTACACAGAAACTGTATTCTTTTAAACACTGCCTGGCTCATTAGTTTCAGCCTCTTACTCACATCTTGACTAACCCATATCTAATAATCTGTGTAACACCACGAATGGTGTCTTACCAGGAAAGATTCAGAACATCGGACCTGGTGGCTGGCTTCATCGCATCTCTCTCCCTGAGCAGAGGCATGGCAGTCTGTCTAACTTAGGAGAGGCGTAGCATCTGACTGAGCCATTTACCTCACTTCCTTCTTCCTGTTCTGTCTACTCCACTCAAGGGCCGGTCTATCAGATGGGCCAGGCAGTTTCTTTATTAATTATCCAATGAAATCATCAGATAGATAGAAGACACACCTACATCAGTTCCAGGACAGGCTCCAAAAGCCACTGAGAAACCCTGTCTCGAAAAACCAAAAAAAAAAAAAAAAAAAATTTAAGGGGCTAGGGTGATGGCTCAGTGGGTAAAAATATTTCCTGTGTAAACCTGGCACAAGTTCAACTGTCTAGAATCCATATAAAATCCAACACAGTAGTGAAGGCGAACGTAAATAAAGTAATCCCACACTAGCTCAGAATTGAGTATAATAAAAGGGGTTCTTTATTTAGGGGGGACTCACAGGTCACAGTCCTCTGTACAAATGGGAAACAGGAAAAGATTCAGCATCTAGGCCAGGTAGGGGAGAGAGAGCGCGCGCAAGAGAGGTGAGCCTGCACCTTTTTGCTACCCAAGGCCACACCCAACCTGGTCCAGCTTCTCAAAGGCCATTGGCTGAAGAAGGTACCCCATCACAGCAGTGCAAACTTCTGCAATTCCCATGCATTCCTGGGGAAATGGGAGGCGAATATGAGAGGCTCTTCAGAAACCCATGGGTCTGCTAGCCTAGCACTGAAGTGGCAAAGAGACCCTTTCCCAAAGAAGGTAGAAAAGTGGGGACTAATACCCAGAGGTTGTCCTTTGACCTTTACATGCATGCTCTAGTACATGTGTGCCTGCATATGTGAACAAGCACACATACATGCACGTGTGTACATACACACATATGCACACACGTGCGCAGACACACACACACACACACACACACATTACTTGCCCCCAAAATTAAGTTCTTTCAGGTTTATAACTTGAAATAGAAAGTCCTGGTCAATATAGCAGAAATTAAAAAACAAACAAACAAAACACAGTTGGAAGCTGGGTACAGTGTCATCTTAGCACTAGGCAGAGGCAGAAGATTAAGATTCTGGGCCAGGGCTGGAGAGGTTGCTTGGTGATTAAGAGCTTGCAGAGGTCTCAGGTTCAATTCTCAGCCCCCACAGGGTGGCTTACAACCATTTGTAGTTTCAGTCCCAAGAGATAATACCCTCTTCTGACCTAGTATAGCACTGGGCACACACATGGTATACATACATACATACATACATACATACATACATGGAGCAAAACATCCATACACAAAAAATATAAAAGAGTTCCAGGCCAACATGGGACACAGCTACCTTTGTTACTACTGTTCAATTGCTGTGTCAAGGCACCTTAACCCACGCAACCTTTTAAAAGAAAGCAGTTAGCTGAGGGCTTGCTGACAGTTTTTAGAAACTTAGTTCATGATCATCATGGCAAGAAGCAGACAGGCATGGCACTGCTGAGAGCTTTACATCCTCTTCTTCTCACAGCTGGCAGAGAAAGAGACACTGGGCCTGGTGTGGGTTTCAGAAACTTTAAAGTGCCACGCCCTCCTCCCTGCAGTGACACACACCTCTTCTCCCAAGCCCACACCTTCTCCAACAAGCCACATCTCCTAATCCTTCCCAAAAAGTTCCACTAACATGGGACCAAACATTCAGACACCGGAGCCTATGGAGTTCGTTCTCACACAAGGCGCTCCAATAGCCAGAACCTATCTCAAAACAAACAAATTCTGTTCTCAATCTGCCCAGCAGGTACCGTCTTAAAAGAGAAGGGCCAGTCTTATACAGTTCACACAAACCAACAATGACCCTTGCTCATTTTAAAATGCTTCTGTTTTGGTTAAGTCACAAAGAACTATGGCAAAATTTAAAATATAGAGATCTTAATTTGGAGACCCGCCCATATACCAAACCACGCCAAACCCTCACCTCCACCACAATGCGGCTAGCGTGAGAACACCTCACAGGGCTTCCTTCTGTGGCTTCTCTTTCTTTCCACTGTCGGCTCATGTCATCCCAGCTCTGTAGACGCACATGTGCTCTGAGCATCCATATCTGCAGGTCGTTTTCCCAAAGACCTAGGCCAAGGTGAAAGCTCTGCTGTTAGGCAAGGAAACAATGAAGTCATCATGTACGCAAATATGTTGGGGTTGGGGGGCATGTGTTTATATACATGCAAACACATGTATGTTTTTGTGGAGGCGAGAGGTTTATTTCAAGTGTGTTTCTCAACCACTCTAGACTTATTTTTTTAAGGCAGGATTTCTTATAAGTCTGGACCTTGCCAGTTCAGCTAGACTGTCTGGCCAGAGGGCCCTAGAGGTCCTCCTGTCTCTGCCTCCCTTACCCATGGATTACAGGCATAGAATGCATCACCCAGCTTTTTATGTGGGCACTGGAGACCTGAACACATGGCCTTAAGCTTGTGTAGCAATTGCTTTATGGACAGTGTTATCATTTATAAAGAGGTGGTGGGGGACCAGTCCCGTGAGGGGCGGTGGTGGGTCACCCCAGACTTTGACTGGTCCCCTAGCAGGTGGTCTGAGGCCTCGGCGGGATACAGACAGATAGATATGCCATGCAGAGAGAGTTTGGATATGGAGTTTATTTAGTGGGTTGCGGAGGGAGAAGGGAAGGCGAAGGGGAAAAGAGAGAAGGGGGGAGAAGAGATGGAGGCAGAGCTGCCTCTCCAGAAGAAGAGGAGAGAGAGAGAGAGAGAGAGAGAGAGAGAGAGAGAGAGAGAGAGAGAGAGAGAGAGAACTGGAGAGAATAGGTGGGAGATCTATTCCTTGGAGCACGGGTGGGAGTGGAGGGGGGTGATGGAAGTGGGCAAAGATTGTCTCTTAAATGGACAGGGTACCCAGGTGACAGACCAAGCCAGCAGATTACAGCAGACAGCCATCTCTCTAGTCCACATTGGCTCTTTGTCTACTTTATGAGTGGGTTTTGAGGTGCTCATCAATGCTGCCATCTTGAATTTAGCTGCTGTACACACTCTGCAGTCCTCCATGAAGTGGCATCATGAAGAAATAAATACAGGACATAAGAACGGAAAAGAGACAGTCTATCAAGTTTGGGGAGTATTTGTATGCATGAGGGCTTTTCAGTGAGAAACCAGATTATACATCAGTATCGACAGTGAAGGAACACATGTGGCATTCTACTTCATGAGGATGTGAGAGACGGCGTTTCCTGCCATTCTCAACATCACAGGCAAGAGCTGTCAGTCAAGGGAAAGAGTTTTCTGTTTTGGTTCCTGGAGAGAAGATTCGTTGGGAAGGGGATGTTCCCCCCACACACACTTTGACATCCGATGGGCTTCCGTCCCCAAGCCTCGGATTAGAGGACAGCTGCCTTGGATAAAAATACAGCTGTGGGGTGGGGAAGGGAGAATCTGCGATGCCAAAAGACAGAAAGGTAACCCAGTTCTAACCATGGTGGCCAAGCAAGTTAGAACAGAGGCAGTCAACTCATGTCGAGTCTCCATGCTGTAATTGTCTCAGACGAGGCACTGTGGAGCCAAGGTGTCATGCTGACAGCTCAACACATCTCTCAAACTACCAAGAAGGTAGGAACTGAGAAAGAATCAATTCCACGTCACAGCGGAGCATAGGGTAGAAGTTTTTCTTTAAAAACTAACTGTATACATAACAAATAAATAAATATTTAAAAAAATAAATAAAAATAAAAAGGGGGAAGAGATAAGAGTAAACAAAACCCAAGTTTTCTTAGACTATTTAAGAGTATGAAAAGCAGCAAACGAATCTAAATCTAACTGAATTAAAGACTTAGTTTCCAAGAGACACCCCCACCTTTGCCTTCCTGACTTTTCCCACCCCAACCGCAGGTGATAATATTTTACAGCATCCTTCTCTTTGTCTTCTTGGTGATCACATAGGATCTTCCTGTGGTTCCTTTTCATGTTTCATCCCCTCCTGCCAAGCTGGGCTGGCTTTGTCTGTTTCTTCTGACCCATGGCAGTGACAGGCAGTGTGGGGCTTGACTCTCTCTCTCTCTCTCTCTCTCTCTCTCTCTCTCTCTCTCTCTCTCTCTCTCTCTCTCTCTCTCTCTCTCTCTCTCTCTGTGCCTCATAGTTGTTCCCTGAACATGTAGACTCTCAGCTACTACTTTGGTGCCATGCCTGCCTGTCTGCTGCGATGTTCCCTGCCATGAAGGCCACAGACTCCACTACCCTCTGGAACTATGAGGCCCATAGTAAATGATTTCTCTCTTTGCTTACTTTTACTTCTTTTCTTTTATTGAATTTTTTTCCATATGACACATTCTGATATTTCCTCCTCCCTCTTCCCTCTGCTCTTCAGTTTCTCCCCACTTCCCCACCCATCTGTACCCCCTTCTGTCTCTCATTAGAAAACAAAGAGACATCTAATAATAACAACAAAGTAAGAAAAACAAACAAACCAGAATAGGACAAAACAGACAAACAGAAGGAAAAGAGCCCAAGAAAAGGCACAAGAAACAGCTACGGATGCAGAGACACACTTGTTTGCGTGTTCAGGAATCCAATAAAAGTACAAAGCTGGTGGTCATTATATACCTCTCTCTCTCTTTCTCTCTCTCTCTCTCTCTCTCTCTCTCTCTCTCTCTCTCTCTCTCTCGCAATACCTGTAGTGTAAAAATAGATCAAAAATAAATTAAATAAAATAAAAATAAAAAAATTCTAAAGCTCTGATACGATATTATTAGACAAGGCACCACTAAAATACTGCCAAATTCATTGTCTGCTGGCCACCTACAGCTGAGCATGAGGCCTACCCTTAAGAGTAGTTCGTTTCCCCAATGAGACTGCCTTGGAGTAAATTAATTTTTCATTTTCAAGAGGTTATCAGTGGAGATAGCTTCTGGGTTAGGAATAAGGCCACGTGTCCACTTCTTTTTATCTTCTTTTTTTCCCCCCCATCTGATCTGGAATTCATTGTGTAAGCAAGGCTGACCTCAGACCCACAAAGATCCACCCGCCTCTGCCTCCCAAGTGCTGGAATTAAAGGCTTGAGGTACCACGCCCTGCTAAACTCTTTCTTTGCATAAGTCGCCTAGGTCACGGTGTTCTGTCGCAGCCGCAGAAAAGTAACTTGGAATCCGGAACACGCGCTGTCAGTCCCAGCTGGCTATTCACCTCACCCACCTGCCTCGTGATCGTGTCCTTAGATCTCCACAGAGAACTGCCCCAAACTCTCTTTTATTTAAGCACTCTTGATTCCAGCCCATCTCCCCTTACTGGTCAGCTGCATACAGCTGCAGAAGGTTCTGCACCTTCCAAGTCTGACACGATTTGTGACCTCGGGCTCCTTACCAGTGTTCTCACGTCTCGAGGTCTCTGTGAGGACCAAAAATAAGACACTAAACTGGTAGGATATGACGATGGACCCCAGAATGGACGGCCAGAGTCAGCACTGCCTTGTTTTTGTTTTCGATTTTTAGCAACAGAAATAGCATTCATTTAATCCTTTCTCCCCCTCTTCCTCCCACTGCCCTTCTTCCTCCTTCTAGGCACAAACAGTCGCTGACAGTCTTTTTTTTTTTTTTTTTTGGTTTTTCGAGACAGGGTTTCCCTGTAGTTTCTATTTCTAGAACCTGTCCTGGAACTAGCTCTTGTAGACCAGGCTGGCCTCGAACTCAGAGATCCGCCTGCCTCTGCCTCCCGAGTGCTGGGATTAAAGGCGTGCGCCACCACCGCCCGGCCGCTGACAATCTTTTAACTTGATTTTTGCTAATCTGAAGCAGTCTGTTTCTAAGAACGATGCTGTCTGTGTGGAAGATGGAGCCCCCTCGTGGTCATGTGAGACAATTACAGTTAATTTGTTTTTTGGTGTTTTTGGTTGTTTGTTTTGTTTTTGTTTTTGTTTTTGTTTTTAAGATGCTGACGTGTGTTAGAGTTCAGGTGACAGGAGATGGGATACAGAGGTTGCCTTTAAGGCGGTGAGATATTTGTCTGTCTGCAGAGAGCTGAAGGATTACCTGGGACCGCGACTTTCAGTGCTAAAGACAGAAGATTCTGCGACAAGTTGGGGGGGGGATGAGCAGGTCCCTCGGGGTCTATCTTACTCGCTATGGCACTGTGTACAGAGACCAGGTATTTGAGAGTGAAGCACGGGGCTGACGCTTTAGATGCAAGCAGAATTGAGAAAAGGCTGAAGGGTGGTGGAATTTCCTGAAGGGACTTGGCATGGGTTACGGGTAGGGGGCAGGTTTGGCGGAGCCACAAATGAAAGAACTGGGGTAGGCAGGGGCGTGGAAGGGGAAAGGGAGAGGCAGGGAGAGCCAGGTGGGGAATCCTGAAGGCTGAAGAGGGTGAAATATTGTGGAGGCCCAAAAAACATGAGCCTGTTTCCATGTTGACCAAAGATCAGAGAGTTGGAACTTACCTCCAGTCCTCCTAGGTTATTGTGCTTCTGCCCCAAACGCCCCCTTAGATTTGGATCGGAGAGCTCTGCTCTCTCAAGGTTATCGTCAACAGGTGTGGCTAATAGCCAGACCTTATTTCAAGAATAGAGAATAGATATGTTCTATTTCAAACAAAAGCTTAAGGATCAGACTAAGGGTCCAGTTCCATTTTATGGAGATAACTTTGGATTCCACTGAGGGAGTGGTTTGCCTACAGAATGCTTTGGTGTGAATGTGATTTGTTTTGGTCTAGCAACAGAACGTTTAATTATGAATGGTGACCTTCAAATTGGTCTGTTCATTTCCTTGTATCATGTTAATGCAGTCTTTTGTCTTACTCCTAACTTTTGTGGTCGGGGTATTTTAAGCAGTTGGAAATTAAATGTGGGCAAATTCTGGTACTCACTGGAACTCCCTCCCTATACTATTTTTCTATTTTATTATTTTCATTTGCTTCTTCATATTCTTTACTATTTCCTAAATCCCCACACCTCTATGCTGGCAAGAGGTATTTTTGTCGAGGCTGGTCCCTGACAGAATATCAAGACATTGCTATACATACACACCCTCCTTGAAGGTTGTATGGAGTAAGGTTGAGTTTTATTAAATACAAAGTTTTTTCCAGGGCTAGAGAGATGGCCCAGTGATAAAAAGAACATACTGCTTTTGCGGAAGATCCAGCACCCGTGGACTGGATGGCTTCTCCTGGCCTCTGTGGGCACTGCATAAGCATGCACATACATAATTTAAAATTAAAAATGAAGCTGGGTGTGGTGGCACAGCCTTTAGTCCCAGCACTTGGGAGGCAGAGGCAGGTAGGTCTCTGAGTTTGAGGCCAGCCTGGTCTACAGAGAGTTCCAAGACAGTTGGGGTTACACAGAGAAACCCTGTCTCAAAAAAATCAAATAAATATTATTTATATTGTATGCACACTAGTGTTTTGCCTGCATGCTCATTCAGAAGAGGGTGTTGAATTCCCTAGGACTGGGGTTACAGATGGTTGTGAATTATGGCACAAGCGTTGGAAGCTGAACCTGGGTCCCATGAAAGAATAACAAGTGCTCTTAACCACTGAGCCATCTCTCCAGGCCTTAAGCTAAAACATTTTTTAAAGAGTTTTATATTTCTTTCTCCACTCACCCCCCCCCCTTGACCATCCTCCCAGGACTCTGGCCACTCTCAGAGCTGCTTGCTGGCGTTTGAGCTGCTAGCATCCTTCAACATTTAAACAAATAGTATTACATGTATTTATTTATTTGTGTGTGTGTGTGTGTGTGTGTGTATGCACACACACGCACACGTGTGCATGAGTGTGGGAGTCAGAGGACAGCTTTCAAGAGTTCATTCTTTCCTTCTGTTGTGTGAGTCTCAGTGATTAAAACTCAGGTCAGCAGGTTTGGCAGCAAGCAGCGCTATCCACTGAGTCATTTCACATCTCTCCATCAATGTGTTAAATGAAGATGTGTGTGTTCAGACCTGTGGGCAGAAATTCTCTGCCTGCCTGAGAAGAGGCTGGGAAACAGACCTAAGCTCCTCCTATGCCAAGTGCCTCCTTCTCTTATTTTTGTTGTTTTCTCCTCCTGGCAAGTGACACCCGCATTACTTCCTGCCACTAGCTGGTGCTAGGACTCCACGTAGCAAGCACACAGGGACACCATACCAACCATGGTCATTAGTCACCCAGAGTTGAGTTCCCTGTGTTGGATGAGATGCCCTTATGTCTAGTCCACTGTCCTTATGATCAATGTAGAGGAAGCCCCTTCTGTCCTCCTCGCCTGGAGTGTTTGTCCTGAAACTCTCTGTAGATCAGGTTGGCCTTGAATTCACAAAGGTCTGCTCATCTCAGACTCCCAAGTGCTGGGATTAAAGGTGTGTACTGCCACAACGCTCCTCTCATTTAATTTTTTAATGCTATGGATGGTGCTAATGAATCCTTAAAAAGAGTAAATCAACTTTGGTATTATTCTTGGTATAAATATAATGTGACTGTCATATCCATTTTATATGACATCGAATTTGCATTTTTGTTATTTCTTGTTTGTTTTTTTAGGATTTTTGGAACCCAAATGAGATTGGCCGCTCCTCTCCTCTCCTCTCCTCTCCTCTCCTCTCCTCTCCTCTCCTCTCCTCTCCTCTCCTCTCCTCTCTTCTCCTTCCCATCATTCCCATCCCCTCCCTCTCTCTTTCCTTCTTTCCTTCTTTTCTATTTTATATTTTTTAAGTTCAGGTGTTATGCTCAGGCTGATCTTTAATTCATTATATAACCAAGGATGACCTTGAACTTTTGATCATCTTGCTTCCATCTCCCTAATCCTGAAATTACAAGTGTGCATCCCTATTCCTAGTCTGGGTTCTGGGAGCTAGGCAAGCACCCTACCTGCTCAGCCATATCATCAGCCCAGAGATTTTGTTCTTTGATAGTTTCTTTGGCTATGGGTCAGGGTTATGCCTTCAGGCAGCAGCTGGACACTTGTCATTTTCTGTGACAGTGTGAGAGAGAATACTTGGTGACCATCTCCAGTAAAGTCAATGGAGTCTGGGTAGATGTTATTTCTATTACCAATTCGGTTTCTTTGGCGGTGGCATAAATTGTCAGTTATACTATTGCTTCTCAAATTGATTTTGCCGGCTAATTTTTCTCCTGAAGGATTTGTCCATTCTATTCAAGTTTTCAAATTCCTTGTCAGAGTCTTTCATCACGTCTTACAGTGATGGTGGCTGCTGCTCTGACAGTCCTGCTTCATTTCCAGTCTTGGGGTGCTCTCTCTCTCTCTCTCTCTCTCTCTCTCTCTCTCTCTCTCTCTCTCCTTCTTTCTCTCTCATTTCCCATTCTTCAGATTCTTGAGAATTTTGACTTGTGGCTTAATTACATCTGAAGATTTTTTTTTTATGTGACCAGGGTGCATAGTCCAAAATAGCATACAAATCAAATATTTTCTGATAAATAACCATAAACAATTATCTTGTTTTATTTATTTAAAATTCTTTCTTTTTTTTTTTTTTTGGTTTTTCGAGACAGGGTTTCTCTGTAGCTTTGGAGCCTGTCCTGGAACTAGCTCTTGTAGACCAGGCTGGTCTCGAACTCACAGATGTCCGCCTGCCTCTGCCTCCCGAGTGCTGGGATTAAAGGCGTGCGCCACCGCCGCCCGGCTTTTTTTTTTTTTTTAAATATTTATTTATTTATTTATTTATTATACAATATTCTGTCTGTGTGTATGTCTGCAGGCCAGAAGAGGGCACCAGACCCTATTACAGATGGTTGTGAGCCACCATGTGGTTGCTGGGAGTTGAACTCAGGACCTTTGGAAGAGCAAGCAATGCTTTTAACCTCTGAGCCATCTCTCCAGCCCCCTATTTAAAATTCTTATGACTTATTTTACATGTATGAGTGTTTTGCTTACATGGATTTCTGTGTGTGAACCATGTGTGTGCCTGGTACCTGAGTTCACCAGAGCCCCTGGAACTGGGTTTACAGATACTTATGAGCTACCATGTCAGAGCTGGGAACTAAGCCTGTGTCCTCTGCAAGAGCTGCAAGTGCTCTTAACTTGTGACCCATCTCTCCAGCCCCCAAGAAAGTTATTTTAACACAATTCTTTTGTATACACATTATTTTACCATTCATTAAAAAACAAAGCAAATTTTGATACTAGTGAAATAGATAAGCTTGTTTGACATATTATAATCCAAACATATACTAACTTGATACTTCCATGCTAAGGAATGGTGGTGGGCAAATGTTAAAAGCCTTCCCCCCCCCACCCTGCCCTTGGGCTGGAGAGATGGCCCAATGGATAAGAGCACTTGCTGCTCTCTCAAATGACTGGGGTTCAATTCCCAGCACCCACATGAGGTGGCTCACAATTACCTATAACTCCAGCTCCAAGGGGTCTGGCACCTTCTTCTGGCTCCTGCAGGCACCACATATATATGTAATACACTCATACAGATATACACACATAACATACAAAAACAAAATAAAACTAAATCTTTTTTAAAGTCTTTGTTAAGTAGTCTGATGGGTTCTTAGAACTGTGTGAGACCCCTTTCCAGGAGACTTGTTCCCTTTCTGGCTGATACCTTTTCTTTTTCCCAGCATGAGATTCCTGGGGAAATTCCCGTTTCTCTGGGATCCATTGCTTCAACAGTCTGATACTCAGATTGTAGGATTGAGAGACACAAGTTTCTCTTTAGGATATCTTCATTTCTGCCAGGCCTATCACACATACCCTTTGTCGCAGTCAAAGTGCTATTGCTGTGAAGAGACGCCATGACATGACAACTCTTTCTGGGGTTGTTGATTTTGTTTTGTTTTGAGACAGGGTTTCTCTGTGTAGCCCCTGTAAGGCCCGTGTTACTCTCTACGGTACAGTTTGCACGCCACTGTACCATTCTAGAGCTGCGCAAGGGCCTGGAGATGAAAAGAACACACGGTCATTTGTGAGGAGATAAGCCGAATTAGGAAATACCTTATTACTTAGCTGCTGCACAATGGAATATATCCCCTCCCCACCCCGCAGGTGGGAAATTACTGAGCCCAACATGGAGTAAACAATGGCCCTATAACTAACCACCAGGGGGGCAGAGGGAGCACAGGAACAAACAGGATGTTTAGCCGGAAAATGCAACAAAATGTCTGGCCAGAAACTGTCCTCAAGATGAATCCCAGGAGGAGAGGTAGACCCATGGGCCCTACAGCCCTGGGTATTCTGGAACTTTAGACCAGGCTGACCTCAGACTCACAGAGATCCACCTATCTTTATCTCCCCCAGTGCTTGGACAAGACAACTCTTATAAAGGAAAACATTTCACTGGGGCTGGCTTACAAGTCAGAGGTTTAGTTTATTATTGCCACGGGAGGAAACATAGAGGCAGCGGGCAGACATGGTGTTAAAGAGGAAGCTGAGAATTCTACACCCGTATCTGCAGGGAGCAGGAAAAGAGAGCGATGTGGGACCGGCTTGAGCATCTGAAACCTCAAAGCCCACCCCCAGCGTCATACTTCTCCAACAAGGCCACACCCACTACAGAAGGCCACACCTCCTAATGCCACTCCCTATGTGCCTATAGGTTGCCATTTCCATTCAAATCGCACCATGACCTTACTATTTTATCACCTCATTATTGACATAGAAGATGTCTATATAATAAACAGAAACTTGGGACCAAGGTTAAAATATACTTAGCTCGTGCCAGGTAGCCCTGCATAAGGACCACACTTTATAACCTCTTGGCTTTTTCTTGTTTTCCAGGATGAAACTGAAGCCCAGACAATGAAGAACCAACGATTGGCAGAACCACACCAGACTGCTTTGATGCATACATCCTTTGTCCCGGACCCTGACGATAAACTGGGGGGTGGAGGTTGTTGTTTCTCTCAGTTCTTTCTTCTTCCTAATATGCCTACACCAAAATAAATCTCCTTTTCCTGCTTTCCACTTAAAGACATTTTGTTTTTCTTAATTAAAACGTAGGATATGTTTTTCTGAGAGCAGCAATTGTTTGTGCAGTAAAAACATAGCAGTTGATAACGTGCAACAATTCTGAGCGTGAGTCAAGGCGGCTCAGGGTTTAGCAGTGAGAAGCGCCTGCGTCCTGTGCTCGGAAGAGAGGCTGCTGGGAAGCCGAGTGCGCCACTTACCTAGCGCTGCCGGGAACACCTCAGCTCCATCGCGCATTGGCTTCTGTGTGAGCTTTCGGTCAGGGCAAGTTCAAGAACCTTTTACAAGATTTTCACAACCCCGTATTCAAGCAATCAGACCCGTGTGGGGTTGTGACCCACAGTGTAAGAAGCTTTGTCTTGGGGCTGGAAAGAAAAAGGATCAGTTGCTAAGAGCGCTGACTCCTCTTCCAGAGGACTTGGGTTTGATTCCCCGAATCCACAACCATATGCAACTACCGTTCCAGGGGACCTGACTCCCCCTTCTGGAGTCGGATGGTACTGCATGCGCATGGTGTACATACATATATGCAGGCAAATAATCAAATGGATAAAATAAAAAGAAATAAATCATGTTTTAAAAAGACTTTGTCTTAAATCACAGAGTTTCCAAAATAATATAAATGACAGTGTTCCAGAATCTCTCTACTATGTGTACATTTCACACTATTTCTGTTCTTTAGACTTATTCTTTTCCTTGCACTCTTTTATGTCTGTGAGGTTCATCTTTCTACCCCACTGCTAATGCTCTTATAACTCGATTTGTGTGAGAATCGAAGGACAACTAACATCAGTCGGTTCTCCCCTTCTACCATGTGGATCCCAGGGAATCAAACTTAGGTCCTAAGGCTTGCCATGGGGTTTTTACTCACTGGCCCTCGCTCAGCTTTTTCTGAGTCCATGGCTCCACTCAGACATCTCCCAGAGACCACCGAGATCGTGTCTGGAAATGTGCAGTATTGTGAATCTTTCACCATTCCTGGGGGTAAAAAATGTCACCACCTCTTGGTCCCTTCTTTCTAGATTTATTTATTTTTATTTTTATGTGTATGAATGTTTTCCCCACATCTATGTCTGTGTGCCATATGTGTGCCTGGTGCTTTGTGGGGGCCAGAAAAAAGGCATGGGAGCCCCTAGAACTGAAAGTACAGATGGTTGTGAGCTGCCATGCAGATGTTGGTGACCAAACTTGGGTCCTCTGAGGGGTAGGAAGTGCTCATCATTACTGAGTCGTATCCCCAGTCTCTGCTGATCACTCCAAATAAACTTTTTTTTAAAATTATTTTTTGAGACAGGGTTTCTCTGTAGCTTTGTAGCCTACCCTGGAACTAGCTCTTGTAGACCAGGCTGGTCTGGAACTCACAGAGATCCGCCTGCCTCTGCCTCCCGAGTGCTGGGATTAAAAGCGTGCACCACCACTGGCCGGTTACAAATAAACTTAAAAAAGGAAAAGAAATACGGACTTTGTGATTAAAAGGAAAGGATCATTTGTTGGTCAATATACACACACACATATATAGTCAAAGCCTTGGGAAATTTCCACCCATCCAATTTCATTTTCTTCTGTTGTCATTATGAACGCTGTATTAGAATCCATGGAATGGATAAAGATATACCATTGCTCATGACAACCTGAGCTGGCCTTCTGAAGTATTGACTGTGGATTTTTCATTACATTTAGTCATGGGGAGTGTCGTAGAGCCTGTGTGGAGGTCAGACGACACTTGCGAGAGTTAACGCTCTCTCCTTCCACTGTGCAGGTCCGGGGGATTGAACTCATGTCAGGCTTGGCAGCAGGCGTCTCTACCCACTGAGCCATCTCTCTGGCCAGCTGCCACATTTCTAGATGTGATTCCCCCAGATGGAGATCAAGAGTAAAGCTTTGTGGGGCACGTCACGACGTCAGTCAATGCGGTTTGACAGCAGCAGGTGTTGGGAAATGAGATGACGGGGAAAGTGAGGGAGATCGCGTCCTCCCTGCTCAGCTGCGGGGACTTTTCCTCCCAGGAGTCACTGCGCGTCGTCCAGGTCCAGATGCTAAGACAGCAGCGTGAGGAGTGGCGCTGTGGGGCTCTCCACGCCACTGCCGCAGGAGGTAGCAATGGTTTTCTGTACTACTGCCGTGCACCTTTCGGAATGTTCTTGAATCTCTGCCTGTTGCTCGCAAGATGCTGAACGTTTGAAATGGAAGCCGTGTTACCTTAGCTGAGAGCCTCCAATAGCCAGGACATCAGTCATGGCAACTGATTCAAATGCGCAATCAATCTCAGACAATTGGAGAAGAAAAAAAAACCCATCCCCTACACAGTCCGTCAAAGTTACCTCTAACCTACGATCTAGATTTTATTATTTATTTCCTTCATTATTTTTCAGGGAGGGTGGCCAGTCCCATAGTGTGGATGTGGAGGTGCAACGAGAACTTGCGGGGCCACTTCTGTCCTTCCACGCTGAGCGTTCTAGAGCTCAGACTCCGGGTGGCAGGCTTGCACAGAAATGCCCTCCTTGCTGAGTTATCTCACCAGCCACTTAAATTTTATTTTAAATCAGCACTCTTCTTTCTTTTCTTTCAACTAAGATGTAATAGTCATACATCATCATGGATATATTATGGTAATTCCACAAGTGTTGACAATGAGTAATGATCAAATTAGGATAATAAGCGTTCTGTCTCCGCAAACATTAATCATTTCTACAAGCTGAGAAGGTCTGCTTTCCAGCCATCTAAATACAGGGGCTGGAGAGGTGGCTCAGCAGTTAAGAGTACTGGCTGCTCTCCCAAAGGATTCCAATATCCACAGGGCACCTACAACTGCTCCTAACTCCACTTTCAGGACATCTAGTGCCACCCTCTGGTTTCCTCGGGCACTGCACACATATAGTGCACAGGTATAGATCCAGACAAAAACCAAAAGTCACCAACTGTGCACTAGAAAACAAGACGTAATCATTCCTCTCCAACAGGGTTGGGGCCTCTTATTTAACTTCCGTTGGTCCTCCTCCTCCTCCTCCTGTCTCGGCCAGCCTCTAGTGACCACAGCTGCAGACCATCTAATCTGCAAGTCTTATCTCATGTGGTGTGTGTCTTTCTGGGTCTGGGCTATATGATTTGACATGACAATCTCTAGTTCCATCATTGGTGCTGAAAATGACAGGATTTCATGGCTGAATAACTGTCCTGTTTGAAAAGGGACCATCAATTGAATAATTGTGTGGTGTGGGCCCCGCAGACTCAGGTTGTTTGGATGTTTGGCCCACAGGGAGTGGCACTATTATGAAGTGTGGCCTTGTTAGATGAAGCTTGTCATGTGGGAGTGGGCTTTGAGGTTTCACATGTTCAAGCTATGCCCAGTGTGGCACACAGTCTCCTTCTGATATCTGCA
Organism: Arvicola amphibius; assembly: GCF_903992535.2. Lineage (NCBI taxonomy): Eukaryota > Metazoa > Chordata > Mammalia > Rodentia > Cricetidae > Arvicola > Arvicola amphibius. The sequence continues at coordinate 9,565,928 of NC_052052.2, read as the reverse complement.
GATCAAAATGTGGAACTCTCAGCTCCTTCTCCAGCATCTTGTCTGCCTGCATGTCACCAAGCCTTGTCATGATGATAATGGACTAAACCTAGTAAACTGTAAGCCAGCTCCAATTAAATGTCTTCTCTTCTAAGAGTTGCCATGGTCATGGTGTCTCTTCACAGCGGTAAAACGCTGATTACGACAGAAGTTAGTATCAGGAGTGGGGCATTGTGGCGATAGTGATAGGCTTCATTCAGAGGAATGTGGACTTTGGGAATTTGGATTAGGAAAGCGGTGGAAGGCTCGAAGGGCTGCTTAACTGGCTATACTAGTAGCCAATTAGTAACACGGTGGTGCTGAGAGTGATCTGAACTGTGGGGACCCAGCTCAAGGGGTTTCTGAAGAGACAAGTGTTAGTATGGGACCTGAAGACTGTTATTGTGATATTTTGGCAAAGAATATGACTGATTTTTGCCCTTGTCTAAAAAGTCTGACTGAGGCTAAAATGAAGACTTTTGTATTAATCTCACTGGCAGAAGGAATCTCAAAACAGCCTCGTGTTAGCTCGGTGGTGTGGTTATTAGCGGTCACTCCCATGCAGATCTGCAATGAAGAGGAACAAGCTAAGCAAGGAAAAATACAAAATGTGGACTTTCATGAGAAAAGGAATACCAGGAAGTGGAATGGAGTTAAGTTCTATGTTCAAGGAGATAAACAGATTCAAGAAAATCCTAATAGTAAATGGAATAAAGGGAGTGGTAACTTCGGGGCAAAATCCAGCCCAACTAAGCTTCCAATTTGTGAAAAGGAATTGGAGAATAGCTTAGGTCCAAGCATGGTAGCCTTTAATCCCAATACTCAGGAGACAGAGACAAGGGGGGTCTCTGAGTTCAAGGCCACCCTGGCCTATGGATCAAGTTCCAGGACAGCCAAGCTTAGGTAGTGAACATGGGAAACAGAAATCTGGTAAAGATGTAGCTGAACCAGGGGGCCATGTTCCAGTCCCAGCAAGCAACAGAACTTGGCAGCTTTGGCCACATGGTTCTGACTTTAGAGTCAAAGATAGAAGAAAGCAGTTATGGAATCTCCCTTTGTGACTAAGGAAAGTCACTGAGGCCAACTGTGTGTCGGGGTGTCCCTGTATGGAGACCTAGAGAGGTCATGGCGTGGAGCTGTGAAATTGAAGCCTGGATTGTCTTGGAGACCCCTAGATGTTTGAGATGCCAGAGCCATGGGACACCTGTTAAGGAAAGCTGCTAACAGGGAGTGGGACCAGCCCAAGAGAGGAGTGTGTTACAATCACCCAAGCTAAAAGGAGTTGGAAATCTGAAGACCATTCTGACATCAGACATGGAGAGGCAGAGTTTGGAGTTTGCCCATCTGGTTTTCAGTCTTGCTTTGGTCCAGTGTTTCTTCACTATGCTCCCTTTGGGAAATGGTAGTGTACATGCTGTGCCATTGTGTGTTGGAAGTATGTGATCTGCCTTTTCATTTTGATTTCACAAGGGCCTACAGTTAAGAGATTTCATGATTCTCAGAAGAGATTTTGAATCTTGGGCTTTTAAGTGAAATTTGAGACTGTTATAGACTATGGGGACTTTTGAAGCTGGGCAGGGAATAAACTTAAATATAAACCAGAGGGCAGGCACTCCTGGGAGGAATATCTTCATCAGATTATTCGGTGCAGTAAAACACGCCCTAAATCTGGGCAGCACCTTCTGGCGGCAGTCCACAAAAATAGAACATGGATGAAGGAAACATGAGCTTTGCCTGCTTGGCCCCAGTCTTGCTGGCAAGTCCATCTATTCTGTAGTTGTAACACTTCTTTTCCACATTAGAACCAATTTCTTTGGGATTCTAAGATAAACTGAAGATCGACAACTCTTCAGGAATCCCTCGGGCCTTTGGAGATATCCAGCTTCATGAACCGAGTGACCACTCATTCTTGACCTCCCTGATGTGAGAGAGCCATAGTTGAACTACCTGGTCCCCATCCTGTAAGACAATAATATGTTAGTTCTTACCAGTTCTGCTCCTCTAAAGAACTCTGAGTAATACAGAGGAAATACAGAACCTGATAAGGTCTTTGAAAGAGAACTCAGCAGCATCTAATGAAATTCCAGAAGTATTTATCCCTTAACTCAGCAACACTATTCTGAGGTCTATTTCCTAGAGGTGTGTGTGTGTGTGTGTGTGTGTGTGTGTGTGACACAGACAGTCAAAATGACATATTAAGTTATTGACTACATACAACAACATTTATAGGAATATTTGGTGACGATCTAGCATCCATCAATAGAGAAATGGCTGGCTGACATATGAAAGTGCCACATGACAGAGACTCAAAGGGAAATGTGGAATGCATCTGTGCACAATTAGGTACTAAAAGAAACACTGTAGCTGAAACAAACTGGACACAAATTATTCGAGCCAAGAGCAGTTGGCAGAGAAGTGGTTGGGAGAGCCCAGTTCGCATTAAGAGCAGTGAGCTTTTATTTACCTGACTGCCCACACCTGGGTTACCTACCTTGGGGATGGGCTGCTGGGAGGTTCTTAGTTGTATAACCAATCAGCTAGCTGGGTGTTTGTAATTGGATGAGCTTCCACCCCTTCCAAGTCAGTTACTAGAAATGCCTCCTTGATCTGGTGTCCTTCCACAAGAGATACCATCGCAAGATGATCTCCTTTCTGTGTGGAATTATGTATGTATGATATAGCATACAGAGGAAGAATGAAGCCAGGTATGGGGGCACATGCCTTTAATTCCAGCATTCAGGGGGCAGAGGGAGGAAGATGTCTAAATCCAAGGCATTGGGAGTTCCAAGACTCCCAGGGTTACACAGAGAAACCCTGGCTCAGAAAAACAAAACAAAAACAGAAGGAGAAAGACCGTGGATGCCCACATGTGCATACAGAAACATTATCTCACACTTTCAAAAGCAAACAAGAAAGATGGGCCAGAGGAAGGACCAGCAGAAGGAAATAAGGTATTTCAGAATATTTATCTTGCTGAAAAGCTTTGACTTCGGAATTACTTAAATATTTTATACATTCAAAATTTTCAAAGTAAGTCCAAGAGAAGAAAAGAAAGTATCACCTAAAAACAGCAAAGGAGTCGAAACAAGTACTAAATTATGCATCAAACTGATGGTGCACTCTTAAGATGAAAGACTTATTTCAAGTTACTTTCAGATCCAGCCTTTAGAGTGCCCATCATTAGTGGAATGCATCCCAGGGTCAGATGAGATGCCTCAAAGAAAATGTAAACTTCTACCAGCAGTCTGGTACCAAAGCTGATGTTTGCGCTCATTGTATGCATGCAGCAGGCTCATAAGTCATTTCAGATATTTAAACTATAATTAGAAATCGAGAATTTAGTGTCACCCGGGCAATGTTGGTGCATGCCTTTAATTCCAGCGCTTGGGAGGTAAGGGCAGGTGGATCTCTGTGAATTTGAGGCTAGCCTGGCCTACAGTGTGAGTTTCAGGATAGCCAGGGCTACACAAAGAAACACTTTCTCTAAAGAAGAAGGGGAGGGGGAGGGGAGAGAGAGGGAAGAGGAGGGAGCAGAGGAAAAGGAGGAATAGGAAGGAGGAGGAGGAGACTTTAGCGTCACAGAAAAAGCCATCCAAATGTAACGTGTTGAAAGGACTTAGTCAGCCCTCAGGTTAGATGTTAGGTTTGAAGAGGAAATGTTATCATGGAGTTCTGCGGCCTTTCGTATTTTGGAAACTAGTCTGTCTATGGAAGCAGTAAGGACTCGGTAGCAATGAATCTAATGTCCTTGCCCAAGCAGACCAGCACACCTACAGAGATGGTGTAGGCTCAATTAGGGACACAATGCTTTGGGTTTTTCTAGGTCTGCTTGTATCAAAAAACCAGGATGTTGAAGCTGGAAAGATGGCTCAGGGATTAAAAGCCCTTGCTGCTCTCCCAGGTTCAGGTACCAGCACCCACAAGGCAGCTCACATCCGTCAGTAACTCCAGTTCTGGGACAATCCAATGCCCGCTTTGGCCCCTGAGGGCTGCATACATGAGGTGCACTTAACATAATTATGACACTCACAAATACACATAAAATAAACACAACTATTTTTAAAAGTCAGGATAAAACCGAAAAGAGAAGGGATGTGCCAGAGAGCCAACCTGTGGGGGTGGGGCTACCATTTGCCCAAGACCAACAGTCTGAGCATCAAAAATGACGACAGCTGGTCAGGATGGCACGTGCCTGTAACACTAGCATTCAGGAGATGGAGGCAGGAGGATCAGAAGTTCAAGACCTTCTTAAGCTACAGCAAGTTCAAAGCTGGACATGATTACTTGAGAACCCCCACCTCTCTCTTAAAAAGGACGGAGGGGCCTGAAGAGATGGCTTAATGGTTAAGAGCACTTGCTGCTCCTGCAGAAAACCCAGATATCATGCTGAGTCCCCACATGGGAGACTCACATATGTTTGTTTTTCCCAGGCTCCTTCTGGCCTTCAATGGCTAGAATGGATTCATAATAATCTGTGTGAAATGTGGAGAAATAAGAAGAAAAAAATAAAAACAGCAGTTCAAAAAATACATTAATCATATCAACTGAAGGTAGACAGAACACTACCAAATCCTGGCTTGAAAGTTAAAGGGAATGAATGAAAGCGGACCCCTCCTGTTCCCTGTGAACTGTCACTGTCATTGTTAAACCTCCCTATTGTTTAATAAGGGAAAGCCGGTCATCAAAGGAGAATCCCAGCTGAAAGAAACAGTAAGAAAAATGAAATCATTTCCTTTGATGAATAACTGGTCCAAAGATTAAACTGATGCATAAATTAATAATGATAATAATAACAAAAATAACAGTTGATGGGTGCTGGGTACGATGGTGACTGAATGTAATCCAGCTCTTGTGAGGTGGAGGCAGGAGGATGAGAAATTCAAGGCCAGTTTCAGTTGCACAGAGAGTTTGAATACAGTCTGAGCTATATGAGACAAACAAAAGAACCAGAGAAACGAAAACAAGGGCACGCAAGAGAGTTGCGACTTACAGGGGAGCAATTCTACTGCCTCCACCTGCTTCACTCCCACGTGGGTGGGCCTCTGGATAAGATGAAGTCAGTGGGAAGGATGCCCACACACGAACAGAGCAGCTTTGGTGTGTTCTTGCAGAGGGGACTGAGCCTATCCGTCACCCAATTACGTAGGAAATCGCTCCAGACCAAGATGGCAAACAAATGCAATGAGCAGGACAGGCAGAGAGACAGGCAGAAAAATTGATCCAGTTTCTAATATGAGTCAAGAGTGTATGGAAACCAGGGTGAGACAAAGGTGGGGAACATGGAGGAAAAATCCTAAGAGCCGTGGAAATGCTGCAAGGGGGAATTATGTGTATGTGTGGGCTGCTCATTCTTATTTAGGCATGTTGAAAGATTTTTTTTATTGTAATTTCTCTGTGTGTGCATGTGTATGTGCACTTGCACAGGCGCACAGTCACACACATGCCCATGGGCACACCAGTGCCGATGCCCACTAAGGCCAGAGGCATCAGATCCCCGAGAGCTGGAATTTTATGGGGTTGTTAGCAGTTGATGTGAGGTGACCTCAGATACCCTGCAGAAGCCGGGTCTTCACTGCCAAGCCTCTCTCCAGCCCCCTCGCTTGTGAGTTTTTTTAAAGTGAGATGTGATGTTGAAAACTACAAGAGAGATGTGAAGATGATACTGCAGTTTGCTGACAGACAGCCTAGAGCAACCATGGGGAAGGCAGTGGGAGGGAAGAGGGGTGGAGCCGGGAGGAAGCCAGATCCAAGTCTGACAGAATCCAATGGGATCCATCACAGGGCTGTTGTCAGTCTAACTACACAGCAGATCTAGGAGCCACACCAGTGTACCTTGAACTCCACCGTTTCCAAGAAGAGTTAGGAATAAAATCTAATGGCTCGTTTTCAAAGGTGCCTCTCTCCAATTTCAGTTCAGCTACAGATGAAAAGAAAACACCAGAAAGAGCCCTGCCAACACTTGCTCGTCTAGCTATTCCCCTCCTACCCCAAATCTGCTAAGGATACCCCCCCCCCCACACACACACACAGTATAGAGAGGAAGAAATCACCCACAGCTGAGCTGGCCTCGCAAGGGCACTCTCATCTAACAAGCTTGAAAATAAACAGGATGTAAAACGTAGAGATGAATCATGCTTGGTTTTTGTTGAGGAAAAAAAGAATAACATAAGCAACAGAGGGAAAGATGAGACCGAGATGGCTGGAATATTGTACGCTCTTGATTGTTCAGACAGGGAGGCAGGACCGTGCCACCAGGGTTGGATTCACTCTACCTCAGGCAGCATACCTGTTGCTCTAGGCTGGATGTCCGACTGAGCCAGGTCTAAAATAAACTGCTTCACTTTGGCTACTCTGATACTCCAGTGCTCTTATTATGAAGTGAGGGTCTTTGTTTATCATAAAGGCTTCCTGGATGTAGAGGGTTAAGCCACAGATGAGCCCCATCCCCTGTGTTCTTGCTCGGATGTGGGTAGCTCTGAATGAGTTTTTCTCCTAGGACCTAAGGACCTTTACAGATGACAGTGTGGTTCATCGAGGGGTGAGCTTGGTCATTAACTCCCAGAGAAACATCCCTCAGGGACAATGATAATGGAGACAAAGAAAGGGGGTGTGAGGGCCTGGTCCATCTTGACTGGAGGTCAGAGAGTTTCAGCTTATTCTTGTTCTTTCAAAGTTGTTGACAACAGATGTGGCTACAAACAAGAGATCCTGACCTCCAGTGTGGTTAATTAGTATTTTGGAGATAGAGGTGAATCCACTCCACCTGGACCAAAGGTTGGAGAATTCAAGTCTATTCCTTCTATCATGTTAATGAAATCTGTTGCCTCCCCACTCCCCTTTGGGAGTGAAGTATGTAAGTGTATGGAAAAGAAACGCGGTTTCAGTATTCACTGAATGTGCCTCCTGATACAATTCAGTTTCTCTGTCTTGTATTTCTCTCAGATCTCTGTTTCTTTTGCTCGATGATTCTAATCCTCATGCTTCTACCCTGGAATGTACGAATTTCGTTGAGGCTTCTCTTTGATGGGAGTCGGGGGAGAGGTTCCATATGTTGTGTATTTAGCTACTATGCTGTCTTAGTTATTTTCTTGTTGCTAAGTTACAAAAGTAACTTAAGGGAGAAAGATATTATTTTGGCTTACAATTCCCAAAAGAAATGCACCAAAGCATTGAAGGCAGGGCAGTGGGCAGGGAAGGTCAGACAGTGGGCAGGGAAGGCAGGGCGGTGGTCAGGGAAGGCATGGCAGTAGGCAGGGAAGGCAGGGCAGTGGGTAGGGCAATGGGCAGGGAAGGCCAGGCAGTGGACAGGAAAGACATGGCAGTGGGCAGGGAAGGCAGGGCAGACATGGCAGTGGGCAGGGAAGGCATAGTGACAGGAGTTGAAAGCTGGTTGGCTGGTGGCTTTGCATCTGAACTCAGGAGGTAGAGAGTAGACAGGAAGCAAGGATGGGCTGTAAAGTGTCAAAACCCACTAAGGCTCCTTGCAGAGATTACACAATCTTCCCAAACAACACTACAACTGGGGACCAAGTATTCAAACAGTTGCGTCAGGGGAGGTGGGTTGTTGTCAAACTACAGCATGTAGCTTGATGTCCTTCAGAGCCAACTTGGTCCCCAGCCTGGTACTGTTGGGAAAGTTACTTGTTGTATGGACTCTGCCTTCATAAATGAATTAATGAGGTATCACCAGAGTGGGTTTGTCATGCAGTCAAACTCTCTGGCATACTTGCTTGGTGGAGACTCCCCTCTGTATGCTGTGAATATGTTTCATTACCTTTGGTTAGTAAAGAAGCTGTTTCAGTCAATGGCTTAGCAGAGTAAAGCCAGGTAGGAAATCTAATAGAGATACAGAGAGAAAGTAGGTAGAGTCAGGGAGACGCCATGTAGCTGCCGAAGGAGACGGACAGATGCTGGAATCTTACCAGAACCTTATCGGTAGGCCACAGTTTTGTGGTGATATATAGATTAATAGAAATAGGATAATTTAAGATATAAGAGCTGGGTAGAAAGACATCTAAGCTATTGGCCGAACAGTGTTGTAATTAATATAGTTTCTGTGTGATTATTCGGGTCTGAGCAGTCGGAAAGCAAAGGAGCAGTCTCCGCTTACACTTGCTCTGTTTCCGTATGTGTTGTCCTCCACCGTGTTACAATGCGACAAGAAGACCTCCCAAGATACTGGCACCATGCTCATGAACTTCCCAGTCTCCACGACCATGGACCAAAGGAATCTCTCCTCTTTTTAAATTCCTGAGTCTGTAGTTTTCAGGGATACTAACAGAAAAACAAAAGAAACAAACAAGCAAACAAAAGCCAGAAATACTAGCTGTACCTAAGCAGAACTCGTGTCTGCCTGTATGGTGTGGGAGGTCCTTCTGTATATGTGTTGCTTTTATTGGTTAATGAATAAAGTTGCTTTTGGCCAATGGCTTAATAGAGTAAAGCCATGCAGGAAATCCAAACAGAAACGGAGAGAGAGAATTGGCGGAGTCAGTGGGATGCCATGCCATGTAGTTACTGCAGGAGATAGACCTGCTGGAACCTTGACGGTAAACCACGAGCCTCATGGTAAAATATAAAATAATAAAAATGGGGCAGTTTAAGATATGAATTAGCCAGAAATACGCTTAAGCTATTGGCCAAACAGTATTGCAATTAATACAGTTTTTGCATGGTGATTTTTGAGTCTGGGCAGCCAGGAGTGAATGAGCAGCCTCCGACAACACCCATACCCAATTCGTGCTCTCTCTGCTTACTCTCCCTTTAGCAGGATCCATTGGCAGGCAACACCAGGAGTCTGACGACAGGAGGGACCAAACAGGCAGAGAGGAAGGCAGCGAGGAAGTTCTTCTTGGTTTCCCAGAGCCACCTTTGCAGATGATCGTTGCGTTAACTGTCTAGGCACCCTGGGTGGCTTTGTTTTTCTCTCCCAATTAAGGCATAAAAGGCAGGAAGAACCTAGGCACAGGAGGTGACAAAGTATTAAAAGTGAGGAAGCTCTCATGTGTGCACGCACGCGTGCGCGCACACACACACACACAGAGAGAGAGAGAGAGAGAGAGAGAGAGAGAGAGAGAGAGAGAGAGAGAGAGAGTCCCGACAAGTGGACAAGGGTTTCAGAAACCCAAAGCCAAGTCCGTCTAAAGGGCCTAGGTCTTTTAAGTGCCTTTTGGTATAAGGTATAAGGCAAGTCCTCCTCCCCCCCCCCTCTTAATTTGGATTGGTCAACTTAAAGAAAAGGCCTGCAGTTTTATGTGAGCTAAGACTCTCCTGGGCTGATCTTGTGGCTCATTGGGAGGAAGGAGGACCCTGCCAGTGGCACTTAGTTTTGAGTGAAGAAGTTAGAATATTGTCAAGTTGTTTACCCTTGGTCTCTTTCTCTAGCTGTCTGCTTGACAGGGTGCTTACCTACATTCAACTCTATGCTCCATGCCCCGGGGCAGTCAGCAAACACTTTATAAGTTAGTAGGCTTGAGGCTTTGTGAATGAAGAATTCCCTCCTCCCTGAGAAACTTGCCCTGTTAGCCACAGACCCAAAGGAAAATGGGTCCCACATACTTTGATTAGAATAATGCCATTCTGTCATGACACCTTGGACATAGGCAGTCACTGACAGGAGACACACAGGCAGTATCTGTTGAGTGCTTGTTGAGTAGATGTTGGGATTTTACTTACATCTGACTGTTTCATGGTGTGAATCATACATTGAGATTGAGTTTTGAGCAGGGAAGATGTGTGAAGGCCAGTAACCATGACAAGTATAGAAACTGGCCGCAGTTTGGTCTGCCCTGAATTCTACGACCCATTCCAGCGTTGGCTATGCCTATTGTTCTAGGACATATGTCTTTCAGCATGGATTCTTCATCATTAACAATAAATTGGAATGACAGTCCGGTGAAGCCTAGTCAACAACTGTCGGTCACAAAGGAAGTACGTTGAAGCCTGCCAGCCCATTGTTTGGAAGCATCAGGTGGATGGCTCAAGGTCAGAGGTGAAGAGGTTAGGGTGGCTTTCCATCTGGGATGGGCTGGACAGGAGTGGGGAGCTTCCTCCCTTGAGGGGGTTACTCACAGGGGCGTTAACTTCCCAGGGCATCTCTGACAGATGGCAACAGACTGGGTGGGCGGAAACAGCAAGAATTTTTTTTTCTCTCCCGTTTCCGGAGGATTCGCACCTGCAATCCAGAGCAAGAGCTCTAGGGAAGTGGTCCAGCCTCCTCTAGCTTCTGGTGACTCCAGGCAAGAGTTAGCTTGTGCTAGCTTTGATCCTTCCCTATTCTCTTAATAACTGGAGACAAGGTCTCCTGCTCAACCTGGAGCCAACAAGCCGCAGGAATCTTCACCGGCCCCTTTTACCCCTCCTCACCCTGCTGTCATTACAGGTGCCCACTACTATGCCTGACTTTTTTGTTTGCTTGTTTTCATATATGAGTACTGTATTTACATCGTTCCCACCCCTCTCTCCCCTCTCTCACTTCTCCTGTGCTCAACGCTGCTCCCTTTTAAAATCATGACCTCTTCTTCTGTAATTATTATTGTTATATTTATACGTATTACCTGGAGAGTCCATTTAGTGTTGTATGTATTATTTAGGGTTGACGATTTGGGATTAGACAGCCTATCAGGGGACTTATCCCTGGGAGGAAAGCTACCTGTTAGAATGTGGACAAATATTTAAATATTTAAAACACATTTAAAGGCTGTATTGACTTAGGAAAATGGCAGTCGTATTTCCTCCTTTAGTGTCTATGACCTCTGTAGCCATGGGTAATCAATTGGTCAGGTTTACTGTACCAGGCATGAATTTGCTCCCATTGAGTGAGGCTTAAGTTCACTTAGATAGCGGTTTGTTACACCACAAACAGGAATGCCACTACTGCACCACTGGAGCTGTCTTGCTAGGTCAGTCGTTGCTGTGGTCTGTAGGTTTTACAGCTGGATGGGACTACAGCTGGCTTTTCTCCCTTGGCAGCTTGCATGGCACTTTCTGGTTCCCTGAGGTTTAGCCTTCAGAAAGGAGGCTTCTGGGTCAGTTCCAGCTTGATTCCCCTGTGTCCTGTGTCTCTAGTGTGTGGTACTTTAACAATGGGGTCTTCTGAAATAGGAAACAACCAAGACAACATGCAATGTCAATATCCTGTATTGTGTTGGGGGTCTCTTTAATCACTTTGACCAATAACTGGAAGGAAGGTTTCCCATGCCTCGCACACATGTGTATACAACACCACACACACATACACACACTATGCATGTGTGTGTATACACCACATAAATTCACACACACATACACTAAGCATATGTGTATATACCACACAAATTCACACACACACACAACACCACACACACAAGCATGTGTATATACACCACACACATACAAACACATACCATGCATTGTTGGGAGCAGTGAGACCCCAGATCCTGAATTTCTTGTAATCCCCTGATCTCAGTGCCTACAGCTGCTCTGAGCACGAGACCTTCAGGAGTTCCTGATGGCAGGAGAGTGGTTTCTGGTGGGTTTGGCTGGGGCGTGGCTAACTCTATATAATCTGCCCCTGAACACAATAAAGGGGGCATTCTTGAGGAATTCAAAGATGACCCGTGTCGCTGTCTGTCTGTGTATTTTAACCTCCAGCCCCTTGCCTGAAGCTCAATAACTGGGTAAAAGCGCATCAAACGCAGACACGGGGACGCGGTGCACGGCGATTGGAGGTTCCCACTGAGATGTCGGCAATGCATGTATGTATACACCACACAAATTCACACTGACACACATACACACAAAACCACACACCCAAGCATGTGTGTATACACCACACACACATACAAACACACACAAAGCATGTGTGTATACACCACACACACTCACACAATCCCTGCAAAACCAAAGAAAATCTCTCCTACTTTTTGATAAATTATACTTTAAAAGCAAATGCAGTTCTTCAATTTCACTAAACTGTAATTATATTAAATTCCCACCCCCAAATAAATTTTTATGAATGTAGATGAGACATTTCTATCATTTTGAATGCAATAATAAGCATGTTTTATCCAAATAATTTCATATAGAAATGAAGTCACACAGATATTCACATGAAGGGAAAGAGAAAGAGGAAATGATCATTATGAAGTTATTGAATTATTATTATTATCCAATTAATTCATACCTTAGGAGCAAGCCTACAAGAAAGGTGCCGAATATATAAATATTTAAAAACCTAAATAGTTGGGTAGCAGGTGCTGGAGAGATGACTCAGCACTTAGGTGCACTTTTTGCTTTTACAGAGAGCCTGAGCTTAGCTCCTGACACCTCTGCTGGGCTGTCCACAACCACCTGGGAATCCAACACTCCCTTCTGGTTTCTGTAGGCACTAAAACACATGTACATGGATGTGCACATACTTAAAAATAAAATGTAAAGTAGTTGATAAATAAACTCACTTTAATTTCTTTGTGGAGAACAGCTGGGGGTGTACAGAAAGACCCTACCTCAAAAAACCCAAATTATAAATAAATAAAATAATAAAGTCCAAGGACACAAAATCAGCAGTTTCCTCCGTATTGGAGGTGTGAGAACCTGGCACCCAAGCTGGATGGACCTAGACCTAGAACCATGCAGCTTTTACTGCAATATGTTGTATAGGTGCCTGTGATATAGGTACCATGGTCTCATATAGGACTCCCTCCCTCTGGTTGTTTTAGAACCACTGGAGTATTTTTGGAATGTGGTGGTGGTATGTTCAGAGATATCCTAGCTCAGGATCACTGGCACAGGCAGTTCAAACTGGAGGGGGATGGGGACATTTAACTTTACAGTCATGATAAGCTTCTATTGAAGATCTGACCAGGAAGAGGGGCAGAATGCTTGCAAAGAGCGGGAGGACTGTTTACTAGCTAAGTGCTACCCACTGCTTCGGGGGCTGAAGGGAGAGCTGGCAACTGAGTAGACACCTGCTCAGCTGGAGAGCATCCGAGTTGAGCAACTCCAGAAGTGAACCTTAAGTTTGCTGGAGAGGACAAACTTCAAGACAGGAGCTCGAGGAATAGGAAGCAGAGAATCGATCCAGGGTCTCAGTATAAAGCCCAGGCTGACCTCAAACTCATGCTCCTCCTGCCTCAGTTTTCTGGGCTCGGGGAGTACAGGCATGAACAGCCGAACAACGGACTGATAGAGAAATAGCAGTGAACTTCATCACTACTGCCAGCCCAGATGTCTGGGATGGAGGAGTAGACAAAGCTGTTTTCTTAAACATCCCACACCCTTGGCAGACCGTTGCTCTGCTTTCCAGCATTCCTGGGCGCGTTTATACTGGAAGACAAATGTGCACGAGACCAACAGGAGGGCCCACTTTCCCTTTGGGGGTGTGAGACTAGGAAGTGTGGCTAGTCTTCCATGAGACAAGAGAAGCTTTCTCTAGTCTCCAGAAGTAACTACAAATGAACCCCAAAAGTTTTTAAGTGGCCCCACCCAAGATTAACCTTGCAGCTATTAAAACAAAACAAAACAAACAAAAAAAGCAATCAATGGACCAAAATCTGTCTTCTCTAGGGAACCAGGCACCCAGGATTCTGATGTTCTGCAAATTCAACAAACCCAATTGAATAAAACCTGAGGCCAGGTCAAGCATTTCAGACGTTGAAATCAGAAATGCTTAAAAATAATACAAAAATATTTTGAGTTGACATGATGCTCCATTCAAGACTTTGTAATGCCATAGATATCAGAGTTTCAGATTAGGGGGACTATGAAATATTCCATTTTCTAATGTCTGGAGCCAGGCATAATCTCAGAACTGGGAAAGCTGAGGTGGGAGGATTGAGTTCAAGCGCAACCTAAGTCATGAGACAAGAATCTATCTCAAGGGGGCTGAAGAAGTGGCTCAGCAGTTAAGAGCACTGGCTGCTCTTCCAGAGGACCTGGATTCAACCCTCAACACCAATATGATAGTCCACCAGCCATCTGTAAAGTTCCAGTTCTAGGGGATCTCATGCTCTCTTCAGGCCTCCACGGGCTCCATGCAGTGGTACTGCAAATAGACATGCCGCAAAACACATATACACACAAAATATGATTTTTTTTTTTTTTTTTTGGTTTTTCGAGACAGGGTTTCTCTGTGGCTTTGGAGCCTGTCCTGGAACTAGCTCTTGTAGACCAGGCTGGTCTCGAACTCACAGAGATCCGCCTGCCTCTGCCTCCTGAGTGCTGGGATTAAAGGCGTGCGCCACCACCGCCCGGCTACAAAATATGATTTTTAAAACGAGTTTTTCCTCAAAACACATCACCCCCAAAAAATGTCTGAATACTTACGATCCTAGGCATTCCATATATAAGGGATAGCCAATTCCTACTTTTACTAATTTAAATGTTTATTTACGTGTGATACTTGAAAATGAGTGGAAGTGAGAAATCAGGTCTCTCCTCTTCCCCTGGGTCCAGTGGACCAAACTCACATCCTCAGGCTTGTGTAGAATATGCCTTTGCACATGGAGCCATCTCACCAGCCCCAAGCATCACCTATTTTGAAAGGGGCAGAATGTAACTACTGCTCATCCTCAACTCTTACAAGTGACCATAGGCTTGTAGAGGTCAACAGTGCAACAACAGGATCCTAGCAGAATGGCAGGGTGCAGAGGGACAGATGACAGGGACCAGTCCCTTGACTGGGGCCGTCTCCAGGTCGGGGGAATGAGTGAGAAGTGGGTTCTGGACAGGGGCACTGCTGCCCAGGTCTGTGGCCCTTCCCTTCTGTCACCTTCTGTTCCTGGACAGCTGAGTTCTGGATGTACAGTTGGGTTCATAGGGAGGCCTGGAGTTTCAAGGGCAAGATAAAATTGCTCCTCACCTGGCTTTTCTTTACAATGCAGAGAAAGGAAGATCAGGCAAGACCTCGCTAACCCTGAGATCAGAAGAGTAGAAGACTCAAGAGGCCACCTAGTTTTCGTCCTGTTGGCCTTGGCCTCTCATCTTTAGCAGAGATTGGTGAACACTATGGTCGCATTTCTTTCCTGGGGACAAACTTCCTGTGACCACGGATACTCTCTTTCCATTAAGTCAAAAGGTAGCTGGGTTTAAAAGGCGTGTGACAGTTTGAAGTCAGCCTGGTCTATAAAGCAACTTCTAGGACAGGCAGGGCTACAGAGAAACCCTGTCTTGAAAATCCAAACCAAACCAAAAACGAGTAAATAAATGTTGTATAACATTAGCAGAAATAACATCCATTCTCGGCGGAAGTGTCCAGTCAGAGGTTGGACTCATGTTTGTACACAACCATGTTTTATTTGAAAAGATGTCGACACTGTATTGAGTACCAACACAGGTGACCAAGATACCACAGCCCTGTCCCAGCAGGCACTGACTTGGGGTTTAGTTTGAGTTGGGCTGTTATTTTCCAGGGTGAAGGTGGTGGGGTGGAGGTGGGAAGGAAAATAATAGAAAGAAGAAAAGGGCACTGTTCCTAGCTCCAGTTTGGAATCTGACAGATAAGAAGGAGGACGACTCACACTATGATTCAACTCACAGGACTCATCTAACCAGCCCTACTGGCTGATGTGAGAGTAGGCAGCCTGCTGGGCCAGCTGGGTTGGGTCAACACACAGGCACATTGGGTTACTTTTCTCCCAATCTTGCGAACTCTTCCTAGGCTAGAGAACATAAGGATTATATAATCACAGTCTTAACAGAGCATCTGGCCAGGCCAGTGTTAAATACTGGGCAGAAGAACTCATTACAACCACAGGAGAAGTACCGAGCTGAGTGGTAGAGGCAGGACACCCCTGTGGACTCCTCATTTTGATCTTCTTGATTGAGCCCACGGAAAGATGTGGTATGTCATGAAGACTAGAAGTATCTTTTATTTTAAACTCAGACTGTTACACCCATCCACATAAGAGCAACTAAGATTATATGAGATTCTTTTTTGCTTTCCCTGTCTTTCTTCAGAGACAGAAGGCAGCTGTTAGAAACTGGTCTGTTTATCTTCTATACCAAAGCACACACAGGAGTCTCTTCTGCTTAAGGACCAAGTTCCCTGCTTGGTTCTACAGCTGCTGAGCCTCTGGCATCCTGTGACATCCAAGAGCTTTCTCAACATCTGGAATAAGGCCTTCACAGTACGGAAAGAATCAAATCATCCAAAGGTTTGAGTGTAGGGAGGTGAGGACATGCATCCTCAAGTCACCATGGCTTAGAGATGGTTTAGAGAACTGTAACCAGCAAAGTACCCTCCTGGACCTGAAGCCACAATGGATGCTTTTGAAACGGTCCACCAGGCTCCGTTAAGGGGCTGCTCACCATGCCCGATTATAAATTTACACTTGCAGCTCAATGACTCAAACATATTTAAACAGACCACCCCTCCAGGCTGGAATGTGTACATATCAGCAGGCCCGTGCCTCTTTGACGTAAGTAAGACTGAGCCAACGGCTCTGCAGATTCAATAAACATTTCCAGATTCCCTTGCATCCCAGCAGTAGCAGGGAATGGCCAGGATGAAGTCATGGTTACAGTTGCTAACGCCAACTGGTGATGCTGTCTTGGTCAACAAGTCAGTTTACGTAGCTTCGCTTCATTTTCCACCCATGTTGTGTTTTGAATCATTTATTATAAAATTTATATTAAGAATGTTTGTTTTCCAAAGGCATATGCTTCGAGGGACCGTGGCTTGTCATGTATCTTTCCTTCGGTACTTCTGGCAAGCGGAGGAGTCACCATGGCTGTGAGTGGGGTGGGCATTCCATGGGTCATCTTCCTCCACAAGCAGAGGATGGGGAACAGGGGACGCTGGAAGCTCCCTTATTTTCAGATATGTTGGGAGAACAAGCTGACCTGTTCAGCTCATTAGGGCCTGTGAAAATAAACGAATTATTACTTCTTTAACTATTGGGAGCAGTCACTTCCTGCCCCACAGTCATTGAGCCTATTATCCTTTGCTGTGGTTTCAGTCCCAGAACCCTGTGCCCTTAGTTCCCAGGTATTCCCCTCCACACCTAATCCTTAGGCAGGCGGGGTCAGAACTCCAGACATTTCCAACATGATGCACTGACACTGTATATCACTGCCCTTCCCAATCATGGATGACTCATCCTCTCCCCTCCCCACCCATCAGATTTCTCTGGTTTTTCTCTGATGCTGAGTTGGAACACTGTGAAAGAAGCTTAGCCAGGAGAAAAGCTCTTTCTTCCTAAAGCCAATGCCAGGAAGATAGAATGACCTGACCACCTATGTGATGGGTGTGCAGGACAGGTGCGAGGGAGTGATAATTACAAAAGACCCACACACGCAGCACACAGTGCACACACAGCGCACACAGTGTACACACAGTGCACACAGCACACACAGTGCAGGTCCTCATCAGAAGGAAGGCCTGGCTCTGCAATAGGTGCTTCCCCCCTCAGCACACCTGCCTTTGATTGCTGGAGGGCAAGGAGATTGATTAGGGAACAAGTTAAAACTTGGTTTGGATTTTCTTTCAAGTGTGGGTAGTTGGAAAACTAAGACGAGAGATCCAATCTGCTCAGACCACAGAGGAAGTCAGTCTTGGGCTCTGCTCGTGTTTTTAGAAACATCTACAGCCAACGCTGACATCTGCCCCTGTGGAGGCGACGAGGCAGCAGTTCTATGCATGCAGAGGTTTGAGTGGTGAGCAGGACTGTCAACATTCAATATCACATGGGGATAAGAGATTACTTACGAGAACCTTCCAGAAACTTTCCTCATAACCACAATGATGATCCCTCCAATGAAGCCGATGGCTAACAGGACGCCAACTATGATTCCAACCAGGGTCACTACTGCCAAGCCATCTGAATGAAGAGAAAAGAACCATGAGACCTGGGAAGAGCAGATGCAAGAGATGGCATTGTCCTGCAGCTCTCAACAGAGAGTGCGCTCTGCTCTTCTATCAAGCACAGCGGAGCCTGAGTCAAGCGTGGAAGCACTGAGCCATTTTCCTCTTCTTGGTGCCAGAGATCAAACCCAGACCTTGAGTGTGCTAGTCAAGCACCGTGCCACCAAGCGCCAGCCCCAGCTCTGCTCTAATCCTATCTTGTGAATCAAGAGATTTCTGAGTCTCTGAATTTATCACACATAACACGCTGGCTTCATCGTTGATGGGCATGCTTCTTTATGGCTGGTCCATGACAAAAGTCCCAGAAAACTCAGAACAGAAGGAACCTATTTCAACATAATAAAGGCTCTGTATGACAAACCTACAGGCAACATTATTTAAGTGGGAAAACCACAAATTATGTCCATTACAAGAACAAGGATGCCAGCTTATTCAATATAATACAGTTATAGTAAACTGTGATATGTTGTCATTCTCCACAGCTGTCATTAAGTAAATACACTGTGTGTGTGTGTGTGAGAGAGAGAGAGACCTGCAAAGATGAGGCAGGGGAATTATATTCAGTGTCATCATGGGCAAAACTTAGTGATATTCTGTCTCAAAGTAAAAAAAGTTGAAAGCGGGCTGGGGATGTTGCTTAGTGGTGGACCATTAGCTTAGTATGCACAAGGTGCCGGGTTCAATTCCTAGCACTTCAAAATGCAAGGGAGAAAAGGAGGAAGAAAAGAAAGGAGGAAAAGAAGGAAGAGGAAGGGAGGGAGGAAACCCATCATCTCTGTTTTGGAAGATGGTCCTTTCTGTTCTTGTTTGACAGAGATCTGAGAATGAATGGAATTCCTCCCAAAAACTGGATTCAAAGAAACTTTCTTTTTATCTCCCAAAGGAAGACCAAAAATCTCATTTACCTCTCTTATCTGTAGTCTGTGTTTCCTCAGTTGTACTATCTGGAAAGAGAAAAATGCAAAGATAGAGAACTATTAGGATTTAATGGCTATTATTGAACAGTTGGCAGCTGAATTTACTTGAAGTGGAATGTAACAAAAACCTATGCAAAGAGCGTAATTCCCTCCACAAACCTGACTGGGGCTTCAGAAGCCAGCACGGACAGTCTGGTACCATCCCTTTGCATTATCACCAGTTTGCGACTTTACAGCCCACCCACAGATCCTCGTACTTTTGCACCCAGTGGATTTTTATCTCATCTGATTTTAAGAGTCAAGGCTCCTGAGCTGTGAAGTAAATGGTTGGGAAATCTGAGCTGCTGCTGGGGAGCAGAGGAATTCAGGTGTGGCCACTTCGCTTTTCATCAAGATCCTGGCAAACAGGGCAGTGCTAAGGTTCTAAGCATTTTCACAGCAGGCTGGGAGGAGGTGGCCAGGACTGTAGGTCATCTCCTGACACCTTTTCCTCTGTTCTTGGTCTGACCTGTACTTGGTTGAATGAAAATGTACCTAACCTGCTAGGCTGAATGAAAACTGGTCCTTTGTGACTTCTACATGGTGTCCACCAGCGTCCTAGTCCAGACAGGTGGCCACAATACACACTCTCCACCTGACTTCCTCGTGGAAAGTTAGTTTCCCACAACTTCTACTTTAGAATAAAAGTCCTTTACTTAGTTTCTCCCACTACCCATTTTACAGAGAGTCCTTAATTCTGGAGTTGAGGGTGGCTATCTGCCTCGGCTGTGGACGAGGCCCAAGGTCTACTGAAGACAATGAAGAGAAGGGAAGATCAGACTTTCCTTGGAATCTCAGCTCACCACTTTCAAAACCACCCTGGAGCAACGGTTCTAAACCCGTGGGTCGCTACCACCTTGAGGGTCTCATATCGGATATTTACATTACAATTCATAACAGTAGCAAGTTAACAGTTATAAAGTAGCAATGAAATAATTTAATGGTTGGGGGTCCCTACAACAGGAGGACCTGTACTAAAGGGAAGCAGCCTGAGGAAGGTTGAAAAATCACGGCCCTAGAGTCAACAGGTTCCAAAAGTAAAACTGGCTGTGATGTGATGTGTATGGAGGGAGGGGGCTTTCATTTGAGGTTCTTGGCTCATTAAACCCACCCCAAAACAAGCCATATAAACTAGAATTCTTCTCCAAGGCACTAGGAAAGCTTTACTCATGGGCCAAAGATAGAGTACCAACTTAACATCCTAACCTAACCTCTTACATCCTAACCCTAACCCCTTATATCCCAACCCAACCCTAACCCCTATTAATCTAACCCTAACCCCTTATATCCCAACCCTAACCCCTTACATCCTAACCCTAACCTCTTATATCCCAACCCTAACCCTTTATATCCCAACCCTAACCCTTTACATCCTAACCCTAACCCCTTACATTCTAACCCTAACCCTAACATGCCAAATGCATGGCAGACTTGATCCCCACTACCTCATGAGAAAAACTTCCTAAGGAACCGTAGAGGTTTGGGTGTGAAATGTCCCCAGTACGCTGAGGAGTTTGACAGCCCTACCTCCACCACTGGTGGCATTGTTAGGGAAGTTGTGAAATCTTTAGAAGGCAAGGCTATGCTGGAGGAAGTTGGCCACTAAGGGCAGGCTTGAGATTTCTAACCCCGCTTCACTTCCTGTCTACACTCTCTCTTACCTGCAGATGCAATGTGACCAGCACCCTACCCCCCCCCCCCCACCTCCATGCCTTTGCCTGCCACTGCTTACCAAATCACCTTGATGGGTAAATAAAAATAAACCCTTCCTCCCTTAGGCTGTTTCTCATCAGATATTTTGAGCCAGCACTGAGAAAAGTAATTAACACTCCAATCTTCCCCGACAGTTTTTCTATGTTGGAACAGACCATAAAGAAATTCTCTCTTCTTTTGTGCCCCAGTAGGTTTTGTTTTGGTTTTCTGATATAAGGTTTCTTAGTGTATCAGTTCTGGCTTTCCTGAAACTCACTTTCTTAAGAACAGGCTGGACTCCAACTCCCAGAGATCGACCTGCCTCCACATCCCGAGTGCTGGAAACAAAGGCTTGCGCCACCACCACCCCGCTGTGCCACAGTAAGTTTAAAGACCTTCATTATTCCAGAGGGTCCTGCCTTATGCTGGACTCTGGGGATACAAATGCTGTACAGAGGAGCTGAGAAGAGTCATAATAGGCAGGTCTACAGGGTCCCTGCCTGGTCTGAGAGCATATATCAGACTGCTTGTTCAATCACAGCTCAACATGGCTGTCCATATTTTAATCATACCTCTGCAATGCAATCGCCACAAAACCCAAGGGAGTTTGGAGAGCTTCTAGATAGCTGAACACATGGACGGCCCTGGAGGGCATATACTCAGAAGAGGATATAGAAGTTAGTTATCTCTACCCGTAGCCCAGGCTAGCTTCGAACTCACTATGCAGCTGAGTGTGTGAGCACGAGTGTGTGCATGCACACACACACACATACACACAATAAATAAACCTTTAAAAAAAAGTTACGCATAGTGGTATACACTTGTAATCCCAGCACTGGGAGGAGGAGACAGAAAGATCAGGTGTGTGTGTGTGTACCATGTGCCTGCGACCAGAAGAGGGTATGTATCTCCAGGAACTGGAGTTAGTGATAGTCACAGCTACGTGGTTGCTAGGACCCGAACTTGGGTCCTCTCTACAAAAAAAGCAAGTGTTCTCAAACACCGAGCCAAGTCTCCAGCACCCAAAAACTGACTTGATAGCAGGAATGTTCAACACATGGGAGGGCTGCACTTTCTGCTAATTGGCTGCTGAACCACATCAAACATGAGAAGTCCTCTACAGTTTTGAGATGTGTTCTTAGCTGGGCAGTGGTGGCGAATGCCTTTAATCCCAGCACTTGGGAGGCAGTGACAAGCGGATCTCTGTGAGATTGAGGCCAGCCTGGTCTTATTATTTCCTCACTGAGGCTGACTTGGTTCTGCCTGGCAATTACTGTTAGTGTTTTCTTAGCAGCGTGCAGCAAGACTTTCTATAACTTCAAAGATGCAGCTCGGTGGGAGAGTACTTGCCTAGCCATGAGGAAGGCGCTAGATTAGATCCAGAGCACCCCAAAATACCCAACCAACCAACCAACCATACATATAAACGAGCCCCCACCCCACCTGATAAAAACAATAGGAACAAAATATACGTGGCAAGAAAATTATGACATTAATTACTATTTTGTGTTTGTTTTGTTTTGAGACAGGATCATGCTGTACAGACCTGGATTGCCTGGAACTCACTTTGTAGACCAGGTTGCCCTCAGGTTCACAGAGCTTCAGCTGCCTCTGCCACCTGAGTGCCTGGATCACAGCTGTGTACTACCATGCCTGAGCAACATTAATTCTTGTAAGTGTGCAGCTCAGAGGGATGAAGTACACTTATCACATCCAACCATTACCTCCATCCATTTACTGAACTCTGTGGTGTGTGTGGGTGTGCGTGCCAGGGCTCAGACCCAGAACCTTGGCCATGGTAGGCAAGTATTCTGCTTCTGAACCACATTTCCCAAACATGGATCCTTCCCATTATGCAAGATGGAAACATACATAGTAAACAGTAGCTCTTCATTTTCCCCTCCCCCAGCTCCTAGAAGCCACCATTCTGCTGTCTACATCTATTGATTTCAGCACCTCTGGGTGCCTCGTGCAAGTGGAACCATATTGTATTATCCTTTGTGCCTGGCTGAATGTGCCTAATATGCATTGTGGCATGTGTAAGCATTTATTTCTCTTTTAAAGCTAAGTCATATTCTACTGTGTGTACATATTATGGTTTTTATCCATTCATTTGGTTGTGACTACTGAGTTGCTTCCATGTGTTAATATTGTGGATTATGGTGTGTACACAGGCAAACAGTTGTGAAAGATTTTGCTTTGTTCTTGAGACAGCACGTTATTGTTTTGTCAAATAAAGTCTTACTATGTAGCCCAGGCTAGCCTCTGATTTGCAATCCCTGTGCCTTAGAATGTGAGTGTTTATGTACCACCACACCTGGATCTAAAATCATTTGATAAGTCCTTAGAAGTACTATAGAGTCCTTAAATCTCAACTGACAACTGGACCTGGAAGTAAGCACTAAAGAATAACATACAACAGTCAGTCAGGCTCCATGCCATATGTAGTCCCAGCACTTGGAAAGTAAAGTCAGGAGAATCAGGAGTTCAAAGCTAGCCTCAGCTACAAGGTCAGTTCAGGACACAGGCACCAACCTGGATGATGCATACAACATACAGTCCTGGCGGGTCTGACTTAGAATAGCCATAAGGCAAACCAGGAAACATCGGTGTAGAATTGCTGCCCTTGAGGGTCAATGCAAGATTCTTTTACAAGTATTATTATTGATTGATTGATTGATTTATGTATCTGTATGGATGTGAGCACCGTGCTGTGGTGCCCTGCAGAAGACAATTTTCAGCCTTTGATTTGCTCCTTCATGTACGCCCCAGGGATTGAACTCGGGCAGTTAAGCTTGTCAGCCAGCACCTTAACCTGCTGACCTACTGAGTCATATGACCCGTCTTACACAGATATTTTTCCTTTTTAAATATTTATCTTATTTTCATTATATGTATGTATTTGTGCGTGGCACCTTAAGAAGACAAGGGTGTTGGAGCCACAGGAGGCCCTGAGATGCTGGAAACTGAACTCTGAAGTGTGCTCTTAGCCACTGAGCCTTCTCTTCAGCAGCCAGCACAAGGCTCTAACACGGGGTCTGCAATGCAACACTGGGAGCTAGTGACGGGTCCTTAGAGGGGGTTGCGACTAGTCATCACTCCAGGTTGAGAGAGCTTCGTGGGTGATGCAAGAGTGGACCCACCTTTGTTGGGGTGACTTGTTGACCGATCCACAGAATGGCTAGTCACCATTTTGACAGTGGTTGTACCCTTATGTTCTTCGTGATCGTGGTCTGGGATTTCTGGGGTTGGCAGTTCCTCAAAGGGAGTCTCTGTGTGTGTTGGTACCTGTTAGAAGTGGGTGAGGCAAAAGAGGACACAGAGCCTGAGGTTTGGAATGGACAGCGTCTGACGTCCTGCAGGAAAGACTTTAAGGTAGCAAACATTTCACAAACGCCAGTATAAAATCCAGATGGACACAAAGAAACAGAAAACAAAACAAAAAATAAACAAGAGTGGAGATGGGGATAAAACCAGGTTCAGTCCAGAAGTGAACTTCAAATGTTCAGCATGCAGACTTCCTGTCCCTTAGCTCTTTCAAAAACACTGCCTCAGGGCTGGAGAGATGGCTCAGTGGTTAAGAGCATTGCCTGCTCTTCCAAAGGTCCTGAGTTCAATTCCCAGCAACCACATGGTGGCTCACAACCATCTGTAATGAGGTCTGGTGCCCTCTTCTGGCCTGCAGGCATACACGCAGACAGAATATTGTGTACATAATAAATAAATATTTAAAAAAAAAAAAACACTGGCTCACTCACACCTAAGTCTCTCTCTCTCTCAAACTGGAATAGCACTTTCCTCTCCTAACACTGACTCGGCAGAACTGTGTGGAGGAGCGGAGCTCACTGTCACTGATAGCTCACTTTGCACCAGAGACCTGCCTGCTTCTGCCTCCTGGGTACCGGAATTACAGGCATGTGCCACTACACCTGGCCTCCGCTCAGGCTGGCAAATACTAAGCTGATTTCATATTATTTTGCGAAGACGTGGTCTATTGCTCTCAAACTGCCGGTGTCCACTGCACCAGCTCCCTTGTCCCTAGATGAGACTTCTACGTGCCTTCTGTGGTAAGATATACCACTATTTCATTGTATGGCAGTTGATTTCACATCTAAGCATACGTCATCCCCCGGCATGTGACAGCCTGTCTTGGGAGCCAACTCCCCCCTTGCCTGGACACTCCCCGAGTACCTTGCCAGTAGGTTCATTCAGTCCTCCAGTAGCACCCGTGGTTGCTATTCTGTCTTCCAGACCTGGGTTCACCATGCCACCTCCTGTACCTGGGGTCACAATATCATCTTCTAGTCCACCTACAGGTGCTGAAAAAGAAAGGTCAGTCAGGGATGCGGTACGCAGATGATGTGGGCGAAGCCAATTGGCCACCTCCAGTCACGATTGCTTCCTATACTGTAAATTGTGGTCCTTTCTGCCCTGTCACAGTACCAGAGCCTGCACCACTACCTTATGGTGCCACTGACACACACCATGGTCTGGTCTCCATAGAGAAGCAAAGGACAATGGAAACACTTGGCCGACACCGCCAGGTACGGCTGGACAAGAACCTGCCTACCTTTCCCTTCCTAGTAAAGAGTCAGTGTCTTCCTGGCTGGTGCATTCAGACGGGCAGAGTATTACACAGACCAGAAAAACTCTGTAGAATCATCTGAAAAGTTTTCTAAACATACCTGGGTCCATGCTCTGTGCAAGCCTACAAGGTCCAAAAAAAATGAGTGTTCGTTCACTTTTTACAATCAAACTTTCAGGGCTAACGGTAGCCCCGCAGCAAAACGCATGCTTGGTATGCCCAAGGTACTGGTCTCAATCCCCAGCACCAAAGCATTAACTAAGTAGTCAAAAAAAAAAAAAAAAAAGAAAAGAAAAGAAAAGAAACGTGGCTGGAAAGATGGCTGAGAAGGTAAAGGTGCTTGCTGCTAAGCCTGATAATCTGAGATCAAATCTGGGACCCATGTGGTGGAAAGAGAGAACTAACTTTTGAAGCTTGTCCTCTGATGGTTATGCCATGGCACAAACCCTGCCCCCATAAATAAGTAAATAAGATATAATAAAATTTAAAACAACAACAATAAACCCAATCTCCACTACTATTTAATTGAGATTGCTGCTCACTTTGAGAATTAAGATGACTGACCCACTGACCTCATAGATTGATTTCAACTTCTTTTTTGAACCAGGGTCTCACTATGTATCCCTGGTTGTCTTGGAACTCACTCTATAGACCAGGCTGACCTTGAGCTCGCAGAGATCCACATGCCTCTGCCTCCTGAGTGTTGGGGTTAAATGTATGCATCACCAGATTACATATGGAGTAAGCAGTACACTTAAAAGATGTTGAAATGCCAACAGGATGCTTAGTACCAAATGCTAAACTTATTGGCCCCACTGCCTAGCTCGTGTATGTGTGTGTTTGTGTGTGTGTGTGTGTGTGTGTGTGTGTGTGTGTGTAAGTGTAGGCAGCTATATGCTATGTTGTAGAGGTCAGAGAACAACCTCAGGGGCCAGGTCTCTGCTTCCACATTGCTTGAGACAGGGTGTCTTATTGTTTGCCACTGTATGAGTCAGGCCAGCTGACCTGTGAATTGTGAATTCTCCTGTCTCCACCTCCCATCTCTTCATGGAAGCACTGGAGTCAAAGATGTGCACCTCTGCATCCGGCTTTCTGTGGGTTCTGGAGCTTCACACTCAGGTCGGCATGCTGCCATGACACACCAGCTAGTTCCTGTCAATCTGACACAAACTAGAGTCACCCAGGAAGAGGGAATCTCGAGCTGGGAATCGCCTCTGTCAGACTGGCCTGTGTGCATGTCCGTAGGGAGTTTCTTGGTTAAAGATTGATGTGAGATGCCAGTATACTGTGGGTGGTGCCGTCCCTGGGCAGCAGTTGTGGACTGAATAAGAAGGCCGACTAAGGCCTACATAGTGAGTTCTGGGCTAGTCAGGGCTACACAGTCAGACTGTCTTGTTTGTTTTCAAGAAAGGGTTTCTCTGTGTAGCCCTGGCTATCTTTGAACTCACAGAGATATGCCTGCCTCTGCCCCCTAAGTGCTGGAATTAAAGATGTGTGCCACCACTGCCCAGAAATCCTGTTTTAGAAGAGGGACCGACCAGGCAGTGGTGGCGGCTCACGACCTTAATCCCAGCACTCGGGAGGCAGAGGCAGATGGATTTACATGAGTTTGAGGCCCAGTCTAAGCTACAGAGTGAGTTCCAGGACAGGCTCCAAAAGCTACACAGAGAAATTGTCTCAAAAAACTAAAAAGGGGGCTGGAGAGATGGCTCAGTGGTTAAGAGCATTGCCTGCTCTTCCAAAGGTCCTGAGTTCAATTCCCAGCAAACACATGGTGGCTCACAACCATCTGTAATGAGGTCTGGTGCCCTCTTCTGTCCTGCAGACATACACACAGACAGAATATTGTATGCATAGCAAATAAATAAATAAATATTAAAAAAAAACAAAAAGAAAGGAAGGAGGAGGAGAAGGAGAGTCTTGGAGAGCCAGCCAGTCAGCAGTGAAGCAGTGTTCCTGTCTCTGCTTCAGTTCCAGCCTCTAGGCTCTGCCTTGAAGCATCCTTTGATGATGGTTATAATCTGTAAAGCAAATAAACCCTTTCCTCTCCAGACTGTATTTTGGTCAATGTTTTATCACAGCTGCAGAGAGTCAAACTAAGACACGTGGCAAGCGCTTTACACACTGAGTCATCCCGCCAGCCCTGACCCTGACTTCCTGCACTCACACTCGGAGGAAGGACAGATGAGGCAGTAGCAGGTTGAATCCCGTTGTGGTGGGATGCCACACCTTGCATCTATCTCTGCCAGATCCTCTGGGCTAGAAACTGACTGCCCACATGCATAAGTCAATGGTGTTTGAAGCTGGGGCTTTTGGTGGGTTATGAGGACTGAATGAGGTCATCAGGATGGGGTCCCCAAGAGGTGACTGGTGGGTTAGAAAGAGGAAGAAGATAGATCTGAACTGAGGTATGCATCCTCACTGTGATGTCTTCAAAGGTGCTAGCAGATACGGGCACCACGCTCTTGAACTTCCCAGCCCCCGAGCCATGGGGGAGAATAAACACTTATTCTTTATAAATTACATGGTTTGGGGTATTTTGTTACAGCAACAGAAAATAGACTCAAATGGTGTGAGAGATGACAGGGTCCTCTAACTGCCTCGGGACTAACTGCACTAGGGCATCTGCTCTTAATTCACGTAATCCTTTCCACAAGTTACAGATCTGACTCACTGGCTGTGGGCCTCCTCCCTGGATGGAGCGGTTCTGGAAATGCCATGACCAGATGCAGTTAGGAAAGAAGGGTCATGCAGGAGGGAGGGGTGTTGGAAAGTGCCCGGTGTAATTAAAGACCAGATGTTCATCCACGCCTAGGATGTTGTTCTGATGAGCAACCCTTCCTTCGACACTTGATTTTCCCTCTGTTGAGACAGCCCAGCCAGAAGCGTGGCTCATAAATATTTTATCGGAACTCCACTGCTGATGCCAACAGGGTGGGAGGCCTCTGGAGGAATGCTGCTAAGTTCTGGAGCCTTCTCTTTGCAGCTGGCCCTATTCCAGATGCTGATGGATAGCTTTAGATGACCTACCTAGCATATAAATCCTTAAAAAACCAAAACAACAAAAACAAAAACAAAACAAAACAAACAATCTTGAGATGGACTGATTCCCAATTTTCTGAGAAACCACCATACTGATTTCCAACATGGTTGTCCAATTTTGCATTCCTACCAGCAATGGAGCCTGCATGGGAATGACCTAGCCCCTCTACATATATGTGACAGTTGTGTAGCTTGGTCTACTTGTGGGATTCCTAACAATGGGAGCAGGGGTTGTCCCTAACACTGGCTTTAGGGAACCTATTTCTTATGCTGGGTTGCTTTGTTCTGCCTTAATACAGGGAGGTGCTTAGTCCTACTGCAGCTTGATACGCCATGTTTTGTTGATACCCACAGGATGTCTGCCCTTTCTAACAGAAGCAGAAGGGAGATGGGGGTAAGGAAGGGAAGGAGAAATGGTGGCCAGGAGGTAAAATGTATAAACACATTTACTTAAAAAAATCATATAAATTTAATTTTAAAAGCTCAGGAAAATCCTTAAAACTCAGTGCATACAAATGGTAGGCCTCCTCCCGTGGTCATTTGCTGCTATGGCTGAAGGCAGGGATTATGGCCATGGAGTAGAGATGTTTAATGTTTAATGTCCCTTTTCCAGAGAAGTAATTCCTATCTAAAAGCTAAGCATTCCATTGAACAGACATTGTCTTCAGCGGCGCAGCCACTGGTAAGGTACCCCACATTCCCATAAGCAAACCCCCACCCATGCTCCTGTAGGGTGAAACCCTAGTGAAACTCACTGGGTCTCGTCTCTTCTCTCTCCCTCCCTCCCTTCCCCCTCCTTCCTTCCTTCCTCCCCCTCCCTCCCTCCCTCCCTTCCTCCTTCCCTCTCTCCTTCCTCCTCCCTCTCCCCCCACCACACACACACACACACACACACACACACACACACACAGAGAGAGAGAGAGAGAGAGAGAGAGAGAGAGAGAGAGAGAGAGAGAGAAGATATGAAATCAGAAAGGGAATAGTTTTGTTAGTTTGGAAGAGAATGGAGACTAGAAGAACGGTAAGAGGGACCAGGTGAATATGGCCAGAACACACTACATGTATGAAAAATCATAATGAAACCTAGTATCATGTACACGTAATACAAGCTAACAGAATACTAATACAATACTAATAGAAAACATTAAAATAGCAACAACAAAAAATTCTTTATCCCTGGATTGAATTCAGTTTTCAAACCCATCAGTTGTTAAAGAGTTCCTAGGAACCATTCATCAAAATAATTTTCCATACGGTGTCTCTAACTTAAAACAAGCCTTGCTTTCAAAACAAAAGTACTGAATGAAGCTGGCTTCAATCCTTTCATAGAAAGCCCAGTTCACTGAAAGAGTAACTCGATAAAAATTCCTCCTTGTTCTTTCTTTCCCTTGGCCCACACGGCCAAGTACTGAAGCCTCCCTGAATAGACAAAGGGCGTTTTATGAATGACCATCAAGATTACGATGCGTGCCTTTTGTCTCTCTGGCCCAGCATTCCTGTTGGCTCCATGGGAAAGTTATCTTTACAAGATTCTCAATTATTTTGGCAGAAGGCTTTCCCTGGTGGAGAGTGTCCGCCAGCTGCCGAGTTTCTAGCCAGCAGCTGACATCTCCTTTTCTCTTTGCTGGTGACCTTCAAGCCATGGATTGATGTCTTTGCACTCACATGTCCTCCTAGGGTACACATACCAGCACACACACATGCAGGGTTGCACATCCGTGCTTGCGTACAAATGCTCATGCAAGTGCAGAGTGAAGAACCCACAATCACAACAATGCTCACAGCCTGGCGTGCCAGGAAAGTTCTGGAAACATCTGTATCCCTTCCTGGTCGCCTGAGTACACTTCCCTGACACACTCAGCTGCAGCTAACATGGGAGTGAGAATCAACTGAGCTTCTCCACATGAGGAAAATCCCACCCCTTGCCATTTTCAGTTATTTTTTTAAGAAGCTAGGTCAGGGGCTGGAGAGATGGCGTAACATCCCTGACTGCTCTTTCAGAGGACTCGGGTTCAATTCCCAACACCCACATGTGACAGCTCACAACTGTCCGTAACTTCAGTTCCAAAGGATTGTGATGCCCTTTTCTGGTCTTCTGCAGGTTCTTAATCACAAACATCCACACACATTAAATAAACAAGTCTTAAAAACTATTTTTAAAAAGCTAGGGCAAAGTTTGAACTCTTTAAGAGGAGATAACAGAACTAATAATGATTTTTACATTGAGGCTTTTAAGTTTGGAAGCCAAGAACTTGAACTGTGCCCCAGACTACTGTACAGTTCGCAGACTGTTATGAGCGACTACATGGGTCCTGGGAGCCAAACCCAGGTCCTCTGCAAGAACAGAACAACCACTGAACAACCTCAGCAGACCTTCTGAATGGTTTTATCTTAATATCTAATTCTAATACTACAAAGTCAAATTTCAAGTTTACGGGCTGCCAAGATGAGTCAGCTGGTAAAGGTGCTTGCTGCCAAGCCTGGCAATTGGGAGTTCTGCCCCTGGAGCCCACATGGTGGAAGAAGAGAGCCTACCTTTTCAAGGTGTCCTCTGGCCTCCATATGCCTGCTATGGCCTATGAGGTCCCCGTAACAAACAAAAATAAATAAATAAACATAAAAGGATTTTTAATAAGTTATTTAAGGAGCTAGAGAGATAGCTCAGCAGTTAAGAGTGTTTGCTGCTCATGCAGAGGATCCAGGTTCACCTCCCAGCACCTGTATCGGGCAGCTCACAACTACCTGCAATTTAAAATTCCTGGGGATCCCACATCCTCTTCTGTCCTGAGGGCATCTGCATACACATGGCATTCATTCACACACATATGCATTAATAAAAATCCTAAGAGATACATCTTTTTTTAAATTTATTTATTTATTATGTATACAATATTCTGTCTGTGTGTATGCCTGCAGGCCAGAAGAGGGCACCAGACCTCATTACAGATGGTTGTGAGCCACCATGTGGTTGCTGGGAATTGAACTCAGGACCTTTGGAAGAGCAGGCAATGCTCTTAATCTCTGAGTCATCTCTCCAGCCCCTAAGAGATACATCTTAATGAAATGATTCAAATAAGGACACATTTGTGGGCAGCATTTCTTCAGCCTTCTGTTTGCTTGGGGACAGGATCTCACTATGTAGTTCAGGCTGGCCTTAAACTCCTAGAAATCCTCCTGCCTCAGTCTTTGAAGTGCTGGATTGCAGGTTATCACCAAACCTGGCTCTGATATTTGTTTTAAATGCGATAGAATTTGATGATATGTCAAATTGGATATTGTAATAGGTACAATGTTGCAGCCACAAATTTTTAATAAAAATCTTTTGACTGTATTTTCAGTCTTTTGATTTTATTAGTATATATTTAATATGTGGTGGCGAGTGGTCCCATCTAGCTGCTAGCCATCAGGGATGCCCTCTTCAGTGACATTTTCCTCTTATGGTATTCCATCTCCTTTGAGTTTTCTCACATACTTCATGCCTTATGAAGACATTCTTTAGGGATCTGGGGAGGAGACTCAGTTGGTAAATTGCTTGTTGTGAAAGTATGGGGGGGACTTGAGCACTGATACCTGGCACCCATATAAAAGCTAAAAATGGAGGCTGCGCAGGTGACTCAGAGGTTAAGAGTGCTGGCTGCTCTTGACGAGAACCCTGGTTCAGTTCTCAGCACCTACATGACAGCTTACAACTGCCTGTTAATTCCAGTTCTAGGGGGATCTGGTGCCCACTTCTGGCCTCCATGGGTATTGCACTCACATACACATACACCTCACATAAACGCACACACATCCACATAAAATAAATACATCTTTTAAAAGCTGATATGGTAATACACATCTGTATGTAACCCCAGTGCTGGTGGAAGGCAGAGACAGGAGGATCTCTGGAGCTTACCAGCCAGCCAGTCTAACAGAACCCGAATGCTCCATGCTCAGTGAGAGACCCTGTCTCAAAAATAGATGGCAAAGTGCTGCAAGCCGCAACATTATATAGTAATTGCCTAGCCATCTTTCCATGAGTAACTTATCAGAACCAAGGGATCTGATAAAGGCTAAACTAAAAGGCAAGGCTTTTTGGCGTATTATTGCCTTGTAGCTGTCCTTTGCTGTAGATTTTTTCGCTGTAGCTGACTTCCTTTTCTGTTACATATTTGGGAATTAATTCCCACGGTTCAGAACAGTTTCCCACTGCCAGGCCTTGTTCCTCTCTCCTAGGTAAGTGCAGGAATCTGCCTTCCTGCAATTATCTTTATCAGCAGGCATTTGGGTCCAGGCATAGCGCATCCCCACCTAGGGTATTCACAGATCTCCAAGGGCATAGAATTACTACCTGCCCAAGCTGCTGCTTGGTTTTACCCCACAACCGGAATGGCTGATAAAGCAAATTTAGAGGCCTGGATCCCTTCTTTGTTCCCACCGCCTAGAGCAGTGAGTCTACCTCCAGACCTAGGCCCATAGAAAGTACAGTGTCTGGTGCATGTGATACCTGATCAAGAGCCATCAGCGTCCCCTAGGTTACCTAGTTACCTCGTAGCCTCTATGCCCACTGGAAGAAAAGATCTTTCCAGTTGCAGTTTGCGCTGATTTAAACAATCCGTGCCCTAGTCATAACTTTACTGAAAATAAATTCCTTAGCTCTTTACTAACCACCTAAAAATGTAGTGTAGCACACCAGCCTTCCTCTATAGAATTCCTGGTGATTTAATTCCTTTCTTAACTTTCTCCATTAAGGAGTTCACAGACGTGTACTAGCCACTCCCATGGATGGATCGCTCGCTCGCTCCCTCCCTCACTCCCTCCCTTCCTCCCCCCCCCCCTGTGTGTGTGAAAACTCTTATCTGATTTTATCTGGAGCAAAAGAATTGCAGCCTTGCTAGGGCTGGGGAATTGCCATTTTTTAAGGGTATATATGACTGGAAACATTGGTAACGGGTAGAACTAACGACAAGGAGGAATGATGTAGACTAAGGAACAATGTAGAACAGGAGAATAAGTAAAGGATGGAGCAATGAGAAATGACGGATTGAAGCGAGAAGAACAGAGAAACGTGGACAGACAGTTCCCGTTGTGAGTAAACTTCTTTACCCTCAGATCCTTAGCCCCTTTTAGCTGTCCGTGGCGTCTTTAACTGAACCCTGGAAGGGAGCAGTAAAGGTGAAAACCTTTTTAAGGCTCCTGTAGAGAAGAAACCAATATCAGCCTTATGTGTGTACAAATATACAGGTACACACACACACGATACACTCTTTATATTAGATGCTATAGCCTGCTTTTCTGCTAGTTGGAATTTGCATCTCTTTTGCAAAAGGCAAGCCCAGCCAGTAATCAAACATCTTATTTTCTCTGACACCACTCACCAAGCCTTCTTCGGGTTATGCAAATATTCATGCCTATTTCCCCTGTCTCAGTTTAGTTTGTATACTTAATAGTTTGACTGTCTATGTTTACTCGATGTGGTCCATCAAACAGGAATATTCAGGTATACCTTACCTAACAAGAGTCCATCGGTGCACAACAACCTTTGCTCGTGAGCTTATAATGAATGGTGCTCAAAACAGGGCACCATAGCTGTCCATACATCATGGTGCCACGCATTACTCTGCATCTGTGGCAGGCGGCTTAGAGAGAAGACGTTATTTATCCTAAAAGTGTGTCTGTCTTAGAAAGACAGTCCTTTGTTCTCTGCTCAAGTGAAGGCAGCATCACCATGAAGACAGGAGCCCATGGGACTAGAAATGTAGCTCATCCGTAGAGCGAGTGCTTATCCAGCATGTCTGGGTTCACACCCCAGTATCACATGAAATAAACCAACAATGCTTGCATGCATGCATAAACAAAAACAAAAAGGAACTTTTTTTGGGGGGGGGGGTTGGCTGATGCCAATAATCTCACAAGTGGTTAGGAGGCTGAAGCAGGAAACTTGTGAGTTCGGGATCAGCCCGAGCCACAATGTGAAATCCTGTCTCAAAGCAAACAATGAAAATAGCTGTGTCAGGGCTCTTTCCGGGGTGCCTCCTGGACTGACAGCTGTGTCAAGATGAAGCCGAATCTCTCCATCCCAGCCACGGCTGTCAGAGACTCCTTGAAGCGGAAGATGAACACACAGTTCATACTTTCTATGATAAAATAAGTGGCCACAGAAGTGGCTGCCGATGCTTTGGGTGAAGACTGGAAGGGATATGTGGTCTAAATCTGTGGGAACGACAAGCCAGGTTTTCCCACAAAGCTAGGTGTCTGTCTTGGCCCACAGCAGACTGTGTCTGCTGTTGAGCAAGGGGCATTCAGGAGGCAAAGGCAAGAGGATCCTGATTTTGAGTCGTCTGGGCTACACAGGAAGAGCCTGTCCTAAACAAGACAAATCAAACCAAAACCACCTCCCCCGCAAAATCCCCAAACAATAAAACTAAAAGTTCATTTTCAACTGGAAATCATTCTGTTTAGTGCAATAAATCAACCTCAGAAAGACGCACAGCGTGTTTGCTCTCATAGGCTAAATAAACCTAAATGTAAAATTCTCTGTGTGTGTGTGTGTGTTTGTATCTATGTGTTTGTGTTTATGCATGTATTTGCGTGTGTTTACATGTGTGTTTGCATGTGTGTTTAGGTCACAAAACTAGAAAGATAAGGGGAAGAGGAGACCCTAAGAGAAACAAAGAAACAAGTGTACTTGTTTCAGCAAAGAAACAAGTGTACTAGGAAAGCAAAAGAGGAAGTAACTGGGGGAAGAAAGGGAACCAGCTGGAAGGGGTGGGAGGGACAGTAGAGAGGAGCATGAGAACAAAGCAAAATGTCATTTACGCTCGCAGATGCCACAGTGACGCCCATGGCTTCCTCTGCTGACCTGAAATTTTTAATTAGGAAAAACAAGGGCCCTGGCCTAGTGAGACGGCTCAGTGGATAAAGAAACTTTGTGGCCAAGCCACGACCTGAGTATAATCGCTAGGACCATATAGTGAAGACGAGAACTGGCTCCCAAAAGTCATTCTATGACTTCCACATATACACTGTGGCATGCATGTGCCCCTCCCCCAGTAAATAAATCAATGTTTTAAAAAGGAAGTCTAAACTGGGCGGCGGTGGTGCACACCTTCAATCCTCAGTACTTGGGAAGCAGAGGCAGGCAGATGTCTGAGTTCCAGGCCAGCCTGTTCTACAGAGTGAGTTCCAGGACAGCCAGGGCTACACAGAGAAAACAAACAAACAAACAAAATAAAAACTTAAGTCCAGACCTGAAGAGATGTCTCAGTCAGTAAAGTGCTTGCTGCGCAGGACCCATGTGAAAAGCCAGTGTGGAAGTGTGTTTACAATCCCAGCACCGGTCTAGCCAATCGGTGAGCTTCAATAAGAGACCCCATCTCAAAAAGTGAGGTAGAGGGGCTCGGGAGGTGGCTCAGTGGTTAAGCGAGCGTGTTGTTCTTGCAGAGGACCTGAGTTCGATTCTCAGCATCCAGGTTAGACAACTCATAAACACCCGAAACTCCAGCTCCGGGGGCTCTCACTCTGGACACCTTCGCTCACCTGCAACATCCTTTTTAAAAAACTGGAGAATGTCCCAGAAAGACAATGGACGTGCATGTTTGGCCTCCACCTGTGTGTACAGCACACAGATGCATTTACACTTACATATGTCTCACACAGAGAATCCATTTGGAAAACCAAACTCTCTTCTGTTCCTTTACCCCCATGAAGGTTTTTGCATCTCATTTCCCCATCGTATCTCAAGAGTGTGACCACAAGTCTCAAACATACCTCACACGGTAGATGGTATCAACCCTGCTGACCTCTCACTGGGGTTCCCAGGAGCTCCTGCCTCTTCCCCCAGCTACCCCGAAGTGGGTTTCTGCAGCCAGGGCGAGAGCCTAGAACTCTCCTCTGCTTAACGGGTCTGATGTTCTTTTCGGTGCACTGAGGGCTGGTCCTGCTCCTGGCCTTCCGAGGAAGTCATTCTTTGGATATGGATGCAGCGGCAAATATTTATAGGGCTCCTCTGATATGAAGAGCCGTTCTCCAGAAGCCATTCCTCAACACAACACCGGGAAGTTTGCTGGATGAAGCCAGAATCAGCCCTGGTGTGGCCAAGGATTTTTTTTTTTTTTTTTTTTTTTTTTTCTCTTCACTCTTTCCACACATCTTGGCAAACTATTCATCTGGAAAATCTCCTCCTCTCTGCCTTGAGTGTCTATATGTGTGTCATGTTCACGTGCGTGGGAATGCATGCATGCATGCGCGCGCGCACGTGTGTGTGTGTGTGTGTGTGTGTGTGTGTGTGCGCGCGCGTGCGTGTGCGTATCAGAGATCAACCTCAGCATCACACTTCAGGATATGCTCACCCTATTTTTTGAGACAGGGTCCCCCAATGGGTGGAAACTTGCCAATTCCACTAAGTTGGCTAGCCAGGAAGCCCTAGAGATCTGCCTGTTTCTTCGTCCCCAACTCTGGGATTCTAAAAGCACATCACCCTGCTTGGCAGTTTTTATTTTTCCCACAAATTCTGGGGCTCGAACTTGGGTTCTCATCCTTGCACACCAATCACGCTACTGACTGAGCTATCTCGCCAGCCCTCTCTGTGCCTTTTTGAGACAAGGTCTCACTGTGTTGTAACACAGGCTGGTCTTGAATTCATGATCCTCCTGTCACTTCGGAGACCGGGATTAAAGACATGCGCACCAGCATACCTGGGTTAAACAACTCCATTAATCTAGACAACCCCTGGAAGGCTTGGCCCCGTCACCCTGGGCACCCACAGAAATGCCTTCACTTATTTCCCTCTGGGAGAGCATGGTGCCACCTAACACATTACCAGGCTCTGGAGTCACGGCAGGTTCCTGGCAGGTGTCTGCTGAGTGACGGACGGATAAGTATACGAACAGTCAAGGAACTGGTTCCTTTTGAGTTATTCCTTGGAAATGTGCACTGGCCTTCACTGCAGAGTTGGTGAGCGCCTTTCCCCACTATAGGGCAGCAGGGAAGAGGACGGAACAATTCACCTGTGAGGCTCAACTCCGTTGCCCTGCCTGTCACTCGCTGTCACAGGTTTTTGTCAAGCCTGCAGACCGAGTCTGGCTGATGAGATAGGACACGACCGTCGGCCTGCATGCTGCTGCTGACAGATAGGATGAGCCCCTCTTCCA
Organism: Arvicola amphibius; assembly: GCF_903992535.2. NCBI lineage: Eukaryota > Metazoa > Chordata > Mammalia > Rodentia > Cricetidae > Arvicola > Arvicola amphibius. Next base: position 9,528,662 of record NC_052052.2, on the reverse strand, counting down.
TGGCATTGAACAGAAGGATATCAGAGCTTAGGTGTGCTCCTAGGTCCTCTGAGGAAATCCTACACACTAGCGTCAGGAGCCTGTTCCCTTGACCTTGTTGTGGATATGGGTGATGCGTGGCTCCAAAGGTTTCTTGTGCTTCAGGCTGGCTGGTCCCTGTGGGTCACCTCCTAAAAATTGGAAGCGGCTTTGGAACGTTTCTGTATCTTGAGCAAGGGCAATGAGGGAAGCACCGGGGTGTGGCTCAGTGGTAGAGTGTGTGGCATAAGGCGGCCCTGGGATCAATCTCCAGAGTCACAGAGAGGGACAATGAAAGACAAGGAGAGAGAAAGGAAAAGAAAAACCAACATAGTTTGTGGTGGGGGTGGGAGGTCGGGGATAGGAGGGGAGGGGGAGGAGGGGGAAGAGTAGATGGTAACGATGCACCCCTGTAGTAATCTCAGCACTTGAGGGACCGAAGCAGGAGTATGAGGTATGTCTGGGTTACAGGAAGACTCTAATGAAGAAGAGGAGGAAAACGGAAAGAAAGTAGAGAAGACAAGAGGCCAATGGCCATTAAGGACTCTCATTTTCATTCTGAGAGCAAGAAGTCACTGGGCAGGTGGAAGGGGGAGGGCCTAACTCCGGGCCACCCAAGCAGACCTGGTCCTCTCCCCTCAGAAAGGGAACAGGGGACAGGACTGTCCAGGAGGGGCAATTCTGATGATGGCTCCTTCTGACTGAGTTTACAGAGAATGAACAAAAGCTGCTGCCCTGAGCTTCCCCACGGTCTTTCTACTGCTGCCCCCCCACCCCCTGCCACAAGGAGCATCCCTGCTTTTCGGGAGGATGGTGAGGGAGAGAGTTAGTGAACCACCGACTCAGTGAGCAAGTGGTTATGGCGGACTGGATGTCAGCGTCCAGCAGAGTGCAAAGCCATCTGGAACCAGTGTGTCTGCGGGTCACTCTCACCTCGCTCCCTCTTACAGGCTTGTATTCTGTGGGTGTGAGTGTGTCTCTGTGTGTCCTCCTCGGCTGTGCAGACACGTGTGAGCACTATGGGCAGGTGTATGAGCAGGTGTGTGCACACACACGGAAGCCAGAGGTCAACCTCGGGTGTACTTCCTAGAAACTACCCACCTTGTTTTCTGAGGACACAGGGCTTGCGGAGTAGGCCCAATTGGCTGGCCGGTGAGCTCCAGGGAATCCTTCTGTCTCAGTCTCTCCAGCGCTAAGATTCAAAGCAGTTGTCACCGTGTCTGGCTTTTTGTGTGGGTGCTGGGAACTGAACTTAGGTCCTCATGCTTGCAAGGCTAACACACTTTACCAGCTCAGCCATCTCCTCAGCCCTGAGCCTCTGCCTTTTAAGGAAAAGGCTGGGGTACACAGCTAACCAAGGATCACAGGAGCTTGAGGCTGGGCTGCCAAGGCCCATTGCTGTCCATTCAAGGCTTCACCACACCCACTGCCCCAGGAGAAGCCCCTCTCTCCACAGGGAAGCTGGGAGGCAGTGTCTCCATGGCAGTCCAGGTCTTGGCTACACTGGGCCGTTCGCTATTTTCTCCCTTCGTAGTTCTAGAACCTTCTTTTAAGCAATCTGCCATTCTGCTGAGTTTGTTGCCCAGTCAGTGTCATAGCCTGAGGACACAGAATGACTAGGTGAGCGGTGGTTACGTTTTTTTTTTGAGGGAGGGGGCTCCAGGATGTGAATCAGTATACAGCTCACCCCTAAACTCCTCAGCAGCAAAAACAAGAGACAGCTGACTCCAGCTTTCAGTTGATTACTCAACTCGGGGAGACCACTTTGCTCTCTTGACTAATAGCAAGCGGTTTTCCTGTAAAGGGGGAAATGAACTCTCAGTTTTGTGGGCAGGAATCATACCTCCTAAGAGGTTTTCTGGAACCCAGCAGGAGCTGGATGCACGCACGAAGGGCCACCTTCTAGGGAAGATAGTTGAGCGGTGACCTCATCGGATGTTTTAAGGGTGCTGCCCAGAGCACATCACAGTGGGGTGAGGGCACTTGCCATCTGCCAGGAACTGAGCTAGACTCTGAGCTCTGGTTACTCAGAGCTCTCAGCTGAGTGGCTGGGATTTCGAAAGAGTGGAAGAAGAGCCCCTTCAGATCAGACCTGCAGGGTAGACATTCCAGCTGTGAGCACAGGGAGAGAATGTGCAGACCGTGGCTGCCCTTGGCCTTGATCCTCAGCCTCGTCTGGGAGCTGTTTCTCAGGAGATTTTTATTTTGCATTAGGATAATCTTGGTTTTGTTTTCATAGCACCGGGGAATCAAACCCAGGGCCTTGCGTGTGTGCTAGGCAACCGTCTATGACTGAACTTCCATCTCATCTCAACCTGTGGTAGATTAAAAATTAAGCTGCTTTGGCCAGTAGGATGTCTTCTGAATTTCCCTTGCCATCTCTCTCCCTTCGTCCTGGCCCATGGGAAGTTCATGCATCCAGCCCCATCTCCAGGTTCACTGCTCAGACCCTCTTAGAACACAGGCCCCCACATGCCCACAAGATGTATCTTGATGGATCTCTTCCATCCCCTCATAGTCTTAACACTGAAGAGCAAACACCTGCCATTCTCACCAACTCGTCCCTCGCCTCTCACCTCCCCTACCTGATTTTCACAGATCTTGTGATGGGTTCATTGTCAATCTGACTGGATGTGGAGTCAGCCAGGAGATATACCTGTGTTTATAGAGAGGTATGGCCCAGGAGGGAACAGGCACTCTGAATGAGAGTGGCGGCACCCTGTGGGCTGGGGGTCCAGACTGAATAAGAAGGGTCAAGGGAAGAAGCAAGCTGAGGATCAGCATTCATCTCTCTCCCTGGGCTCCCTGACTATCCATGTGGCCAGCTTCCTCACACCCTGTCCCCACCTCTTCCCTCCCATGATGTGCCCCACGCCCCTCATACGATGAGCCAAACCAAAGCCTTTCTCCCCTACGTTGCTTTCCATCAGGTATTTGCTCGAAGTGATGAAAAGCTAATCACTGCACCTGCCTTCTTTTAAAATAGATTTGTTTTGATTTTGTGTACGTGAGTGGCTGCCTACATGCATGTATATGGACTACCACACACAGATGGTGCTGTCGGAGGTCAAAAGAGGACATCAGATCCCCCAAAATTAGTATAGGTGGTTGTGAGCCCCCCGTGGGGTTTCTGAGAAGTGAATCCGGTCCTCTGTAGAAGCAGGAAGTGCACTTAACTGCTGAGCCATCCCACTCCACACTGTCCTCATTGCCTTGACTACCGATAGGTTTGGGCAACACCACTCCCTTGCTCTTCATCGACAGATGGTGACTACAGTCTGAACAGACGCTTTTACGGGGCCTCCAGGCCAGGCAAGGGGCCTACCACTGAGCTACCCCCCAGCCCCAGCGTTCTTTTACAGATTCCGCTAAGAGGCAAGATCGGTCCGCAAACACTTAAAATCCAGAGATGAAACCTGGGCTCCTAGAGGCTCACAGAGACCGAACTGACAATCAGAGTCTGCCTGAGATTGACCTAGACCCTCTGCGTCTATGTTACAGTCGTGGAGCTTGGTCTTCTTGTGGGGCTCCTAACAGTGAGAGCAGGGGCTGTCGCCGACATTTTGCCAGCTTTTGGGACCTTTATCATCATACTGGGTTGCGCCCAGTGCTCAACTTGATATGCCATGTTTGGCTGATAGCCATGGGAGGCCTGCCCTCCTCTGAATAGAAACAGAGGAAGAGTGGATGGGGGAGGGGCACAGAGGAGATGGGGAGAGAGGAAGGAGGGACAACAGTGGTCGGGTTATAAAATAAACAAAATATATATTTAAATAAATAAAATATAGTGACGAGAAGAGACAAAGCAATCCTGATGAAGGACAAAGTGGAAGAACGCGTGTATTCTGATTTCAAACACATGAAGCAGATCTGCAGAAACCAAGGCTGATTATAACTGGACACGGTGTCCCTGTAGGCCCAGCAGGAGCATCTCATCAAGCCCAGGAATTCAAGGCCAGCGCATGCAGCACAGAGGGAGCCCTATCTCAGAAAAATAATAAAATAGAAATAGGCTTGGGGCAGAGCTCAGAAGCAGAGCACTCGTGTAGCCTGCAGAGGCCCCGTGTTTAATTCCCAGCAACGGGGAAACGGTTTCACAAATGACTGCAGACTCTGGGTAAGGGTAAGCATGTAAACCCACAGACTAGAATGGCGAGTCCAGGCATAAGCCTTTCTTCTCACAGGCAGCTGATTTTGCGTAAAGGCACCAAGATACTTCAGTGGGGTAGAGTCATCTTTTCATCCCAGACGGTGCTGGGACAACTGAATGGTCCCGTGGTAAAGAATGGAGCTGGGTCACTACATGGGCACACAAAAGTTCATTGCAAAGGCATCAACACCCGACTGCCGGAATTAAGCCATACAATGTCAGAGTCAACCTCCGCAACCTCCAACTCTGGTTCCAACGGCAAGAACAGAAAAGGAGAGGGGACAAGCCAGACTTCACGTTCTTAACGATTTGGGCTTTAATGAACACTATCAAAAAAAATAATAACAAATAGCACAACTCATAGAATGGAAGAAATGTCTCTAGCTATCCAATAATAGTCCAGTATCTTTAATTTTTTTTTTTTTTTTTTTTTTGCGATGGGGGTCTCACTAAGTTGCCCTGGCTGGTTTGCAATTCACTATATAGACCAGACCTGGTGGCTAGTTTTGAACTCACAGAGATCTCCACGTCTGTTTCTGCCTCTCAAGAGCTGGGATTAAAAGCATATGCCACCATCCTGTCCACTATCTAAAATTGTTAAAGTGTGCTTTATGACCAACCATTTAAAAAAAAAAAGTGAGTGCAGGCAGTCACTTCCTTCTTCCTGTTCTGTCTACTCCACCCACCTAAGGGCTGGCCAAGGCAGTTTGTTTATTAGCCAATGAGAATCCTCCATCACCTGAAGACTTCAACAGCCAAGATGTTCAGCATGAAAAGGTATTCAAGTTCATTTGTCGTTAGTGAAGGAAAGACAGTTCAGAACTATTATGAGATACCCCTGCTCATTAGAATAGAGAGAGAGAACATGTGTGCAGACATTTGTTTTTAAATTTAAGAAAAAATAGGGGTGAAGATCTTTCTCAGGTGGCAAAGTGCTTGTCCAGCATACACAAAACCCCAGGTTCCAACCCCAGCACCTCATAAACCAGTCATGGTGGGACACACCTATAATCAAGTATTTGTGTGATCTGTCTTCATGCTCACAAGAAGAGGCAGTCAGATCCTATTATAGATGGTAGTGAGCCACCATGTGGTCATTGGGAATTGAACTCAGGACCTCTGGAAGAGCAGCCAATGATCTTAGCCTCTCTGAGTCATCTCTCCAGTTCCTGAAATTCTTTTTAAAAGTAAAATTTGGGAAGCAATATTTTGAAAACAATAACAAAATCAAAGAAAAAGGCTTGGAAATAAAAAAAAAAGTGCGGATACAGGTAAATATATTTATGGGGTACAATACAATATTTCAATACTTTTCTATAGTATGTAAAGATCAGAGCGGGACTGCTGGCTTCCATCATTTCAAACATGTATCAGTTGTCAGGAACACTCAAAATCCTCCGGCTACATCAACAAACACAGTAGTTCACTGTCAATCATAACTACCCCGCTGAGCGTTGATGACAGGACACTAGAACTCACGCGATAGGACACTAGAACTCACGGGTAGGAATTACACTCGGGTGCACCTATTAACCATCCATCCTCTCTTCCCCTCTGTCTTGGTTACTTTCCTATCATTGCCACAAAACACCATAACCAAGGCGATTTCTAAAACAAAGCAGTTACTTTAGGGACTCATCATTTCAGAGGCTCAGAGTCTTAATGGCGAGGGGGCATGGCAGCAAGCAGGCAGCCGTGGGTGGGGCTGGTGCAGTAGTTGAGAGCTTATATCTTGATCCACAAGCATGAGTCAGAGAGAGATGGAGACTGGGCCTGGCATGGGCTTCTGAAACGTCAAAGTCCACCCCTCAGTGGCACACCTCCTCCAACAAAGTCACACCTCCTAGTCCTTCCCAAACAGTTCCACGAACTGGGGACCAAGCATGGAAACAGATGAGCCTACAGGGGCCATTCTCACTTAAAACCAGCACATCCTCTAATCCCTCATAATATGTGCCCTGCAAACACTTAAGGTGACAGGGACAGCATTTTTAGCTTGGTACTCGTTCTTAATTGCTTTCTGTTGCTGCGATCAACACCACAACCAAAAGCCACACTTGAGGTAATCATCCATCCCTGAGGGGCATCAGGGCAGACCTCAAGGCATGAACTAAAGCAGTGAGCCTGGAGGAGCGCCATTTATGGGCTGGCTCTCTGGCTCATGCCAGCTAGATTTTTCTAGACAGCCCAAGATCACCTCCCTACAGTAGGAGGTGTGGCCCACAGTAGGGAGGGCCTTCCCTCATCAATTACCACAATATCCCACAGATTGGGCAATTCTGGGCAATTCTGTAACTGAGGTGTCCCCTCTTTCGTCCCAGATGACTCTTAGTTGTGTCAAGTTGAAAATGAAAATGACCCAGCAGAGTGCTCGTGACATCACATACATAATTAAAATCATGTGTGTAACAAACAAAATTTGATTAAAACAACTTGGTGAGTATCCCCGTAACCCAGGGTGTTGCTGCTTTCTAAGTCCTTGGAGGGATCACAGGGCTGACTTTTCTAGGTGTCTTCTGGGACAACGACTCCAAGCCCTGGTGGCCATTTAGCTGAGCGGCCAGGGATGTGTGCCCAGGGTTTGTGCTCTCTTGTTATGTTCCAGTACTTGAGTTCCAGCTCATTGCTGTTGTCTGCTGGCTTTGTGCCTAAACCTGGATGAGCTCGTCTATAAGATGTAAATAGTTCCTGCCTTGTCGTTGTGCTGTGAGGACTGAGTAAAACAGGGTTCGCGAGTGGCTGAGACAGTCTAGCCCAGCAAACTGGTAAACGTTACCAAGTGGTTATTGCTATGAGTCCCTCCCATTTGGAATCTAGTGTGCGGCTTTGCAGCTTCACATTTAATCTTCCTATGGAGTGATAGCCTCAGAAAAGGCTGCCTTCCACGAGTTGATCTTTCTATATGATGCCAGGAACCAAAGGTTACTAGGAACGAGACACGGGAGTGTGGGGAGAGGGCTCAGCCAGGAAAGAACTTGCCTTGCAAACTTGGTATCTTAGCACTTGTCCATTGCCACAAAGAGACACCACGGCCAAGGCAACTTTTGGAAGAAAGGGTTTAATTAGGGCTTACAGTTCAGAGGGCGAGCCCATGACCACCATAGTGAAGAACATGGCGCAGAGAGGCAGCAGCGGAACAATAGCTGAGAGCCTGTATCTTATCCTCAAGTAGAAGGGAGGTAGAAAAAGGCAGAGAGGCAGAGAGAGAAAGAGACAGACAGACAGACAGACGCACGGCGCATGCGCGCACACACACACCCACAGAGACTGAGAGACTGGGGATAGTGTGGCTTTTGACACCTCAAAGCCCACTCCCACCCTGTGACAAGCCTCCACCACCACCACCATACCTCCTAATCTTCTCAAACAATCCCACCAACTGTGGGCCAAGCAGTTAAATACATAGATAGCCTCTGGGGGCCATTCTGATTCAAGCCAGCACAGATGGAAACCTCATTTGGATCCCAGAACCAAAGTTGTAATGGTGTGTGACTTCTACTCTAGCTCTGAGGAAGAAGAGACAAGATGGCTCTCTGGGGCTTGCTGGCCCCCGCAACCTGGTGTTCTTGACAAGGTCCAGACCAGTGAGAGCCTGTCTCCGAGAAACCAGGCAGGGAGGCTGAAGAGAGAGATAGCTCAGAGGTTGAGAGCTCATACTACACTGCCAAAGGAACTGGGCTTGGTTCCCAGCACCCACTTCTGGCTGCTCACAATTCTCGGTAACTACGCCTGTTGTGAGATCTGACTCCTCCCGCCTCTGTGGGCACCTGTCAGGGACCATTTTCCTAAAGGATAGATTTGTCAGGGACCACCGTCCTTACAGGGATAGCAGAGGTCATTGCCCTAAGGATGTTTACAGAGAACCCACCCCTCATCCCAACTATCTTGAGAACATTCTGTTAACGGAACCCGCCCCTTACTCCAATGTTAATGGCTCACATGCTTCGGCTTACACCAGGTGTTGGCTGATGACCTTCAGTTACCCTGGCAGAGTTCCTGCCTACCCCTACCTCCACCCCATTCAAGGGTATATAAACTGTAACTTTCACCCCAATAAACGGAGACCTTGACAAGCAAGAATCTTGCTTGGTTTCCTTCCTCTTCTTCAGCCCATGTCTTGCAGGTTAGCGCCCCTTCAGAGGACCCTGAATAGCTGACCCGCCAAGTGGGGGTTACAGTGGCGCCTGAACAGGGACCCTGAAGTACGGCCAACTAACAGGACGACGAGGTGCAGTCCCGGGACGAAGGAAAATAAGGTCCTGACCAGCTGTGATACTTGGACAGGTCTGCAGGACGGAGGTAGGCGCAGATTCGTTGTCGTCTATAGGACATGGGACAATCGCTTCCAAAGGAAGAGAAATTCATAGAGGAATTTCAACAGTCACTTAGGGAGAGAGGAGTAAGAGTTAAAAAAGAGAGATTTAGCTGAATTCTTTTGTTTTATAGATGAAAAATGCCCCTGGTTAATTTTAACCAGCCCAGGAATCCACCCCCAGACATGGGGCAAGGTAGGGAAAAATCTTAGTAAAGTGTTAAAAAATGGAGACCTTGACAATAGAATCTTGCTTGGTTTCCTTCTTCTCTCCAGCTCATGTCTTGCAGGTTAGCGCCCCTTCAGAGGACCCTGAATAGCTGACCCGCCAAGCGGGGTTACAGGCACCTCACTCAGGTGCACATACACCCATACAGACACATATGCATTCACAATTTTTAAAAATAAATCTTAAAATAATTTTTTTAAAAAAGGATGACCAGATAGAGATTTTTCCTCTGGCCTCCACATCTGCGCCTCCACACACAAATAAGACTTGTTTTTCTGCACTTTTTGTACATATTTACTACCAATGACATGGCCCTCTCAAGTGACAAAGGTTCCGGAGATGTTTGATCTTCTGTAGAACAAAAGCACTGGATGGAATGCGTTGCCAGATTAAGGGAATCAAGATCTCTGATGCTCAAGGACCCACCCTGAGGTCAGACTCCCCAAGGCTGCCGGGTCGGACCTCTCCTTAGGAGCTCAAAGCAGGATAACACCACGCTCCACGTAGCAAGGACTCAGTAAGTATTTGCCAAATAAGCAAATTCCTTGGGCAGGGCAGTTGCTTCTCTCTCCCTTTCTAGAGAACCCAAGCAAACTAAGTCCTTTCTCCCTCGGGTGGGGCACTCCCCTCTGCTTTACAGCCTTGTTTGTTTGCTGTCTTTTATTCCCCCTGAGAAAACACAGTGATGGCCTCTGGGAAATACCCTGTTCCTCAGTACTGTTTACACGTTTTGCACCCCTGCTTCCAGGGCCTCCAACTGTACTCCAAACTACTGGCGTTCCCCTGTGCCCTGCCAATTTAACAGACGCTCTCAGAGCCCCGCTGGGGTGCAGGCTGACCTGCCCATACTCTCCAGGCATTTCTCCAATTTCTGACCCTCTGGACAGAAATCACAAGCTCTCCTTCATCCTTTGCATACGTTTCTTGTTTTGGAAACTGCATTCATTTTGCCTTGCGTCTACAATGATTGTCTTCTGTTTCTCCAAGGAAGTGATCAGCTGGCCAAGGTCAAAAGTCTCCCTCTGAACTTAGCCATATTCACCTCCAAATACAAACTGTTGTCTGAGGCAGACACGAGACCAGATATAAACACAGACGTACCGGTATATGTGCGTGCGTGCATGTGTGTGTGTTTGTAGTCAAGTGATAACCTCGGGTATTATTCTCTAGGTATCTTATTTTTTGAGGCAGGGTATCTCACTGGCCTGGAGTTTGTGGATTGGGCTAGACTGGCTGGCCAGAGAGCCTGGAGATGTGGCTGACTGCATTCCTAGCACCGGGATTACAAATCCCTGCTACCACCCAGCTTTTTTATTTTTATTTATTTATTTATTTATTTATTTATTTATTTATTTATTTATTTATTTATTTTGGTTTTTCGAGACAGGGTTTCTCTGTGGCTTTGGAGCCTGTCCTGGAGCTAGCTCTTGTAGACCAGGCTGGTCTCGAACTCACAGAGATCCGCCTGCCTCTGCCTCCCGAGTGCTGGGACACCCAGCTTTTTAAAATGGTTCTGAGAACCAAACTAAGGCTCTCTTGTTAGCACAGCATTTTATCCGCCCAGCTGTCTCTCTAACCTTGCTCTACTCTTTCCGTTAATGGTCGAGTTTCCCGTCACCTGGCTGGCCGTGAATGGGCTGGGATGACGGACAGCCAGGCACTGTGGTTAGACATGTGGGAGGAAACAGACACCTCCATTTCCTGCCCTGGATGAACTTGGCAGAATGCCAGTTGTTTCCTAACCTGGCTCTATCCTGCATTAGATCTTGGATGAAAAGCCTGATCACTTTCCTTTCCCAGAACTTTCCAGGGGATGGAGAGATGGCTCATTTAGTATTCTCCATGAGACATGAGGATCTGAGTTCCAACCCCCAGACTCACACAAAAAGCAGGGTGCATCTGTTACCGCAACACTGGGGAGGTAGAGGCAACCAGATTCCTAAGGGCCATTGTTCAGTCTAGCAATTGGTGAACCCCAGGTTCAATGAGACAGTGTCTCTAAAATAGGGTGCAGAGTCATTGAGGAAGATTTGGCCTACACAAACATACACACACACACACACACACACACATTTCAAGACATCTATTGACAAAGTACTCAGAATTGCAGGCCAAGGGAGCTTAATCTGTTGTGTACCCCGCGAGAATTCTGTGAGCATCCTCATCAGCTTTGAGAGTATCTCAGCCTCTCCAGTCATGGACCCTCCTCTAACAAGACCCCATCGATTTCTTCCCTGAGTGAGAGGTTTCAGGATAAGCAGGGTTCCCTTGAGCGATGAGATGGTGGGCTGAGGAACCTCTGCAAGGTTCCAGGAAAGACTGGTATTGAGTTTGCTCCCTTCTCAGCCTCCCCCGAAATACTTCCACAAGTTGTAACCTGGAATGCCTGTTCTCAGAAGCCAGAACTATGACAAAAATTCAGATAAGCCAGTGCAATCCGGAGCACAGGTTCATTCTTGGTTGGCGAGGACGGCCGAGCTCACGTTCGGCTTTTCTGCACCCAGCAACCTGCCGCACCCTCTTGGGAGGTATTTAGTACCTGTGAGCAGGATGGAATTAAGGCAATCTATTTTGATGCACCGATTCCAGTGTGGGGAGCGTATGCAATCTATTTTGATGCACCGATTCCAGTGTGGGGAGCGTATAACTGAAAGAAGTCTGGGAAAGTCTGTATTCACGTTTAAGGGACTGAAAGCGAAGTCCGCCTTTGGTGTCAAGTTCAACTGTCTCTTTTTCTTTTTCTTTTTAGTTCAAAAGTAGTGAGGAGTTTGACTTTGCTTTTGAATCTTTGTTCTGGCAGCTTCTGAGATAATAGTGTATAATTTACAGGAGTTGTCGGGGATTAAACGAGGTAGTCTGGTGACATTCCTAGAATGTAGTGGGGGATGGGAATGCAACGAAGTGGTGTCCTGCCCACTAGGTAGGGCCATCCTCACTCATGCCAAGATTTGGGTGTCTCTATCTGTGCCAGCACTGAGTCAGTAAGTGGGGAACTGAGTTTAGTACTGTTGGTTACGGGGACACTCAGCCTTCTGTGGCCGAACATGTATCTTCAAATGTGCTTTTCCCTTCTGAACCTAGGTTGGGATCATAAGCCCAAGCTTCCCCCGCAGAATCTCTAAGAGAAGGAGCTTTATTCAAAGCCTCTGCACCAAAAACCCTCAGCAACCCATGAGGATTCCAGCTCCCCACCTCCCCCAAACTGGCAAGAACTTCAGGGAAATCACAGGATGATTTCTTTGCCACATGATTAATCCTGTTTGGACTGGTCCCGGAAGAGCACACATGGGTTAGCAGCAAACAGCGACTTTCAGAATCTTACAAAAATTAATTGCCTAACGGACAGGCCCTCGGGTACAAGCTTTGGATGAATGTAGAGCGAGGGTGGGGCCTGGCAATGGAAGAAGATGCCAGATGTGAGGACAACAGGCCTCTTTAGAATCCACGAAGACTTTAGAGATGGCAAAGGGGGTTGGATTATAATACTAAATCATGGCACATGACCCTAATAGAATTAGCACACCACAATCACCTCCAGTCTGGCTCTCCAATAATACCTCAGCTCAATGGTGTTGCTCATCCATATTCATTATTCCCAGACAAAACCCCTATAGGCTTCAATCTTGCAGCAGAACAGCCTGCATATCATTGGCCACATGGCCACCCCTTTCTTTACCAGGCCTCTTTCTTTGGTTGTACAGTTTCTAATATAGCACAACGAAGACTCTTTCTAGACGAGACCGAACAGCAGCTACATTTTAGGAGCACCTTGGGAACTGGCTTCTGAGAGTTGCAGCCTACCCTTGCCTGAGAGGATGCTAGCCAGTCTCTGGCTTTCCTCGGATGTGGTTAGAGCGAATGAAAAGCCATGCCGTTTGCACGCATTGTCTCGCCAAACCAGAAATAGAACTGAACTACAGAACTGTATATATCATCCTAGTGCAAGGAGAAGTTTCAAAGATAGGACTGCCAGGAATAGCCCTGAGCACCATAAAGAGTAGCTTCGCCTCTTTGAAGCAGACAGCCCCGCCCGGTGCGTGCTGTATAATTTCCCGAAGACTAGGTAGGTGTTGTCGGTGGAGAATTATAGAAGCCGAGGATAGGCTCACCCGTCTCACACAGACCACTTCCTTCCCGGGAAGGACAGGGCTCCATCTCTGAAGATCACTAGCTTGCTGAGGAGCAGGTGATGTTTTGGATCAAAGTTAGAGCATAGATTCCCCAGGGAAACAGACACAACTAAAAACGCAAGGCAAGAAGTAAAACAGGGTAAGTTTGCTCCTAAAGCCCAGGCTGCTTTCAGACTCGCTGTGTAGCCCCCAGGATGACCTTGAAAACGCTCATCCTCCTGCCTCTGTTTCCCCGCTGAGATCAACAGGTGAACATCACTACGCTGGTTTTTGCACCTTGCTGGGGATGGAACCCAGAGCATCGGGCCTGCAAGGCAAGGACTTTGCCAACTGAGCGCATCTAAGCTCCACTGGTCTTTTACTAACGCCACTGAGTCCTTGGCCTCAACCACACTTACACCTCAATGCTCACAGCGAAGCTCCAGATACATCTTTACCTGGAGCTAAAGGTACAGCTTTAGATGCTGGGCGCCCAGAGTTCCATCCATTCCCAGCGCTGGAGTCAAAAGAGGAAGGAGGCAGAGACAAGGCTGCTCGAAAGACAGCAGCCCTTGGTTCCCCTCCTCTACTCCGAGTTGTTTCGCCTCTCACCCACGCTACCATCCATCCGGTCTGTCCCCAAGGATGGGACCCCTGGTTCCAGCCTGTCCTTCCGCCTGTTCCTCTCTTCCAGAGACATTAATTATTCCTCTAATACCCCGCTCTTTGGGCCAGTACAGTCTCCTTTGGCATCACCCTCCAGCTCCACGACATTAGTCCTCCCCCACCCCGCGCCCCCGGGAGGAGGGAGACATTCCGCACCCCTACCACCTGTGGATCCGGACTACTTCCGCACCCACTGACTGTTCCTGGGGACTTGGCCCCATCTAAATTGCCCCAGCTTTCTCCCGGGCACTCTCCGATCCCAGGCAACCCCTGCCTCCCTTCATCTCCCACCAGCAAGTGCTGGTAGCCACTCAGGCCGGGACACTTACCTCCCTGCGCAAAGTGCCAGCACCACGCGCTCCCCAAAACCCAGAACAACACTGGCGCCGTCCACATCTTGATCTCTTTGGAGCCTCAGCAGCTAGTGGTTTTTGTGGTTGTGAAAAGATGGAAAAAAGGCTTCGCAACTACAGGCCCAGCCGGGAAGAACTCTGCAGGAGGCTGGAGGGCGGTGAGCAAAAGTCCCGGAGAGTGCCCGGGCTTCCTTGGCTCGCGGCAGCAGCAAGAACAGCAAACTTGGCAGCTGGCAACTTCTCGGCGTAGACAGCATTTAAGTCTCTCAACCCGGGGCGGGAGCGGGTGGGCGTCAGGTGGTCCCAGCCCAGAGATCTAGGACCGCCCCCGGACTCTGTTTGGCCAGCATCACAAGATGACCTCAGGCCAGGTTTAAAGTTACAGGGCCTCAGCCACTGGGGCCCAACCCCAGGCCAAAAAAGAAAAAAAAAAAAGCTTTTGACTGTTCCCAACACAGGAGAAAGAGGGGACACAGGCAGTAAACAGTTCTGCTTTATAATTTTTCATTTATTTTTCTACTGTACTTATTATTCTGTTTTTGAAGGGGAAAGCACAAAACCAACGTTTTCCTTTTTACTGGGCTAAAGGGAGACTCACACAGTAGCCCGTGTGGCCCATTCCTTGGTTTTAGAATCACACATAGGATTTTTAATTTTTTTTCTGTAAATACTGAATGTGATGGTTAGGAAAAAAAACGGCAGTCGTTTGGGTAAGTCAGAGGCAGTTCGTGCTAACTAACTGAACCCTCATCCAAGGCACATGGATGTGCGGGTGGTGGTGGGTGCCTGTCCCCCCACAACTGGCTTCCAGTGTGGTACTTGGCCTTGTGGGTACCTGTCTAGGAGGGGTACTGGTCTGGCTGGGGCGCTTGGCCTGCTAGGGTGCTTGGCCCTAGTGACTTACACAGTTTTGAATGGCAGAGCACGTGACCCCTCCTGATACTGGGGACATTGTGGCTTCACCTGGAGACGTGAGCAGCTGTGTCATCTAATGGGTGGCCACTCACCTGGAACTAAGAGTTCCAGTTATCCATTTTAATCCCAGGATTTAACCAGTAATCCCCCTTTCTTGGTTTAAACAATCTCTCCTTGGTCTCAGGGAGTGGGTATCAGCAAGAGAGCTCTTCTTTATCCCCCTTCTAACCTGCTGGAATTTAAGAACTGGGCTGGGGAGGTGGTCTTGACTCCACGCCCAGATGCTATAAATTCCACTCAACAAAAGCATCTGAAGATGGGCCCTAAGAAGGCTCAGCCCCCAAACCTGGTGACCCATAATGATGAATGGAAAGAAATGACCCCCCAAAGGATGCTTCTGACTAGACAGTTACACACACACACACACACACACACACACACACACACACACACGAAAATAAATTAAAAACAACTTAAGGATGAATGTCCTCAAAGTATCCCAATGAGGGTGACAATGGGCTATTTTCATCCTTTGGTCTGTGACCTAGTTCTAAATAGACTTCATCTTTTTTTTTTTTTTTTTTTGAGACAGGGTTTCTCTGTGTAGCTTTAGAGCTTATCCTCGCACTAGCTCTCATAGACCAGGCTGGCCTCGAACTCACAGAGATCCGCCTCCCTTCTGCCCTCCTGAGTGCTGGGATTAAAGGCGTGTGCCCCCACTGCCTGGCATAGACCTTCATTTTAAGAATTTCAAGAATAGACGTTTTTAAAATTATTTAGGTACATGTGTGTGTATGTGTGTGCACGCATATGCACATGTGTGTATATGATGTGTGTAGGGACCCATGACAGGTCTGTGTGTGTGAGATCGGAGGACAGCTCTGTGGAGCTGGCTCACTCCTACCTTCACATGTGGGTTCTAAGGCTCAAGCTCAGGCTGCCAGGGAAGCCCTTTTATTTCCTGAACCAAGATTATTTAACAGCTCAGATGGTGGGGGCACACACTTTTAGTCCAGTAGGAGGCAGAGGCAGGTAGATCTCTGTGAGTTGAGGACAGCCTGGTTACAGAGTGAGGTTCAGAAAGTCAAGCTCTAGGAGTAGATGAAGGATCCAGGGAATCTTACCCCCCTGCTCCTCGCTCCCTGCGTCCTAGGGATGTGTCTAGGTTGTAGAAGGCTGGTCTCCCACCCTTCTTGTAGAGGATGGAGGAGGGTCCAAAAGTGGAAACAGAATCATGTTGGGGTTCTGGGAACAGAGAGAGAACTGGAAGAGTCTGAAATAAGTCTTCATGTTGGCCTTCTGAATAACCAGGTGTGTGGGGTGGGCCCCTAGAAGGGTCACTGAAGGACAAGGTGGGGGAGGGGGTTACATTCCACAACAAGGCAAACAGCAAGTTAAAGATCACCTTTAGCCCTGGGCAGAAGATGCCCAGGAGAGTACAGAGCCATAAAAGCCTAAAAGGTGAAATCCAGCTTGGCACCACAGGGGTCTTTCCTGCCTGTGGCTCACTCAGCTAGTGTGAAGACTGAAGGAACAAAGAGGTAGAGAAGGCACCTTGAGAAGACGCCCACAGCCCCACCATTTGAAAATCTCTCCTTGCTATCTCATCATGCTCTTCCGTTAACCTTCAACTAGGATCACAGCATTCAAGGAAAATGGCTTAGCGCTGATTCACCTGGAGGGCTGCCTAACACATGGGTCATGGGGTCACTCCAAAGTCCTCATCATTAAACGAAGGATGAGCGGGGGTCCCACATTGAGAACCACTCGTTTAGAACATACCACAACCATGTCGAGTCCTACACGAAATGAATGGGTAGGGAAAAGACCTGTCTTTTCTGTGGCTGATAAGGGCTGGAGCCTATTGTTACTCTTGGGTCTTGAATAAAATAGACAGAGCTAAGATGGCACAGATGGGATGGGACCGTTTTGTCCTGGGAGATGCTGAAGGTAGTGTTGGGGTCTGACGCTGGAAGAATTTGGAAAGCATTCTTTGAGGCCTCTGCCCAGTCTGGAGAGCAGCTGACTGAACTTTTGCAGGGTGCCTGGGAAGACACAGAGCGTTCTGGGACTGAAACTCCTCCAGCTGACTCCCCCAAGACACGAAGCATTTCTGTGACTCCTGAATAGTCATTTTTTAGGGCTGGGGCTGGACCAGGGATAACGTGAGGCTGTGAACTCACAACACCTCGGTTTGCTGGAAAGAGCCGGGGGGCCACATGAACCCCAGAATCCTGCATTCTAGCCAAGCAGAGATTCTGATTCCCGCTGCCGAGAAACTCTGCATACAGCTAGGATCTGAGCCTGGTGGCGGCTGTTTCTACCAGGGGCCCGCTGAGTTCCCAGTCTCTTTCTTCTCCTGGTACTGTTTGTGCTCATCAGGAAACGGTCACTAAACACTAGTGTCTAGGAAGAAGTGTTTGAAACGGCTCTAAGGGGACCGTTTTTCTTTGACTTAGGGCATGGATTTCTACCTGAAACGAAGGTAAGCGTTGGGGTCATTCTCTCTTCTTGGCCGACCTTCACCTGAGCCTGATTATGAGGGGCCCCCCAATCTGTGCACTCCAGAAACTGGATTTATTCACAGTTCCACTGATGCACTGGTACTCAACATGGAGACCCCCCCCAACCAGGAACCCCAGCTTCTGCTGTTCCATGAGTGGGGACCGGCTTAAATTCTGACCCACGGGTATCCTCTAAGTGCCAGAGTCCCCATTGCTCCCGAGCGATCTCCCTGATGCCAACTGCCCCTCCAGCTGTCAGAGTCATCCAGGCCCTCTGTTCCAGTGGGACCGTACAGCAATTTCAGTCCCAAAGTCCCCCAAGAATTGTTGAAGAACTAGGTAGGTGCCTATTCTCCATCACAGAGTTGGTAACACAGTCATTCTTCACTGTGTGCGGAGCTGGTTCCAGGGATGTCATAATCTATGGATGCTCAAGTCCCTAAGGACAGTGGGGCTTGTTGCGGAATATTATTTCAACTGTAGAGAGGTGTGTTACATTTGCTTCTGTTGCTTTGTTAACGAATCAAATTTTATTGATCAGGAGAGTCAGGAGGCTGAGTTCAGCAACTAGCGGACAGGAAGTGGTAAGGAGGTCACTATGTGGAAAATGAGGGTTGTTTTAGTGGGGGCCTGAACAGAAGGATCACCCCTTTTTCTCAGGAGATGAGAGCAAGGAGAGAAGGTGAGCTGTTTGCTATTCAGCTTCTCTGAGCTAGCAGGATTTTACCTCAGCCTTTGAATCCCAAACTCTATGAAGGATAGAGCTGGGTTGGTGGTGCATACCGTTATCCCAACCACAGGAGGCAGAGGCAGGCGGATCTCTGTGAGTTCGAGGCCAGCCTGGTCTACAGAGCTAGTTCCAGGACAGCTAGGGCTGTTACACAGAGAAACCCTCTCTCAAAAAGAAAAAAAAAAAAAAGATAGACTTTTAGATAAAGTTTCCCTTGGTGGCTGTAATAGAGCGGGTGCCTGACAGAACAGAATTTCTGTCTTGCTCTATCCTGCCCAAACCTCTGCTAATAGCTACAGACTTGCTTGCCAGCTGGGACAGCAGTTGCTTAGGGTTCCGCCACTGTATCGAATGCAAAACAACAGGGGTTGTATTTGCAGGTTTATGTTAACACATCCTTCCATGAGCTTAACGCACAGCTAGGTCACTCATAATAACCAATGCTGATACCAGTACTATGTGTAATGAATAGCTACTGTGCTATATTGTTTAGAGGCAAAGGGGAAGAGGAAAACGCCTGTGTATGTTCAATGCCCACTCCTAGGTATTGAGACAGTCTCACTAGAGCTCTGCCTAGGCTTGGAACCTTCCTAAGTAGACCAGTCTGGTCCTGAGATAATTGAGGTTTGCCTACTTCTGTTTCCTTTACCAAGGGATTACAGGGGTGTGCCACTATGTCCAGCCTCTCTAAATATTATTCCGTAATTAGTGAACTCATGGATCTAGGAGACTGATTGAACAAGATGTGAAACATGTTAAGCATTTCAGAAAAAGAAATAAGGTGGGACTGGAGCTTGTCAGTGAAGAGTGTTTGCTGCTTTCCAGAGGACCTAAGTTCATTTCCCAGTATCCAAAGGAGGAGCATCCAATGGAGGAACATCCAATGGAGGATCTTCTTCTTCTTCTTCTTCTTCTCTTCTCTTCTTCTTCTTTCTTCTTCTTCTTCTTCTTCTTATCCTTCTCCTTCTCCTTCTCCTTCTCCTTCTCCTCAGCTTCCTCTTTCTCTCCTCCTTCTCCTTCTTCTCCTTCTTTTTTTGAAACAGGAAACCGGGTTTCTCTGTGTAGCCTTGGTTGTCCTAGAACTCACTTAGTAGACCAGGCTGGCCTCGAACTCAGAGCCTCCTGCCCTCTGCCTCCTGAGTGCTAGGTTAATGGTGGTGCACCCCCACCACCCAGCTTGCCCTCTTCTGATGTCTGCAGACACTGCACACATGTAGTGCACAGACATACCTGCTGGCAATATACTTGCCATATGACTCATGGTTGAGGGACATTTGTCATATCCCACATCGGGCAACAACATCAGTCCTGCCCAGGTATTTGTCTGTGCTTGGAGGGAAGTGTGAGGATTAAGAAAGAGACTAGAGACAGCTGATAGAGTTGGGAGGCATCCAGAAATTACTGAGATTCGCCTGGCCTTTATTGTCTCATAGGCTTTATACACCCAACTCCAAAAGAGGCTCCCACACTATACATATTAAGAAATTTAAGAATAAACAACAATACAGTGAATATTGACTGTAATTGAAAAATGTTTTTTGACCTGATTTGATAAAACTGACCATTAAAAGTTGTAAAGAATTTTATCAGTGGATTGTTTTACATATATGCTGATAATTTTGATACAAGACTCTTTTTTAGGTTTCTTTTGCCTTTGTTTTATTTATTTATTTATCTCTTAACTAATTCGTTCATTTATTTGGTGCCATGGACTGAACTTGGGGCCTCATAGTAGACAAATGCTCTTCCGGTGAGCTACATGTTCAGCCTCTCAGCTTTTTTTTTTTTTCTGTCATAATTTCAAAGTTTTGGCTTGCCTGGAATATGCAAGAGCCTGGATTCGGTCCTCAGCACCAAAAAGAAGAGGAGAGGAGAACAGAGAAGAGAGAGGGGAGAAGAGGGGAGGGGAGAAAAGGGGAAGGGAAGAGAGGAGAAGGGAGGAGAGAAAAGGAGAGGAGAGGGGAAAAGAGGAGGGGGAGTTGTTGCTCGAAGGGAGAGGTTCTTGCTTAACATATACAAAGCCCTGGTTTTCAACCCCATTGCTACATAAACTGGGTGTGTGTGGTACCCTCATACCTGCGGTGTGATCCTAGTGTTTGTAAAGTGGGGGCAGGAGGATCAGAAGCTCAACTTCATTCTCAGCTATGTAGTAAATCAGAGGAAGCCCTGTCTCAAAGAGGAGAGGAAGGAAGTGGAGGGAGGGGGAGTTTGAGCCTAGTCATGGTGGCTCGTGCCTTTAGTCACCATTAGAAAGGCAGAGGCAGGTGGATCTCTGAATCTGAGGTCAGCTTAGTCTATATAGTGAGTTCTAGAACAGCCAGGTGTAGGGCCAGCCATGATAAGCTAAATAGAAACAGACCACCAAAGGAAGTTCTTTACTTCCAACCATCATCACCTGCCAGAGTAGGACTCAGCCATCGATAAGTTTAATGGAGGCCTGAGTCTCAGTAGTTTACCCTGAAGCAGTACCTGGTTGCGGGAAGGACCACAAATTTAGATTACCCAAGCACCATCCAAAGGAAATGCCTAACATTCCAATCATTGTAGATAGGATCACCTGCCAGCACACGTTCACCAGGACACCCCTAGACAAATGTCAGCCAATCAGGGGTCCTGAACCTTAGAAATCCCTCACCCCCACCTTTACTACTATAAAAACCCAACTCTAAGTGAGCTCGGGGCTCTTTGATTATTTCAATACGTTGGACATGTGGAGAGACCCAGTTTGCAAACTTGTATAAAATAGAGGCTCTTTGCTTTTACATATAGGACTTGATCTCTTTGTTGGTATTGGGGGACTTCGTGGATCTGGGCATAACAGGACTATACAAAGAAACTCTAAAAATCAACCCCCACAAATAAACAAAAAAAATCCCACAAAAAAAAGAGTTTGAAGGAATATTCCAGAACTCCCTTATACCCTTCCTCTATATTAACCAACCTGCTTCTGTTCTGCCTTATTACACGCTCGTGACTCAGCAGTCTCTTCTGTGGTGTGTAGACAGGCACTGTTGTATTTCTGAGTCACAGGGAGAGTCATAGAGACATTATGCCCTCTAGTCCTCAATTCTTGAGTGCAAATTTCCTAAAATCAAAGACCTCCTTCATAGTCACAGCAAGATTATCAAATTAAGAAATTTAATATTAAAACACTGCTCTTGATTGGGGAGTGAGGGCTTGTCTGGCATGGAGAAAATCCTGGGTTTGAGCCTCAGCATGCCAGGCACGGTGGTGGTCACCTGAAGTCCGAGCTGGATCACAAGGCTGAGGTAGGAGGACCACTTGAGCCAAAGAATTTGAGATCAGCCTGGTCAGGGTAACAAGACCCCATCTCTAAACAACTTAAAAATTGCTTTTGTTTTGCCCCTGGTCCATAATTGCTGTCCTGTCTTCCAAAGATTCCAGAAGACTGAGTCTTTCCTTGTCTTTCATGAACTTGGCACTTCATGAAGATGGCAGACTAAGTATTTGTAGGATGCCCCTGACAGGAGTCTGGGATGTTTCCTGATGACTGGATGTAGATGAGCCCTCCTAGCTGCTGGGCACAGGAGTGCCCTGGCATCTTTCTTATGCATCACCTATTGAGTGCCACCTCTGAGCCTTTAGTCAAGGCTTTTGAATTTAGAACACCCTACTTGGGTGGACCTCTGCCCTTAACAGTATGCCCTTCCCATTGGCACCCTGGACTAAAGTTCCTTTTTTGTTTTTCCAGCTGTGGTGTGGTAGTGCTCAGTCATTAAACCACACAGTCCCACTCCCGGTGCCTTTGTATCCATCCCAGGAATGCTAGGTAAGATGTTAGGGATAACAGTTTGACCTTGTTCCTGGGACTCTGTAGCTGGGTTGGCAGAGTGCCTGTCTAGAAAACATAAAGCCCCAGGTTGGATTCCCAGCATTTAAGAAGCTGGTTTACAGTGCACATCTGTAAATCCAGCCAGCGCTTGAGAGGTGAGGGCAGGAGAATCAGAAGTTCAAGGTCATCATTGTCTACATAGCAAGTTCAAGGCCAGCCTAGGCTATAGAAAGAAAAGCAAGTGTTTGTTTTAGACAGGAGACTTGCTTTCCTTTCTAGAGTAAGATGGATTCTTGTGAAGGTTGGTGTTCTTGCAACAGCTCGAGAAGGAAAAGTTAGAACCCTGAAACATCTGATTCATCAGCCCATCCCAACAGCCTGCATTAACTGCTGTGGCTGTGATAAAATACCACAGCCTAAAGCAGTTTAGAGGAAAGGGCTTAACTTACAGTTCCGGAGGGGCAGAGTCCATGGGTGGGGAAGGCATGGTTGATCATTTGATCCACACACAGGATCATTCACTTTGAGGGTGTGTTTTCTTTTGGGAAGGCAGGGTTCCAGGTAACCCAGGGTAGTCTTGAACTTACAAATGTGGACAAGGTTAACCTTGAATTCATGATCTCCCCTTATTTATCTCCCATGTGCTGGAAACACTAGCACTCCATACCACACCCCATTTTTATCTGGAACTGGGGACTAAATGCAGGGCCTCCTGCTTGCTAGACAAGCCCTCTACCAACTCTGTTACTTCTCCCACCCTGTGACAGAGTATTCGAGACAGTCTTTGGTGATTGAGGTGGGTCCCCGTGGCTTTCATAAGACAAGGAATATTGTGTGGTCTTTCTATGATCTATTTAAAGAGTTTGCTATCTTCTTGGAATGATGAGGAAATTATTCAAATCCAGATCAACAGGCCTCTGTACTGTTTGTGCAGTGGGGAAGCCCTTGATCCTCGAGGCGGGACACATTGCACGGGCTTCACACAGGCTGCTCTGGCCAGCAGCTGGCTGTCACAAAGACAGCTGAGTGCCAGTATCACAGACCGCATCCCACCCTGGACGGTCCGTCCTCCCTGGTGCACCCAGCGTCTTGCCCAGAGATCTGGTCATAGGCCCACAGGCTGGTGTGAAGGCCCTACAGTATAGCCCGGACCCTGCTGCTGCTGTTTTAGAACCTCTTTTGTTAAGGGCCCGACTCTGTTTTAATCACTGCTCAGGAATCTAATTCAAATACTCAGACTCACTGTCTGCCAAGAGGTGGGTTTGGCCATGACAGGCAAACAGGAAAAGGCTTAGAAGTTAATAAAGCTGGGAGAAAAGGGCTTTGTGTGAGCAGGGTCCTTGCTGCCCAACTGCCTGCAGGCCCTAAAGTGAGCCAGGCCTCTTCTTGCTCTGCAAGGCCCCAGTGTCACACAGCACCAGGGGGCTTCTGGGAGATGTTATTCAAGTGATTTTTTTTTTTTTCTGTTTTCCTTCCCTGGTGCAGGGACTGTGGTCACCTAGTCATTTCTAGGGTAAGGTCAGCATGTGCTACACAAATGAGGAGTGTATGCAGCAAGGTACTGGGCTCCCAGGATGTGCCGGGGGCCATATTTTCAGGTTCCCGTTTCTGAACCTTGTGTTTCAAAGAGACAGATGATGGGGTCAGAAAGAGAAAAGATAAGTAAAATTGATAAATATAAAAATAACAGAAATAATAGAAAATAATATCTTGAAGAAATGCATCAGTGGAGGATATCAGCTTTCTTCTGAGTGGTACGGAATCCCTAGAGGAGCACTGACCCTCTAAAGGGACTCACAGGCAGGGAGAGCCAAGGGCATCCATTTCAGACTCTCGGCTCACCAACACTCGCTTTTCTAACATGTATCTACTTCCCTGTTCTCTGGTTTTTTCCTCTGGGCTTTGCTATAGAAACACAAAGCCTTCAGCTATGCCTAATCCTAGGACAGAGTGTTGCCCCGGGCATGCAGATCCCACTCGGGACACCAAAAGTACAATTTGAGAAATTGTTGTGTGCTGTGGTTTGGAAATTGTCCCCAAAGGATTCCTGTGTTGAAAATTAATCTCCTCTGTGAGGTGTGGAAAGGATAAACCATCGGATTGTATCATTTAGAGGTGGGACCTTTGGAAGGTAGTTCAGATGTGCTTGTCAGGGTCGGGACCTCTTGATGGAGTCCTGGCGATTTCAGAACAAAGACAACCTAGAACACACACACATGAATACACACACACACACATGTACAGGCACATATGCAGACATCACACATACCACACACAACCATGCACACAGAGACACACATGCTACAGACATGTACACCTACACACACTTGCCACACAGGTGTATACAGAGACAGAGACAGACACGCAATACACACATTTACAACACAGGTGTGCACACAGAGAGAGAGAGACAGACACATCATATACACATTCGTCATACAGGTGTACACAGAGAAAGATAGACACCACACACACAATACAAACACTCACAATGCAGGTGTGCACACACAGAAAGACAAACACCACACACACACAGGCACCACATACTGACTCACAACACAGGTGTGTACACACACACAGGTACTACGTGTACCACATACACCACACACATACCATACAGATGTGCACACATACCACATATGCGGGCACACACAGGACTGCACACATACTACACACACACATTCTCAACACATAGGTGTGCACATACACAGGCATGCACACATATCCCACAATACCACACTGGTGTGCGTGCACACACACAGACTCACACACCACACATGCACACAGTCACATACACAGTTATCTGAGCACACATGTGCACACCAGCACACCCTTGAATCTCTTGTCTTTTTGCAGGTCATGTACCACCTTGGAATTCTGATATTAAGAAAGCTATCACTAGATACAGCCCTTGACTAAACTCCATTTCCCTAAAGCTTACCTGGGCTGAGGAACTGCCTGTTGTTGGCAATGGAACACAGCGTTTGAACAGCCTCTATAGGCTTAGGGAGTGGGGTGGGGTGGGCTGTGTCTTTCTTGGCAAGTAGATGTCTCTGCTAAGTGTGAAATTCAGCTTTAAAACAGGGAATTTTTTTTACCAAGGTTGTATCATTCTTTTTGTTTGTTTTGTTTTTTGTGGGTTTTTATTTTGTTTTTCGAGACAGGGTTTCTCTATGAAAGTCCTGGCTGTCCTGGAACTCACTTTATAGACCAGACTGGTCTTGAACTCACAGAGATCTGCCTGCCTCTGCCTCCCAAGTGCTGGGATTAAAGGTATGCACCACTATGGCCTGGTGGTTGTGTTCCTCCTCCCCCCCCCCCCGCACAAACAGGGTTTCTCTGTAGCTTTGGAGCCTGTTCTGGAACTAGCTCTTGTAGACCAGGCTGGCCTCGAACTCACAGAGATCCGGCTTGCCTCTACCTCCCGAGTGCTGGAATTAAAGGTGTGCACCACCACCACCCAGCGGTTGTGTTATTTTCAATGCAGATGGCAAGAGTGTCTATAATTTTCATTTTGTGTCTTCGCCTCTTCTGTGTCTTGGCTCTGGAATTTCATAATTGCCTCCAGTGCCCTGGCGGCCAAAGCAGAAAGGATGACAAGGGTCAAGGAAAGAATGAATTTGGGGGGATATTATTTTCAGGTGTGTAACTTTTGTTTACGCTGCATTTGTTTAACTCTGTGAAGCTGTGTTACTGTGCCTGTCTACAACACCTGATAGTACTAATAAAAAGATGAATGGCCAATAATGAGGCAGGAGCAAGGATAGGCGGGGCTGGCAGGCAGAGAGGATAAATAGAAGGAGCACTCTGAGAGAAGGGAGAATGAGGAGCAAGAGAACAAGGACAGGAGAACATCAGGGGTCAGCCACCCAGTCACCCAGCCAGCCATGGAGTAAGAAGGAGAGTAAGATACACAGAAGCAAGAATGATAGCCCAGCGGTGGTGGCGCATGCCTTTAATCCCAGCACTTGGGAGGCAGAGGCAGGCGGATCTCTGTGAGTTTGAGACCAGCCTGGTCTACAAGAGCTAGTTCCATCCAGGACAGGCTCCAAAGCTACAGAGAAAACCTGTCTCAAAAAACAAAAACAACAACAACAAAAAGAAAGATAAGAGCCCAGAGGCAAAAGGAAGTCGAGATAATTTAAGATAAGAAAAGCTGGCAAGAAACAAACCATGCTAAGGCCGGGCATTCATAACTAAGAATAAGCCTCTGTGTGTGATTTACTTGGGAGCTGGGCGGTGGGCTCCCCAAAAGAGTCCAAAATGTAAAACATCACACAACGGGTGGAACAGCCTGGCTCTACACAAGAACAAGCACACAGTACTGCTCCGCCTAACCTCTCTATCTTGTCAGCTGTCTCAAGACAGGTGTGACAACATGTCACGTCAGACAGGAAACAAAGGCAGACTGACAAGACTGTCTGATCTGATAACCCGTTTGATAAGGAAGACTGCTTTACCAGCAGAGTGTTAGGAAGAGAAATTTTCTACTGATTCATTCAACACAATCTATGATTAAATGGAAAACTAAGTTAAGTATAAAGTGGGGAGTGGGGTGGGGAGAGCAAACCAGTTTATGTGCATGGGTCTTATGAAAGATTTTATTTTCCCATGTTGAGTGTATCTGCTTAAAATGTTCTAAGCAGAGCCGGGCGGTGGTGGTGCATGCCTTTAATCCCAGCACTCGGGAGGCAGAGGCAGGCGGATCTCTGAGTTCGAGGCCAGCCTGGTCTACAAGAGCTAGTTCCAGGACAGGCTCTAGAAACTACAGGGAAACCCTGTCTCGAAAAACCAAAAAAAAAAAAAAAATGTTCTAAGCAGAATAACAGTTAAAACTTATCACTAACTTTTGGGACTACCTTTAAGGAGTTCTGTGCTTTTTAAATTTTTTTTTTTTTTTGGTTTTTTCGAGACAGGGTTTCTCTGCAGCTTTAGAGCCTGTCCTGGAGCTAGCTCTTGTAGACCAGGCTGGTCTCGAACTCACAGAGATCCGCCTCCCTCTGCCTCCCGAGTGCTGGGATTAAAGGCGTGCACCACCACCACCCGGCGTGCTTTTTAAACTTTAAAATTAAATTTATTTATTTGTTTGCTATCAGTATTCATGTGCCATAGCACACGTGTGGAGTCACAGGACAATCTGAAAGAGGTTATTTTAAAGTGTCTGCATTTATATGCATACACATATACATACACACGAATACACACAGACATACTCATATCTTTTGTAGAGCTGAGCAGGCAGCTGCAGGCATCAGTAATGGGTTGCTGCTGTGTTGGAGACTTGAAGCTGACTAACCTGAGATATATGCCCGGGCTGGGAGTTCCATCTTTGCAGCTACTAAGCTTGTGATGAACGATTCACTTTCTGTTCATCTATCTGTCCATCTTTGAGACAGAGTCTAACTCCTAGCAGAGGATGACCTTGAGCTTCCGACCCTCCTGCCTCTACTATCTGAGGAGGTGCTGGGATTCCAGGTATCTGCCATCGCCAGAGTCTGTGGTTCTGCCGATCTGAAGGGCTGTTTTTGTGCACTGAGCCGTGAATTCGCAGGGATGGGCTCCAGCTGCTCAGGGTTCTTCCCTTGTCACAAAGGCTGCCTCTCTGTGAGAAGCGGGCCGGCGCTTCAGCTGAACTTGGGTGCCTTCTCCTTGGCTTCACTTTTCTCAGATTGTTCTCCTTCCATTTATGGAGGCTGTCTCGGCTCTTGGAGGCCTTAACAGGCTCCATCTGCACATTAATTCTCCTGGCAAGAATTTTGCCTTTAACTTGCTTGTTTACAACACCGTCAGCATGCGGAGTGGACACTGCAGACTCTTCCAAGTTTGCCATGGTGACACTCATGGGTGTTCCTTTTTGAACAGCGTGAATTCCCCTGATGTCTATAATGTGACTCCTCTCCTCTCATACATCTGTGGCCAAAGGAATAACTCCATGTTTCCTGAAGGGCCTTGAGAACATAGGTCAGGACTCTCTCTCTCTCTCTCTCTCTCTCTCTCTCTCTCTCTCTCTCTCTCTCTCTCCTCTCTCTCTCTCTCTCCTGTGTGTGTGTGTGTGTTTGTTATTTTGTTGCATTGCAGGAAAATAACTGTCACAGCCCCAAAGCATCTCTAAGGATTTTAAAGTGTGCACAGAGGGTATGTAACATTTACAAGTTGCTTGAAAGGTTTCTTGGCAAAACAAAACCCAAGCTAGATGTGGTGGCACACACCGTTAATCCCAGAACTCGGGAGGCAGAGGCAGGGGAATGTCTGAGTTTGAGGCCAGCCTGGTCTACAGAGTGAGTTCCGGGATAGGCAGGGCTGCACAGAGAAACCCTGTCTCAAAAAACCAAAATCAATTAAACAGACGACCCATCCCTCAAAACCTGAAGGACAGTGTAGTGGCAGAGAGCTTTGTGAAGGAAGGAAGGAAGGAAGGCAGTCTTTGAAGAGGAGACAGTCACCTTCAGCTGACTGCTGACTGATGCAAGACCAGAGAGCCTGGCGAGCAGAAAGAGGAACATGTAGGAAGAAACAAGCAGGAAGGACAGTCAGAGGAGTGTTGTTCCACTGGAGGAGAGGTGAGAAGGGGCCACAGGAGCTGAGTGGAGACGCAGGGAGCTACAGACATCCACTGTGTGACTGCTGACGGATGACGGGGTTTGAAAAGGCTTATCTGGGATGTTCCCACTGCTCAGCCACAGCTCGGCTTCTGAACCTTGGCACTATTGATAGTTGGGACCTGGTAATCCCTTTTTATGAAGTCATGCCCTGGGCATTATAAGATATTTAGGGACATCCATGGAATCAATTCACCAGGTGCTGGTGGTATATACCCGTTTACCCCATGTAATGATAAAACTTGAGATTACCTAAACAATAAAATTCCCCTGTTGACCCTCATTTTGCAAACCAGTCAGTCAGAGTATCTCCTTTGGGAAGATTAGTTTGGGGGACATAAGATTATATAGAGAAAGGGCTTGGTACCCAGTATTTGGTTTTCAAAATGGGCTTCCAAAATCCTCAGCAATAAAACAGGCTGAAATAATCAAGTCAAACTGAGAATGTCCAACAGACTCAAGCATCCTTTTTACAATAAATAGCCAAACCCGGTAAGCTTGTCTCACAGGGGTTTTGCTTAGAGAGAATCCATATGTGACATGTGGTATGTGGCACTGTCTTCTAGGAAGGGGTGACAAAGTGAACAAAGTGGGGAGGTTGGGATGCTTGATCTGGGAGCTGCTAGCCCAAGGCTTGGGGGTGGGGAAAGAAGATAAATCTCAAGAACATGGCAAAGGCAGGTGGTCCTGCTATACAGACACCCCCACCTAACAGCCTGCACGCAGAGCAGTGTGTGGTCATATAGCAGTGGCTCAGTATATGGAGGGGTCCCTAAAGGAGACCCTGAAGTAACATAGGTAACTGCTCTACAGAGAAGACTTTCCTAGCACCTTGAAGTAGCAGGGAAGGGATTGTGAGAGGAGCCAGTGTTCCCTGATAGAAGGGCAGGAAGGCTTCAGACCTCATGACCAGAAACCACCAGCAGAGCTGAGAAACAGCAGCCACAAAAGGCTACCACACACATGGCTTGGAATAAGAGGACCAATGGCCTTGCTGGTCTATTCATCAAGAATCAGTCACAACCCAGTGGCCTTAGACAGGCCTGCCTTCCAGGTCTTCTTCTCCCCTGGCTACCTCCCACCTGTGTCTGCAACTCTCCTGTGTCAGATACCCCACGGTCCTGGCATTTCTAACATCCGCTTGCAATTTAGGTTTCATGTTCATATTTTCATACAATGGCTTTCCCTTTCCTCCTTGCCAGGAATCTGACCGTTGTCATCCATTGCCTGGCCTCACCAGCTCTCTGGAGCCTTGGCGCATGCCTCCCTGTTCCCATCATCCTTGGTGTTTTTAATGCGGCAAAACCGGTAGAAGTAAACTTGCGCTGCCAAGGTACCTGACCAATGTTGTGGGCATCCGACTTTGGCCTATAGGCCTAGCATATCTGACAGAGTATTCTGTGAAGCAGGTTTATTCCGAAGGGCTGTCCTACCTTGTCTTGGCAAAGTTCAGCAGTCCTTTCTTTTGTGTCCTGCTTGTTCAATTAGGACAACATTCTGCCAGCTATCAAGGCAAAAGCACTTTCTTGCCCAATGGCTAACTTTTGCCACAAAGAAAGTAAATTCCATGTGGAATTTCTTTGGTCTTCTCTGAAGTAGATTGGTGCTACTGTCTCATTGTCATTAAAAAAAAAACAAAACTTTTAACTGTTACTGATAACAACTTACAGTCAACCACCCTAAACAATGACAATTACCCATAACCCATCGAATGATCAAAAACCACCCACCCCACCTCTTGGGAATGTGGGAATAGTGTTCTTAAATTTACTTGCTGCTGTCTTGGGGCAAATGGCATCTTTGGGGACCCTGAAAAAAAACTTTGGGTTGTTAAGTCCCTATGCCAGGGGCACCGTCACTATACCTTCAGTAAGCCTCTTCCACTTTTCAAATTCATAAAGCCTACCTGGCTCCTTTGCCTTCCAGAGTCACCTGTGACCAGGTGGCTAGATATGTCTGTGTCATGGATAGCCCCGAAGGAGTCCTTGTGGCCCAACGTCTTGAGCCATATCCTTTGTTGCTAATTTTCAGTATTTATTTTTGTTGAGATGGGGATCCTACTATGCCTTAATTCCAGCACTTAAGAGGCAGAGGCAGACAGATCTCTGAATTCGAGGCCAGCCTGGTCTACAGAGTTAAGTTCCAGGATAGCCAGGGCTACATAGAGAAGCCCTGTCTTGAAAAACAAAAACCAGCAAAATGAGTTCCACCACATAGTCCTGGCTAGTTTTGTACTTGGTATGTATTCCCCAGTGGCTTTGAATTTGTGGTATCAGCCTCTTGTGTGTGTATTAGTGGGATTTTTGTTGTTGTTGTTGTTATTTTATTTTGTTTTTAAATTTTGAGACATTGCCTTAATCTATTGCCCACCTTGGGCTTCAGCTCATGGTGATCCTCTTGTCTCCGCCTCCCAAGTGCTAGAATAACAGGTACAGGCCACAATATCTGGATCACTGTATTTTAAAATCATAGTTGTTGTGTTTTTTTTTTTTTTTTTTCGAGTCAGGGTTTCTCTGTGGCTTTGGAGCCTGTCCTGGAACTAGCTCTTGTAGACCAGGCTGGTCTCGAACTCACAGAGATCCGCCTGCCTCTACCTCCCAAGTGCTGGGATTAAAGGCGTGCGCCACCACCACCCCGCTTAAAATCATAGTTTTGTTCTGTCTTTCTAACCTCTCTGTCTCTGAAGTGGGCACTTTCCAAAATAGTATCCAATAATTGTTCATGTCCCCAAAGAGTGCCATAATGTATCAAGGTGGTTCCCATGGTAACAGGGATAGTGGATTACTTCTGAGTACTTACCTCTCCTTCCCTCCCTGCCAATCTTCTCCCTTCCATTCCTTTCTATTCCACCCTTCCTCATCACTTGCTCTGCGGAAACCAACCTCCAAGTGTGAGCTTCCCTGGGCTAAGGCCATGTAGTTTATAGCCCATGCCAATAGTCCAGAGAGTGAGTTTAGCATCAAATCACTTAGCCTCTGGGGACCCCTGAGCTCAGTGCAGTCCTGGCTGGAGTCTTGTCCACAGTCTTTCAGAACACACTTACCCATCATTACTCCACTAATCTTTTATTTTCCTACTTTGGATGCTGAGACAATAAGCATCTGTTGTTGAAGCTGCCGTGTTTGGGGATACAGGAACATGGTGCATATTTCTCAACTGTATGTCCAAGCTCCATGGGATTGCTATTGATTGGCTCCCTACAATGTCAACAAACTAATGATCCGAGGTACAACTTCCCTGGATTCTACATGCTCTTGAAGAAAACAGCAAAGGGTTTTTGAGAAAGTCCAACTGTGAATCCTGGTCCCACCTTCCTCCATTGTGATTGTGGTGGCTTGGATGAAAATAGCCCCCATAGAACCATAGGGAGTGGTATTATTGGAGGTGTGGCCGTGTTGGAGAAAGTTGGGGGTGGGCTTTGAGGTTTTCAGATGCTCAAGCCAAGACCAATGCCACTGTCTCTTCCTGCTGCCTGCTGATCTGGATTTAGAACTTGACTCTTTCTCCAGCACCATTTTTGCCTGCACTCCACCAACCTTCCTCTGGTTGGTTGACAAGAATGGACTAAACCTCTGAACCTGTCAGCCAGTCCCAGTTTAAATGTTTTCCTTTATAAAAGCTACCGTGGCCATGGTGTCTCCTCTCAGCAATAGAAACCCAAACTAAGATGATGATCATGCGCAAGTCATTTTTCCTCCCTGATTTCTCAGCCCCTTCCTTCAGGAAATGGAGCTCATATTGGCCCTGTAAAGCCATATGGTAAAGATTCTATGAATTAATGAGAGTGAAGAGCATAGAAGAAAAGCACTTCTCACACTTAACCTAGTGTGTGTGTGTGTGTGTGTGTACGTGTGTGTGTATGTGTGTGTGTGCGTGTGAAGGTCAACGGTCCGGCTTATTTTGTGAGACAGAGCCTCTCACTATTGTAGAATTCACCAATAGGCTATTCCACAACCCACAGAGACCGTCCTATCTCTGCCTCCTTAGAACTGGGATTACAAAGTGTGTACCACAATGCCAGGAGATACATCTTAGGTCCTCATGATGGCAAGACAGGCACATTCACCCACTGAACCATCCTCACAGCCTCTGCTTTGGCTACTAATGTGAAGGCCTAGCATGAATTACCAGTAGGCACTGGGAAGCCCCTCTTCATTGTACACGCTTTCTCTATTCACCCTGTGTAGGGTGGAGACAGGATAATGGAGAGCCTGGCTTTGAAGCTAAGTGGGTGGGATACATTCATAAAATTAGATATTCAAAAATCTTTCAGAAATCATTCTGGATCTCATTTTAATCTGTGCAAACTGCAGGGCACCCCATGTGTGTGGCAGGGACACACAGACAGTTCTTCTCGCTGACACGAATGGAGAAGGTTTGGGATAGCAGGTCCTTTTATAAGCAGTGTCCCCTTCGTCCCCAGGAGTGACAGAGCCTGATTATTTTATCAAGAATCTGCTCCAGGCAATGTCTCCCTGTCAGACTCTCAGGCGCTTGAAAGCAACCATAATACCCAGCGTTCAGTTCACTTGGCTAATTTTAAAACTCCGGACGTCTGTTGTGTACTTAGCTCTAAATTACACGTTAAATGTGGGTTTTTCTTAGGCTTCATCCATGCGGCAGGTAAATAAAGTCGTTTTGTGAAGGGGGACATTAAAAGTCGTTTTAAAAGGCCCTGTATTCCTGTCCTTGGACCAGAGATGCCAGCTGCCTGTCTGGGACAGGTCTCTCCCAGCTACTGTGTAGGCAACCTTGGGATTTTGATGCAACCCAGCCAGTAAATAGCAGTCCAGGCTAATGGAGCCAGGGAGGCTCTCAGCACGGCTCACCTTCTCTGACTGAACCATTTACTTTCACATCGGACTGCTTTTTCTGCTTAGAAGGTCAATGCAGTTCCCATCCTGGCCACAAGGGGGCAACACGGACTCATTCAGTTAGTGGTGCTTGGGCCAGGGAAGCCAATGGCTTGACATTTTCCTTCCTGTCCCCAGGATGATGCCAGGAGACAGGACAAATATAGCGTAAACAATAGTTACAGCCTACAATTTGGGTGCCACAGCCTCGGATGTCAGCTTCTGCTCTTTCTTTTTGTGACTCTCTCTCTTCTTCTTCTTCTTCTTTTTTAAACATTTAATGAGAGGGAAAGGCGCTGGTTGTTTAGAAATACACTTTCCTTTTCCAGGTCAAGGTCTAG
Source organism: Arvicola amphibius (assembly GCF_903992535.2). Classification (NCBI taxonomy): domain Eukaryota; kingdom Metazoa; phylum Chordata; class Mammalia; order Rodentia; family Cricetidae; genus Arvicola; species Arvicola amphibius. The sequence continues at coordinate 9,495,090 of NC_052052.2, read as the reverse complement.
GCTCAGATCTGCACGGCTGGAGCAGAGCCCCGTTTTTTTGGCTGGAGTTGACAAATGTCTTCATTTTATGACAGCTATGTGACTACCATCACCATGTGGTAGACACTCTGTGGGCCACAGGGAAGAGAGTGGACTCAGAGCTGGGGAGATGGATACTTGGGAGGAGCTGTGGTCCTTCAGGTAGGGATGCAGAATGAGACGGAGTGCACAAAGTGAAGGTCCAAGATGCCCAGTACCTCAGAGGGGAGGATGGAGGGGAGGAAGGAAGGGATGAAGGAGAGGAGGGTGTGAGCGAGGACCCTGAGGTGGACATCAGGAGCGGCAGGCAGTCAAGTGTTCTATTTTCCATACTCTGTTCGTTACTTTTGTTTCCTGCTGAACAAATATCAACAGAGATTAGTTAAGGAAGAAGGGTTGACTCGTGGCTCGAGGTGACAGTCCACCATGGTAGCAGAAGTCTAAAGCAGCTGCTCACACTGGGTCTGGAAGTGAGGAAGCAGAGAGAGATGGATGCTAGGGGCAGGTGAGACTGAGAGTCCAGTCATCCCCACCTACCTATCAGGTCTGAGGCTCAGCAGGACTACGCGAGATGCTGTGTGTCCCCCCCCCCCCACAAAAAAACAATTAAAGGAAAGAAGCAAGGGGGTAGGGTGTGCCCGCAACAGTTACTTTTCCCATTGCTGACAGAAACAGCTTACAGAGGGAAGAGAGGAAGGGTCTGTTTGGGCTCACAGCGGAAGGGTCCGGTCCTTCCCAGCAGAGAGGGCTTGGTGGCAGACGCTGGAGACAGCTGGTCACATCCACAGTTAGAGGAGAGGAGGGATGGATGCTGGTGCAGAAGCCCCCTCTTGATGACACGCCCAGAGGTTTGTTTCCATGGTGATTCAACCAGGAAGGTGGGCTTATGGTATACAGGTTTAGCCAATCTCAGTAGAAGCAGTCTCTATAGGGGGTCAGTTTTCAGGCCATAAATATCTCGGGGGAGAAAGCCATGGAGGACATCTTCTGCACACACTATCAAATTCATACTTAGACCCCCAAGCAGGTTTTGCCAGTTGCCTCTGAGCCTCACTCCGGGAAATAAATGGGGAGATGCTTTCTAGCTTGGGACAGCCTACATTTTCCCTTGGGTCTGGCACGGCCATATCAACAATTTACCCCTTTCCCCTAGCGCACATCTCCCCACCACACAACATTCTGACCATGTCTCCTGCCCTCCACCTTCCACACACACTGTTTCTCTAGTTCCAGGGCTTTCTAGAACTATACAAGTCTCGGGGCTCTGGGTCTTTAATGAGTCCTTCTTCTGGTGTTTCTTCCTCACTGTGCATCTCACAAGCCATCTTTTGGGGCTCTGGGCTTAGAAGGGCTTGTGCTGTCTTTAATGTTCCAAGATGCCAGCTCAAAAGTCTTTCTGATTTCCCTATTGTAGCCCACACTGACCTTGAAGTTAAAATCCCTCTGTGATGTAGGATTCCCCCCTGTATGCTCTGAATACCATTGGTGAATAAAGAAACTGCTTTGCGCCTATAGCAGGGCAGGGCAGCACAGAGGTAAGCAGGGAAAGCTAAACTGAATGCTGGGAGAAAGGAGGCAGAGTCAGGGAGAAGCCATGTAGCCCCACTGAAGACAGACGCCAGAACTTTAGCTGGCAAGCCACAGTCTTGTGATGCTGCACAGAATAATGGATGGGCTGGAGAGATGGCTCAGAGGTTAAGAGCACTGGCTGCTTTTCCAGAGGTCCTGAGTTCAATTCCCAGCAATCACATGGTGGCTCACAACCATCTGTAATGAGATCTGATGCCCTCTACTGGTGTGCAGGAAAACATGCTGTATATAACCAATAAATAAATCTTTAAAAAAAGATAAAGTTATATACATTTGATCAGGTTAAGATACAAAAGACATGAACTGGAGTCAAGTGGTAGTGGCACACGCCTTTAATCCCAGCACTTGAGAGGCAGACACAGGTGGATCTCTGTAAATTCAAGGCCAGCCTGATCTACGGAGAAACCCTATCTCAAAACACAAAACAAACAAAACAAAAACAAACAAAAACAAAAACAAAACAAAACAAAAAACTTGGACTGGAGAGGTGGTTCAGTGAGTGAGAGCCTTGGCTGCTCTACCAGAGGACCCAGGTTCAGTTCCCAGCACCAACACAACAGGTCACAACTGTGTGTGACTCCAGTTCCAAGGAGTCCAATGTCACCCTCTTCAGGCCTCTTTGAGCATTGCCTGTACATGTGTGAAGACATGTATGATACACATAAAAAACAGTAAGAAATTTTTTTAAAAAAAGACACACAACACAGCCAATCTAACCAGATTTCATACAACTTTATGTACTATTTGTTTGTTTACTTATTTATCTGCAATTGGTATTCATGTGCCACAGGATGCTTGTGGAGATCAGAGGGCAACTTTCCAAAGTCTCTCCTTTCACCACAGGGTCTTGGAGATTGAACTCAGGTTGGTCAGGCTTGGCAGCAAGCATCTTTACCCGTGAGCCATTTTGCCAGTCCCTTGAGGGAAGTTCTATTGCTTGTTTTAATTTTTTTTAATGAATAATGAAGGGTTACTTATTTAGGGGTAGTCTCACAGATAACAATCCTCTGCTGGAACAGGGAACAGCAACAGAATCCCGCAGCCAGAAAAGAGAGTCAGAAGCAAGAGAGTGAGCACATGTTTTATAGCATAAGAGACCACACCCAAGCAGGCTGGTATCTTAAAAGCTATTGGCTGAAGGAGCAAATTGTGTTCCCACAACACCCCACCTATGACAGAAGTGAGGGATATGGGTTGATTTTGTATTAGCTGTGATGTATTTGCTTGTATTCCATTAGTGTTTGTTAGTTAGTTTGAGGCAGAGTCTGACTGTGTACCCCAGGCTGGCCTTGAACTCGTGATCCTCAGTCATACCTTATATTTTGAAGGTTTTTATCCCAGACTGCGGGTGACTAGCCCTAGAACACATGAAAGCTACCTGGAGACGGGTTAATGAAACGTTGTTTTGGCCCGATAAGCCTCTTCGCCAATGCAGTAATCCAAATCAGACCAAATCAAAACAAATTAGAAAAAGCTCAGGTTTAATGGACACCAGCAGTCTCGGGTGGCCCTCCGGGAAAACACAGAAAGGGGAGAGAACCAGGAAGACCATGTGTTCCTTGGGGGGGGGGGGAGGAGGAGGAGGGAGGAGGAGGGAGGAGGAGGAGGAGGAGGAGGAGAAGCAGTTTATATAGCCTGTGGGAGTGGTCTTGACCCTCTCTGGGGAGGGATCACCTTTTGGCGGGCTTTCTCGGAGGTGGAGTCTAAACTGTGGCAACTCCCAGGGGAGGGGCCTGGAATGGAAAGTTCCACTCAAACTTTTCAAAATGGATGCCAGGGGCTGGGGTGAAGCGTCACCCAAACAGTCACTCTTTGTCAGTAATGTGGCATGGTGACTGGTTACCGCTGTTACAGCTTTTCTGGGTTCCCTGTTTCGACGCGCGTGTTCACGGCTGTCCGCAGCTTCTCATTCCTCGGGTAGACAAAATTGTTCACAGTTTCTCTTCTTTCCCCTCTCTTCCTCCCATCTTCTTTCTCGCCCTTCTTTCCTTTTTTTCTTACCCCTTGATTTTTTTTTTCTTCAAATAAGTTCTCATGTAGCCCAGGCTATCCTGGAACTCCCTATGTAGTTAACAATGACTTTGAACCTCTGATCCTCTTGGCTCCACCTCCTGAGTGCTAGAATTACAAGTGTGTGTCATAATGCCTGTTTCATGCAGTGCTGGGGATCGAACCTAGGGCAACAGAGTTATACTAGGTGAATATTCTAATTTCTTTTGAGAAAGGTAGGTGTGTGTGTGTGTGTGTGTGTGTGTGTGTGTGTGTGTGTGTGTATGTGTGTGTGTGTGTGTGTATGTTGTTATGCCCAGATCCGCAAAGGCCCCCCAAAACCAACAAGGAGGCCAAATTCTGTATGTAGAAGCAAAGAGCCTTTATTTTATATAAATTTGCAAACTCGGTCTCTCTGCATGTCCATTGGAATAATCTAAGAGTCCCCGAGGTCAGTTAGAATTGGGTTTTTATAGTAGTAAAGCTGGGGGTGAGGGATTTCTAAGGTTCAGGACCCCTGATTGGCTGACATTTGTCTAGGGGTGCCCTGGATAGTGTGCTGGCAGGTGATCGTATCTACAATGGTTAGAATGTTAGGCATTTCTTTGGATGGTCTGTTCTTGGGTGGTGCTCGGGCAATCTCAGTTTGTGGTTCTTCCTGTAATCAGGTACTGCTGCAGGGTAAACTACTGAGACTCAGGCTCCATTAAACTTATCATGGCTGAGTCCTACTCTGGATGGTGATAATGGTTGGAAGTTAAGAACTTCCTTTGGGTGGTCTACTCCTATTAAGCTTACCATGGTTGGCTGAGTCGTCCCCCCCTTTCTCTCTGTCTCTCTGTATGTCTCTCTCTCTCTCTCTCTCTCTCTCTCTCTCTCTCTCTCTCTCTCTCTCTGTGTGTGTGTGTGTGTATAGCTCTGAAACTCACTTTTTAACCCAGGTTGTACTCAGATCATGGCAATCCTCCTGTCTCAGATTTCTAAGTGCTGGGGTTATAGATTTGAACTATAATACCTGATTTCTTCTCTGGCTCTCTGATTTCCTTTTCCCCCCCTTCATTCCTCTTTCCCCCTTCTCCCCTCTTCCTCTCTTCCTTCCTTTCTCTCTCTCCCTCTTTCCCAGTCGCTCTCTTTCTTGGTTTATTTCTGAGCCATGTCTTTGCTATTTTGCCCAGGTGGGCAGGGAACTGCTGGACTCAAGAGACCTTCTCAGCTCACTCTCCCAGTCTCTGGAACTGTAGACATGCCCGGCTTTTCCCTTCAGCCCAGCAGTTGTGAGTAATCCAAGCAGGACAGCTCGCTCATGGCAGTATGGCTCCACCTGTGTCCCATTACAGGGCTCCGACCTTCCTGGCACCGAAGGCTGTGAAATTCTAGACCACAACGAGCCAGAGAAATTCATCTCTGACGTCAGCAGTTGATCCTCCGAAGCCCTGAAGCTGGAGAGGAAACAATTGCTGTTTTGTCTCCCAGTTGGAATCTAGGGAGCGAGGGAGGGTGGTCCAGGCAGGGACCCCTGCCCGCTGGCTGCCGGGGAGGGGGAGTTTGTTTGTCTCTCAGCATTTGCAGTTTACCTCCAGGTCAGCAGGTCCTCTGAGGGGCTCTAAAGAGCACACCAGAATTTGTGTTTTGCTAATGAGTTGAGACTTTTTTTTTTGTTGTGGAAAAACAGCAACAACAACAGCTTACGGCTACGTCTGAGACAGAGCTCAAATCATATTGCCTCGTGGTCAATTAAAAATGGTTACACCAGGCCGGGCGGTGGTGGTGCACGCCTTTAATCCCAGCACTCGGGAGGCAGAGGCAGGCGGATCTCTGTGAGTTCGAGGCCAGCCTGGTCTACAAGAGCTAGTTCCAGGACAGGCTCTAAAAAAAGCTGCAGAGAAACCCTGTCTCGAAAAACCAAAAAAAAAAAAGAAAAAAGAAAAAAAAAATGGTTACACATCTCTCGTCCCAGCACTCAGGAGGCCCAGACTCAGGAGGGTCTAGGATTCAAGCTGTCTGAATGCCGCTTCTGTTGCTGTGGTAAGCTACTCAGACAGAAAGCAACTAAGGAAAGGGTTTATCAGCTCACAGTTCCAGGGTATACAGTCCATCATTGTGGGGGAGTCAAGGCAGGAGCTTCCACCAGCTAGTGACGTCATATCCACAGTCACGAGAAGAGGAAACTGAGTGCGTGACTGAGTGCTGGCTCAGCTTATTTCTCCACTCTTGTACAGTCCAGGGCTCTCTACCTAGGGATTGCTGCCACCCACCGTGGGCTGGGTATTCCCACATCAAGTAACTTCACTAAGGCCATCCCCTGCGGACATGGTCACAGGCCAACTCCGTGAAGACAAATCTCTTATTGAGACTTTCTCCCCGGGGAATTGTAGGTTGTGTCAACTTGACAGTTAAGGTTAACTAACTATACCACAAGGCCATCCTGGGATATATAGTGAAGCCCAGTCTCAAAAAGAAAAGAGGAGGGGTTATTATTATTAGTGTGGCCATTGATTGCTGACTTTCTGAGATGTACCTCTTATCTAACTAATTCAAGACTTCTTTATCAGCTGTCTGCTGAGCCACACACTCAGCTTGTCAGCTGTCTGCTGAGCCAGACACTCAGCTTGAGGCTCCGGGGGGGGGGGGGGAGCTGCAAGAAAACAGCATCTGCTGTGAGTTGAAGTGACACCCTGACTTCAGGTGTGGGGTGTGTGGGAGCCTTCTGTGGACTCAACAAAGCCACGCCGAAGTGAGTGGCAGGCTCATTCCCATTTGATAGAAGAAGTGTCAAGTCCTAGAGGCTATTTGAGCTGCACATCTTGTCCCCCAGTGCTATAGTTTGGGTCTGATTTAGTCCCTGAGCCTAGAGGTGTTGGAAGCTAGATTCCCAGCCTAGTGGTATTGGCAGAGTTGAGGATGTAGCTCAGTTGATAGAGTACCTCAAGTGAAAGAAGAGTAGAACATTCTTTGAGCCACCCTTACATGGGTCTGGAATCTCAGTTTGCCAATTCTAACTCACCAGGAGTGTGGGTAAGTTTCTTACCCCTCCAACCCCCGCCAAATGTGATCACCATACTTTATTTTTTTTTTTTTTTTTTTTTTTTTGGTTTTTCGAGACAAGGTTTCTCTGTGGCTTTGGAGCCTGTCCTGGAACTAGCTCTTGTAGACCAGGCTGGTCTCGAACTCACAGAGATCCGCCTGCCTCTGCCTCCCGAGTGCTGGGATTAAAGGCGTGCGCCACCACCGCCCGGCTGATCACCATACTTTAAGCTGGAGGTAATAGCTCTCAGGATTGCATTCACAGTAAAGTTGGGTACTGTGCAGAAATGCTCCTCTGCTACCCCAAACTTAGAAGCCACTCAGTCAACAGCCATTAACACTCAAACTATTGTACCACATAGAGAAGCAACCTCAGCTATTTTATTTCATGTTTTTCCACATGTGATTTTCTTTAATATAAGAAAATGGTCAGTTTCCGTTATAAAAGCAATAATGTTTAAAGGTTTGCTGAGGCCTTGGCTGTAATTTTATTATATTCAAGAGCTGGAGAATGTTCTGAGGAGCCATTTGGGAGGGCGGGCAAGGGAAATAATGGGGAAAATGATTTGAACTATAAAAATTCCAATTTCCAACCTAGTTCTCAGGAACTCATCTCATCCCAGCAGAGAGGAAAAGTCCCCTCATCTCCCCTCTGCTCCCTCATTCCTTTCCCAGCCTGTCTTAGCCCGATGTCTCTTGGAAAGAATCACTTTGGACTCCTTTCTGGGTCCCGTCTGCTGCACCGCTCCCTCAGAGACCAGGTCTTGTTTCAAGGCAATCATGAAGCCTTTCTCCCCACTGCTCCCAGTGCACATTGTCATTCTGCACAGAGGCCTCCCTGCCCAATTTCCACACTCCAGGGGATTGAAAGTCACCACAACTCTAAGGTGAGTGTCACCCATGGACAACTCCTGAATAACTAATCAGCAGAGGGAAATGAAGGCTTTCGGCACACAGCAGGGCTGTGAGTAAGCTGGGGAAGGAACCTGGATTCACCTCTGTGTGTGTGTATGTGTGTGTGTGCATGTGTATTCATGCATGTGCACGTGTGTGCATGTGCATATGTGCATGCATGTATATGTGTCTGTGTGCATGTGCATATGTGATTGCATGTATGTGTGCATGTGTGTATGTGTATACATGTGTGTGCATGTTTGTGTGTGTATGCATGTATGTGTGCATGTGTATACATGTGTAGTCATTGGTGTATGTGTGTATACACTCATGCTCTGCCTTTTGGCATACTGGGCAAAGTCGTCACCTTTCCTGTAGTTGTCATCAAATACCTGACAAAAGCAGCTTCAGGAAGGAAGGGATCACCCTGGCTCACAGTTTGAGGGTGCACGGTCCATCAAGGCATGGGGAAGGCATGGCTGGCAGCAGAAGTCAAGGAAAACAGAGCAAGGAATGCAGGGGTGCCCAGTTCACTGTCTCCATTTAGACAGTCCAAGGCCCCAGTCTATGGCATGGTACAGCCCACTTTTAGGGTGGGTCTTTCATACCTCAAGGAAACAAATCCAGAAAAGCCTGCACAGTCCTGTCCCAATTGAAATAGTCCCCCAGAGGAGTACCTAGCCAGAGGCTTGCCTTATACACGATTCTAGATCCTAACAATATGATAGCCAACCACCAGAAGATTCCCTGAAAAGTGGGAGTGAAATTATGCATCTGTTTGGATGGGATATCCCCTACACCTGACCTCTTTCCCATGATAAAAATCCACCTTCTCTGGAGGTCATTCACTCCCGACGATGAGACAGCTGGCTTCCTCTCAGAAGCAGGCACGTCCAAATTCAGCCTCTCCGAGCTGACTCACGTGGTCCTAGCTGAGTGTTTCCACTTTAAGCACAGTGCTGATTAAGTATAGTTCCATAGAGCTGGAGAGATGCTGTAGTAATTAAAAGCACACGCTACTCTTGCAGAAAACGCAAGTTTGGGTCCTAGCATCCATAGATAGATCAGGCAGTAACTCTGGCCTTGGGGAATCTACTGTCTTTGACCTCCATGGGCACCCACACTGTTGGACACATACTGCCCTCCCCCCAATTAAAATTAAATATTCAGAGAACTGGGAACATTCCACTGTAGCACAAATAATAAACACCTAGAGACAAATATAGGGGTTCAAGCTGGAGATCAGAAAAGCAACCAACCACTGGCTCTTACCAGATCGAAATGGGTGATCCTGCCTCTACGAATCCTTAGATTGAGACCTGTCTCTTCATGTCTTATATTCCTCTCTAGTGTTGGGAGTAAAGGCATTCACCACCACCGTCTGACCTCTCTGGCTATCTAGTGTGGCTGTTGAGATTAAAGGTGTGTGACACCACTGCCTGGTTTGTGTGGCTGACCAGTGTGGCTGCTTTGCATTCTAATCGTCAGGCAAGCTTTATTTATTAAAACACAAATACTATACCACTATATTCCATGATAAACTACCCTGGCCAAATCAGAGGTTAGTGGTGCTGAGAACCATGGACTCATGCCTATGGCATCTTCTGTTGACTTCTCACCCCAACACCATGTATCTGATCTGGGGGTTGGTTAAGGCTCATGTGCACGCAGAACTCAATAAATGCTTGGTTCTTGCACACACACAATTAGTTACTGGCTGCATCGATTTCTTTCTTTGACTGGTCTTTGGTTTTTCTGTGCTCATTCATTCACCTTCCCTTCTGCCATCTCTGTTTCCTTCGTTAAAACCCAGCAGTGCCTCATCTTGCTGGGATAGAGAATGAGGGTGGTGTGAGTTTAGGGAGAGAGCAAAGCTTGGTTTAGCTCAGTCTTCTTGCTAACGTTTGGATATAGTTTGTACCCCACAGGTTCTTGGGCTGGAAGTTGCGTGTCCAGTGTGGTGTGGTGCTGGATTGGTAGGAACTTTAAGATGAGACCTGTTGGTAGGTAATTAGGTTGCCAGCGGCTCCATTCTTAAAGGGTGAGGAATGCTTGCCTCCGGTTTAAGTCTCTTGCTTCCTTGCTCACACACAGTGATGGTTAGCTAGAATTGTCAACTTGACACAAGTTAAAGGTATGTGCCACCACAGCCCGAATTCAAACCTCTGTTCTTTATAAATTACCCAGTCTCAGGTATTCTGTTAGAGTAACAGTACAGTCAACTCGGTGAACTAGAGTCAAGAGTCGACGTGTGCCAGTCCATCTATTGGCCCAGCACTATCGGGAGCTCTGTTTCCAAGGGATCTGACACCCTCTTCTGGCTTCTGTGGCATGCAAATGGTACGTAGACATAAAAGCAGGCAGAACACCCGTACAGTCAAGCGCTGATGGTACATGCCTTTGATCCCAGCACTTGGAAGGCAGAGATAGGAGGATCTCTGTGAGTTCGAGGTCAACTTGATCTATAGAGTAAGTCCAAGACAGCCAGAGCTGTTACACAGAGAAACCTTGTCTCAAAAAAACAAAAACCAAGCAGTCAAACAAACAGAAAAACTCATACATATAAAATAAAATTTAAAATAAATAAAAAAATTTGCCATATGGATGGTACTTGAGTACTGGTTTTGCTAAGACAAGGCTGAATAACAGCTGTAGGTTGGTCCCAGGTCATGACTTCAGCAAGAAATTAAATAAATGCATTCTTTGAGGGATAGTTCAGAATATACAATAAGGAACATTATGCAAGTTACAATTATATTCGAATCATGTTATATACCTTATCAGAAAAGTCAAATCTTATCTATGTATATGTACATATCATAGTCCCTACCTCCCTGTAAAAAGTCAAGAAACACTTATCAGCCCATTGCTGGTTCTGACCAGGGTTCAGCCTAGTGGGTGGCATGCTTCCAAGATGCCACCCCAATATGACAGTGTCACTAGAACAGCCATAAATCAGCACAGGAACAGAAGCAGGGTGCTGCAGTATTGAGAGGCGAGAGGAGCTGGCGGCTTGTGGGAAAAGTAGGTTCCGTTTATTTCTATCTGCCGATGGAAATGGATTCATTTTCCCCGCTCAGAGGCCCAGTCTCTGCCATGGAGTCCTTCTCAGATCTCCTTGCCTCTCAGAGATCAGTCTGGGAGCCCAGATGTTGGAGGTTTAAATGAATAAACAAAATAACCGCTGTTTCTCGGTCAGAACAGGTTGCTATTAATTCAAAGTAAAATAACTCGATCCCCAAAATAGCCCATCAGTCATTTCTCAGAGCAGTACTTCATCTCCGGGGTAAGCAATCTGACTGGAATGTCATAAAAGCATTAGTGTAGTGTCCTCTCTTGATCCCACAAAGCAAATTCCCCTTAGAATAGTTTGTCACGGTGGTGGTGGCATACACCTTTAATCCCAACACTTGGGAGGCAGAAGCAGGCAGATCTCTGTAGGCAGATTTTTCTGTCCTGCTAGCTGCTCCCCAAATAACCCAGAGACTTACTAATAATTATAAATGCTCGGCCAATAGCTTAGGCTTGTTTTTAGCTAGCTCTTATAACTTAACTTGACCCATTTCTATTAAGCTATGTGCTGCCTGAGGCTCACTTACCTCATGTACATATTTCCCATTCTGCTCGCTCTTGGCGTCTCTTGGCGTCTCTCCTGAGAGTCCTCCTCCTTCTTCCCAGTATTCTCTTAGTGATTCTCCCACCTAACCTTATCCTGCCTAGCCATCGATCTATCATCTTTCTATTAGCAATGAGAGCAACACAGCTTCACAGTGTACAGAAGCATGATTCCACAGCAGAGCTCTGTAAGTTCAAGGCCAGTCTGTTCTACAGAGTGAGTTCCAGGGACAGCCGGGTCTGCACAGAGAAACCCTCTCTCAAGAACCAGAAGAATTGTTTTCATATTCACTTATTTATTGTGAATGTGTGTATGTAGTCGGGGTACGTGTGCCACGGCGTACGTGAGGAGGTCTGAGGACAACTCCCTGGGGTTGGTTGGTTCTCTCCTACCATGTGGGTTGCAGGTATCAGAGTTAGGTTTCCAATCGTAGTAACGAGTACCTTTACTCGCTGCGCCATCCCACTGGGCATGGATTTTTAAAAAGGTTCATTTATTTAATGTGTGTATTTGCATGCTCTGTGGCGTGAGCGTGGAGGTCAGAGGACAAGTTGTGGAAATGGGCTCTTGCCCTCGACCATGTGGGTTCTGGGGATCAAATACAGATAGTCCGGGTTGGAGGCACGTGCCTTTACCCACTGAGTCATCTCACTGGCCAAACACCTATTCTTTCTGAGGCAGGATCTTTCCTGGATGCGTCCATCTCCTTCAGAGCTGAGGTTACAGGCATTTGCAGGAGTACCTGGCTCGTTACATGCTGGGCATTCAGGAGGCAGAGGCAGGCAGATCCCTGTGAGTTCAGTTCAGCCTGGTCCACATAGTGAATTCCAGGCCAGTCAGGACTACACAGTGAGGCTGTAACTGAGAAACAACAAGCTCTATGGAATAGAGAAGAGGGTCTGGGTGGGGCAAACTCAGATTCTCCAAGTTGCTCTTCTTTCTTTTGGAGAAGTAGATTGAAAGGTTACAGGTACGGGAGGCAGAGGCAGGCGGATCTCTGTGAGTTCGAGGCCAGCCTGGTCTACAAGAGCTAGGTCCAGGACAGGCTCTAAAAAAGCTGCAGAGAAACCCTGTCTCGAAAAACCAAAAAAAAAAAAAAAAAAAGAAAGGTTACAGGTAGCCTCTCCATGTGGCAGGAAAAGTCCTAAGAACCCAAACCGCTGCTCTTGGCAGGTGTGTCCAGCTGTGGCCCTGACCCTGGCTGCTGTTGCATGTGTCTGACTTAGGTTATAAGGAATCTTCTGGAACCGGACCCAGAGAGAAAAAGTGCCCTTTCACGACCACAGCCTGGAGGCTCAAGTGTGATTAAGTCTTCACCAGCCCAGCTGAGCTGTCTCCTTCACCTTTGAAGGAGAGCTCTGCTTTTTGTAGCCTGAATTCGGGCTTGGGAGAGATCAAACTGGGACAACGAGGAGCCAGGGAACAGGTCAGGGAAGGACAGAGGTGAGAGAGCTGATGTTTTGGAGAGTGTCGGAGGTGGGACCTGGGACCACTAGTAGATGCGGGGAGCCTGCAGGGAAGGATGATGGGGGCTGGTTACTTGGGTCTAATGTTATTCAAGTGTTAGTGAAAAATTGAATATATTTTAATGATTTTAAGCTACATTTTACGCTATTTCTGGAGTTTGACACTATAAAGACTCTCTGCCTGTATTCCAGGCTTCTAATCATGAGTTCTCTGATTCTAAGACAAGGGTCTTCACTGAGCGTGTGTAGTGTACCTCACTGGGCTCTTGGCTTGGGGCTGGAGACGGACATGGGAGCAAATATGCAGCTCTGTGAAGCCAGAAGAACACCAAACCTTTGGAGAAGGATGGTGAGGAGCCGAGCAGGTAGGAGGAGGTCCTAAGAAAGGTACCACGTGCACACACACACACACACGCACACACACACACACACACACACGTACCCAAGGAAGCCAGAAGAGCCCACCTGATGTGAGTGATGGGAACCAAACTTGAGTCTCCTAAGAGAATAGCAAACGCTTTTAGCTGTGACCCCATGACCTCGGTTCTGAAGGTTGCGCAGAAGCACAAACAAATGGAGAATCTGTTCCCGACAGAACTATGCTCCCAAGAGAGGGAATCTCATCCACAAAGGCACAGAGGGGCCCAGCAACGCGACACAAATCTACCTATGGGTGTTTCAGTAATCTATCAAATCAGGTTAAGGAGAAATGGCCCAGGCTTCCCCTTCCACATTTCACTTCTGTGGAAGTTATAGGGATGAGTACATGGAGAGAAAGAGCTCTCCCAGGAATACATTGCTGTAAAAGAAGAACCCGATTCCTGACCCTCTCTGGCTCTACTCAGTCATCGCTCCCTGTTGCCCGTGATCCTGATATGATGCCATTTGCCATAGGTATCACAGTCAAGGGGACCCTATTGTCACTGAACCAATGGGGCTGCCCAGCTCCACTGAGAAGTAGATACGGCCACAGAGAACTTGAGGAAAGGAGAGAAATGGCAGGATGGGCTTTGATGCCCTGCTGCAGCCCCTTCAATTGCTCCTGTCTCTTCTTACCACTGAACCATTGCTCCAGCCCTAAGCTGCCTTTCCCGTGGTTCCCACCACACAGAAGCTTAGTAAATTATAATCTTTTTTTTTTCTTGGTAGACCAAGCTGGCCTTGAACTGGATGCTCTGCCTGCCTTTGCCTCCCAAGTGCTGGGTTTAACAGCGTGTGCTACCACTGCCTGGCTAAATCCTGTCTTCTAATTAGACCAGATATTTTCAGTTCTTGAATTCTTTTCTCAACATAAGGAAATGATAGGGCCTGGAGGACTCAGGCTTGATTACCAACACCTCATGGCAACTTAGAACTTTACTCTGCTCCATTTCCAGGATATCCACCGCCCTCTTCTGGCCTCTGTGAGCATTGCATGAACGTGTTCCACAGATATACCTGCAGGCAAAACACACACATAAAATAAAAATGAATAAATCTCTCTGGGCGGTGGTAGTGCACGCCTTTAATCCTACCATTTGAGTGGCAGAGGCAGGCAGATCTCAGTAAGTTCAAGGTCAGCCTGGTTTACAAAATGAGTTCCAGGACAGTAAGGGGTGTTACACAGAGAAACCCTGTCTCAAAGATAAACCGACAACAACAGAACAAAACAAAAACAAAGAATAAATCTCAAAAAAATTGAAAATAAGATGATAAGGGGGCTGGAGAGATGGCTCAGCGGTTAAGAGCACTGACTGCTCTTCCAGAGGACCCGGGTTCAATTCCCAGCACCCACATGGCAGCTCACAACTGTCTGAAAATGCAGTTCCACGAGATCTGACACCTTCACACCAATGTACATAAAGTTAAATAAATCATTTAAAAAAAAGAAAATAAGATGATAATGATTTAACTAGGTACCTTAAAGTATTTTAAAAATAACAAAAACCGAACATGGTGGCACATGCCTTTAGGCCTAGTACTCAGAGGCAGAGGCAGGTGGATCTCTTTCAGTTAGTTGGGGGCCAGCCTGATTACATGATGAGTTCCAGGCCAATCAGAGCTACATAGTGAGACCCTGAGTCAAAAATAAAATAACATAACAAACTAAAACAAAACAAAACAAAAGAGAAAGAACAAAGGGATGGGTACACAATCTATCACTAAAAGGCTGTAGAGGCTCAGTCAGGGCCAGGGAAGCCTTGTTTGGACGGATCACCTGCTGCGTGACTGGATGTAAGGTGACCTCACTGAGTTCAGGAAGTGCAGAAGCTCTCTTAAGCCTTGGGCATCTTCACGGCGTATACGAATGTGACCAGGTCAGGTAAGGACAGTGACAAGAGCTGAGGACTTTGTCCACAAATTTGACCCCAGGTCATCTCCAGTCCTTCCCTGTTCCTTTTCCTCACTGTGTGGTTCACCCCGGATGCCATCCCTTGAACATTGTCCACTCACCTCAAACCTGTCGTCTCTGGCAAAAGCTACTGGCTGCCCACCCAAATCCATGATGTCTCCCTTGTCAGACCCTCAGCATGATCCTTTCCCCCAGTTCCCTCCATGTTAGATATGACCACAGGACACTTAGAAAAAGGGTAGAGATGGCAGACTACTGGGCTTTGGTGCCCTGGGTGTGATCCTTCAGCTCTTATCTCTTCTCCCTGCTCTATCAGGAGGTGTGGCCCAGCCTTATCCAGCAGGTGAAGACAGACTCTGAGGGCTTCTCAGAGATGAGGTGGGATGCTCCTGGGTGTTCTGTGTGCCTGTGTGGAGGAAGCGAGGTTGCCCAAGTCTGGAACTCACATCCAGGAACCTCTTAAGAGCAATCAATTTCTGAGTTCTCTGTTTCTCTGTCTCTGTATGTGTGAGAGAGAAGAGAGACAGATAGACACACACACACACACACACACACAGAGAGAGAGAGAGAGAGAGAGAGAGAGAGAGAGAGAGAGAGAGAGAGAGAGACACACACAGAGGGGGGGGGCGGGGGAGGGAGACCAGAGAACAAGCTCAGCTGGCTTTCTTCAGTTTTCCATCAGGCCAGGAAGCTTCAGACATCCCCCCGTCTCTACTCCCCATCACAGAGACTAAAAGTGTACACCACTATGTTTGACTTTCCCTCCCTCACATGAGCCAGGGTCTCACTGTGCAGGTGGCCCTGGCTGGCCTGCAACTCAATATGTAGACCATGCTGGCTTCAAACTCAGAGATCTACTTGTCTTTGCCTTTGCCTTCTGGGTTCTGGGATTAAAATCATGAACACCCCCCATGCCCAGCTGAGGCTTGTTAACCTTTTAAACACATGTTTGGCAATCAAACCTTATCATCACCGAGTAAGACATCTCCCTAGCCCCCGTTCCCGACTTCTCTAATCAACCTGGGCTCTCTTTGTTATAGCAGTCTAGTGCTCAGTGACAATCCTGGCTTTGTCTTCTTTATCCACTGCAGCATACCCAGCCCCTGAGGGAACAGATGATCCCTGGCCTGTGCTCAGACAATAATACCCACTGTGCCAATGAATGGAGTCTGGATGCCTTTATTCGGATAACATGACAAGCTGTGCAGCCTTGACCACAAGGGCCTCAGTTTCTTCACCTGTAAAGTGGGGAGAACAATTGAGCTGCTTTGAGACGGCTGCACTTAAAGTATTATATATTTAAAACTCAGAGAGCCACACCTAACACTTAAAAAGTGCTCCGTTAAGCGATGGATGATTTCCTGATCACGATGTCTGTTTTTTTTTTTAAAGTTGCATCTTTATTTTATGTGTATGGGTGTTTTGCCTGCATGTATGTTTACCATGTGTGGGCAGTGCCTGCAGAGGTCAGAAGAGGGCATCAGAACCCCTGGAATTGAAGTTATAGATACTTGTGAGCATCATGTGGGTGCTGAGTATTGAACCTGGGTCGTCCGGAAGAGCAGCCAGTGCTCTCTAATTGCACGATGACTATTTTTACCAAGGAAGCATTGTGTTTTCTGCACCCTCTGGGGTCTTCACGGATGCAGAGAGGGTGTCATATGAATCAAAGCTTCGGTGAAGGTGTCCTTTACTGGATAATTTTCTGTTCTGTGAATGCAGTGGGATGGCTGTGGGGAAAACATGCAAATGTATGCAAATCACAAGCAGATTCTCATAAAGTAAGTCTGTGGTTACCACCTCCGCATTTACTAGAAAGAAGTCTGGTGGCTTTGTTCCGTGCCACTCAGTCCTGTCAGGTTTCTAATCTGTCCTCTCTGAAAGGCACACCTGGTGGGGAGAGGCGTGCACATGGATGCCAGTGTATCTGAGCATGGGTCTCTGGGGAGAGGGGTCGGTGGTGGCAACTTTGGAACTGCTCAGCCGCGAGAAAGGAGTGGCAGGTCCAAGACCGGAACTTCAGTATGAGTGCTGGCAAGAGGGCTCCGTGGGCTAAGGTGCCTGAAGACCTGAGTCTTTGGCATCCACATGGTAGAAGGAGAGGACCGACTTCCCCAGACTTTCTTCTGACCACTGCATTTCCCACTATGATACCAGTGTGTCCACACACTGGCACATCCACACATTCATGCCAGATAAATACATGAACTGCAATTTTTAAAAATCCCTTGGGATGTGAGAGTGGTCTGTTTAACTTCAGGATTGGCCTGGCTGGTCTGGGTGACTAGGTGAGCATCGGTGCTCCATGCAAGTCCCTCCCAAAGCTGAGTGCTCCACGAGAGAGACCAGCCCTCCTCAGTAAAGGAAGGTGGCTTGATGGTATATAGGTAACCATGCTCCCCAGCTACAGCCTACAAACAAGCTCTCAAGAGCCACTATTTGAAACTTCCAGCCAGATAGGATGGCACATGCTTTTAATCCCAGCACTCAGGAGGCAGTCAGGTAGATCTCTGCGAGTTCGAGGATGGCCTAGTCTACAGAGACAAACCCTGTCTTGAAAAACAAACCAAAAAAAAAAAAAATCTAATTATTGTATGTAAACATGCATCTCAAATATGTGTCTGTGCATACCTTCATATGTGTATGCTTGTGTGTATGCAAGCATGTTTGGAAGCCAGAAGTCAGCAGCAAGTGCCTTCCTCTGTGTTTTTACCACCTTATTTTTTTTAAATATAATTTATTTTTATTTTATTTGCATTGGTGTTTTGCTACATGATTGTCTGTGTGAGGATGTCAGATCTTGGAGTTACAGACAGTTGAGAGCTGCCATATGGGTGCTGGGACTTGAACCCAGGTCCTCTGGAAGAGCAGTCAGTGCTCTTAACCCCTGAACCATCTCCAACCCCTTATCACCTTATTTTTTGAGGCAGGGTCTCTCACTGAACCTGAAGCTCACCAATTGGCTAGGCCAGTGAACTCCAAGGACCTGTCTGCCTCTTCACCTCCAGTACAGTTGCAAGGACCTGCCGCCATGCCTGACTTTGAAGTGGGTGCTAGGGATTTGGACTCAGGTCTTCCTGTTTGCATGGGCAGGCACTTTACCCGCTGAGACATTTATTTCCTCAGCCCTGGCTGGTCAATATTACACATGGTGAAGGGAGTCAGTGAGGAAGGAGGGTTGTTAGCACATGGCCGTGCAGCAGTCTGGGCGGTATGAGCTTTCCAAAGTAATTCAGTCTTCAAGTCCTCTGTCCGATTATCATTCTGGACAGCAGGCTCGTTTGTCCCTACAAGCATGCACCCGTTCATTCATTTGACAAAAATGCAGAGAGCACGGGCTCTGGGATCAGCTCTCCGCAGGCTTCCAGGACGTAAGGACAGAGAGGACACTGTCGCTTTTGTTCACAGAAAAAGAAATCGTTTCTAGCTGTCCTTGCTCACAGGGACCTCTTTTCTTCTCAGAGCTCTGCGAACACCCAGAACAGGAGACAAATGTATCACCTAGAAACACCACGCACGGGGCAGGCCTGGCAAGAGATAGAGAGGAGGAAAGGGCTGACTGTACCTGAGAAGGTCAAAGTCACACAGGGACGCACTGTGTCTCAAGGATAGGCAGGAGTCCGCCAGGTGGACTGGCAGAAGGGTTGCTGTGGGCCAGAGCACAGAAGCGTGAAGCCACACAACGGTGCGTTCCAATTGGGAAATACGGTCAACGGTGTCAAGATGTACCTTTCCCTGGCACCCCTGGCTCCTGAAAATGCTGGGGACATTTATGGGCCTCAGGCGCTTGCTCCTCAATTAAGGTAAACAGCGAGTCTGTGTGGTTTGTCCTCTGTTGTTGCCTGGGCTTTGGCCCTTCAAGGAGACTGAGTCACTGAGAAATGGGGCTATCTCTGCCTCTTTGTTTCCCCTAGGAATCCCGCTTCAGCGCCTTGCTCTGAACTCTCAAGCAGGTCAGAAACCGAGTTCCCTGAAATTGTGGGAAGGGAGGGAAATGTTCCCACCTGCATGATGCCCCTCTTCACCAATCAATCACCAAATGGCTGGAAATGTTTCTGCCTTTGTGAGACTCTCTTTACTGAGCACCCCGTCCAGTGACCAGCGTGGGTCCCTCCTTTACAGATGAATCTACTAGGGTCTGGAGGTGTGGCCTTTCTTGTAGAATGGAAGCAGCCCAGAAACGCTGACTTTGGGACTGAGAAGATTGCTCAGGGGAAAGCGCTTGCTCTGCAAACATGGGTACTCAAATTTGTATTCACAGCACCTACATAAAACCACATATGGGGGCTGGAGAGATGGCTCAGAGGTTAAGAGCACTGACTGCTCTTCCAGAGGACCAGGGTTTGATTCCCAGCACCCACATGGCAGCTCACAACTGTCTGTGACTCCAGGTCCACGGGATACAACGCCCTCACGCAGACATATATGAAGGCAAAAACACCAATGTGCATAAAATAAATAAATTAAAAACACAGATATGGCATGCATCCCTATAACCCCAACCCTGGGGAATAGAGGGGGACATAGAGAGAGGAGGATCCCAGGGTCTTGGTGGCCAGTTAGTCTAGCCAAATGATGAGCTCTAGCTTTAGTAGGAGATCATATCTCAAAAACCTGAGGGGGAGAGTAATAAAGGAAGACACCTGAAGTCACCCTCCAGCCCTGATAGAGGCATGCATGGGTGAAAGTATATTTATACACAGGGAACACACATGCAGAGAAATGCTAGCTTTGAATGCAGCCAAACAGGTACGACAGTCAAAGCTTTGAGCTCCAACTTAATCCACACTTACCACTCCCATTTCGCTACGCTTGGCAAACCAGTGTGGACTTGATTTACTTTGTTGATGTGTGTGGCGTTTTGCCTGCATGTGTGCCTATGCACCTTATACATTCAGTGTCTGTGGAGTCATGCGTGGGTATCAGATTTCCTGGAACTGGAGTTAGAGGGAATTGTGAGCCACCACATGGGTGCTGGGAATTGGACCCGGGTCCTGTGCTAGAGTAGTCAAAGTTCTTAACTGCTGAGCCATCCCTCCAGCCTCTGGACTTGAGTTTTGCAGATGAATGTGAAAGTCCTGAGTTCTGGCAAAAATTCCATTAGCTTTTGTGGCTCCTTCTGAAGCCTGGGACCCCAGTAGGATGGGGTTGTGTCAACACTATCTTTGATTCCCAGGCCTAATTCAATACTTATTCGCCCAAGAAGGAGAACCAAAGGGGTCTGGGTAAATTTGGAAAGTCAAGTTCCCTTAAATAAGTGTAGATTTCAGTGGGAGACAACTGGGGAGGAGGGTTTGATAAAGGCTTGTGGGGGTAGAATAAAGCAGTGGGGTGCTGCCTGCTTTTGATAGGCTAAAGAGGGGTTATAAGTAATGTTTGGAGGGACCCTACGTTCCAAGGGTACTACAAGAGTTCAATTGGAGTGTTCTGTGATTCCCACACACCCCTGACCTCTCATGGGACCAGAGCTGAGGCTGTCTTGGAGGGACAAGGCTCTCGTTCTACCAGGGAAGGACAAGTGAGCATCTATCTACATGGGGCACCAGTAAAGTAACTGTGAACCCTGACTGAGACGCATCGTTTGCAGATGACAATTAGTTCATTATTTAAACATTCCTTAAGAGCCTACTGTATGCTGAGGTGGATTCTGGGAACTAGAACAAAGCATCTGTGATGGTTAATAGCAATTGTTAACAGATGGGATTTGGAGTCAAAAGAGAGGTACCCCCTTTCTGGGTGTGTTCTTGAGGACATTTCCAGGAGGAGCCCCGCCCCAAGAGTGAGCAGCATTTTCTAGTGGCCAAGATATAAAAATGTCCCAGGAGAAAGCAATGCTTGGCATCTGACTTGGCTTCTTGCTGGTTGGTGAGTGAGTCTGTCCCCTTGGCGTACCACCACCATCCTCCATGGCCATCAGAATCCGGCTTCTTTGGCTCTCTAACCTGGACTGATGCCAGTGGCTCTCCAGGAATCCTCCAGACTTTCAGCACCAGCCTGGGACTGCCAAGGCATCCAAGCCACCAAAGTTAGCTATCAGCTACCACGTTCTCAGTCTTCCCAGTGCGCAGACAGCCACTATTGGACTATCAAGGCTGTGTTACATAAGGCCGCCCAATAAATCCCCTTCGTAACACATATCCGTTCCAGCGGTTCTGTTCCTCTAGAGAACCCTGACTAATACAGTGTCCCATTTCCATTTTAATGAGGGACAATAGAGTGAGCAAGTAAAGAAATAGGCAAGTGAGGCCTCGTCTGTTGATAATGAGCATTTTGACAAGAAGACAGGGGAAGTTTAGGGTGATGGAGAAGCTGGGAAGTTGAGGCAGGCCTGCAGAGGAGATGATACTTGGACTGAGAAAACTCAAAGGATAGAATGGCACCAATCAAGCCTGAACCTGGTGTGTGTGTGGGGGGGTGTCTATACAGAGGATACACCTGGAGCAATGACTTTACAGTAGAAATCAATAAAAAGAAAAAAGAACAAGACCAGAGGTTGTGACCTATAGGCAAAGAAAGGGTCACAAGCCTTGTGGGAAAGATACATAGAGCTAGGCACGGTGGGTTTTATCCCAAGTGATTGTATTCATTAGTTACTGCTGTACAACAAATTTCACCCCCATTCCCATTTAATCACTTAAAACTAAACGTGGTTTTATGTCAGTTTGGGTGAGAAACTGTTTTGGGTTGGCCCGCGGACAGCTTCAAGTTCAGCTGGGAAGGCTTCACTTAAAGTTCCTGTGGATGTTGGCCAGGCTCAGTTCCTCATGGGCTGTTGTTCTGAGGTCACTCTCAAATCCTTGCCATGTGGGCCACTCTAAGCTGGCAGCTTGCTCCATCAAACCGTGCAAGCCAAGAAGGTGACAGTCTGCTGGCAACATGGAAGGAAGCAGCTCTGTGTCACCCAACCTCAGATGTGGCATCTTTCACCATTGCCTTAATGTGTCTTGAAGAAGTAAGCCACAGACTTCACCCTCACTCCAGGAACCCCTGGAGGTGGGCGCATGAGATGATCTTAGGGATCTTACAGTCACACACAGGATCCCATCAGTGGCATCTGAGCAGAGGGTGACATAATCTGATACATATTTTCATTGGCCACTTTGGCTTCCTTGAGTATTGGAAGCATGCGTTGGGAGTTGGGCAGGAGTAGACGACCGACGGCAGCTAGAGCGTTACATGGCTTGGGTAAGGATCTTGCAGGTGGATAGACAATGAAGATGGATGGAGAGGAAGTGGGGATGGGTAGCACCAGGGCTTGCTGGGATATATCTTGCCTGTGGGATGAGGATGGCTGGGACTCTTGCTTTTCCCTGGAATAGATAGGATGCCCATAACTCTATTCTTCTCCAGCCCTGCCTAAGGCCACACATTTGATGGATGGTTGGCTGGCATTAGGGGCACTAGCCACAAGCAAAGAACACACATCTCCTTGTGCCAGACCAATGGACTACCCCCATGTCCTGAGTCTCGTTAACTTGCTCATAGTCAGAATAACCAAGCTACTGAGCAAAATGTGTGTGTGTGTGTGTGAGAGAGAGAGAGAGAGAGAGAGAGAGAGAGAGAGAGAGAGAGAGAGAGAGAGAGAGAGAGCACCCGTGGTGCAGAAGGATGGGGAGTTGAGATTAGCCCTTTAGTAGGGGACACAGACACAGAGTAGAGTATGTTCCGCATCCAACTGCTTCAGGGAAAGGGTTAGAGTATGTTCTCATCCCTGGGGGACAAGGGGATGTCCTCATGCCTCCTGCCCAGGCAGCCAGGCACTGATTAAAAAGCAATTCACACCAGTAATCCAAATGACATCACCAAACGCCAGCCACATTTTTTATGATTCCAACATAGCCTTTGACATATTGGTATCATCTTGCTTAGGAGTCAAGGCCTGGGACATTGGCTAATTAAGATGTCAGTGTGGCAACGAAAGAGGAAGGTCTGGCTGCTGGATTGGTTTTGCTCTCAGGACCCTGGCCCTACTTAGGGCCTTTCCAGGTGACTTCCATATATACAGCTCACTGAGGCCTCGCCTCCTGGATAATTGACAAGAATGGGAAAAGGACCAGACAGGAAGATCTCTGAATGAAGACTGGAAAGCACGGGAAGTCCTGAGGATTTTTGAAGTGGAGAAAGGGAGGATGGGCAGGCAGAATAGAACCCTAAAATTTATATTTATTTGGAGCTGGAGAGATGACTCGGGAGTTAAGAGCACTGGCTGCTCTTCTGGAGGATCCAGGTTTGATTCCTAGCACCCACATGATGGCTCACAACCATCTGTAACTCTAGTTCCAGGGGAGCCAACCATTCTTTCAACATTTCGTGTGCCAGGGTGTATGAGTACAGGTATGTGTGTGGGCGCAGTTGGAGGTCGCTCTCCTTCCACCATGTGGGTCCCGGGGATCAAGCTCAGTTCATCGGAAGCACCTTTACCCACTGAGCCATCTCGATGACCTGAACCTCAGGATTTTTTTTTTTTTAAAAAAACATTCATCAGGATACATTGGGTATTTTATATCCCATCTAGAGTCTCTTGAATAGGAATCATGACATGTTGCCTTTGAGAATGAACACAGGAGCATTTCTGGCAGGCAGATGCTCTGGAAGCTTCTCCAGGCCTCTTTACCTGCACTTTGACCTCTCCCTAAGAGGTTTCGTCCCAAGTGGGTGAAGCCAGCATGGGTGAGTGGCACAGGTGTGGACCCACAGTGCCTGTGTTCTATTTCCAGCTCGTATCTCTGACTCACAGAACGACCTTGCTGAGGTCACGGCTTTCTGTTTCTTGCAAGGGGAAGAAATAACAGGGGTGGCAAAGCTTTCCTTTCCCCAAGGAACGAGAGTCCTGGAGCTCGGGGGACCTCCTGATCCTCAACCATGCCGTGCTGATATTAATTCAAAAACAAAAACAAAACATGAGTTAGATTCAGATCCCAGGGACTTTTGGGAGACAGTCAAAGCAGGAAGCAAGGAGTTCCCGACAGGGAGATTTGTGGCCACTTTTCCATGCATGACTTCTGCAACATTTTCCAAGTCACGTTGCGTGCAAATAATTCCCCTCATGCCCTCGTGCTGTCTGCGCAAGGGTAGAGGAAGCATTTCCTCTTCATTTCAGGACACGGGAGTCACAGCTATGGAGAGGCCTTTCTCAGCTGTTTTGTTTCCGGAAGCCCCCTGCATTATTTTGCTATCAAGCCTGGCCTGTTTTGTGGGCATTCATTGGCTAAATACTGTACATGTATTGGGTAGAAAATACTGTTTTTGTTGATCAAAGTCACCCGTGAGTGAGTGCCATGTTTTTTTTTTTTTACCCTTGGTGTCCTTTTTCTAGATAAGAGCCCACTTCTCACCAGGCTAAATTTTAACAGAAAAGGTCTGGGAGGTTTCAGAAAGACAAAGGAACCTGCCCTATAACTCTGTGGTCAGTAGTAGGCCCATGATCAGATGGGGTGGGGGTTGGGGGTGGGGAGAGATGGGGATCTGTCTCACAGTGCAGAGCTGCAGCCAGTCAGCTCCCTTGGCAGGAAGACACCTGTGCACACTTAGACCCTCATTTACAAGGGAGGGCAAAATGGCATCCCAGTCAACCAGGTGTCCTGAGACAAAAAAAAATGCTCAGAGCTCCAACGGAGACCGCGGTATTGCTCAGCCCTGGTGAGAACAGTCGAAACATAACCTGATGCGGAAGGGGGCAGCATCTCTCTTTTCAGGGGGCTCTTGCGGACTATCGGGTAGTGGCATGCGCTTACTCTGGCGGCCTGCTTGCATCTTCAAGAGCACACCACCAGTGTAGCTAAGGCACCTTCATCTACCCAGATCTTTCCCATCCCAAAAGAGGCAGAGCCCCCTGAACCAGGGGATTGTAAGGGCATTCTGGGACCTTCAGAGAGAGTGGGGATACAAGACTGTAGGTCTGGCTTGGTGACATGGGTGTGTGCAGGGGGAGGAGCTACTGAGAGGACCCAATACTCAGCCTCTCCTGGAACTCAAGCAAGCATTATCCTCTTGGGCCCTTGGCTCCATCCCAAAGGCTTGATTGCCGGATCCCTGGCTCAGAGGTACCAATTGGATTCCAAACTGGAAAAAGAGGTCATCCAACTCCCTTCCAAACTGGGAAAAATATATCCAGACTTAGCTCTGGAGCTTCGGAATAACTGGCTCCACCAATCCCCTGCAGAGCTAGGGCTGGGGCAGAGGCCATGGGGGGGCATGTAGTGGACAGCTGTTCCCTGAGTTATTTTGGGCCAGGGGCTGAGCTTTTCAGTCCCAGGGTATTGGGATTAAAATAGCCACCTGTGGGGCAATTCCCTTGTAGCTCCGTGGGGGCTTTCCGAAGGAAAAGAGTCAAAGCCCGGGTGGGGAGGGTGACTTGAGGAATGACAAGGGTAGGAATTCTGCCACTGTCTGAGATCAACCTCACCTCTGTGGAGCTCTAAGCCTTGCCATCTCTCTGACCTGATCACTTTCCTCGGGTATCAAAATGATGGGGAACAGAAAGAGTTGGTAACTCCCGAACTCTGCTTCTGACCTTCCTTAGTCCTCAGCTACCCTCCCCATTTCACAGATAGTTCCACAAGAGTTCAGGGGGCCTAAGAGGCTCTGGTCCCAGGTCACCCACCTCCCAACTCCCTTCCAAACTGCCCCAATGCCTCTTGCTTGAGCCTTGCTCAGAGTCCCAGTAGATCCACGCTGGGAGGATAATCAGTTCCATCCCCAAGCTCAGGACCAGAATGGAAAACGCTGACTGGCCCGGGTCATCTTTCCAGTCACATCAGAACTGGCCGCTACCCGCCAGGCTCACACCCTTCTCCAGAAGGAGGTGGGCCAAAGGCAGGTGGGAGGAAGGAGGGAAGCCCAGCCGTCCTGGAGCCTAGCCCGTACCTCAGATTCACAACCCCAGACGGGGACTTGACAGCCTGCGGGCATTGTCCAGGACTTGGAGCTAGAGTGACAGGGGCCCCTTTGGCAGAGACTAGGGTGGCGCTGCGGGCGCATGCCCCAGACACGCCCTATGAAAATCGCTCCAGGGATCGGTCACCGAACTTAGTCTTGAACACCGCTGGCCAGGTCCGTGCGACAGGTTCTACTTCCCCGCCCGAGTGGGGTCTCGCTGGGCTCCCTCCGTGATCACCACCTATGCCTTGGAATGTTCCAGAGGGTCAATTTCCTGTGCGGGTGAATTCGGCGCCCAGCGCCTCTCCTCTGCCTCCTCCCTCCCCGCTGCCCGGACACCCCAGGTCGTTCTGTCCCCGCCACACTCTCATCGCCCCCGCGCGCCCGGGAGCATTCTCCCCGCCCCGCGCCGCTGCCCCAGGGCTCCAGGCGCCCCACAGCCAGGGCCCCGCTACGCCTGCTTCGCCCCACGAGCCGTGTCCTCCGGAGTCCCCGGGGCCATGAGTCTCTGCTCTGTCCCCTGCCGCCCCACCGGTGCCGCTGCGGCGCTGGGGCTCGGTAGCCTCTTGATGCTTCTCGGGCTGGGTCGCGCGTGCCCCGCGGGCTGTGCCTGCACCGACCCCCACACCGTGGACTGCCGTGATCGCGGGCTGCCCAGCGTGCCCGATCCCTTCCCCCTGGACGTGCGCAAGCTGCTTGTGGCCGGCAACCGAATCCAGCAGATCCCCGAGGACTTCTTTATCTTCCACGGAGACCTGGTCTATCTTGATTTCAGGAACAACTCCCTGCGCTCGCTGGAGGAGGGCACATTCAGCGGCTCGGCGAAGCTGGCCTTCCTGGACCTGAGCTACAACAACCTCACTCAGCTGGGCGCCGGCGCCTTCCGTTCGGCGGGGCGGCTGGTCAAGCTGAGCCTGGCCAACAACCACCTGGCCGGTGTGCACGAGGCCGCCTTCGAGAGCCTGGAGTCGCTGCAGGTGCTGGAACTCAACGACAATAACCTGCGCAGCCTCAACGTGGCGGCTCTGGATGCACTGCCGGCGCTGCGCACTGTGCGCCTGGATGGGAACCCCTGGCTATGCGACTGTGACTTCGCCCACCTCTTCTCATGGATTCAAGAGAACGCATCCAAACTGCCCAAAGGTGAGCCAGAGGGTGGCTAGAAGCCAGGGCTGGGTAGTGTAGGGAAGGAGATGGGAGAGTCCAGCATGGTTTGGATGTTCGTGACCTCGCTTTGGGGACTCAGTAACAAGTGCCCTGAATGAGAATCGCTATAGGTGTAACTCCACAAGATCAGACACCTGAACGTCTCCCGGATATGTTGACATAGAAAATGTCAAAGAACCCATCTGGAACTCTCCCAAGTTTCTACCTTTCTTCTTCACCTCCTACCCAGATTCAGGATCCGCCTTTTCTCCATCATTGTGATCCACATCCTCTTTGGGTCCTAGGACAGGTGGGTGTGATCCATGTACAGGTCCCTCCTAATGGGAAAACCCCGTGCTGTGTGGGACACAATACCATTCCCAGAACCCAGGGATGGAGAGGAGCTGGTCAGTCCTGAACGTGGTCTAGCTGCACAGATTCTAGCCTGGTCCTTCTGTTCCCGGATCCCCTTGACTCTCCAGTACATCTCTGAAGAAAATTCCCGGCTAGGACAAAGGCAACCTAGGTGTGGAATTGTGGGACAGAAATCTTTTGGGTGGGTACCTCCCCTGCTTTCCTGCTGCCCCTCCTGCTTTCTCACACCCAAATGGCTGATGGGAACACCAGGGCTCTAGAAACACAGCATGAAGGAGGTAAAGGCAGAGTTGAGACCGTCAGGGACCCCAGCATTTGTTGGAGTGCACGCCAGGACTGATGGCAGATGATAGCCATACCTTGGGTAGAGTTCACCCTTCTACTCATGAGCCTTTGAGCACTGGACCAAATTGACCTCTCAGACCAGAACCCACCTCCGGAGAGTCTCTAAATTTTGGTGAAATTGTCTGCAGTCCTGTATAGCACACATTACAAAAGGTGGCCTAGCTGTGAGCTTCCCTTTAGTCTTCGGACTAAAGTTGAGAACTCGGAAACACTGTTTGTTCCTTGGTGTATGGAATTCCCGTGGCTACTTGTCCACCCCACAGGGTCATAAGCACACACCCCGAGGCCCTGAGGTTACTCCTGTGACAAGAGGACACTTTCTCTCCCCAATACCTCTCCTATGTGAACAGTTCATAAAAGATCTAGCCTGCAAGCTGCAGCATCCCCAGGTTTGAGTGATGCCCTTCTCCTGCCCGGCTCCCTAGATCTGCAGGATATTCTGAATGACAGGAATGTCCTGATAAAGCCTTCTCTGGGGAGAGGGTCACTTTTTCTGTGGTTGCTCCCCTCTTGGTGGACTGCTTCTCAGTTACCTGACTGTGTGTCGACTATGGGGCTCCCATTGTCTTCCAGTTGGGGGCAGGAGCTTGGGTTCTGTCTCCAGGGTTGCCTTGGGTAGCTGGGGCCTTGAGTGGGCTTTCAATGCTTCTGTGCCTTGGCTCCGTTGTCTCTTGACTAGTTGGCTTGACCTCTGAGACCTCCACAGTGCCTTGGGTCAGAGTCTGAAGTCATGGGTTTTGCTTTAATGTCCTGGGGACTCTGAGTAGGTAAGTCACTTAAGGTCCTTCTTCATGTGTTGTCAAAATCCAAAACACAGTAATGAGGGTGTAACCCCAGAGCAAGGGGAGCTGTTTCTCTTCCAACATCCATCATCCATGGGAGAAAATGGGCAGCAGGTGGACACAGGAGGCTGGGGAGAATGGACAGGCACTGAACAGAAGACGGGTAAGGGTCCTGGGGTAGGGCAGGGAGGAGAGGAAGACCAGTCTCATCCAGCCAGGAGAGGAGGGTGACAGCTGGAAGGCACCTTCTGGGGCACAGAGCCAAGGGCAGCTCCAGTCTCTGTGCAGCTGCCTACAGAGTGTGGCCAGAACAGTGTCCCCGAAGTGAGCCAGAAGCAAGGAGGGTGAGTGCAAGACTCAAGCTCTGATCTGGACTCGGGTTTGCGATTTTGGATGAGTCCCTGACCTTCCCCAGCCTCAGTTTCCCTGCTTCTGAAATCAAGATGTGGATGTTGTCCTCCTTCCTGCTGGGAGGGAACAATGATGCCCAGTGTGCTGTGGAGGCTTAAGAGGGGTTAATTTCCACTCTCTCCTTTATCATACTTGACAGCTCTTCAAACTTTAATTGGTACATGGTAATTGTGTATATTAAAGGGGCACATCATGTGATAATTTAATTCATGTACGTGATATATAGCTATCAAATAAGAGGAGCTTACCATTTCTATCCCATTAACCGTTGATCGTTTCTTTGTTCTGGCCTCGTGCAGACTCCTCCTGGTCTTAATTAAATATAAGTGTGTTGATATGGGGACTAGACATGGCTCAGTTTATAAAGCGCTGCCACACAAGCATGAGGCCCTGAGCTCCGATCCCCAAGCATACGTGTAAAAATCAGGCATGATGGTGTGTGTCTAAGGTCGGATGGGCAGAGACAAATAGATGCCAGGAGTTCACTGAGCAGCCAATCTAGCTGCATCAGGAACCTCCAGGCTCAGTGGGAGACACTCTTAAAATGGAAAAGAAAAAGATAGTAGAGGAGGCTCGAGAGATGGCTCAATGGTTAAGCGAACTTACTGCTCTTATATCTTATAGAGGATCAGAGTCCAGGTCCCAGCACCCGGGATGATTCCACCTCCAGGAGATCCAACAACCTCTTCTTGACTCGCTGGGTACTGCACTCATACGGCACACACAGCCTCTCCATTGCAGACCTGTAGAAACATAATTAAAAATAGAACCAAAATTTTCAAAGGATACTTAAAAAGAGATGGAGAGAACTTGAGGAAAACTCATGACCTCTGGCCCCCATCCATCTGCGCACTTCACATGTACATGTGTACCTGGATACACATGTACACTGCACATACACACACAATAAATAATAAGTAATTAAATAAGAAAAGCTGCCTGTGCTGTAGAACGCTAGGGTTTATTTCTCCTTGGTATCCGTTATGTGGTCTCCCCTCTATTCTCCACCCCCACCTCCTTTCCAGTCTATGTCTTTCATGAAGGCCAAGGTCAAATCTCCAAGGCCCAGTTGGGGCACTGAAGTGTGTGTGTGTGTGTGTGTGTATGTTTGCAGTGCCAAGTGCTCTACCATTGAGTGACATCCCCAATCTTTGTAACACACTTACCTCATCTGTAAATGATAGTACCCTGCTAGGCGAGGTTCCCGGGAGGCTCGGAACAGTGACTTTTTAAATGGTGGTGTTGTCTAGACTGCCCCACTGCAGCGGAGGCATGCATGCAGAGAGACCACACTCACGAAAACAAGGCTGGAAGATGCTTCCTCCTGACTCCTAGTTCCTCAGCCATCCTGACCACCAACTTTCTCCAAATCAGGCTGCCCTAGGGTACAAGTGCCATGCCTTGTAAGAACAAACTCTGCCTCTTCCCAGAAAGAGAACCACCAGACCTGAGCAGAGGGCATCCTCTAGTATTGCTCTCTGTACCTCTGCCCCCTCCTCCAACAGGACCAGGGCCGAGTTTTTTCCTTGTGACCTTGACTGTCTCAAACAGTAGTAAAAAATATGTTGTCTGTCAGGTGAACCTCCCCTGGTGGCCACACAGGGATGGGGAGTTTTGAGCCTCAAAGCAAGTTCCCAGGAGAGGAGTGCGGAAGGGAGACAGGGACAGGACAGGCTCTTTCACTGGGCCTAAGGGCAGAGAAGAACCTGCCCTGCTGAAGGGAGAGGGCAAGGGAGGCCAGCAGTACCCGTGGCCAGGTAACAGAAAGCAAAACAAACTAGCAAACGACAAGCCAAGCGGAAATTCTAGGATGCCCAATTAGTGTTGAATTTCAAATCAATGATAAATCGCTTCTTAATATAAGTATGTTATTCCTAAAGATATGAAGACCAAGTACGCTATACCTATTTAATGTAATATGACATATTTAGTATTTATATAAAATGTTATTTGTCTTTTAAATGAAATCCAGGCCTAACTGGGCATCCTATATCTGTGTTTTCATTTAATTTTATTTATTTAGTCGGGAGTGGTGGCATATGTGTGTCAAAGTGTGAATGTGGAGGTCAATGGACAACTTCTCAGAGTTTGCTCTCTTCTATGTGGGTCACGGGGGTAGAACTCAGGTTATCAAGCTTGGCGACAGGTGCCTTTACCCACGAAGCCACCTTGCCATCCCCCGTGCTCCCTTTGATTTGCTGGTGTTTGCAGGAGGGTCTTGCTGTGCAGCCTAGGCTGGCCTGGAACTCATGATTCTCCTGCCTCAGCCCCTCAAGTTCTAGGATCCCCAGCATTCATCTCCATGCCCAGCTCTCTGGCATCCCGACCATGCTGCCCATAGTTATAAACCTCTTTGTCATTTCTAAGCCTCTTACTTAACATCTGTGTCCGGTGGACACCTCCCCAACAGTTTTCCCACCAAGAAACAAAGCAGTTACCAGGATGGATTGGCTGGCATAGGGCTGAATAGTTAGTGACTGAGACAACCTGGCACTCTGGGGTCCCTCACGGCATGTCCCATCCTTCTGAGAGACATGGGAAGGGGCACTGTCCTTCCCGGTTCAGTCCCCAGTTCCTGGGTGTCACCAGGCTGCTTCTTCTGTCTAGTCCTAGATTCTGTACCTATTCTGGTGGTTCCCCACGAGATACCGGGCTCCCAGGTAGGGAGGGACATGGGGAGAAAGTACCGCACACCTGGAAGCCAGAGAGACTTTGGAAATCACTCAGGTGGCCAGCCAGGGTAGCGAGGCCAAGAAGCATCACTGGTAATGACACCTTTGTCACAAATGCTGTGCTTTTCCCTTCGTCAGAGCTTCCTTCACATAGGCCTGGCAGGTAGACAGCCTAATCTTAGAGCAACCTGGGAACTTCCTGCGGATCCCTAGGTCCCCAGGCTTCTTGAATAAGCGCCAGGGGAGAAGGCCATGATCTGTTCTGTATGAGCCCCCTTTGAGGCTTTCCTACACAGAAGCCTAATAACTGCTTCGGGGGAAGCCTTTGCTCCCTGGCTCTGTAGTTTGCAGCTGGGTGACTGTCTTAAGTTACTATTGCTCTGTTGAAACACCATGGCCAGAAGCAATTTAGGGAGGAATGATTTGGCTTACATTTCCACATGACTGTTTATCATCAAAGGAAGTCAGGGCAGGAACCTGGAGGCAGAAGCCAGTGCAGAGCCTGTCGAGAATGCTGCTAACTGGCTTCTTCCCCAGGGCTTGCTCAGCCTGCTTTCTCTTGGAACTAAGGACCAGCCCATGGATGGCACCACCCATAATGATTCCACATCAATCATTGATTGAGAAAATGCCCTTCAGGTTTGCTGACAGTCTGATTTTTTTTTAAACTTTTCAGTGAATTTTTATTAGGTGTTGCATCATGATTCAGGGTCTCAGGGTAGGGACCATCATATACCCAGGCCCCCTCCCTTTACTGTATGAGGAGAGGACGGTGAACAGAAGAGAGGAGGGTAGAGCCAGGTCAGATCTTCCCAGAAAATTTGCCTTTTGCTCTGCCATCATCCCAAGCTGAGACCCATGATACGGGGCAGAGGGACTTGTATACACGCTGGTATCACTCACACATGGAAACATCACCCCCTCATGGGGAAACTCTGTTAACGAATCACAGCTAATTGGGGAGTGGCGACCTGGACCCCAGGAGGAAAAACTGGGAGATCCAGGTGCACGCTCTCTCTCTGCCCAGTGCCTGCGGGACCGATTGTAAGTCGGACCTCACACTCTTATAGTGTGACTCTTTAACCATTAAATTATAGCTGTTATTCTTGAGCTAGCCTGGTTATTTATTGTACCGACCTAATTCTCTACACACACACACACACACACACACACACACACACACGTACATCCCGCTCTGCGGTCATTGCCTTCTCGCAATGGTGGAAGTCCAGATAGTTCAGCCAGCAGTTCTTGGTCTGGTTCTGATTTGGGAAGTGGCTGTCAAAGAGGACAGTTTTGTAGTTCTTGATTTTAGTCTTGATGTCTTCAGCCCTGGTGCTGACTCCTGAATACTGCCCTGGAGCAGCAGTAGTTCAAGGTGACCCTTAGCAAAGGTACCAATCAATAGTCTGATCTTATGAAGGCATTTTCTTCTTCTTTTTCCTTTCTTTTATTAAGAATTTTTTAAATACAATCTTTTCTCATTTTACATGGCTATCCCTGTTCCCACTCCCTTTCCTCCTCCCTCTTCTCCACCTTTCCCCTACCCCACCTCTCCATCCACTCCTCAGAAAGGGTAAGGCTTCCCATGGGGAGTTAACAAAGTCTGACACTTCCCTTCCAGGCAAGACCAAGGCCTCCCACCCCCCCCCCCCGCCATTAGGCTGAACAAAGTATCCCTCCAAAAAGAGTGTGTTCCTAGATGCAGAGGCATTTTTTAAATTGAGGTTCCCTCCTCTCTGATGACTTTAGTGTGTGTCAAGTTGACATAAAAACTCTTCAGCATAGAGATGTGACCTAAATCACCTACTGTCTCTAGGCCTAAGAAATTTCTTCTGCAATCAAGTGTATTGGTGTTAGACCTGGAGAGCCATTTCCAAATGAAAAGTCTGTGGGTTAAAAAAAAAGGTGTGTGTGTATTCATGAATGTTCCTTTTCCATTCCATTTATTTATTTATCTATTTGTTTGTTTGTTTGGTTGGTTTTGAGACAAAGTCTCCCCATGTAACTCTGGCTAGCTTGGAACTTGCTGTGTAGACTAGGCTGGCCTTGAATTCGCAGAGATCCACGTGTCTATGCCTCTTCGTATACCACTATGCCTGGCTATGCAAATATTTTCATGAGGTTGGGCACGCCCTGTGTGGACATGTGCACAGCAGCCTGAGATGCCATCACAGAAGGCCTGTTCACATGTGCTCCCTCGCCTTGGTCCTGGAGCCATGGTGGAATGATGGTCGCTGGACTGAGAGATAGAACTGGCAGATGCAGGACTGTATGCCTGGCTTTGGAGGTGCACGGAGCAGGTGGCACAGTCTACATCAGGCCTGAGAGAACAGATGTTGGGAAAGGAGCCAATAGATCTCATTACAGAGGCTGATTTGGCCAGGCCTCTTCTTGAGCCTTCCTTTTCTAGCCGTGTTCCTGTGTCCTCAAAGGTCACAACCCTCAGTACTAGACAGGGGGATGCTTGAGTCTATTGTCTTATGACCTTGACACTTGGAGAAGTAGGGTGTGGGCTGGGAGGAGGGTAGATGTGGCAGAGCTAAGCAAAAGTGACTTGACTCTGCCTAGCCATGGTCTCTGCCGGGAAAGCCTACTAGAGAGAACCCAGCAGAACTGCCTGGAATGTCCCGGCTCTCGATGGCTGGGAACCCCAGTGGGCACTTCTGTGGGCAGAATCCTTCCATGAGAGGGTGCTATGGCAGACAAGGTGCTTATTCAACCCCTGTACCATATCACTTAACCCAGTTTGCTACCTGGCTCAACTCAGGACCAATAGGGGAGCCCATCCTGAGCCCCAGAAACTGCTTCGATTTTCTGACGTCAAGCAGTCTCGCCTTGGGCAAGTGAATGGAGATTACTGTCATCCAGATGGAAAAAAGAGCCAAAGCTTGCCTGAAAGTCACAGGGTATTTCCTCTTAGACAGCTCCAAGGTGACTCTCTTCTTCTAAAAATAAAATAAAAGCAGTTTTCTTCTCCTGATTATAAAAATAATAAGCTTCACTTAGCAGTCATGGGTGGAGGAGCAGATACATATTACATAATGATGATAAAACTTAAAGACAACCCACCCCAAAGCAAACAAACAAACAAAAATCCCCGGAGGTCTGAGAGGTGGCTCAGCAGCTAAAAAGCACTGGCTGCTCTTGCAGAGGACCTGAGTCTAGTTACCAGCACCCACATGGTGGCTCGCAACCATCTGTAATTCCAGTAGCTCCAACGTCTTCTGGCCCCCAAGTACATTACACACTCATGATGCTCTTGCAAACACATAGGCAAAAACTCATACACATAAAATATAAGTTAAACAACCAAAACACTTTTTTATTTTTATTTTTTAACATGGTTTTTCTGTATATATAGCCCTAGCTATCCTGGAACTCACTTTGCAGAACAGGCTGGCCTCGAACTCACAGAGATCCAGCTGCTTCTGCCTCCTGAGTGCTGGGATTAAAGGCATGCCTGGCTGAAATCCTTTTACTATTAAAGTTCTATGCTAAAAAAATTTTTTAGATGGTATTATGGTGTACACCTTTAATCCCAACACTCAGGAGGAAGAGATAAATGAATCTCTGTGAGATCAAGGCCGGTCTGGTCTACATAATGAGTTCCAGAACAGCCAGAACTATATAGTGAGATCCTGTCTCAGAAAACCAAAGCAAGCCAAGTGGTGTTAATCCCAGCATTCTGGAGGCAGAGGCAGAGGCAGAGGCAGAGGCAGAGGCAGGTGGATATTTGTGAGTTTGAGGCTAGCCTGGTCTACAAGAGCTAATTCTAGGAAGGCTCCAAAGCCACAGAGAAACCCTGTCTCAAAAAAAAAGTGGAAAAAAAAACCCTCAAACAAACAAAGCAACTAACCAAACCAAAAAAAAAAAAAAAAAAAAAAAAAAAAAGGAAATAAATTAGACACAAAACAATAAGTTCTGTGCTGGCTATTTTTATGCCAACTTGACAAGTTAGAAATATCTGACAGGAGGAAGCCTCAACTGAGAAAATGCCTCCATGAGATCAGGGGATAGGCTATAAACCATTTTCTTATTTGTGAATTAATGTGGGAGGGCCCAGCCCATTTTGGGTGGGGCCATCTCTGGGCTGGTGGACCTGGGCACTATAAGAAAACAGGCTGAGCAAGCCATGGAGAGTAAGCCAGTAAGCAGCACCCCTCCATGGCTTCTGCATATTGGCTCCTGCTTCCAGTTTCCAGCCCTGTTTGAGTTCCCGCCCACAGTGCTTTGATGATGACCTGTTATATGGAACCGTGAATAAAATAAACCCTTTCCTCCCCTAGTTGCTTTTGGTCATGGTGCTTCATCACAGCAATAAGAACCCTAACTAAGGCAAATCCTATACAGTTAGCTCCATATTTGTGGAGGAACAAGGTGGTGAAATTCGCAGAAGAGGAAGGAGAATGGGGTGGCCAGGGACTGGGCAGTGGGCATTTCACGGGTACAGTTTATGTTTGAGAGATATAGGAGTGTGGCTACATGATGCCAGGATGCCCCAGTATGAGCCCTTGACCCGAAGTTGCCCCATGTCCTTCTCTCCACAAAATCAGCTTATTATTTAATCAGACGGAGTGTCTGCCGGCTGAGACAGTGAGGATAATTGGGAATTGTCCCCCGTGCGATAGTGGATATTTAATGAAAGTGGCAGTAGAAAACAAAAGTTAGCACTATGGGAAATTAGAGCCCGTGCTCCTGGGCACCCCAGAGCAAGAACGAGCCTCACAGGACTCCTTAGGCAGCATTCCTCTGTGGCACGGAATAACTCCAGCTGTGGCCATAGCACATACACCTTCTCCAGATGTTCAGGGTGACAGAGAATAGGTGTCAGAAGACTTGGGATCCAGGCCAGAGTCTGGGTGACTGCCTTATTTAGCTTTCTATTGCTGTAATAAATACTATGAAGCCAACTTGGGGAGAAGGGATTGATTTCATCTTACAGGTCAAAGGCAGAGGGAAATAAGAGTTGGAACTCACCTCACAGGCCACAGCCCATCGTTGAAGGAATTCAGAGTAGTAACCCAAGCAGGACAGGATTTGATGCAGAAACCATGGAGGAATACTACTTACTGGCTGGTTTCCAGGCCCACCAGCCTAGGGACAGTACTGAGCACAGTGGCCGGGTCCTCTTTCATCAGTTAGCAATCAAGAAAATGTCCCTACACACATGCCCACATGTGGCCAATCTGATGGAGCCAGATTCTTCAACTGCAGTGCCCGCCCTCAAGATTAGCCATCATCACAGTGACCTTAGGCAAGCTGTCTGATTTCCCTAGACCCTTCATCTATAATATAAGGGGGGGGGCAGGGGAGGGAGGGAAGTTCAGGCATTGAAGAAAATATCTTCTCACACATCTGATCTTCCACTATGTGCTGCTTGAGAAGACAGAGCTGCTGAAAGCCTGCCTAGGGATGTGGAAGGCCCCAAACTACTATTTTTCTGAGCATTTTATTTGTTGTTTTTTTGTTTTTGAGGTGTTTTGTCCCCCCCTTAAAAGTTCTATGAGGCAGGCAGAGTAAAGCGAAGATGGGGCTTTTGCCAGCACAGGGTGTGCCCCCTTTAGCCCAGTGAGAGGCAAGGAGAAGAAGTACGTTTATAGAATAGCTTTGTGGGAGAGCAAGCTGTGACTCCCTCCAAGGTGTGGGAGGACAACCTACCTCTGCCCCAGAGTTGTAGCTGCAGGTGAGGAGTGAGAGGGACGGGCTGCCTCTGCCACACCCCTTCCCCAAGTCTACCTTGTCCCTAAGGCCTCTGACACTTCCGGAACACAGACAAGAGCTACATCACAGGTCTTGGCCTCTGATTGCACAATACAGCATGCAGCTCAACTGGTGACCAGAGTAATACAAAATCTCTCAGTGACATTCTTTTCTACAACCTGTCAGGTTGATGATGATGCATAGGTGACTAGCCAGCGCTGGAGAGATGGCTCAACTGGTAAGAACAATTGCTGCCGGGCCTGGTGACCTGAGTTTGCTATGTGGGAAAAGGTGAAAGGAGAGAACGGATTCCTGTTCTTGTCCTCTGACCTCCGCAAGTGTGTTGTTTTAAGCACCCTCCGCCCAAAACACAAAATAAAGTGTAATGAAATTTTAATAGGAGAAAAAAAAAACAATCCTAGAATCATCTGAGAAGAAGATCATGACTCCTCTACCATAAATAGCCTGCAGCCATTAAGTGTGTATTTTTGTGTGTCTCTCCATGTGATATATGTGAGCGTGTATTATACACTCGCAGCGTATGCACCCTTGCTAAAAAGTACATTCAGAGGCCAGAGTACATCTGATGTCATGGTCCACCTATTTCTTTTAGACAGGGTCTCTCACAGAACCTAGGGCTAGCCTGGCAGCCAGCAAACCCTAGGCATTTGCCTGTCTCTGTCTCATATAGCACTGGTCTTACAGGTATGCATGTGGCCGTGAACAGCCTCACCTACCTTTTGAAAAAAAAAATAAACCCTGGAAATTCAAACCCAGCTCGGTGTACTTACATGGCAAGCTCATTTAACCATTCTCTAGCTTCCAAAGTGTATTTTAGTCTATAGTACCAAGATTCAGGAGGTGGAAGTCGGAGAATCTCTTGAGGCCAGGAGTTTGATACCAGCCTGGGAGACAGTGAGACAAATGCCCAGAAGTGGGCTGTTGTATTTGGTGAATGGAAAGACATTTCCAATACGGTCACCAAACATGGTTCTGAAGATAATTTCTTTCAGACAAATTTGTGTGTGCTTATACCTAGAAGAGGACCTAGGAACAGCTAAACCATTGTGCAAATCGGATTTATGAGTTCTTGCCTCTGCCTTCTGCGCCTTTATTGCTGGTGTCTCGATGTGTATGCCGGTTTTGCCTAATAAGCGGAATCAGGAAAGCAGAAACCTATCTTTAACAACAGAAGTGCTTAGGAGAGCCTGTAGCCAATTGGATTGAGAAGCTCTCAGGAGGCCAGAGCTGGAGAAAGGCCCCCTGAGAGATCTCAGCCCAGCCTGGTCTTTGGCAAGGGGCCGGGCCAGGCTTGAGAGATTAATCTCAATCCACCATCTGCTGTGTCACTGTCTATTTCTAGGATGGCAGTTTGTCACCCTCGCCACTCAGGTGTCAGCTGTGGGGAGAAGTCATCATTCAAGAGGATGGAGCCTGGGGTGTGGGTGGGAGAAGGACCCCAGCCACTCGCAGGAGTGCGACAGCTATCCCAAGAGAGAAGATAGGCCAGAACAAGATTGAGCTGGCTGGTGGATGAATGAGCAGAGGGAGAGCCACTACAAGGCAGAGGTCAGGAGGTCATATAAGCTGCCCACTGGGAAGTCACCCCAGGAGAGGTGATCTGCATGGGCACCTTTCCTATGGCCCTCCTGGCTGCATGTGCCTCTGAGCTGGAGGTTTTGCAGGACATCTGGGCAGCCGTAGATCATATGTGGTTGTGAGGCAGTAGCTGTCAGAACAGGGGCTAACGCATCCTTGAATTCCATTTCCCACAACCCATCCCAGGACCAGTGAGCATAAAAAGAGAAACCAGCCCTGACTGAGCAAAGGGAAGGTTATCAACGGAAGGATGCCAGCCCATCCTTAGCGCTGAAGAAGCGGACTCAGGACAGGGATGCAGCTCAGCTGCCAGAGTGCTTGTACAGCATGCAGAAAGCCCTGGGTTCCACCGCTGGCACCGTAAACTGCATGTGGTGGACAGATACGATGGAGGTAGAGGTAGGAGAACTGCGTGGGAAGCCAACGTTAGCTACATAGTAAGACCCTGTCTCAAAAATAACCAAAACCTCAACAAACCATAGTGAAAGGAAGATGGCTCTGGGGGTTTGGAGAGTCAAACCCCACTGGTAGGGGCAGTAGGAGGGGCGGCTGGATTAAGTGGGCTCCACTTTCCTTTGAGCTATTGAGTTTGTGTTGTCCTGGCACAGAGCCCATTGTGGTCATGTGCCACCTACTGGCTGGGAGAGGCCATGCGTGAGTGCATGTGTGTGTTTGTGTACATGTGTTTGTATGTGCAGGTGTGTGTGGGTGGGTGTGTAGAACAAAGGATGGCCTTAGTTATCATTTCTTAATTGACATCTGTCCTAGTCTGGTTTCTATGGCTGTGATGAGACTCTAACTAAATCCTGTTTGGGGAGGAAAGGATTTATTTGGTTTTCAGGTTACAGTCTCACCAGGGGAAACCAAGGCAGGAACTGAAGGAGATTTCAGAGGACACCACTTACTGGCTTGTTCCCCATGGCTTGCTCAGCCTGCTTTCTTCCTTCCTTCCTCCTTCCTTTTTTTTTTTTTTTTTTTTTTTTTTTTTTTAAAAAAAAGGGTTTCAATGTATATCCAGGCCCTGTCTGCCCTGGAACTCTCTCTGTAGATCAGGCTGGCCTCGAACTCAGAGATCCACCTGTCAGGATTAAAGATGTGGGCCACCACCATCTGGCTGTCACCCTGCTTTCCTACTCAGCCCAGAACCACATGCCCAGAGGCAGCACCATCCACGATGAGCTGGACCCCCTCCCCCCCCCCCCCCACACCAACCACCAATCAAGGAAATGTTCCACAGATATGCCTCAGGCCAATTCGATGGAGGCAATTCCTCAACTGAAGTTGCCCTCTTCCAGGTGTCTCCGGTCTGTGTCAAGTTGACAGAAAGCAACCAGCACACCATCCATCTTGTTTTTTTGAGACAGGCTGGAACTCATCAAGTGGGGCTGGGGTTCCAGACACACGACACCACACCTGGCTTTTTAAACGTGCACTCTAGGGTTTGAACTCAGTTCCACATGCTTGCTGTCTTATCTTCTCAGTCCTGAGTGGTTTCAAGAAAGCTGAGCCAAAGCACACTCAGTGGTGGTTGCCCTCAAAGAATCATGGGTGGAGACAAAAGGAAGTGGGGGTGGGAGTGGGGACTGTTCCATAGATGGTACTGGTAGGGTGCTGAATTGAGACCTCCAAAGGCTATGGCCAGGATGGAGCCAGACTCTCCTGTCATAGTGACCTCATTTAGAAGAGACTTTGCGGCTGTAATTAACTAGGAATCTGGAGATGAGGCCCTCCTTGGTTGAAGGGACTGGGCAGGGGGACTACCTCACTCCAATGACAATTATCCTTGTAGGAGAGGGGCCAAGAAATATCTGAAAGACAGCAACATAGAGCAGAAGATCCTGGGAAGACAGGTTAGAGAAGAAAGCGACAAGCCAAGGACAGGCAGCCTCTCTCCTAGGGTCTTCAGAGGTAGCCCTGATTCTGACCTCCATAGCTTTGAGAGCGTACCTGCTCCCTCTCTGTGTAGACAAGTTCTTATATTCTGTAGCTCAGGCTAGCCTCAGTCTTGACCTTTCCTGCCTCCCCTCAGCCTCCAGAGTGCGGTGACTTCATTTGTGTGTCATGATGCTCGGTATTCACCTCTGCCCCAGAATGAACCTTTTTTATTTGTTATGTGTGTGGTCCTGGGAATTGAACACAGGCCTTGCGCATGCCAGGCAGGAAGAGTTCTGCTTCTGAGCTATACCCCCAGCCTTTTTCTTTCTTTCTTTTTTTTTTTTTTGGTTTTTCGAGACAGGGTTTCTCTGCAGCTTTAGAGTCTGTCCTGGAACCAGCTCTTGTAGACCAGGCTGGTCTCGAACTCACAGAGATCCGCCTGCCTCTGCCTCCTGAGTGCTGGGATTAAAGGCGTGCGCCACCACCGCCTGGCGCCTTTTTTGTTTTTTACGCTGTTTTGAGACGTGTAGCTCAGGCTAGCTTCTAACTTTTGATTCTCCTGCCTCAGTTTCCTAAGTACCCTGGGATTACAGGTGTGAGCCACCATAATCAACTGCAATTAGTTTGGGCGCCCCTGTTTGTGGGTAGTTACTGGGGCAGCTATGAGGAAATGATGAGGGTCCACGCCCTGTGGAATTGTCAGTTGGGGCGCAGGAGACACAGTCCCCCCATTGTCATTCGCAGGTACCAGCAGAACTTCTCCCAGGCTTTTAGGGATCCCCAGTCAGGCAAAGCCAGGATTTTTGACTCAACACAGGAAAGAATTTAGGACTGGCCAGTTTATGAAGTTGATTTGGAGATTTTATTAAAGATATTTTAATATAGGTTCAGGTGTGGGGGTTAGAAGAGAAGGCAGCTCAGAAGGACAGACAGACACAGCTGAGAGCATATGCTCAGAGAGTCACGGGGAGTCAGGTATACCCACGTGTGGGCTCTTAGGGGCGAGTGGCTCGTCTAACGGTTACTTGTCCTGGTTAAGTGTGTGTCAACTTGACACAAGCTAGAATCAGCTGGGAAAAAGAAATCTCATTAGAAAATACCTCCAGTCACTCAGCAGGCAGAGGCAGGCAGAATTCTGTGAGTTCGAGACCAGCCTGATCTACAGAGCTAGTTCCAGGACAGGCTCCAAAGTTACAGAAAAACCCTGTCTCAAAAAAACCAAGAAAGAAAAAGAAAGAAAGAAAGAAAGAAAGAAAGAAAGAAAGAAAGAAAGAAAGAAAATGCCTCCATCAGATTAGCCTATGGGCATGACTTTAGGGTATTTTCTTGGTTGATAAATGATTGGGGCCCAGCCTACTGTGGACAGTGCTACCCCTGGACTGGTGGTCCTAGGCTGTATGAGAAAACAGACTGAGGAAGCCATGGGAAGCAAGCCAGTAAGCAGCACCCCTCCACGGCCTCAGCTTCAGTTCCTGCCTTTATGTTCTTGCTTGAGTTCCTGTCTTGACTCCTCCGATGATGGACTATAACCTGGAAGCCAAATAAGCCCTTTTCTCCCCAAAATGTTTCTGGTTAGTGTTTCAGAAACCATACGAGGTGATGTTGGGGAGATGATTTAGAGGTTAAGAGCACTGACTGTTCTGGCAGAGGACCTGGGTCTAGTTCCCAGCACCCGTGTGTTAGCTCACAACCCATCCATCGTTCCAGTTCCAGGAGATTTGATGCCCCCTTATGACCTCCAAAGGCATGGCATGGCATGGTGCACAGATATACATGCAGGAAAAACAAAATAAAAACAAATACAAATCTAAAAAAGAAATCAAAGACATTATATATAATTACTACATTCAAATGGTTGCAAAGACACTTAGATGAGGTATTTTTCTGTTTGTTTACTTGCTTCAGTCAGGATTTCAAATAGTTCTTAGTGTACAGCTGAGACTGGCCTTAAACTTCTAATCCTCATGACTTTGCTTTCCAAGTGCTGACAATGCAAACACACCTGGCTCCTGGGGACACTTTGAACTGCCCCCCCTTGCTGGGGTGCTGCTGGCATCTCCTGTAAATAAGATGGAATGTTAAAAATCTTAAAGCACATGGCTCAAGCCAAGGACAAGAGTCCTCTCCCACGTGTCAATAGTCCTGGGGTTGGGAGTTAGGATGCAGCTCAGTTGCTAGAGTGCTTGTCTAGCATGCAGCAAGTTCTGGGTTCAATCCTCAGCACCAGATAAACCAGGCATGGTGGGGCATGCCTGTAATCTTAGCACGTCCAGAGGTGGAAACAGGTGAATTGGAAGTTCAAGGTCATTCTTGGCTGCATATGTGTTCAAGGCTAGTCTGGGCTACGTAAGACTGTCTCAAAAACAAAACCCAAGATGCTTGAAAGACAGTTCACTGGGCAAGAGAGTGTATTGCTCTTCCAGGGGACCAGAGTTCAATCCCCAGCCCTCACATCAGACAATTCACAACTGCCTGTAACTCCAGCTCCAGGAGATCAGATCTGCTCTCTCTCTCTCTCTCTCTCTCTCTCTCCACACACACACACACACACACACACCTCATGACTTTAAATCAATCAGTCAATCAGTCAGTCAGTCAGTCAGTCAATCCACCACAGCCCTAATTAATGTTGTGGACCACACACCAAAAAGAAGACATGGGAATAGGTGGGGCACTTGCTGAGAAGAAAGGATCTGGAGGTGGTGGGGGATGAGATGGGAAAGGGTATGTGTGTGAAAACGATTAAATGTGTTATATACATATATAAAACTGTCAAACAAACAACAGCATTCAAACCCCAAGCAAAACAGTGCCAGGTTGAGAAACCAGTTTATGGCAGAATACTGTTAAAAAGGAAAGGGAACCCCGAAGCCACAGACCCCAACATCAGAGCCCTGCACCAGTCACGGGTGCTGCAGCAGATGGCTCTAGGGACAGACCTCCGCCCTCTTCTGCCTGGCCCTGTCCATCCAGCCGACCGTCTTTGTCCAGCTCCTCTTGTTTGTCTGCCCTCTGTGAACTTGGGAAAGCCATTAAGTCAGGGTGTCTTATCACAGCTGAGCGCAGGCCTAGCCTCCACTCCTGGTGGGTTAGGTGGTGTTTTCCCGAACAAGTCCTTTTCTTCCAGCCACAGAGAAATGTGAAATGGCATTTTCTAAAAACGTTGCTTTGTGGAAAATGCCAAGGCTAATCTCCAGGCACAAAGAGCATTGTGGAGATCAGAACTGACTCTGGGAGCTGCAGCCTGGGAAGAATGGGCTCAGAGGTGCGTGCGCGTGCGTGATGCGGGTGTACGGCTGGGCCACTGATTAGCTGAGCTGTAACCTGCTGTGAGCTTGAGGGCTGCACATCCTGTGGCTGTTAGAGCCCATGCTCAGGCCTCGGGCAGGACTCTTTCTTCCTGGTTTTCAGGGTATCTTTGGCTAGTGAGTAGCTATCAAGAGGAGGCAGGTTGACTGATTTTTAGCCCTGAAAAAAATAGATGTCTGCAAGGGAGCCCTGCTATGGACATCTTAAAGTTTTCCTAATTTGGCCCAAATGCTTTTCAGATGCTCAGAATAAGTAGGGAGAAGTTTTATTTTTTTAAAAAAAGAATGCTTAATTTTAAAATTTCATGTGCGTGTGTGTGTGTGTGTGTGTGTGTGTGTGTGTGTGTGCATGTGTGTGTGTGGGTGCATATGTGTGAAGAGGCCAGAAGTGAGCATCAGTTTCCTGGAGCTGGAATTATAGGAGCTGGGAGTCATCTGACACACATGCTAGGAACCAAATTCTTCCTCCGGAAGAGTAGCAAGTACCCTTAACCACTGAGC
The DNA here is from genome assembly GCF_903992535.2 of Arvicola amphibius. Lineage (NCBI taxonomy): Eukaryota > Metazoa > Chordata > Mammalia > Rodentia > Cricetidae > Arvicola > Arvicola amphibius. The sequence continues at coordinate 9,450,566 of NC_052052.2, read as the reverse complement.
TATCTCTTCAGTCCCATGTTTTATTTTGTTTTGGTTTTCAGACGAGATTCCATGTGGCCAATGCTGGCTTAGCTGGTTTAGTGTTATAGGCATGCACCATGCCATACCGGAATAGAAACCAAACCAAACCACTCTGCCTACTGAGCTACATCCCAGCCCTGAAGTTGTAGCTTAAGAAACAGTCAAGGGCTTTGGGATGTAGCTCAAAGGTACTGTGCTTGCCCAGGATGAGCAAGGCCCTGGATTCTATCCTCAGCACTAGAGAGACAGAGAGAGGGAGAGGGAGAGGGAGGGAGACAGAGAGAGAGAGAGAGAGAGAGAGAGAGAGAGAGAGAGAGAGAGAGAGAGAGGAAAGGTGGAAGGGAAGTAAAGGACAGAGAGGTAGGAAAGGAGGGATGGTAAAAGAAAGAAAAGAGTAAAAAAGTCCATTGTGAAGATGGACATGGTGTCTCATTCCTGTACTTCCAGCACTTGGGAGGCTGAGGCCTGGGCTTACATAATGAGTTCCAGATCAGCCTCAAGTATATAATGAATCTCTGTTTCAAAAACTAGCTAACTAGGAGCTGGAGAGATGCCTCAGCAGTTCCAAGCGTGTACTGCTTACTCTCTCAGAGGATCTGAGTTCTAGTCCCAGCACCTGTGTCTAGCAGTTGTAGATGATCCAATGCTTTGGCCTCCAAGGGCACCACATGTAAACACACACACACACACACACACACACACACACAGACACACACACACACACACACCCTGTGAATTGAAGCAGTGGGGTGGACAGAATCATTGTGCAGTAAATGTATAGATAGGAATAGCAAGTTAATTCTATTAATTTATATAATTAATGTGTCAGTAATTATATTATACATGTCCCTTTAATCCCAGCATTTAGGAAGCAGAGGCAGGTGGATCTCTGTGAGACTCAAGACAACCTGGTTTACAAAGTGGGTTCTAGGCCGTCAGGGGCTATGCAGTGAAACCTTGCCTAAAAAAGCAAAGCAAAGCAAAGCAAACAAACAAAAAACAAAGAGTTCTTGGTCATCTAAATCCTTGAGACTCCCAAGCAACTACAGCAATTTAGGGAGAGGAGAGAGTGCAGCGTGGTTGCTAGGCAACTGTTCCCATGGAGGAATGAATGGGTGGGGTGGCTGTGGATGTGTAAAGTTTGGGCCCAGACTGAGGGAGGGAGGAAGTTCAAATATTCTTTCTCCATTTTCTGTTCTGAGCTGGAGAAGAAGGGGTCACTGGTAAGAACCCCAAGGCTAGTTTGGGGCACTGGACAATGAGTGAGATTGCTCTTTTCTGGACCCAAGAGGGCTAATTAACAAAGTTGGAAGACAGCTGACTCTCAGATGATGTTGGGAAAGGGCTGAGGCTAAGCTCTGCTGCTCGGAAACACTGAAACAGAGAACGAGAGAGGCTTTCCTGAGACTGAAAAGACACCAAAAGTAAGCAAGGATTGGTGGTCGCTCAGTTTCCTGTCAAAATGATGTCTCCCATTTTCTCCCCAGAAAAAAGCACACCTTACAAACCTATCCAGAGACAAGAGGACGTCTCCAGAGCCGAATGCCTGGGCTCTCAAGCCTAGATGTGAACCTGGGATGTTAAGTTACCACAGGAAGTGCTGTGAGAGGAAGTGCTGTGAGATTTCCTTCTGGGAGGTACTACAGTTGGGGGCTGCAGCCTAACCCTCTCTCTCTCATTCTGTCTCTCCTCAGGCCTCGATGCCATCCAGTGCTCACTGCCCATGGAGGACCGGAGGGTGGCCCTGCGCGAGTTGTCCGAAGCCAGTTTTAGCGAGTGTAAGTTCAGCCTGTCCCTCACAGATCTGGTCATCATCATCTTCTCGGGGGTGGCCGTGTCCATCGCTGCCATCATCTCCAGCTTCTTCCTGGCCACCGTGGTGCAGTGTTTCCAGAGGTGCGCCCCTAACAAGGACACGGATGATGAGGATGACGACGAGGATGACTGAGCCACCTCTTCCTGCTCTTTGCTTTCCCACACCCAAGCTAGTGGTACCTCTCCAAGGGAGACAGAGATGCTGAAGACAGAAGCATCGCATCACTCCAGGCAGTGAAAGGGCAGGCGCTTGCCTAGATGCACCCGCTGGGACAGTCGATCCCAGAGCATAGAATCAACAGAGTAGAGATGCAGGAAGGATGGAGAGATTCATTCCTGAGCAGAGCCCACCTCCCAGGCTGGGGCATTCATGTGTGTGAAGATAATCAAGTCAGGCTTCATGGCTTACAGCTTTACAACTTCCCCAGGCTGAAGTGAGAGCTTACAGCTTGTGACCTCAGAGGCGTTTGGACCATTCTTATTACGAGCTGCACTCTGGACCATGAATCACCTTCCTCTTAAAAGACAGCGGAGCTCTCGGTGGAGATTCAAGCTCAGCTCATTCTCCACGGGAGCAGGAATTCTTTTCCTCTATAAAAGGTCCCGGCAGCTTTGGGATGTTAGACCAAGAACAATCAAACATACACGCAATAGACAATGTCTGTGTCTCCCCGTCATTGCTGCATTGACACCAATACCCAGCGTGATGATGTAAGATGATTTGAAGCCAGCAACACTGAGCTGGGCTAAGATACCCGAGGCAGAGGTTCACAAGAAGTGGCTGGGGGTGTTTTGGGGATCCACTCCTTCAGGGTGCTTTGAAGAGAGCCCTTGGATGTGACTGGGTCATGAGAATGGATTCATACTGAGTGCAGTTAGTGCCCTTATAACACAAACTCTAAAGACCTTCCTGCTCCTTCTTCCAGGTGAGGACCCCGTGAGAGGACAGCCATCTGTGAACCAGGAAGTGGTCTCTCACAGGAACTCAAATGTATTGGCACCCTGGCCTCCAACCTCTGGCCTCCAGAACTGTGAGAAATAAATGTTAGTTATTTATAGACCCTTGTGCTTGTGGTTTTTTGGTAATAGCAGTTCAAGGAGACTAAGACACCAGATTTAGATGAAGTGTTAGCAAGAAATAAAAGCGTGAACTCTGTCAAAGGGCACTTGTAGTCTGTTGGTAAGTAGGTTGGGAAAATGTGTGTTGGCATCGCCTAGACTCCAGTCCTTATCCTAAGAGGTAACACCTTGCAGAGGACAGACAATCATTGTGTCAAGTTGTGATGGCCGCTTTGATGTGTCATTCTTTCCTCTGTAGTACCCTCAGGGTATTTGTTCCCCCTCCAGAGTCCCACCTTAGCCAATAGCTGAGTCATCTTCTGTGTTGGTATGGTCTTAGACCTGTCCGCTGAAGAAATTTTGGGGAACTCTCCCAGAAACCAGGAGGTCAATGAGCAGGTTGCCTTGTACCAACAAAGTGTTCCTTAAACAAAATAAAACAACAACAACAAAAATAGATGTGAGGCCACATGCCTTTAATCCCAGCACTCAAGAGGCTGAAACAGGCAAAACTCCTAGTTTAAGGAAGTAGATAGGGCTCCATGCGCCCAGGCCAGCCAGTGGTCACTCACTACATAGTGAAACCCTGACTTTAAAAAAGGTTGGCATGCTAACACATGCCTCTCAGCCTAGCCAGTACTCAGAAGGTGGCAGCAGGGGATAACCTCAAGTTTGAGGCTAAGCTGGGCTACGTAGTGTGAGTGAGATCCTGTCTCAAAAGCAAAACAAATGAACAAAAACCTACCACGGGGACTTGGCCTCTGAACAACCTCCATCGGTGGCGTCAGTGGCCTCGGGGTGTGCATGACATTTCCTTAGAAGACAGGCTGTGACAGACAGTGTTTTCTGGGGTGAGGGAGACAGCACTTTGCTTCAGAGACAGAAGCAACCACATCATGAGTCCAAGCGGGCTAATGCAAAATGACTTGTGCTGGCAATACTGAGTGTGGCTGGGGGCCAAGACCTAGACCAGAAGAAGCTCATGGGAAACAGCCAGGATATTTTAAGGAACCACTAATTCATTGTTTATAATGTTCATCTTAGGAGCCAGATGTGGTGGTATAATCCCAGCATTTGGGAGGCAGAGGCAAGGAGGGTCAGGAGTTTACAGCCAGTCTGGGCTTCATGAGATCCTGTCTCAAAAAGACAAAAAAGTCGGGGGCTGGAGAGATGGCTCAGTAGTTCAGATCATTTGTTTCTCCTGCAGAGGACCCTCGTTTTGTTCCCAGAACCTATATGACACCTCGCAATCACCTGTAATTCTAGTTCTAGGAGTTCCAACGCCCTCTTTTGGCTCCCAGGGGCTCCTACATGCACACAGTTCACGTTAGCTCACCACATACAAAAGAAAGAAAGAAACATCCCTTTGCTTCCATGATCATTACTGAGTGCCGAGTGCCAGGTTCTGGTTTGTACTGGACCACATGTGCACATCACATTAGAAAGGAAACAAAACTATCACTGGAAAGCAGTAGCAAGCTCCAAGAAGGGAATAAATGAAATCCCAGGACAGAGAGTAACTCATAGGAGGCATCCCAGAGAGGCTAGAGGTTGTATGCACGAGGATCTCCCAAGAAACATGGTGTACAAGAGGCCCTGTATCAAGAGATGAACTGGGGCTGGAGAGACGGCTCAGTGGTTAAGACCATTGCCTGCTCTTCCAAAGGTCCTGAGTTCAATTCTCAGCAACCACATGGTGGCTCACAACCACCTGTAATGAGGTCTCATGCCCTCTTCTGGTCTTCAGGCAAACATGCAGACAGAATATTGTATACATAATAAAATTTTAAAATGTCAAATGTTATTGGAAGAGAGGGGGGTGGAGATGAACTGGCTCCCATAATGGGTGACAAGAAGTACCACGTACTTCTGTAGTTGGCAGGCTGGAGACGGGAGAAGTAATGCGGCAACTCAAGGCCAGGGCAGTAGAAGGCCCAGTTCAGCAGTCAGAGTGGATTTCTCTTCTGCTGCTGCCTTTGTGAATTACTCGGGCCCTGAATGGATTGGGTGATGCATCATGGTACTCAAACACTCCGTTCAAGTGTTGATTTGGGCTAGAAACAGCAGCAATATACACTTAGTCCTAAGTCTTTAGGACTAAGCAAATATCTGAGCACCTTGTAGCTCAGTCAGCTGCATACACGAAGCTAACCACCACCTCCTAGAATGCTTCTGATTGGCTGGCTTCAAGCTGGATCCTGTTTTCCCTATTCTGTTACTATAGCCCCCCTTCCCCTTCCTTTCCTTATAGTCTCTCTCACTATACTTCTCTATCCTCAGGAACCCTGGTGAGACTCAGTCACCCCTCTGCTTTCCAGCTCTATGGTCTTAGGCAGAGGAATGACTTCTCACAGTGGCTGGGTAGGTGCATAAGTAGGTACATAAGTCATCTATCTGGTTTCCGAGGCAACCTTGGTGGGCTCTGACCCTTGAAGCAGGTGGGCTTCTGCTGAGCAGACCATAGAGGCAAACTGAAGTTGATCGCTGCATGCCATTAGGCGTTGCTTGAATTCTTGTTTGTACATCACAGACATCGGTGAGCCTTTAACTGGGGAGAGCAAACAGGAAGGGGCTTTGCTACATTCGGGAATAATATTGTAATAGTCTCCACTTTGGTGTCTAGGGCATATCCTTCTGGTCCTTAAACTGTGGTGCTTCTCTGAGGAAAGATTCCCTCCCCTAGGAGATAAGGAAACAACATCCACCAATGACAAACTGAGTTGGGAAGTACAGTTCCTCCAAAGTTCACCCGGGTAAAACAAAGAGTTTACTAGGCTTCTACTGGTGAGAACACGGGTGACCACAATGCAGCCACACTGGAAAGTCTGCACCCAGCAGGGATAATGGTTTCCCCGTGGCTGTGTAGATAGAGTTCTGCGCCTCATCCTTCCCCACCTGTAGCCTCTAGTACCTCTCCCAAGACCTTGAGGCCACGTGCAATAAAAGTAGAATTAGAGCAACATATAACTGGTTGAATGGGTGGCTGTATCCTCAGATGAGGGTTCCATGACCCTCCCTGTCTGCTCCTTCTGTGAGAAAATTTCAACAGTCAGCTAAGCCCAGCTGTGATTTTCTTTTGCAAGAACTCCTGATGTGGGGACTGGAGAGATGACTGCTCTTCAGAGGACGTGGGTTCTATTCCCAGCACCCACATGGTACCTCACAACTGTCTGTAAATCTAGTTTCAGGGGATATGACACTTTCATACCATTGCACATAAAATAAAGTTAAATAAATCATTTAAAAAATCTTAAAAGCTAGTTCCAGGACAGGCTCTAAAAAAAAGCTGCAGAGAAACCCTGTCTCGAAAAACCAAAAAAAGAAAAAAAAATCTTAAAATAACAAGAACTCCTGAAGATGGCAGCAGTTTGGCTCAGATGATAGCCCTGTACAACTGGTGTCTCAGACTTGCCCAACCTACTTCCCCTCTCTACAGCCATTCACATCCTTCAGCCCTCCATCCCACTTCCTCAGGTTCCTTGCACAAGTCCAGCTTGTCCCAGCAGCAGATGGGAGGTTTCTACCTGAGTCCCCTCTGTCTCTTCTTTCCCTAGGTCATTGTTCCCTCTTGACATCCAGGTCTCACCTCAATATTGCTGTATCAGAGAGGCCTCTCCTGCCCTGCTCAGCCCAGAAAGGTATCTTGACTTCAAAATTTTGGTCTAAGGATATGCTACTTTGGAAAAGAGGTTCTGCTTTTGTTTCTAAAGAGGATGAGAACATGTGGGTTCTTTCCAGACTAATGTGGTTTGATGGAACAAGACCAGCCCGAGAGGTCTCCATGAACCCAGAAATGCTTCACACAATAAACAGCAGGAAGTGATTTGGAGAGAACTACACCCAAATTCCCAAATATTGTTTATAAATGGTTGTTTACATTTAAAGGGGGGATATCCTATAGATATGGATATTTTGCATTGGTATGGGTCTTGGTTTATTGATACAAATTTAAGATCAATTGTGTTATATATATAGTTCTGCTTTTGATTAAAGTATTGTTTCTGTGCAGTTCATTTAAAAATGTAATGTATAATTAAGAAATACAAGTTAATAGCTAGTCATCTATAATAGTCAATCTTGTAGTCATGTTAGGTTTTCTAGATATATAGGGATATATTTCAGTTAGATAGGTAATCTTCAAACCTTTCAAAGACCTATGGACTATGGCATTTAAAATGTTTTAAGAACTTAGGATTTTTCATGACGAGACATCTGCTCCTGGCAGCACAAGCTACTTCAAGAGGATGATGGGTATCAACGAGGCTCCTTATGGAGTTTGTTAACCATTTGGGCAAGAAACTGTTCTTGCCTGAACAGCTTCATGTTATGCTGTATGAACTGGACATGCAGGACCCACAGAAAAATGACTATTAAACTTTTCTAAAGGCAAAACGGTCCTTCAGGGTTCATGCTTCACGAAAGAACTGCCAGACATTTTGTAGGACCCAGAAGAAAGCAACTGATAAACTTTGCCAGTACAAGGCATAAGAGATCTTCAAATTTCCTGCTTCATGGAAATGTCTGCTGGATACTATGGGCCTTCAGGCTGAAGATGGGTGTCCCAATGTTACTGAAGAACCCTGGGTGACCATCCAGGCAGCGAGATACCTCTGTCAATTCTAGAGTTTTGGAAGCTGCTTAAAATGCACTACTGTTAACCTAGGTAATATATCCTTCTGGAGTTTTTGATGGAGTTGAAGAGTAGGTATAGTTAAAGTTCTCCTATTTATGATAAAAATAAAGTAGATATAAATATTGTAACTGTAATTCTTGCTTGATACTTGTTTTGCTATGTGTAATTTTACTGTGTTAAAGTTAAAACCTTGTTTTTTATTTGAACAGAAAAGGGGAAATGGTGTGGAAAGGCCTTCTGCCTAGGTGTTGCTTTTATTTTAATAAATAAAGCTGTTTTGGCCAGTGGTTTAGCAGAATAGGGCAAGGCAGGAATTCCAAGCAGATAGAGGAGGAGAGAGTAGGCGGAGTCAGAGAGAAGTCATGTAGCCACCACAGGAGACAGATGTCGCCACCAGAGCCCTTCAAAACTTTGCTGGTAGGCCACGACCTCATGGTGATACACAGATTAATAGAAATTGGTAGTTTAGGATATAAGAGCTAGCTAGACAATATGCTTAAGCTATTGGTCAAACAGTATTGCAAATAATATAGTTTTTCTGTGATTATTTTGGGTCTGAGCAGCCGGGAACGAACATATAGCCTACTCCAACAGGTGGGTAAATAAAGAGGTGTTCCATATGGATGGATGAGTAGGTGGAAGGATAGACAAATGGGTGGGGTTCACATGGCTGGGTGAATAGACATGCAGGTACACGTCCAGGTGGATGGAAGGGTAAAAGGATGGGTGAATACACAGGTGAGTACATGTCCATCTAGGTGGATGGATGGGTAGATGGAAGGGCTATGGGGGAATGTATGGATGGGTGGGAAACTGGTCGGCTGCATAGGAATGGTGACTAGTTAGCTGAGTGAATGGACAGGAGGGTAGATAGTAGAGAAGAAGATGGTGGGAAGGTGGGTGGGTTAAATGGATCGGTGGGTGAGTGGGAGATACGTGACTGAACAGATAGATGACTTACAACGTTCCTTTTCAAGGATTTGAAAGCTACCGAGACACTGCCAGGAATATAGCCAAGAAGACCAGTACACATCAAAGGAAAAGCCCTCTTCGTCTTGCAGAAGACAAGGGACACATCTCTGAGCTTGGCACTACCAGGAGGTTAGGAGCTATGTGAATGCCCTGTCCCGATAATCTGCCCATCTCTATTGTGGCTCAGACTGCTGACTATGGATGTGCCTTCAGACTTCACTAGGGACAACAAGGTCCTGGGTCACACTGCTAGGACACATCAGGCCAGCCCCGTCTGCCTGGCACAAACAGTCTCGGCATCGTGACTGTGTGCTGAGTGATTTTCGTTCATGACCATCTGACCCCTAATTACTTCTGTTAATTACTTGGACAGATTTTCTTCGCAAAGAGAGCTTAAAACCCAGGGAAGTAGGAAGGGATGTCCTTCATCTGTCCTCGGCCACCACCTGCTCCCGAAGGAGACTGTGGGTGGGTTCAGGTTATTTGGTTTCTCAGGGATTTATTCTTTCATTGACTCTGCTGAGACCAAGGTCCACCTGTCATTTTGATGGGTCCCCTTAAGAGTTAATTCCTTAGCTAATCCCATGTCTTCTAAAGTGACTGATTGCTCGGGGGGGGGGGGTGGGACAGTGTGGCAGTGGGAAAGGGGAGGAAGAGGGACAGGGACAAGGCTCCTTGTTATCTGTCCAACATGGCATTAACTTCTAGTTCTTTTCGCTTCCCTCCCTATTCCTCATCCAAGGAAAGGCCAATATGGAGCAGCCCTGCCCACGGACAGCTCAGCAGGGAATAAAACCTGTACTTCACTGGGTGAGGAGCGGGCAGGCCTGCAGTCCCAGCTTGTGGGGCAATGAAGAGCTACAGAGTGACACCCTGTCTCAAAAACAACAAACATCTCAAATAACAACATACATATAAAAGGGTCTGTCAAGATGGCTCAGCAGGTAAATAAGACAGTTGCTGCTAAGACTGACGACCTGAGTTCAATCCCCAGAACCCGCCCAATGAAGGGAGAGAGTCGACTCCTGAAAAATCATCCTCTAACTTCCATATGAGTGGACACACACACACACTAGTCAGCCTGGGCTGTTATTCAACCAGTGTTAAGTACTTCAAAACCATCCTGGACAAGACTGGGAAGATGGCTCAGCAGTTAAGAACACTTGTTGCAGCCGGGCGGCGGTGGCGCACGCCTTTAATCCCAGCACTCGGGAGGCAGAGGCAGGCGGATCTCTGTGAGTTCGAGACCAGCCTGGTCTACAAGAGTTAGTTCCAGGACAGGCTCTAAAGCTACAGAGAAACCCTGTCTCGAAAAACCAAAAAAAAAAAAAAAAAGAACACTTGTTGCTCTTGCAGAAGACCTGGGTTCAACTCCCACCATCCACATGACAGCTCCCAGGTACCTGTAACCCCATTTTCAGGGAACGGATGACCTCTTCTGGCTTTAGGGCACCAGTGGTGGCATATGCTTTTAGTGCTAGCAATGACTCAGGGGTCAGAGGCCAATAGGTCACTGTGAGTTTGAGGCTAGCCTGATCTACATAGCAAATTCCAGGTCAGCCAGGGCTTTGTAAAGAGATCCTGTTGGGGGCTGGAGAGATGACTCAGCAGTTAAAAGCACTGTCTGTTCTTTCAGAGGACCCAGGTTCAACTCCCAGCACTCAAACGTCAGCTTGCAACTGTCTCTGACTCCAGAGGTACCCTCATACAGACATCCAGGCAAAAACACCAATGCACATAAAATAAAAATAAAGTTTAATTTAAAAAATTAAAAAAAAATAAAGAAGCCGGGCGATGGTGGTACAAGCCTTTAATCCCAGCACTCGGGAGGCAGAGGCAGGTGGATCTCTATGAGTTCGAGGCCAGCCTGGTCCACAAGCGCTAGTTCCAGGACAGGCTCCAAAGTTACAAAGAAATCCTGTCTCAAAAAAAAAACCCCACAAAATAAAAAGAGACCCTTACTCAAAAACAACAGCAACAACAAAACAACACAACCACACAAGTCATCCTGGACAAGAGTGAAAGCCTAACATAGAGATAAATTAATACATGAAAATAAAATCAGAATATTATCTTTATCTTTGTGAACTTCAACTTTTGCTTCATAACAAATAGGTACCAGCCAGGTAACTGTGAGGTCACAGAAGTGAGAAAAATAACTATAGTACAAGTCAGAAGCTACGCTAGAGTCTGGCTGCCTCCTTATACAGACACTGGGAGGGCTCCTTAGTCCTGAGAGTTCCGCAGATCCCACCAGGCACCCTTCCCAGGTGCTGGCCCCAAGATGGCTCCAGCTCTGGGCTCCCTGTGCTAATTTTCCTCATTATCCTGAATGCTTATCTTGTTTTTCTCTCTATTGGGAAACTACTATTGGGTGTATGAATGGATGGATGAATGATTGGATAGGAGGGTAGATGGGTGGGTGATGGGTGGGTGAATGGATGGATGGATGGGCAGATAAAGTTCCTCCAAGGCCTCTTCAGTCCCACAGTGCTTGCTGGGAACCTGTCTCTCAACAGGTACCTGCAGGGTAATTGTAGAGAGTCAGTCACCAAGAGTAATTTATTTGTTCCTTTTGGGAGAGTCTGGTGTGGAGGACTTAAAGATGGGCCCATTTCCCCCCTCAGAGATAACCTGGAACTGTACCTCGTGCCTCAGGAGTGTGTAATTTGTACCCAGGCTGTATCCAGGCGAGGGCACAAAGAACTGACAGAGTGTACTGCCCTGTCTAATGGAACACAGGGGATGGACGGATGAAGGAGTGAACAGATGCTGTGATTTGCCTGTGCTGGTCCTCTGGGCTTAGCATCGTCTCCTACAACCTACACCATGACAAGAGCAAAGGCTCTTAGAATGTCACAGTGAGTAAGGGCCTTAGCTCTCCTCTTACTGTGTAACTCAGGTCAAGTCACTTAGCCTCCTCAGACTTTGGTTTTCTCTTCTATAAAACGGGGATAAGTCCAGCACTAACCTCATTGGGCTGTTATTACAATTCAATGGGATCACAAATGCAGGGTATGAGGCAGACTTTCTGAGATTTCATTATAATTTCAGGTGGAGAGGACTGGAGAAATGGCTCAGTGGTTAAGAGCACTGGCTGCTCTTCCAGAGGTCCTGAGTTCAGTTCCCAGCAACCATATGGCTCACAAACACTTGTAATGAGATCTGGAGCCCTCTTTTGGCCTGTAGGCAGACATGCAGGCAAAACATTGCATACATAATAAATACATCTTTAAAAACTGTTTTCAGATGGAGGACTGTGGAGGATACCTGGGACCTGCGAGCCCTGGCCTTCCTTCCACTTCTGCAGAGGGTGCTCAACAGGCAAATCCCACCTGCTAACCCCTTGTGGTCTCCTTTTCTCCTCCACTGTCCTTTGAATTCCATTGGGATTCTTTCGCTCAATTCCCTCTAGAGGAGAAAGGGCCGTGCCCTCCCCAAGGCAGACACAAGCTCCTACCTACCTCCGACTGATTCGGAAATAGAAAGCTGCTGGGTCTTTTGGGTTTTGTTTGTTTTGAGACGGGGTTTTATAGAGCCCAGGCTCCGACTCTGTAGCTATTGAACTGAAAACCCATAAAGGATCATATGTTTGGTCATTTAGTCAGAGTTGCTTGGGGGTGGACTTGAAGAAAAGCAAGGGTTCACCTGCCCCACTACTACCCAGATGCACTAGAGGGCATTGGCACCCCCAGTCCTACTCATCCTTTTCTTGTTTCTTTCCCCTCTCCTTCGTAACTTCTGCCCTCTCGCTCTCAAAGCCTGGATGGGGATTTCAGTGGAGAAGGAGACTTAGCAATTCTGTTCGGCGGCAGACGCATCCACATCCCCGTCCTGTTGTCATGACGATAAGGATGGTGTGGGGAATCTACACTTGCTGGACCCCTGTTTCCTTACAACTTGATCTGAACACAGAAGTGACAGTCAGTGCTCACTGAGGTACAAAGACAGAAGCCCTGGCCACAGAGCCACTTTAGCGCCTGCGCAGAGGAAGGTGATTGGGCTCTTGGGCTCTGCCTCCTGGAGCTGGCCACCGGCCAAGAAACCAGACCATTCGGTGTGACTCTTTCACCCTCTGCTGAAACCCACATCATGAGTGAGGGGAACAGTGGTCAGGCGTTCCGAGGTCACTGGTGCAGAAGGGCTTCTGAGGAAATAAGACTGGGTGGACCTAGTCACAGGGGACTTGGAGGGGGCCATGGCACAACAGAGAGGAGCCCCTCCACGTCCCCACCCACCCCAGGACCTTTGCTTGTCTCTCCATCCACCCAGAGCCAAATTCAAGGCAGCTAGCTGCTATTTCCAGAATCAGTTGCTACTCCAGCCTGGGCTGTAAGTGACTTTCAATCCAGACGTCCCCTCTGTCTGGCCTGGAGGCAACTCAATGTCCCCCTGTAATGTGCAGCTGGGATTTATCTATCCCTGACATTCCTTCCAGTCGGCTAGGAGGCTGCAGCTTCAATAGACCTGGAGCGCACTGGGATGAACCGGAATTCATTCAGGAGACAGAAGCTACTAAGAGAGGCAAGAGCTGTTGATACCAGGAAAGAATGGCTGACCTGCTGAAAGAGTCAGAACAGCATCGGGGTGCTGGGGGGAGGGGAGCTGCCTGAATAATGAACTTACTTATCGCTCTGACCAGACAGTCTCAAGGCAGTCAAGGGCATGTCGACATGCCCTGGAGAATCCAGTTTGATGTCCCCAGAACAAAAACCAAACTTTTAGATCACGCTCCTTGATGAAGGCACAGTGTAGATTTCAACTTCCAAGGGCATCCGAAGAAAGCCAAAGAAAGTTAAGGAGTGAGGGGGCCGGAGAAATGGCTCAGAGGTTAAAAGGTATACTGCTCTCTCAGAGGATCCAAGTTCAGTTCCTTGCACTCATGACAGGCGACTGAGAACTGCCTGTAACTCCAGTTCCAGATCTAACATCTTCCTCTGACCTCTGTGGACACCAGGACTCACACAAAAACACATAAAAAAAAGTTAAGGCGAGGAGAGCGAGAGCGCCCACGTGTGGCGGCACAGAGCACTGAATTCTGAGGGGTCTGACCTTGGAAATGGTTTTTTGTTTGTTTTCTGTTTCCCCCACACAGGCCCAGTAAGTGAGACCATGCCATGCCTGTCTTGGGCTCTCAGGCTTGTTAAAATCATGTCAAACAAAACCCTAAGATAGTGAGACAGCTCAGTTGGCAGAATGCTTGCTTAACGCGCATGAGGCCCTGGGTTCCATCCCTAGCAGTGCAGAAAACCTGGCAAGGTAGGCAGGGAAGATTTGCTTAATAGATAAAGGTTTGAGCCACAAAGTCTGATGACCTTGAGTTTGATCCCTGAGACCTACAAGGTGGAAGGAGACTCCAGAATAACTGGGAAAGTGGTTCTCTGCTTTCACACCTACTGTGTGTGTGTGTGCGCGCGCGCGCACGTGCGCACACATACAATATAGTAATAAAATGATAACAACAGCAAAAATAATAAAAATAATAAAAGCAAGCAAACAAAAACCCACCCTGTTCGCCTGGAGGTGGTGGCATACACCTTTGATCCCAGCTCTCAGAAGGCTGAAGCCAGTGAATTGAAGCCAGCCTTATTTTCATAGAGAGCTCTGAGCCAGTAAGCCCCTGTCACAACCAACCAACCAACCAACCAGACAGACAGACAGACAGACAGACAGACAGACAGCCTACCCCAAACCTGGCCTATGCCTATAGCCCCAGCACTGGGGAAGAGGGGATGGGCAAAGGAGGATGGAACTCAAGGTCACCCTTGGCTGCTGGAGTCTCCCTGTGCCACATCAAAGGATTCAGCGCCGACAGGGTGGATAGATGCGCAGATTATGCTGTCTGCTTCTCTGGGGTGAATGATAATGCATGGTTCCTTTGTTGACAGAAGGAATGCAGGGGAAAACAAGGCTTCAAGTTTTAAAGATTTGTTTTAATTGGACTGGACAGGTGGCTCATTGGTTAAGAACACTGGCTGCTCTTCCAGAGGTCCTGGGTTCAATTCCCAGGACCCACATGGCAGCTCACAACTGTCCGTGACTCCAGTTCCAGGGGATCCAGTGCCCTCTTAAGCCCTCTGTGGACACATGGGCTTAATGCATACATTTCCTGCATACTTGCAGGAAAAATGCTCACACATATAAAATTAAAATAAGATTTACTTTTTAACCAGGTGGTGGTGGCAGCACATGCCTTTAATCCCAGCACTCAGGAGACAGAGACAGGTGGATCTCTGTAAGTTTTGAGGCCAGCCTGGTCTACAGAGCGAGTTCCAGGACAGGCTCTAAAGCTACAGAGAAATCCTGTCTTGAAACCCCTGCCCCCCATTTTTTTCCATGTACGTGTATATGCCTATGGGACTGTGTGCCATATGTATATGCATGGGTGACCTCTTACCCTCATGCCTCCTCCTCTCCCCTTCCTTCATTCCCCCTTTTTCCCCCATAGACTATAAACCCAACTAATTTTATTTTATATTTTGTAGAACTGGGGATAGAGTCCAGGAGCTTGCAACTGCTCTTATCCCTATCTCCAAAGTCCCTTTGTTTAGTCTTTCTTTTCCTTCCTTTTCTCCTTCCTTCCTTCTTTTCTCTTTCTTTCTGGGCAGTGAGACGCTGAGAACTATTCAGGACAACAAAGTGGGTGAGAGCCACTGCACCAGGGCAGCATCTATGTTCTCTCTCCAGACGAAAGACAGATTTGAATTTCCAACCAGGTTGAGCTCTCTTTCTCCGGCCACATCAAAGTAGGTCATGAATCTGCTCCCACAGATTTCCCTGTCAGAAAGGGAGCTGGCGCCCAGCCCAGCCCTTGATGGGAAGTTAATAGATTATTTCTCACCTAGCAGCCTTTGGGCTGTGTGGACCTGCAGGGGACGGGGAGTCAGATCACGATGTTAAGTGGCAGGGGAAAAATACCCTGTTTTGACAGCAATTTAACTTTCAGACAAACTCGCGGGTGTCCGCTCATGAATATGTATATGTTCAAAGAACGGTGGAATGAGAAGCGATTACTGCACAGGGCACAGCTTTCTTTATGTGGCTCTTTCTGGTGGTGGTGGGGGGGATGGAAGCTGGGACCTTGTGCACGCTAGGCAAGTGTTCTACAGCTGAGCTAGACTCTCAGCCTCAAAGGTCATCTTTAGTGTTTTGGTTTTTAAATTAGTTGATTTCACTTATGTATGTGTGTGTGTGCCGGCTTCTCTGTGAACTACATGTGATCACTTCAGAAGACAGAAGATGGTGGTGGATCCCCTAGGACTAGAGTTGCAAGAGATTGTGAGCCACCCAACGTAGGTGCTGGGAATTGAACCCAAGTCTTCTGCAAGAGGAACAAGTGCTCTATGGTTCTGGGCCATCTCTCCAGTCAGTTCCTAGTTGTTTTTTTTTATTTATTTTTAAATTTTTTCCCCAATATCTCAGAAAGGGCTCAAACCTAGTGTGTAGCTAAGGTTTCTACCTCCCCGTCCTGGGATGACAGACACACACTGGAGTTTCTTCTGGTGACTGAACCCCGGACTTACACTGCATACTAGGAGATCACTCTGCCAGTCGGGCTGCGGACCCAGCGCAAATGTCAGTCCCACAGTGGTACTTCAGAGCTTTGTTCTCCGAGACAGGTACCCAGGCCCTACATCTGGAGTCGCCTAGTCTCTTAGCACTTCCGCCTTTGCCCTGAAGGTCTGGCATTCTGGTTACGCTGCAGGAACCACAGAACCTTCCCCGTGTTTTGATGAATTCACTGGACTGCCATGGTCTCATGGAAATCCTCATTGTGCGCATCCGGCTAGTGTGACTGCTGAGGAGCGACTCACGGCCTCACAGGCGCTGGACAAGAGCTCTACCGCCGAGCTGCACGCCTCCGTCTCAATTTTTCTCACTTCAAGGGAAGAGAAGCAGCCCCAGCAGGCAGAGGGCTACCTGTCTGAGCCGTGGCGCCGCCCTGATTCCTACTCAGAAACACGAAAGCGCTGACGTGGCCTGCTGTGAAGCAGATTTTGATAGCAGGGTTCATGCTCCAAATATTAATGTGGGTCTGGAGGAAGCTGGGTGTGTTCTGGTAGAGCCTCTGACGATTGGGCTCTTTCCAGGGCCCTCATCTTCTAGGACTAGAACGCTCTTAACAGAGTTCAGTTTCCAGAATCCACTTAGCAGCTCACAGCCACCTATAACTCTTGATCCCAGGGATCTGGTGCCCTCCTCTGGCTGCAGTAGGCACTGCATGACCATGGTGTACTTGTATGCCTGTCAGCAAAACACTCATACATATAATATAAAAATACATTTTAAAAATTACCTTTTGGCCGGGCGGTGGTGGCGCACGCCTTTAATCCCAGCACTCGGGAGGCAGAGGCAGGCGGATCTCTGAGTTCGAGGCCAGCCTGGTCTACAAGAGCTAGTTCCAGGACAGGCTCTAGAAACTACAGGGAAACCCTGTCTCGAAAAACAAAACAAAACAAAACAAATTACCTTTTATCTGGGAGGTGGTGGTGCATGTTTTTTAATCCCAGCACTCGGGAGGCAGAGGCAGTCGGATCTCTGTGAGTCCGAGGCCAGCCTGGTCTACAGAGCGAGTTCCTGGACAGACACCAAAACTACCCAGAGAAACCCTGCCTCAAAAGACCAAAGGAAAAAAAATACCTTTTAAATTATTGTTTGTTTATTGTGTATTTGTGGTGATGTATATGAAACTAAGGGATTCAGGGACATACTGAATGCACTTGGCAATTCATATCTTTCTCACTCCTAAAAAATGGCAGCATGAATATCTATTTATTTATTTTTAAACTTCATTTTTGAATCACTGGAGTTTCACATCATGTACCCCAATTCTGTTCACTTCCTGGCCCCCCTAGATCCCCCCTAATCCCTGTTGTATTCCCCCCCCCACGGAAGGAAAAAAAACAAAGCAATCAAACAAGTAAGCAAGCAAACAAAAGCAACAACAACAACAACAACAAAACCCCAATAAATCAAAACAGAACAAAACCACACCAGAAACAGAAAAATCTCTGCTTCTCCTCTCCTGACTCTCCATCACCTCTTCATCCATCCTGATGGCACTGGGGGCTCTGGTGTGCCATGCAGTGTACCCCTTTGGCCCATCAGCTTGACTGGCAGCTGTCCATTGCAGCGAGTCCCTGGTCTGGCTCGAGGCCTCTGGCTTTTGCTACACCGTTCTCACTGGATCTTCACTGCGGCTCTTCTGGGGGATCCTGTGTCTTAGAGGTCTTAACAGTATTTTCCCACAGACCAGTTGCTTCACAAGCTCCAAAAGGACATAGATTGGGTGGATGCTAGGGTGGGTCAACCCAAGGCCCAGTTGTGGCCAGGCAGGTCAGATTGAGCCACTGGGGCCACCAGCCCTGGAGTGGTGGTGGAGTCAGCTCCCCTACTTGCTTTCCCCCGGGCTAGGTTCATTCTTGCCTGTTGTGAGGGGTGAGGGCCTTCTCTCCTGAGTGCAGGGGCCAGCTCTCTTGCTATAGTGGCCAGCAAGAGGCAAGGCCAGCTTTCTTAGGTCAGGAAAGGATGGGACTGACACAGTATATCCCTCTGTTTTCATCTTGCATAATTTGAAAGCTTCCTGAGGTGACAGTGGCCACAGACATCAACACAGACCCCCATCTGTGGCTGGACCATTATAGAAGGAAGTTTCTATCCCACCTGGTCCTGCAGCTGTTCAGTCCCCCTCCAAAACACACACACACACACACACACACACACACACACAGAGAGAGGCTTATATTAATTATAAACTGTTTTTTGAACTATTAGCTCAGGCTTATTATTAACTAGCTCTTACAACTTAAATTAATCCATAATTCTTATTTATGTTTAGCCATGTGGCTTGGTACCTTTTCTCAGTACGGCATTCTCATCTTGCTTCCTCTGTATCTTGCTGGTGACTGCATCTCTGCTTTTCCTCTTCCCAGAATCAGAATTCTCCTAGTCTGGTTGCCCCGCCTATACTTCCTGCCTGGCTACTGGCCAATCAATCAATATGAATAACAAATCTTTACAGTGTACAAGAGCACAATCCCACAGTAGACTGTTGACGCAGACATGGCCCTTGGCAACAACTTAGGCCCAAATGACATCCTGGCTCTGGATGGAAGGAATGGCCACTCAGGTGGCAATGGGTCTGGCAGCCATATGGTTGCCAGACACCACCAAGACCGCAAGTTGTGGCTCCAACCTTGGGCCTCTATGTGACCATTAGTGGTAATGCAGGACCCGGACTTCAGGTCAGACCTCAAGCTGCAGTCAGACAATGGACCCAAAACAAGGTCCTTATCAGCAGATGGGTCTGGATGTCTCCACTGTCCCCAGTGGTGGTTTGTCCCTGAGACACTAACTTGGACCTTGATCTTGGATGTCTGTGCAGTCTTTAATGGTAATAGGAGCATCGGACATTAGCACATCCTGGCTGCAGTGAGGCCACAGACCCTGACACGGCCCTCAGCTGCAACTTGGGTCCAGACATTGTCATGTCATTGAGTAGCAGTGCAGGCCACTCAGACATGGATGTATCTGGTCCTCAGACACCAGCCCATCTCAGGTGGCTGGTTTGACCCAAGGCTTCTTCATGGTGCTTGGTGGCAACTGGAGGGAGCCACATACGACAATCTGGACTCTGGCCTCTACATGGACCCACACATGGCCCTTGGTGGCAGCACGAGTCCAGATGACACCCTGGCCCCAGGTGGTAGCAGAGACCACTCATATCTGTACAGCCCCTGCTGTGGCGTGGCCCACTGACTCCACCCAAGGCACAGGCTCCAGCGCAGATCCTGGGCCTCTATATAAGCTCCAGTGGCAACATGTGCAGCAGAGTTCAATGCAGACCCCAGCTGCAGCCAGGCCAGGGACCCAGACATGGCCTCAGGCAGCAGCTTAGCCTGGTTGACTCCCTGTTCTCAGTGGTAGCTCCTGGTATTCAGATCAGGATGGCTCTTGTTAGTATTCAGGTATCTGTACTGGCCTGATCTTGGGACTCTGACAGGCTACATTCTCAGCTGTAGCCACTAAGAGCACCTCCTGTGCACATTCACTACGTTCCCTTTTAAAAGGCCTTGCCCACCTCTCTCTCTCTCTCTCTCTCTCTCTCTCTCTCTCTCTCTCTCTCTCTCTTTCTGCCTCTCTTCTCTTCTGCTGCTTCTGCTTCTGTCTCCAGGTCTCCCCCTCCTCTTCCCTCCCCTCTTTTTACGTTCCCTTTTCCTTCATAAAAACCCTCATGTGAACTCTGTTGTATGGTGTCTCTCTCTCGCTGCTTTTTCTAAATGATAACATTGGCAGCTGGGTGGGGGTGGCACACACCTTTAATCCCAGGACTCAAGAGGCAGAGACAGGTGGATCTCTGTGAGTTCGAGGCCAGCCTGGTCTACAGAGCAAGTTCCAGGACAGACTCCAAAGCTACAGAGAAACCCTGTCTCGAAAAACCAAAACCAAACCAAAACAACAAAAACCAAAAAACAAAACATTGGTTCCCTGACCAGGAAAGGTTCTCCTGGCACTTCCTTTTGCCCGCAGGCAGTTTGAGGCATGCCAGGATCCTAGAGCCTGGTCCACACACGACAGCCTCACTTCTCTGGGTCGCTGGGTCCCTCCATCCAAAACTGGCACAACTGGTGAGCCTCTCCTTTCCCCACCTCTGGCTGTTTCCCGAGTGAGCATGTTTTCTCACCTTTGACTTTGTTAAGTACTGGTACCAGGCAATCCCAGCTCTCTCCACCTCCACCCTTTGTATGATGATGCACTGTGTCTTTCTCAGACCCTCGGGTCCTTTTGGATTTGCCCTAAGGGCCCCACTCCTTGAACAATGACTCTCTGGGGGTGGCTCGTGCCTTTCTTGCTTGCTCCTTGCTTGATAAAAAGCCACTGGATCTTGTTCTTCCTCACTCATGGGAATAAGCCTACCAAAATTCCACTTCCCAGCACTCTATAGCCTGTGATTTTTTTTTTTTTAAAGTTTTTTTTTTTTTTTTTTTTTTTTTTTTTTTTTTTTTTTCGAGACAGGGTTTCTCTGTAGCTTTGGAGCCTGTCCTGGAACTAGCTCTTGTAGACCAGGCTGGTCTCGAACTCACAGAGATCCGCCTGCCTCTGCCTCCCGAGTGCTGGGATTAAAGGCGTGCGCCACCGCCGCCCGGCTATAGCCTGTTATTTTAAGGGACCTTTGCAACATTCTGCCAGCAGTCCTGATAGATGGAAGGCATAGATGTGGCATGTTTGCTCAGTGGCAGAGCTCACTGAAAGGTAATGACTTCATACTGGGACCCTACCCACCTCCTCCACCCTCAACAGATCTGCTCTCTTCCACCTGCAACAAATCTGCTTTCTCGTTCACTGGTGACTTAGCCTTCCATTCAATATTGGCAATTGGTCTCTGGCAGGGCTACCCGCCTCTGACCATTCCCCTGGATGTGAGGCTTCCTTTCTCCAGCACAGTCCTCTCCTTGCCTTCTGACTCTTCTTGAAATCCTGGTACCAGGTGACTGTGTCTCTCTCGGACTCAGAGCCCTTGGCTCCTGCTCTGTAAGTCTGATGAAACACAAAGCAGCCTGTACCTTCTCAACATCGACCCTCTCTGAATTCCTGGGACACTAGGAATTGCAGCCCCTTGGGTCTTACTTCTCTGCCTCATTCATGGGAACCGTGCCATTGTCTGTACCTCCTTGCTCCCACTGGGTTGTATTTTGGAGACCCACTGACCATTCCTAATCAGTAGAACTACCAGCTGTCGGCCACAGAGCTGGAGGTGCAAGACCATCAAACATACCTGTTTGCTGTGGTGATGGAAAAGGATCAGGTGCTCGAAGCCCTAGGGAGTCGACTTGGATCCACCCCGAACAGCATTTTGCTAGGTCCAAGTGGCACCTGATGGATGGTTCCACAGAGCCTGGACAGAGAAGTGAAACAGCCAGTTACTCCAGGACATGACGAATACTCCAGCGTTCTCAGGTCCCTCAAAGATGAACGACACTCCCCAGGTCAGCAGGAAGTACCCTTGAGAACACAGCGTCCTCATCCCCACCTCACCTGCTACCCCTTTCTAACTCCTCACCTTTTTATAATAAATGAAAGGGAGGAAGGTTATTTTTCAGGCATCTGTACTGGCCAGACCTTGGGGTCCTGACAGGATTCGTCCTCAGCTGCAGCCACTAAGAGCATCTCCTGTGCACATTCACTAGTTCCCTTTAAAAAGGGCCCTGCCACCCCCCCCCGTGTGTGTGTGTTTCTCTCTCTCTCTCTCTCTCTCTCTCTCTCTCTCTCTCTCTCTCTCTCTCTCTCTCACCTCTTATGCTGCTCCTATCTCCAGAGGCCAGTCTCCCTCTCCCCTTCCCTCTTTTTACGTTCCCTTTCCCTTCATAAAAACCCCTCAGCGTGAATTCTGTTGTACGGTGCCTTTCTCTCTTGTGCCACTTTTTTTCTAAATTATAACAGCTCTGGGCACCATGGCCCCTGTACACCAACAAGGCCACAGGATGTGGGCTAGACGCCAGGCTTTATGTGGCCTTTGGCGGCACCATGAGGACATAGGCGTCAACATAAATCTCAGCTGTAGGATCATGGGCACGGACATGGTCCTCAGCAGCAGCCTAGGCCTGGCTCTCACCATGGCCCCGGGTGACAGCAAAGACCACCCATGGCCCCAGTGGTGGCATGGCTCATGAACCCAAACTCGGTCCCAGGAGGTGGCCCAGCCCACCGAAGTCACCATGGCACTCGACGGCAACAGAGGTCATGGATCTCAACACAGACCCCGGTTCCTGTAGGACCTGCACACAGCCCTTGGTGGTCCCCTGATCTGGACATCACCATGGTCCTGGGTGGCAACCAGACCTCCCTCCTCGGTCTGCTCCTCGACACCATCACTATGGACCCAGGTGGCAAGCTGGCTTCCAATGTCTGCCCAATCCTCTCTGTCTGCCTTCCTTTATGTGTCTTCCCATGGTGTATAAACCATTCCACTTTTCTAAGCCTACCAATTCTCCCCCCCCTTATTTACTTAAAATGAGGGGCCCCTGTCTGTCTTCTCACCAGTCAAGGACCAAGGACCCAGGCTGGCTTTCTTCTCACCTACTGAGAAGGTCCCAGTTAGGCCCGTCTGTGAGAACCTTCTTTAAGCAGATGTGGCTGTCCTACCAAGGGCCCTGGCTCATTTTCCAAATGAATATGTTTAAACATTCCCCCCCCCCCCTTTTTGTTTTTTTGAGTCAGGGTTTCTCTGTGGCTTTGGAGTCTGTCCTGAAACTAGCTCTTGTAGACCAGGCTGGCCTTGAACTCAGAGATCTGCCTGCCTCTGCTTCCCTAGTGCTGGGATTAAAGGTGTGCGCCACCACCACTCGGCATCAAACATTTCCTAATAGTGATTGTGAAAAACTGGATGTGAAGTCCGGCTGTGGTGGCGCATACCTTTGATCCCAGCACTCGGGAGGCAGAGGCAGACAGATCTCTGTGAGTTCAAGTCTACATAGTGTGTTCTAGGCCAGCCAAGACTACACAAAAGCTTCCTTCCTTCCTTCCTTCCTCTCTCTCCCCTCCCTTCTTCCCCTTTTCCTTCCCTTTCCCTTCTCCCCCTCTTCTTCCTCCTCCTCCTCTTCCTCCTCCTCCTCTTCTTTTTGAGACAGGGTTTCTTTGTGTAGCTTTGGAATATGTCCTGGAACTTTTTCTGTAGACCAGGCTGGCCTCAAACTCAATGAGATCCCCGTGCCTCTGCCTCTGGAGTGCTGGGATTAAAGGTTTGCGCCACCACAGCCGGATTCCTTCTGGCGAGATTCCTTCTTAAAGAAACAAAACAACCTGTCATGCAGCAGTAGTCACAGGTCTCAGCATGGCAGCTTCACAAGTAGGCTTGTTTTTCTGGTTTACCCAGCACAGACTGGCTTCTCTTATGTCACCTCTGTTCTAAGCATGCTTTCCACAGGGTTCCTTACCTTTTCCTAAAGCCCCTCTTCCCACCATACAGCTGCCTGTTTTCCTGTGGCTGAATTCATATGACATGGGTTTCTCTCTCTCCCTGCCACTCTTCTTCTCTAGGGAGCTGCTGAGGTTTACAGCTTGTCTGCCTTTGGGTTTTTCTTTAAGACACTAAGAAAACTGTCTCTGAGCTTAAAAACTCAACCCCCAAACAAAGCAAAAACTACCACTCAAAATATTGGTGCCCATAAAAACCCAGGCCCTGTGCTCTGAATGTCCAGTAGGTGGCGAGCAAAGCCTACAGCTTAGAATGTTTATCTTGGCCTTGCTGGAGGTGAGTGCAGAGTTGAGCCCTCTTCCCAGTTCCACCTCCTCTGGCAGGTTTGAGTCTCAGCACCCACAAACATTAATAAATCCACTTCCAGGGAACCTAGCACCCTCTTCTGACCTCCAAGGGCACCAGACAAGCATGGGATCACATACAAACATGCATGTAAAACATCATCTACATAAGATGAAATATATTTTTTAGCTTATTTTTATTTTGGGGTTTTAAAACCTTTTTTTAAAATTTAATGTGTATGGATGTTTTTGTCTGTGTGTGCGCCCAATGTCCACAGAGACCAAAAAGAACCTGGAATGGGCATTTCATATGATTGTTAGCTGCTATGTCAGTGCTGAGAATTGAACTCAGTTCCTAAGGAAGAGCAACCAAGTTTCCTTAGTGAATGGATCATCTCTCCAGCTCCACCACACTTTGTTTTTCTTGTTTTTTGTTTTTGAGACAGGATCTTATTATGTCCTGTCCTGGAACTCACTTTGTAGATCAGGCTGGTCTCTAACTCACAGAGATCCTCCTGCCTCTGGCTCTGGAATACTGGGTTTAAAGGCATACACCACTATGCCCAGATAAAATCTTTTCAAACAAACAAACAAAAACAAAGCAAACACAATAATACTGGGGCTGGAGAGATGATTCAGCTTTTTAGATTACTGGCTACTCTTTCAAAGGACCTGGGTCAATTCACAGTATCCATATGATGGCTCATGACTATCTATGTCTCCAGTTTCTGACCCTCTTCTGACCTCTATGGGGCATCTGGAATGCATGTGGAACACAAAAATGCATGTAGGCAAAATACACATAGCTTTTTTAAAATTTAAAATAATGGATTTTTTTTGATAAGTTTTATCTATGTAGCTTTGGGTGTCCTGGAACTTGCTCTGTAGACCAGGCTATTCTCAAACTTACAGAGGTCAGCCCACTTCTGTCTCCTGAATGCTGGGATTTGTTGGAGGAGGCCACTAGTTAGTTCCCAGCCGCTTACCCCTGAAATAATCACACAGAAACTGTATTATTTAAAACATGGCTTCTCTCTGACTACTCCTTAGTCTTCCCAGCATTTCGTTTAGTGTTCCTCGCCTCCCTAACTTCTGCCCTGCTCTAGGTCCAAAGCAGTTTCTTTAT
The DNA here is from genome assembly GCF_903992535.2 of Arvicola amphibius. Taxonomy (NCBI): domain Eukaryota; kingdom Metazoa; phylum Chordata; class Mammalia; order Rodentia; family Cricetidae; genus Arvicola; species Arvicola amphibius. The sequence continues at coordinate 9,425,682 of NC_052052.2, read as the reverse complement.
TAACCAGTGGTATTCACAGCATACAGAGGGGAATCCCACATCAGGGATTAAAGGTGTTCCCCATCACTGCATGGCAGTTTTGTCTTTTAAAAAGTAATAAAAAAAAAATCCCAGCACTCGGGAGGCAGAGGCAGGCGGATCTCTGTGAGTTCGAGACCAGCCTGGTCTACAAGAGCTAGTTCCAGGACAGGCTCCAAAGCCACAGAGAAACCCTGTCTCGAAAAACCAAAAAAAAAAAAAAAAAAAAAAAAAAAAAAAAAAAAAAAGTAATAAAAAAGAGAAGAGCCCACAATATTTTTTAAAGAATATTTTAAGTGGAAATAAACAAAAGGACAACTCAGTAGTTTAGACTAGTAACTTCAGGGACTAGGAGATTAAAATAGGAAATCCAAGGCCACCATGGCTACATAATGAGACCCCCATCTCAAAAACTACACACACACACACAAAATAAATTGATATGAACCCAGGCATAGTGGCACCCACTGATAAGCCCAGCACTCAGAAGGGTGACTCAGGGAGATCTTGGGTTTGAGTCTGGCCTGAATTACATGACCAGTTCTAGGCCAGCCTGGGCAACACAGGAAGGCTCTATCTCAAACAAAACAACAAATTCAGAAGCAGAAAGGATGGATTTTTGAGATAATGATCAAGATGCACTTGGGGTTAGCCCAGAATCCTCAATCTGCATATTTGAAGATAGAGAAGTCAGAGTTCCCTGTGCTGTCTCAGATCTCATGTCCCCTGAATCCCCGACTAGGCTGATCATGATGGGGTGTTCTGATGGAAGTGAGGTTCTTGCCAGAGATGGACAGTGGCGACTGGGCTCCTATTCAAAGCAGAAAATATGAATATGATAGATAATTTTCTGGACCACACAAAACATGGATGTGGGCTATGCTCAAAATGCATATTTATGGCAAAATGTTATATTAACGCATTATTATGCATAGTTGATATAAGCTAATTTGAAAAGCTTTAGTATTTATTTTTATTGTATATGTATTTGTGCTTTGTTTGCATGTATATCTGTGAACCACATGTGTACCTGCTGCCCAAGGAGTCATAAAAGGCTGGTGTGTTGTAATTGAAAAAGTGCTGCACAAGAGAAAGACGCCATAGAACACAACTCACATGGAGGTTGGTTTTCTTTCTTTTTTCTTTTAGTTAGGGGAAAGGGAACCTAAAAAGGGAGGGGAGAGTCTGGCCTCTGTGGACAGGAACAGCAAAACAGAAGAGAGAGGGAGAAGAGAGAGAGAAAGAGAGAGAGGGGGGAAGAGGGAGAGGGAGAGGGAGAGGGAGAGAAAAAGAAAGAAATAGGGGGTGGGAGGTGTACAAGGCCTACCTTTTAAAAGGGAATGTATCTTGGAGGTGGTGGTGCAAGCCTTCAATCCAGGCACTCAGGAGTCTGAGGCACGTGGTTCTCAGTGAGTTCAAGGCTAGTCTAGGTTACAGAATGAGTTCCAATTTGACATCCAGTTTATACAAAAATGTGGTGTGGCCAGGTGGTGGCGGCTCATGCCTTTAATCCCAGCACTTGGAAGGCAGAGACAGGTGGATCTCTGTGAGTTCGAGGCCAACCTGGTCTACAAGAGCTAGTTCCAGGACAGGCTCCAAAGCTATTGAGAAACCCTGTCTTGAAAAACCAAAAACAAACAAACAAACAAAAAACCAAAACAAACAAACAAACCTGGGGTGATAAAAACAGGTCTCCTAAAATCTAGGTTGCCAGCTGTGGTGTTTCTGCTCTGTCAGCCAGCATTGGACAGGCTGAAATTCACCTCTCAGGGCCAGCCTGATCTACATAGCAAGTCCCACCCCAACCTGGATTGCTCATACCAAAGCCTTGTGTCAGTAACACAAAGAAAAACCGCAATGGCACTGGTAACAGCTCGTTACTAATGTTTTCTGTGGACAGGATCTGGCTGTCCTCCTTTGGCTGCCTCATTGTGGAATATCTTTATTGTTTTGAAGTGGCCAAAGAATCCTGCAGGAAGATCAGTCATTTTTGAGACTGGGTCTCATGTAGCCCAGGTTGGACTGTTAGTATGTAGCTTGGTCAGTCCTGGATTCTCTTCCCTCTATGTAACAAAGTACTCAGTCACTGTGCCTGCAGGTTTTTCCTTTTCTTTTTTTCCTGCTTTTTCAAGACAGGGTTTCTTTGTGTAACAGTCCTGGCTGTCCTGGACCTTGCTTTGTAGACCAGGCTGGCCTTAAACTCAGAGATCTGCCTGCCTCCACCACCATTGCCCAGCTTTCATCTTAATTCTTTATCTTTGGGGAACACCGATCAGATTCAAACACTGTGTGTGGGCATACAAACACGGGCGCACGCTTGCTCACGTGAGATCCTACGGCCTCTGCTTCCTGAGCCCAGAGATTAAAGACGGGCACCGTCCTGACCTGCCATTTTTTTTTTAAAGGCAGGGTTTCATCAAGTAGGCCTGGTTGGCGCCTGGAAGTTAATATTGAGTTAGACCATGCTGGGGTCAAAGTCGCATAGATCCACCTGCCTCAGCCTCGTGAGCTACTGTTAAGAAGGTGTTCTGCCATAGTCGCCTGTAGACTCAAACTTTTTGAGAAAAATCAAAATCCCAGTGAAGTGGGTGGAGCCTGAAGCAGCCAATCAGGTGGCGGTTTGTAGTGGGGTCTGGGCTTGCTTAGGGGGCGTGGAAGTAGAACGTTGTGTGGAAGCTTGTGGAAGCTTCGTCAGCGCGTGGAGTGCGCTGGTCGCTGTGGGTTTAAAGTTAGACTCTACTACATACTGAGTTTCCAGCCAGTCAGGTCAACAGAGGAACGGAAGAAAACAGTCCTCGAGGCAGGAGTCACTTCTGGCCCTGCTGCCGTCCTCTCTCTTCTCTCCAACTCTGGTAAGTCACTTTAGCCCGGCAATGGCGGTCATGCCTTTAATCCCAGAACTCGGGAGGCAGAGGCAGGCAGATCTTTGTGAGTTTGAGGCCAGCCTGGTACACTGGTACAGAGCTAGTTCCAGGGCAACTGTGGCGGTCACAGGAAAAAACGCTGTCTTGAAAACTGAAAAGCCTGTGGGCGGTGGTGGCGCACGCCTTTAATCCCAGCACTCGGGAGGAAGAGTCAGGCGGATTTCTGTGACTTCGAGGCCAGCCTGGTCTACAAGAGCTAGTTTGAGGACAGGCTTCAAAGCTACAGAAAAATCCTGTCTTGAAAAACCTAAATAAATAAATAAACAAACTAAAGAGGCAAAAATAAATTAAAAAAGTGCTTAGTGGTAGCAGAGCACGATTTCACGATTTCACCTAGTCACTGAAGTCAAGGCAATAGGATTGTTTGAACCAGAATCACTCCATATTAATCTACATGCCCAATGTAGACTTGATTATCCAAACACATGTAATTCTAAAGAATCCCAGGATTAAATGCTGAGTCATCGAACCTATTTAAATGAGGAATGAATTGAACTTCTGATTCCCTAGCTTCCACTTCCTAGTTGCTATTTCCTGTTTATGCTGAGCCTTAAGGTGTGCCCTCAACCAAGCTGCTTCAGCAATCAAAGACTGCTTGTTTTGAACTTTGGCTTCTTGGACTCACAACCATTACCATTTTAGTTTTAAGATCCTCACTAGATAGGGCTTTTTGGTGCAGGTTCCCTCCTAGAAGGATGGAAAGGGGCTGAGTTTGAGGCCAGCCTGGTCTACAGAGTGAGTTCCAAGACAGCCAGGACTGTTTCACAGAAAACCCTGAGTCAAAAATCAAAACAAGCCAAGCAGTGGTGGCACACGCCTTTAATCCCAGCACTCGGGAGGCAGAGGCGGGTAGATCTCTGCATTCCCAACCTGGTGTACAAGAGCTAGATCCAGAACAGCTCCAAAGCTACAGAGAAACCCTGTCTCAAAAAACAAATCAAAACAAAACAAAAACTTGCTAGCCAGGCTTGGTGGTACACACCTTTAATCTCGGCACACAGGCAGAAAGCCAGGTAGATCTATGTGAATTGGAGGCCAGCCTGGTCTACACATTAAGGTTTTTTTTTTTTGACATTCATTTTATGTGTGAGTGTTTTGCCTGCATGCGTGTGTTTATATGCAGCACATGCGTGTTTGGTACTCTGAAGTGGGCATCAGAGCTTCATAACTGGAATTATGGATGGTGTGAGGCACCAGGTGTGTATTGGGAAACTGAGCCCAAACCCTCTAGAAGAAAAAAATGTTCTCTTCACTACTGAGCCAGCTGTCCAGTCTAAATAGTGAGTTGAGGCCAGCCAAGGCTGCATAGGAAGACCTTGTCTCAAAACAGAAGCCAAAATTCGGTTGCTGACACCCAGCTTCCAGTGTGGATGCGGTAGTTGCATTTTAGGATGCTGATGTCATTGAAGTAAGGAGTTCTCAGCCTGCGTCATTCATTGCCAGCAGACCCCAGGGATTCTGAGCATAGGCACCAGGGAAAATGAACTTGTTGGGAGCCTGAGTATAGATTCGTAATGCTTTCTATTTATGAGTTGAAAATAGGAAGATCATTTTTGTTTTTAGAGACAAGGTTTCTCTGTGTAACCCTGGCAGTCCTGGAACTCTGGAAAGCTGGCTTCAAAGTCACAGAGATCCACCTGCCTCTGCCTCCCAAGGGCTTGGATTAAAGGCATGTGACTCCCAGCCCTGGCTGATATTTCTTGTTTAAAACTGGATCTGATGTAAGTCCAACTAATATCCAATTTTCTATGTAGCCAAGGCTGGCCCCAACCCCCTGATTCTTCTGCCTTTCAAGTGCTGACATGCCTGTCAGAACTCCCACTTAGTACCACGCCTTCCTTCTAAGTTATTGCTACCCCCTCTTCCCTGCCTCCTGAGTGCAGGATGGTGCCTGCATGCCAGTATTCCCAGCCCTATGGGGTATTGAACGACACACATTTCCCCGAAGCTTGAGTTTAGCTTCTAGAACGTACAGGACTCACTTCCCACTGGACATGAAATGCAGTGCACAAACTGGAAATGGCTGGTAATGAGATGAGCTGTGGCCATGGATGCTTGAGAGACCATTCTCCTGGGAGCAGCAGGAAGTTCGAAGGCTTTGTGCTCCATTGGAGCATTGAGTGGAGTGAGCGAAATTGAAGTCTCTGCTGCTCTCAGAGCAGCGACTGTCCCAGGGTTAGCTCCCCTCGCGGAGGAGAACAGCATCTCAGCACTCATTTGATAGGATGGGTTTCATTCTCTTTTTTTGGTATTTCGAGACAGGGTTTCTCTGTAGCTTTGGAGCTTGTCCTGGAACTGGATCTGTAGACCAGGCTGGTCTCAATCTCAGAGATCTGCCTGCCTCTGCCTCCTGGGTGTTGGGATAGAGGAGGTGTGTGCCACCAACACCTGACTGAAAGAGTATCTTCCTAAATGTTGCTCCAGGAACCTTCTTACTGAAGATTCATCAGGATGAGCTTCAAGTCCCCACTCACACTCCAGCAGCTGGCGGAGAACAGCTTCCTGAGGAACAAGAATGTGGCAATCTCTAATCTGGACAACATACCCTCGTTTTTTTTCCCATCATTGTTCAAAAATGCCTGCCGAAAGCAAAAATCTAGCATTGTGAAGGCAATGGTGCAGGCCTGGCCCTTCCCCTGCCTCCCACTGGGAGCCATGATCGAGAGGGATGAATCCTACAGGAGAATCTTAGAGATTATCCTGCTTGGGATTGATAGTGTGCTTTGCCAGAAGGTTCCTCACAGGTGAGGAGACCCGGATGCCCTGAGGGAAGGCCTTGGGAATTAAAAAGCAGAGACAGCTGGGGACAGGTAGAGTCAGGGTAAGAGAGTGGACATATAATGGGGTGCAGGTTTTGGGGGGACCTTCTTGGAGAACTCTGGAGGCTTTGGCCATCGCTGAGCCCTCTGGGAAAGAAAGGGCTGTGGCTCATGCAGGACTCATGAGTCAGCAGAGACTGAAAGACCCAGTCGCTGCTCACACAGGCACTAGAGTGGGACTGGCTGGACTTAAGGAGAAGGGCGTGGGAATGGGGCGGTGGTAAAGCCTCTGTGCTGATGCTCTTCCCTGCTCTACCCCAGGAGATGCAGACTGAAAGTGCTGGATCTACGGATTATGCCTTTGAGGATGTGGGACAAATGGTCTGTGTTCAAGACTCCCGACTGGAGTGAGAACCGAGCAGCGGGGGGTCTTTCAGAAAGGGAGGCGAAGCCGCAGGTAAAGGTGGCTATAGACCTGGTCCTGCAGGAACACCCATTAAAGTCCTTGGAGTACTTTGTCATTGAGTGGGTGGCTTGGAGAGAAGGTCTGAGTCTGTGCTGTAACAAGCTAGAGGTCTGGTCCGTGGCCACATATTACCACAGAGATGTCTTGGAGACATTGGACCTGACCTCTGTTCAGGAACTGCGTTTGTATTACATGAATGATCTTACCTGCCTGCTTAACTTCTCCCCTTACCTGGGTCGTATGAGGTACCTGCGCAATCTCCTCTTCTCCTGCTTCTGGCTGCTGGCCTATCTCACGCCAGTGGAGAAGCAGCTGTTCGTCACCCACTTCACCTCGCAGTTTGTCAAGCTGAAGCACCTCCAGTGCCTGCATCTGCATCATGTCTTCTTCCCAGAGGGTCACCTGGAGGAGCTCTTCTGGTAAGGAGGGGCGTCAGCCAAAGCCTGTTGCTTTAGACATTAGCGACCACCTGCTCTCTGTAGCCCTGGTAGATTAACCCTGCTAGAGCATGAGAATATCAGGGCATTGCTTTGTGTCTGCTGTTTTGGAGTGGGGTCTCACATAGCTACTAATCCAAAGGAGTAGGGCTGAGCTGGGGTTGGTGGCTTAGAAAGAGGTACCATGCTAGGAAGCCGCTCAGGAATGAGATCTAATAAGAATGGGTCTGATTTCTTTCTTAGCAAGTGTCTAAGGTGAATGGGAAAAAGGAAAAGGAGGAGGGTCGTGTAGGGGGACGCTGTACACTGAGCTCTGCTCAGCTTGCTTCCAGCTCTCCATCTAGGCCAGGCTGGGTTTGGAGATGAGGTGTCTGTGGTCCAGATTGGGAACAGCATTGGCCGGTACTCCCCTCAGCCCTCCTCTTGTCTCAGCGCCCTAGGAGGAGCACAGGTGTGTACCACCGTCCCCGGCTGTGTTTGGATCTCAGAGGGTGAGGAGATGGTAGTGTGAAGTCAGAGTTGAGGGTCGGGTCAGGACGAAGAGCTGTGAAGAGGCAGGTCTGTGAGCCCACAGGCAGATCCTGCCTGCCGTGGTCCTCCCTGTGTGGACGGGAATTGTAGTCTTGGGTTGAGTCGATCCTACCGTGATGGTGAAAGGCCTCAGTACAGATTAGAATGAGCAGACTCTGTCATGGAGCATGGTGGCTACTGGCTTTCCTCGTGTGATTGAAAGGATTTTGGACCACATGCATATTCACAGAACTGTCTTCTTGTTATTTTGTAGGTGGCTAAAGATGCCCTTAGAGACGCTGTTTCTGACTGACTGCTGGCTCTCAAAATCAGCCTTGGCCCAATGTCAGAATTCCCGTGCACAAGCCAGCTAAAACATCTGAATTTGAAAGGGTCAAACTGACTCATTTTAGCCCAGAGCCCCTGCAAACTGTGCTGCGAAAATCTGGATCTACTTTGCTTACTCTAGACTTCTAGTACTGTCATTTGTTGGACTGCCACCTCAGTGCCATACTGCCCACCCTGATGTGCTGTACCTAGCTTATCTGGTTTAACTTCTCTGGAAACCATTTCTCGGAATTTCTTGAGGGAGTTGAGAGATCACGAGATAACCTTAAGGTCAGAAGGGTGACAGTAGTCACCATCCCCAGGTGTGATGACCTGTCACCAGAACTTTGAGGTGGCTGTCCAGCCTTGTTTGGAGTGTGTATAGATCAGGAGAGGACTGTTGTACAGCCAGAGCATTGTCTTCCCGCTTTGAAGGAAGTGTGTTGTGATGTGTGCATGATGTGTTGGGACTTGTTGGGTATATCAAGCACATATTAAGCTTGATGCACATATCAAGCTCTCCTGTGGACACCTGGGAGGAAAAGGCAATACACAGGTGCCTGAGAAAATACATAACACATGTTTTTAAACTGGAACCATCAGTTAGTTCTACCTGGAGGATTAACCTGGTTTCTACCTTTAATATAATACACTTCTATGAATTTTGGTTGTCCTGCCTTTACCTTCTTATAGGCAAAAATCCTTATAATACATAGACCTAAAATAATTTAACAATTGGTTTGTCCTGCTGAGGCTGAATGACTGTTTTGTCTGTGAGTCAACTGCCACCCAGCATTACTGTGACATACATGGTATAACATGTATTTACACTCCTAAATCCTGTCACCTATGAGTTTATGAATGGAAGCAGGGCAAGTAGATGTAAACCTAGCAGAAAGTCAGCTTTTATGGCATTGCTACCAACTCCAGACCACTAAAGACTGTGGCTCTGCCCCCATCAGATAAAGAGGGACTTTTAGCATTGGGCTATGGTAATATCCACTGACCTGTGTCATTACCATCGCTTAGAATGAGCTCCCAACTCTGTCCCTGGATTGCATACAACACAGTACCATGACTGATGAACTTCTGGAATTGGTGTGTGTGTTTGTGTGCATGTGCACGTTCTGCATGTGGTGTGTCTGCAAACAAGGCTGTGGAAAACGTCAGCCATTCTATCCTACTCTGGTTGATTCTCCTTAACAAGAGTCTCATGGAACCAGAGGCTTTATGGCCCCTTTTCTTGGAAACAGAAGCCCATAGTTTTTCATTTCCATACTGTGTGTTGACATGTACAATAGTTATTGTTGTTGTGTTGGGGGGGTCCTGAACCAATTTGTAGGAGTTCTATAGGGACCTAGAATTGATCTTGGTTGCCAGTGTCTACCTAGTGAACCAACTCCCTGGCCTGAACATATAGCTTCCTGCTTACCAGGCAAGCAATCTACATTCTACCCGCTAAGCTACATCTACAGCCTGCCTCTTTAATTTTGTAGTCGTTGTATTTGAGATGGTCTCTTTTGGTAGTCCTGTAACCTGGTATGCAACCAGGCTGGACTCAACTCACAGAAAACCGTGGCCCGCCTCTGCCTCTCAGTGATGGAAGTAAAGGCCTGCCCCACCAAGCCTGGCATCTCCAATTCTTTCACCCTTAGCTACGCTGTAGCCTGCATTTCATTGTCTGAAGTGTAATGCGTGATTAAGCTTGGAACAATTTTTGGATTGTTAGTGGCTATGATTATCAAGTGAGATCATAGTACTTAGTGAATTATATACAACAAAATTGATGTAGTATGCAGATTTATTGTTATTTAATAAATTCTGATGTGTTCTAAAGACTGTGTATCTGTTTCTGAAAAGTATGTTCACTGCACGTGAGTGTTTGTGTGTGTACCACGTTCATGCATTACCGGAGAATCCAGAAGAGAGTGTCATTCCCTCAAACTGGAGTTACATGTGGTTGTAAGCTCCTGGGTGGGTGCTGGGAATCAAACCCTGGTCCTCTGCAAGAACACAGGCTCCCTTAACCACTGAGCCATCTTGTAGTTGTTAGCCAGGCACAGTGGTGCACTCCTTTCAAATAAAGGATATAACAGGAGTCTCTCTGGCTTTCCATTGTGAATGGTCCAGAATTTATTCTGTATTCTAGGCAGGCCTTGAACTTGCAATCCTCCTGCCTCAGCTTCCTTCCTCCATTAGAGCCAGCCTGTCTCTCTGAGTCCTGTTCTCATTAACATTCACTTGTGTTGTGAATGAACTTGTAGGTTCAAGGACAATAGACTCTGGGCTGGGACTCAGTGTTGCCTGGGGGACCATCCCTATGGGGCCAAATCTGAAAAACATTCTTTGTAGTGGCCACCATGGCGCCAGGGATACATTCCTCACCTTGCTTCCTTCCAAATTGCCGCAGATGGCGTTCTCAGGATCTTTCAAGGCTTGGATACAATTCACTTCCCCCATGATGAGTCATGATGCTCACTGGTCATGAGCCCCGTGATTTCACCCTCCTAAGGGCCTTTTCTCAGCTGGAAGTGTCTGAAACTATCCTCTACTTTCTGGGGAAGCCACAGTTGTATTCCCTTTCTGTCACAAGGACAGAAAGCTCCAACAATTCTGCCTCAGTCTCTTGAATCACCCTGAATGACCACTGCAGGCTTATGACAATTTTTTTTAAAGCCAGCATCTCTACGTAGAAGAATGCTACAGGGAAATCAGAGATCCGCCTGCCTCTGCCTCCTGAGTGCTGGGATTAAAGGCGTGCGCCACCACCACCTAGCAAATCGTAGTTTATGTTTTGAATGACAGCTCTCCTGCCTTGAAAAAGATGAGCTTATAAGTGTTAGCAAATCAAAGGTCTTGAATTGTGGTTTGGGTTTATGTCATTTTCATTTTTGTTTTTTTGTTTTCGAGACAGGTTTCTCTCTAGTTTTGAAGCTTGTCCTGGAACTAGCTCTTGAAGACCAGGCTGGCCTTGGACTCACAGAGATCCTCCTTTCTCTGCCTCCCGAGTGCTGGGATTAAAGGTGTGTGCCACCACCGCCCTACTTTTTTTTGTTTTGTTTTTGTGGGATTTTTTTTTCTTTGAGAGACAGTGTCTCTGTCAATGGTTTTCAACTTATGAGTCTTGACCCCTTGGCAACTCTCTTATCTCAAAAATATTTACATTACAATTCATAACAGCAAAATTACAGTTTGAAGTAGCAATGAAAATAAATTTATGGTTGGGGGGTTACCACAAACGAGGAACTGCATTAAAGGGTCACAGCATTAGGAAGGTTGAGAACCACTGCTCTAGTTTTGGCTGTCCTGGAACTCACAATGTAACCAGGCTGGCCTCTAACTCACAGATATCCATCTGATTCTGCCTCCAGATTGCTGGGGTTAAAGGTGTGCGCCACCTCAAGAAAATGTCCAGTAGGGGGAAGAAAAAAGGTGTGCGCCACGATGCCCAGACCCCAGGCATTTAACAGGAGTGAGTGGGCTGTATCCCGTCGCCCAGCTAGCTTCACTCCCGAAATAACCACACAGAAATTGTATTAATTAAATTACTGCCTGGCCCATTATATCTAGCCTCTTCTTGGCCAACACTCACATCCTGATCTAACCCATTTCTACCAATCTGTGTAACACCACGAGGTCATGGCTTACTGGGAAAGATTCTAACCAGTGTCAATCTCTGGAAGGAGCTTCATGGCATCTACCACTCTGCCCTTCTTCCCAGAATTCTGTTCTGTCTTCCCCGCCTACCTGGGGTCAGGTAGCGTAGAGTAAAAATGGATCAGATACCCGATGGCACAATTTTGGTGTCTGTTGACTGTTGCTGAGCTATCTGGTAAGGGACTCTTGGATATGGGGGACAGCTTAGAACTTAGACACAACCAAAGTAAAAAGAGCTTATCCATGCCTCCTCCTACAATCAAACCAGAAGTAGGACCAGACTGGGTTCAAGAGTAATCGAATAGAGAGAATAAAATAGAGGGTTAGAAGAGCCCATGCATGAAAACCTTCATGTATCCCCAGCAGTGCACAAAGGGAACAGCTGACTGAGATGTAGACAAAAGCCAGAGGCTGAGAACCATGCTGGCCTGACTACTGAAAACGGATACCTGTTGTAATTACAGGACATGTAAGTTAAAAGTGGTGGATTTGGGGGCCATGCCTCACAACTTTTGGCATGTATGGGCTGGAGCTGAAGATCATGCCTGCTTACCCCAGGTCACAAGGAAGGAGCAACAACTGGAGGACCTTTCAGGACGGGAGGTGAGAGAGCCCTTGAAGATAATAGTAGACCTTTGCGTCAATTTCCACAAACTTGATGGCTATCACACCTACTTGCTGTAGTGGGCCAAGCCACGGAAGGGTTCCCTGCAGCTCTGCTGTGGGAAGTTGCAGAGTTAGGTGTTGCTTGTCCATAGTATCACAGAGCTCCTGAAAGTATTTGAGCCAGACGGTATCAAGGAGCTAGAAGTAAATCATGGTGGCAGCCAGGAGTCCTGGCATGGTTTGCACGCTAGCTGGGCTGGATGAGAAATCTTCAAAATCCTTGTCGTAGGAGTCTACGTGAATACCAGCAGTGCCAAGAGGACCTTTCCAGAGATGAAGTATGCCAGCCGGTTTCTTCCTCAGTTCTCCAAACTCCGCTGTCTCCAGCACCTCTGCATGAACCAGGTCTCCTTTCTCACTGGCCAGATGAAACATTTGGTCTGGTAAGGAAGGACAGAGAGCTGGCTGTTTGTGCGACTGCAGCAAACCTTGCTCTTTTACAGTGGAGGTTAGTGGGCACGTGATCTTGGCCAGCTACTGCGGATTTAACAGTGAGGGAGGCGTCAGCATCCTTACGCATGATCTTATTTCTGCTCTCCCTGCATCAGGGTCTCAGAGGACCCACTCAGGAAGCGGAAGACTGAACCGGGGTAGGGGATGAGTAGAGAGCTACCATGCTAGATGGCCGTAGGAAGTTCGTCTCAGCTAAGGGGATGAGAACAGGAAGAAGGCCAGAAAGAAGCTAATACTCACCCCCCACAGTTTCCAGGCCAGCAGCTGGGTCTGCCTCCAATTCCCCTTGTGTGAAAAGCTGTTTTGAGCCCAGATAAGGACTGAACAGGTGAAAATGACTCTGGAGTTGAGGGTGAGGGGCAGAGAGGAAGTACTGTGAACAGGAACAGTGCTGTTCTTAGATGTAGGGAGTCCATGAGTCCCGCAGTTGGTACATGGTGTCAGGTCTTGGCTGGGTTGGTTCATCATGTGTGCTGCGCCTTTTTGGCCTGATGCAGACAGCACTATGGCTTTCTGCATATGAAAGGAAGTTGTAGAGTGATGGGCTGTACCACTATCACAGTGATAGGCAGACACCTCAGCCCAGAGGGGTAGCTTGCATCTGCTGATTCTCATAGGCAGGATCTGTGGTACTGACCTCCAATATGTGGTATATGACTTCCAATATGACCCATTGACCTTGAGTCAAGTGGTCCCCTCTACTCAAGATAAACATTGCCAAGAACACATTCCTATACCATTTGCCACAACTAACCTCTTGGTCTCTCTCTAGGTGCCCCTTGGGGACTCTGTCCATCACTCTCTGCCTGTTCACACAGTCAGACTTGAACCACTTATCCCAATGTCAGCCTCTGGTAGCTCAAACACCTGAACCTGAGTGATGTTCTGTTATATCATTTCTGTTTTAAGCCCATCCAAGTTCTCCTAGAGAGCCTTACAGCCACTGTGCAGACCCTTGAATTAGAGGACTGTAGGCTGGAGGACTCCCACATTAGCGCCCTTCTGCCTGTCCTGAACCAGTGCTCCCAGCTCACCAAGGTCAGTTTCTATGACAGTGACATATTCATGCTCATCCCAAAGGACCTTCTGCACCACACAGCCAACCTGAGCCAGCTGACCCATAAGCTATACCCCGCCCTTTGGAGTGCCATGACTATGGTCAGCTCATTTTAAAGATTTGCCCAACTTTGTTCTCTACTCATGAATATGCTGAGGGACATAAGGCAGCCTGAGAAGATCAGCTTTGGTACTGATGTCTGCCCTAAATGTGCTGAGCGCTGTGGCTGTAACCTGGAGACCAGACTATGTCCTTCTTGGCATCTGAAAAAGCTACTCCTGGGCACTGAGAAATGAGATCAGGGAGGGTTGTGTCAACAAGGGGGCACAGAGAAGTAGGCTTCAGGCACTGTTTAGTTTCTCTGAAATTAACACAGGGTTTTTTAATTAGAAGTAGTCATGGTATAAGCTGGACATGGTGCACACCTAGTCCTTGGAAGGCAGAATCAAGTGGATCTCTGTGAGTTCCAGGCCAGACAAGACTACCTAGTGAAAAAAGAAGAAAGAGAAAGAAAGAAAAAGAGTTCATGTTGACCCAAAACAATGTCCATAGGAGAGACAGAGACATGGATAGGCATACCATGCAGAGTGAGGTTGAATTTTATTTAGCGGTTTATGGAAGGGAAGGGGAGAGGGGTTAAGGGAAGAAGAGAGAGAGAGAGAGAGAGAGAGAGAGAGAGAGAGAGAGAGAGAGAGAGAGAGAGAGAGAGAGAGAGCGAGAGAGAGAGAGAGAGAGAGCGAGCGAGCAGGACGTGCCTAAGCATGTCTGTCTCTTGCTCGTCCCATAGCTCCCTGCCTGGGACCAGCTGCAGCATCTTTACTTAACCCATTACACTGTCCCCACAAATCCTGAAGACCCCACAAACCACATTCCTGGAGGCAGGATCGCCATTTCAGACTGAGATATAAAGGTAAGAGCCAGTGGCTGGCTGCTTTGCATTTCTGATCTTTAGGGTGAACCCCAATATCTGTCTCTGGGTTTTTTACTAATTGTGGGACAGTCTGTAAAGGAACACTCTCTGTGCCCCCCAAATGAGACACTAGAATTTCTTTTCTCAGTGTCCAGAAGTAACCTTCCTCTAGTTACTGACAACAGGTGATAGATGGAATGGCCATTCCACTGAAGGCCGGTACTCATAGTAAACCAGGCTGTTTGGGGCTACCTTATGTATCTATGAGCTCAGGACCAAGCTGAGTAAATCTTTCCACAAGGAAACCACCCGAGCCATCATAGCATTTGAAAAGGTCTGAGGACCATTCCAGGGTCAGTTGGCTTGGTTGACAGTGTGTGGTGTATCAGGTTCTTCAGGGCAGGCATGCAGATATAGTTCCCATGGAAACTGACCTCAGTGAGCTGGGAGTATTGGTTCAGGTCTGGCTGGGAGTCCTGCATATAATACTCCTCCTCTTCCAGGGTCTACAGATTCTGCTGTGATTCTTTCTAGCAGAACTTAGAGGGGTCCAATATCTAATTGGAAATTTTTTTGACAGCACTCAAGTTCAGGCATTTGAGCTGATGGCTACTTGGGGCCTGGTACTGACAAATTTTCACCGTGAAGATGCCAGGGAGTGGTTTTGAGAAAAGAGAGACAAAGCGGGCTAGGCCAGGACAGTGGTGGAGACCGGGATACAACCTCAAACAAAAAGAGGAAGGCTTGGCTCAAGGTCATTCTGAGCACAACAGGACGGTCAAGCCCAGGACGCTCCCTGATGGGAGGGAGCATCTGCTTACTCGTCATCTTGCTCTAGGCAGAGGACGTACATCATCACCACGACGGGCTCAGTCCCCAGCTCTGCAGTTCCTTTCTGCTGTCTAGCACAAAACCACATCAGTGGACAGATAATGTCAGCAGGAAAACTCAGAAGGACCAACAAGGAGACAACTGGCACCATCCCTGGGTGGTGCCAACCTTGGGTGCACTGAGCCCCGCCTCCCCGGAACAGCCTCTGCTCCTATTCACAAGGCTTCCCTTAGAGCTCAGCCTCACTCCCAGTGTCCCTCGTTGCTCTTCTCGTCAGCCCCTACCTACCTTCAGCCTTTCACAGATGGGAGACTGAGTCAGGCGGGTACCTAGTCACAGCTGCTGAGCCAGAGCTCCTGGAAGCTGTGAAGGTGAGCCCTCCCCTCCCCCAGTGCTGTCCTCTCTTGCTTGTCCCCTAAGAAGGAAAGGACAACTCACCCTCACTGACTGTTTCCCCAACAGCTAGAGACCCTTTCCCAATCCATCTACCTGGATATGACTCTGACTTTAAGGTGACCCCACCTCAGTAAGAGCTAGAGTGGAAATATGGCTCTACTTAAGTCTAATGCAGTGGTTCTCAACCTGGGAGTCAAGACCCCTTTTGGGGGGTCAAATGACCTTCACAGGGGTCACCTAAGATCAAAGGAAAACAGATACTTGCATTACGATTCATAACTGCAGCAAAATTACAGTGGTGAAGTAGCAATGAAAATAATTTTCTGGTAGGGAGGGCGAGGTCACCACAACCTGAGGAACTGTATTAAAGGGTCACAGTATTAGGTCACAGTGAAAACCACTGGTCTAATTAATGTCTCATCCCAGTGTCTGGGAAGCCACAGGCGGGCACTCATGCTTAATGTGACCCAGACAGGCTTTGTTTTGGACTGTGGAGAAACTTCTCCATCCTTCCTCACCCGAGCACCTGGTCCAGATGGGCCTTGAGGAAATGCATACCATTCATAGAGAGATGTCAGAGAGCGATGGATTTGGGTGACTGGACTATGATTGTGGCAATGCACCCTGTTGGGAAATATTATTTTAAGGTGTGTTGTTTTTGTTCAGGCCGTGGAACATTTGTTTGATGATGTAAAGATGTGTTGCTTTTGTTTATGCTGCATTTGCTTAACTCTGTGAGGCTGTGATTCATTGCCTGTTTAAAACACCTGATGGTCTAATAAAGCGCTGAACAGCTAATAGCAAGGCCAGAGCAAAGAGAATATAAATAGGAGAGGCCAGGTAGTGATGGTACCTGCCTTTAATCCCAGGACTCAGGAGACAGAGACAGGGGGATCTCTGTAAGTTCAAAGCCAGCCTGGTTTACAGAGCAAGTTCCAGGACAGGCTCCCAAGCCACAGAGAAACCCTGTCTCGAAAAAATAAAAATTAGGAGAAACAAGGAAGAGGAGGAGCAACAAGAGAAGGAGGGGAGGAGGACATCAGGATCCAGCCAGCCACATCATAAAAGTAAGATATACAGAAATAGAGAAGCTAAAAGCCCAGAGGCAAAAGGTAGCTGGGATAACTTAAGATGAGAACAACTGGCTAGAAGCAAGCCAAGTAAGGCAGGGCATTCATAACTAAGAATAAGCCTCTGCGTGATTTATTTGGGAGCTGGGTGGTGGGCTCCCCAAAAGTCCAAAAAGCCAAAGTGTAAAAGAACAAAACACCTCACACTACAGACCCCTCTTCCAGGTTTGTACACATCTATTCAGTTTATGGTCTCTGTGAAGCCCTAGAGAAAACGCTTTTGAATAGTTATCTCCTGGCCTATGTTAGAGGGGAACCTTGCCAGGGAATTCAGCTTCCACAATGTGTTCACTTCTAATTCCTGGATATAACTTAGAAATATTCAGGAGACTCAAGACACAACTGTGTGTCTTAGATACGTTTCTATTGCTGTGAAGAGAGGCCATGATCTGAATGGTAGAATTTTCCTCTTAACTGTTGCAAGTTGTTTTCTGCCATCCTTTCAGGTTAAGATTTGGAGCCCTTCTCTCTTACACAGCAGGAACACAGCAGGCTGAGAGTCTGTGCAGGGACAGTGGAGGAGACCTCAGCTGGCCTCCATTCCACTCAGTCTCTGACGGTGTCAGCTGTGGTGCCCTCCCTGGCAACATGGTGGACTCACAATCTCTCCTGTGAGCTTTTCTTCCACTATTATTCCAATCCCAGTCCCAACCTCTGCTCCTCCAAATCTTGTTCTGTGGGGGTACACGAGACTGAATGCTGAGCCCTGATTATCACTCACCCCCGCAACAGAAGGCAAATGTCAGCCGACTTGTCCTCTTTATCCAACTCATGGGACCTGGCTGAGAACAGCTGAGAATCTGAAATGGGTGGTTACTAATAAAATTGTGTGTCCGCATGCACACACATGGATACAGGTGCCTACAGAGGCTAGAAGGAGGGAGTAGTAAGATCCCCTGAAGCTGGAGTTGCGTGTGGGAGTGTGAGCTGTCCAGTGTGAGTGGGGGGAACTGAACTCGGGTCACCTAGAAGAGAAGCACAAACAAGCTGTTAATTGTTGAGCCGTCATCTCTCCAGCTCCCGGTGCCCACTTTTACTTTCAAAAGCTTTAGAACTTGCCGTGACCATGCTTAGCTGTATTTCAGCATTTGAGAGAATGAGGCAGGAAGATTGTAAATTTGATGCCAGTCTGGGTACACAGCAAGACAGCCATCTAACCCAAACAAAGGAATGGAACTCCAACTTTATGGCAGTTTAATGGTTTTACATTATCATTTATTTTATGTGTGTGTGTGTGTGTGTGTGTGTGTGTGTGTGTGTGTGTATTTAATGTAAGAAAGGCATTTTTGGTGCAAGAGAGATGGCTCAGAAGTTCTGAGTTCAATTCCCAGACACCACATAGTGGCTCACAACCTTCTGTAATGAGATCTGGTGCCCCCTTCTGGCCTGCAGAAATACGTGCAGAAAAAATACTGTATACATAATAATAAATCTTTTTAAAAAAAAGGCGTTTTCAGCCGGGCGGTGGTGGCACACGCCTTTAATCTCAGCACTCAGGAGGCAGAGGCAGGTGGATCTCTGTGAGTTCGAGGCTAGATTGTTCTACAAGAACTAGTTCCAGGACAGTCTCCAAACCTCCAGAGAAACCCTGCCTCGATCAAAACAAAACAACTCAGAAAAAGCAAAAGAAGAAAAAAAAAAACAAACAAAAGGGCAATCCTACCATTCAGGTGCACAGAATGGGATTCAGGTGGTCAGTCAAGTGCCTTTACCAAGTCTTTAAAAATGCAGCTGTGGCCGGGAGAAGGCGGCCCACGCCTCAACTGCAAGTGGCAAGGACAAAAGAAGCAGACTTCTTACTGTGAGTAGGAGCACACCCGAATTACAGGGTGTGAGCCTAGCTCAAAGAAAAGAAAATCTCTCAGGGTGTGGTGGTGCACACCTTTAATCCCAGCCCCAGGGGACAGAAGCAGGTTGGTCTCTGTGAGTTCAAGATCCACCTGGTCTACTTAGTGAGCTATAGCGAGCTCCAGAGTGAGGCCCTATCTCAAAAACAAAACAAAACAAAACAAAACAAAACAAAGCAAAACAAAGCAAAACAGCTGGGCATTTGTGGCTCACGCCATTAATCCCAGGACTCGGGCGGCAGGTGGATCTTTGAGTTCGAGGCCAGCCTGGTCTACAAGAGCTAGTTCTAGGACAGGCACTAAAAGCTACAGAGAAACCTTGTCTTGAAAACAACAACAACAACAAAAACAAACAAACAAAAAAAACCCTGATCCCAACTCTTTGAGTTGTGGGATTACAGGTATGCCCTGCAGCATCCTGTTTGGTAAGTACAGTGCTTGCTGGACAGAGAAGTTTGAGGATGGGGCAGCAAGCACTCTATAAACTCAGTTCCCTTTCCGGGTCCCTTGTCACAATATTAATGGATACAAGCCATCCTCCTGCTTCAGCCTTCTCAGTGGCTGTCACAGCAGGTGACT
This sequence comes from Arvicola amphibius, assembly GCF_903992535.2. Taxonomy (NCBI): domain Eukaryota; kingdom Metazoa; phylum Chordata; class Mammalia; order Rodentia; family Cricetidae; genus Arvicola; species Arvicola amphibius. The sequence continues at coordinate 9,406,715 of NC_052052.2, read as the reverse complement.
TGTAGAGCATCCAGCTCAGTCCCTAATTCCAGGACATGTTCATAGTTATTGTCAACAATAATTCCAGCTTTATACTTTCTATTTACAAATGAATATAGTTCAGCCAGATCTGTTGGTTCACAACTGTAACCACTCCAGGAAGAAGGCCGAGGCAGAATTGCTAAGAGTTGGAGTTTCAAAGCAAGCTGAGCAAGACCCCATCTGGGAAATGTTAAGTCTTAAACCTTGGGACAAATGGCTGATGTGTCTATTTAACATATCAAAACGGACCTGGCCACTGGGTTCTCCCACATCCCTCAGTTCCTGATTGTACCCTCTACCCCAGAGTTTGGGGTGCCCTTCTCCCAGAGGTTCTTCTCAATATAATCCAACTATTTTGATTACCTGCCCCACACCCCCTTTTATTTGTTTTTATTTTTTGGACTTTTTGCCCTCTTGACTGCAGCAGCACCCGGTTTCCTGTCTCTCCTCTCTCCCTTCCTCCCTTGGTTCCTCACCTGGCTCAGGGTCCTGTCCACTCTGGACTCTCCCAGATGTCTCTACCTCTGGCTATGCGCTCCCTTTTCTTTACAATAATCTTCTCCTCTACTAGGTCTAGGAACAGTCTTACCTTTTTCTTTTTGGTCATTCAGGAAACCAAAAATGTAGTGCATAAATAAGTAAAACAAATACATAAACCAAACTCCATCATACCTAGGAACCCTAACATCCTTTCCTTTTTATGTTTACTTTTTTCATTTAAGGAACAAATCCAAAATGAAGGGCTTATATAAGTAAACAAGTAAAACAATATTAATCAAACAAATAAGTGGTAGTGACTGGGCTTTTGACTTTCACAGAATCAAGGTTTTGTGGGGTTTTTTTTTTTTTTTTGTTTGTATGTTTTTGTTTTTTCGAGACAGGGTTTCACTATAGCAAGCCTGTCCTGGAACTAACTCTTGTAGACCAGGCTGCTCGAACTCACAGGGATCTGCCTGCCTCTGCCTCCCTAGTGCTAGGATTATAGGCGTGCGCCACCACCGCCCAGTGTTTTTTTTTTAAATTTTTAATGGTGTTTTTTGTTTCATAGACAACGTTTCACTATGGTGATCTGGCTATACTGGCGGTCTCTATGTAGAGCAGACTGGGTTCGAACTCACAGTGATCTGCTTGAATCGGCCACCGGAGGGCTGAGATTAAAGGCGTGCACCAGTCAGTCACCATTTCCCCGCGGCTTTCAGATTTTCTGTTTTTTTCCTCTCAGCCCTAGAGAACTTGGCACTGAAGACACAGAAATCAGCCTGTCTCTGCCTCTAGAGGGCTGGAATCAAAGGCATGCGTCCTTTCGCGAACCTTCCTGTGTTTTTTTTTTTTTTTTTTTCTCCCTCGCACAGAGCATTTGTATCGAAATCCAGAGCCAGAAAAAGCCCAGACAGGGCGGAGACTCAGTCATCCAATCGCGTAACAGCTTGTGGTTGGCAGGCGGGGCTACAAACCGGAAGTATGAGACGGAATACCGAGGGGCGGGGGGAAAGCTTCAGACCGGAAGTGTAAGGCGGAACACGGGATGCGAAACCTTCAGGACGGAAGTGTGAAGTGAAGATGGCTGAAAAGTCTTCAGAGGAGCCGGAAAAGACACTCACAGCCTTGGAGCGCGAGCTTGGAGTGGCTGCCTGACTCTTCTGGGGTTCTGAGTTCTGTAATTACTGCTTGTTCCTGGTAAGTTAGTGACCTCCATTCGTCCACACTGATTCAGGGGCTTTTGACTCAACGTGTCAAGCATTGGGCTTACTAATAAGTTTGCCATCATCTTGACTATCTTTCGCTCTTAATCTGTTGGCTTCGTTTTTATTAATTTATTTTTTTTTTTGAGGCGAGGGCGGTAGCCTGTGCTGCCCAGGCTTGCCTAGAATGTAGCTCAGGTTAGGCCAGATATCAAACATTCCACCCCCAGCCCCCACTTCCAGTTCCCTCCTCAGCCTCCGTACTGTGGTGTGTTTACCAGTGTGTTTCACCAACCTCTGCTTAATATCGAATTATTTTTTGTTTGGCTTTTGAGACAAGGTTGCACTCCGTAGCCGAGTGCCGTTAAACTCCTGGCAGTTCTGCTTCCTCCTCCCCATGCTGATAGTGGAGTTACTCTAATATCTAGAATTATGCTTTCATTTGTATCCGTTTAAAATTTATGTTCTTTGGTTATTCACATAGGGTCTCAGTCTCTAGGATGGCCTCAGACTGCCTCATCCTCCTGTTAGAATTGTAAACAGCCTGGCGGTGGCGGCGCATGCACTCTAAAGACGTGGTCTTACGTAGTCCAGTCTGACCTTAAGTAGCTGATCTTCTTAATTCTACCTCATTAGTGTTTGGATTTTATTTATTTATTTTTTTTCAAGACAGGGTTTCTCTGTGTATCCTTGGCTATTCTGGAACTTGCTCTATAGACCAGGCTGTAATGAGAAATGCCCAATGAATAGAATTTTTTTTGTTGTTATTTTGTTAAGTTTAAGACTGAGTCTTGCTGAGCATCTAGAGATGCACACCTTTAATCCCAAGCACTTGGAAGCCAGAAGCATGTGGTTCTCTGTGAGCTTGAGCCTAACCTGGTCATACAGAGTGAGTTCCAGGACAAACTACACAGAGAAACCCCATCTTGAAAAAGCAAAACAAAACGAAACAAAAAGACTTTTGAGTCTCATAAAGTCTCATTAATTCCAGACTGGTCTTGAACACCTGACTTTCCTGCTCTACATTTGGTTAATTAGTTTGCAGTCCCTTAAATTATACTTCTTAAGTAAGTTGTGTGGCTTTATAACTTGAAGTTTCTTTACAACAGTACTGGGAATGATCTTTGGTAATGCAAAACATCTCATCTATTCTGGGCACTGAAGCTGTAGGAATGTGGTTGGTTCAGCCTGGTCAGTATAACAAGACTGCCTTTCAAATGAAAACAAAGCTAGGTGGGCTGCTAGCACTCCTGGAATCATAGCACTAGGGACACAGTGGAGAAAGAAACCCCAGTTCCAGGCTGTCGTGGGGTACACAAAGTGACCTTGTCTCTACGTGAAGTGAAATAAATGTTGGAAATGTAGCTTACTATCGAGCACTTGTCTAGCATGGGCCTGGCCATAGGATGAGACCCCAGTACCTCAAAATTATTTTGTTCTTATTTTAAAATTTTATTTGTGTATGGTGTTTTTGCCTGGTGCTCATGAAGGCTAGAAGAGGGCAGAGCCCCTGGTGCTAAAGTTACAGGTGGTTGTGAGCCAACATGTGGGTGCTGGGAACCAAACTCAGGTCGTCTGGAAGAGCAGCCAGTACTCCTTTTTCGAGACAGGGTTTCTCTGTAGCTTTGGCGCCTGTCCTGGAACTAGCTCTTGTAGACCAGGCTGGTCTCGAACTCACAGAGATCCTCCTGCCTCTGCCTCCCGAGTGCAGGGATTAAAGGTGTGCGCCACCACCGCCTGGCTAGCTCCTTTTTTTTTCCTAGACGGGTTTTTTGTTAGGACAGTCCTGACTTTACTGGAACTTATGTTGTAGACCAGGCTGGCTTCGAACTCAGAGATCCGCCTGCCTCTGCTTCCCAAATGCTAGGATTAAAGATGTGTGCCACCACCACCAGGTTTAAATTTTTTTTTTAGATTTATTTATTTTACTTTATGCCTACATGCATGTATGTGTGCCACACGTGTGCCTGTTGAAGCCCCTGGAACTGGTGCTATGTTACAGGTAGTTGTGAGCCATCATGCAGGTCCTGTACAAGAGCAGTTAAGTTGCTGGGTAGTGGTGGCTCCAAAACTACAAAGAAACCCTGTCTCAAATATCCAAAATAAAAATAAAGAAATAAAACAAGCTGGGCGGTGGTGGCGCACGCCTTTAATCCCAGCACTCGGGAGGCAGAGGCAGGCGGATCTCTGAGTTCGAGGCCAACCTGGTCTACAAGAGATAGATCCAGGACAGGCTCTAGAAACTACAGGGAAATCCTGTCTCGAAAAAACCAAAAAATAAAAAAATAAAAAATAAAACACGTATAATATGGGAAGGAAAGGCATGAAATTGTAAAAACGTGGACGAAAATGGTCATGTAGCTCCCATGCCACTATAGGACTGTTATACAAACCGAACTAAGCTGAGACTTAAAAACACACACAAGCACGGAGACATGTGGAGAGAGACAGATGGAGGGACATGGCTATCCTTGATAGAAGAATGCCAAATGACCCACTTTATTGTGCTCAGGGGCAGCTTATATAAAGATCCTTAGCCACGCCCAGCTCTTGGGATCTCTCAGCTGCAGGCCCTCCAGCCTGCTATCAAGCTGCTCATAGCAGCTGCAGGTAAAGAAAGTCAAGGGGCCAGGGATCTATAGCTCCCAACATGAAATAATTCCTTGACTTTGCCATGAGCATCTTGAGAGGTGATTAGTGTCCCTGTTGCCATAAAAGGATGGGGTTTAACTCTTAGGTTTCTGGATACCCTGTCCCAGTGGGAATTGAATTTGGAGGAACAGTGGCTGGATTTAGATAGCACAGTTACAAAGGTGTGGCCATATGCTGTTTCTATATTTTAATGTTTGGTTCCCAGTTGGTGCAATATTTTGGAAGGACTAGGAGATGTGGCCTTTTGAGAAGGTATGTCACTAGGGGTGGACTTTGAGGTTTCAAAAGCCCATGCCAGACTCTCCTTTTGCAGTTTGCTTGCAGATGGATTGTAAGCTACTGTTCTAGTGCCTTGCCCACCTACCATGGTGGTCTTGAATTAGCATTCTGAAACTGCAGTCAAGCCCCAGCTAAATGCTTTTATGAGGAGCCTTGGTCATGGTGTCTCATCACAGCATAGAGCAGTGACTAAGACAGGTGAGAAGTGGGGTTTCCTAAGACATAGCCTCCTTTATATTTTACCAGGTTGCTTCAGATTAAAGATCTGAAGAATGAGTGGTCAGGACCCACCCACACTCCTGCAGCTGGCAGTGCAGAGCCTGCTGAAGGATGAAACCCTGGCCATCTCTGCTCTGCAGTGCCTGCCCAGGGTGCTGTTCCCACCACTGTTCAAGGAAGCCTTCAACCAGGGACAGAGAAACCTTCTGAGGGCTATGGTAGCAGTTTGGCCTTTCACCTTCCTTCCCGTGGGGACCCTGATGAAGACTTCCCACCTGGAGACCTTGCAGGCTGTCCTGGATGGAGTAGACATGCTGCGAACACAGAAGGTGCTCCCCAGGTAGGGAAGAATGACATCTGGGGTAAGGGAGAATGAGGTCAAAGGTAGATGAGAGGATTTTTATGGTATCATCTTGGAAGATTGCAGAAGCCTTGACTCCTGTTGAGCCCCAGTATAAAAGGACAGTTGGGTATTGAGTCCAGCTTAAAGCAGTTGTGGCCACAGTGAAACAAGCCTTACTCTGGCTCTCCCAGGTTCTAGAAGTGGAAGACTGAGTCAAGAGTCACTGCAGGGAGGAAGCCGGACAGGTCTTTATATGCAGTTCTGGCAAAGAGCCCTTGCCTGGAGCTGCTCTGGGAGACCCAGGACGGAAAAGCATAAACACACATAACAGCGGGGGAACAGGTGGCCGCAGAGATGGGGAGGAAAAGCTGGCCTGGGTGTGGTCTTTGTTTGTTGCTGTTGTTTGTTTTTCGAGACAGGGTTTCTCTGACTGCCCTGGCTGTGCTGGAATTCACTCTGTAGACCAGGCTGGCCTCAAACTCACAGAGATCCTCCTGCTTCTGCCTCAGGAATGCTGGGATTAAAGATGTGCGCCGCCACCGCCTGGCTGGGTTTGGTCTTTTGTATCTTCTACCGTTTCTACCTGTTTTACTCACAGGAGGGGGAAGCTCCAGGTGCTCGACCTGAGGAATGTGCAGCACAACTTCTGGGATGTTTGGGCTGGCACAGAGGATGGAGAGTGCTCTGCAGAGGCTGTGGGTCAGAAGCGAGCGGTGAAGCGCGCTCCTAGATACGCCCTGAGGCAGCATTTGAAGGTGGTCGCAGACCTTTGCCTCAGGTTCCATCTGAATGAACACCAAACGTACTTGTTACAGTGGGCCCAGCAGAGGAGAAGCTTCATAAGGCTGTGCTGTGTGAAGATGCAGATCTGGGCATTGCCCGTGTATACTGTCAGGAAAGTCCTGATGGTTTTCCAGCCTGACAGCATCCAGGAGTTGGAACTGAATACAGGTTGGAGTCTGTCCACTCTAGTGCATTTTGTATCTTACCTGGACCAGATGAGAAATCTTCAAAAACTCCTTTTAACACGGATCCACAAGAACACCTTCAAGGTTCTAAATACCCCCTCAAACATACAGAAGTGTATCACTAAGTTTGTTTCTCAGTTCTCCAAACTCAACTGTCTGCAGCATCTCTCCATGAATGGCGTCTACTTTTCCAGTGAGCACATGAAACAGTTGTTCAGGTAAGGCGGGGAGGCAAGGTGGGTACCCGAGTGAAGGCAGCCACTGGATTTCACAGTCATGGAGTCACTGCAGTGTCTAAGTCGGGTTTTGTTTCTATCTTAACTGATTTGGGAGCTCAGTTTGTTCAGTGGCCACTCATTAAGCAGAGGCTGAGCTGAGTAGGAGATGTGTTGAGCAGTCCTGCTAGAAGACCAGTTGGGGAGGGCATCAGATGTAGGAAGTATGTGCTCTGTTTTCTTCCTTGGGATTCTGTCTAAGGGGCAGGGAATAGGTCAGAACAGTGGGCCCAGAACTAGAGAGGACCCTTACCTACACAGATCCACGGGGGAACTTGGTGCTTGGTATTTGTGTGTCTTCTAACTTCCCACATGTAGGGCCTGAATAGAGATGGGTAGAAATGAGTAATACCAATTGTGTGGGTGAGAGGTAGGGATGAAAAACTGAATAAGGGCAGACACTGTTCCGGGGGAGGCAAAAGATGATTCAAGACTTCCAGATTGCCGGGCGGTGGTGAAGACTTCCAGGTCTTTCATGGGTTAGTTTTTCCAGTGTGTGCCCTGGCTAATGTGGCCAGCACAGGTTCTCTTCTTCATAGTAATGGAAGCTGCTACCCATGGACTGAAGAAGTCCCATTACTGGTACTTGTAGCCCCCCCCCTCCCTTTCTCCCTCCCTCTCTCTCTCTCTCTGCCAAGAATGGTGAGACTCCCAATGAGCTGGATCCTGGATATTGCTCTCCATTATATAGTTGCATGACTTCTAAACAAGGGTCACCTTCACCTCTGTGCTGCCTCTGACAGCAGCTCTCTCCATCTTGTGCCAGAACTAATCTCTTGGTCTCTCCCTAGGTACCTGAAGACCCCTCTGGAGACCCTATCCATCACTGTGTGCAAGCTTTCACAGTTAGACTTGAATTCCTTGTCCCAGAGTCAGAGTCTCCATCAGCTGAAACACCTGAGTCTGAGGCTTGTGAAATTAATGGACCTATATCCCGTGCCTTTCCGTGATTTCCTGAACAGTGTTGCGGGCACTCTGCAGACCCTAGAGCTAGAGGGCTGCTGCATGGTGGACTCCCAGCTCATCACCCTCCTGCCTGCCCTGAGCCAGTGCTCCCAACTCACTAGGGTCAATTTCTATGACAATGACATCTCCATGGCTGTCCTGAAGGACCTTCTGTATCACACAGCCAACCTCAACCAGCTCATTCAAGAGCTGTACCCCGCCCCTCTAGAATGCTATGATGACAGGGGTGATGTCCGTGTGGGAAGATTTGCTCAACTTTGTCCTGAGCTTATGGATACACTGATTACTGTCAGGCAGCCCAAGAGAGTCTCCTTTGCTACACATATGTGTCACAGATGTTGTCAGCGCTGTATCTATGACCTGGAGACCAGGCTTTGTCATTGTTGGCGGTAAATGGGGAAGGTTGCTTCTTGATGCTGAGAAGTGAAAGCCTAGCAATAGGTATTTCATCAAGGGTGTGAGTGGTTTCCTTGCACATATGCGTGCTTGGTGCTTGTGGAGGTCAGACGAAGGGTTGGATTCCCTGGAATTGGAGTTACAGGTGGCTGTGAACCACTGTGTGGGGCTGGGAATCTAACCTGGGAACAGGCGCTCTTAGCTGCAGAGCTGTCTCTCTAGCCCCAATTTTGCATTTTCTAAAAGAGTTTTGCCAGGACATGATCGTAAGTGACTTTCTCCTACATGGTAGTTATAGAGTAAGGGTCTGATTTTGACTGGATGTTCAGGTGTCCTTCCATGCCATTAACCTGGATTCAGTGCCACGGTTTTCCTTTGATTCTTGAGCTCGAAAGACCCTGTGTTCTCTGACCCCTTGTCCAAGATCTCTAGACATCTCTGACGGCTAACCTGGTTTGTCAACATGACTATGCCTGTAATCAGATTAGAACCCAAGCTGCTGAGCATTCCTGTGAGGTGAGATTCTTCATCACATTATTTGAAGTAACACACCCACCCTATATTGAAACCATGCCTTCTCTTGACAGCATATTTAAAAAGATATGGAAGAAGGAAACTGGTAAGAGACTTCCAGCCTTGTGGATGGACAACTCCTACATTCTTGGTCTACTAAGGTTCATATATTTCTACTATATATAGTTCTGTCAGTTCTGTTCCTTTAACCTTGAGAGGATCCTGACTAAAATAAAGGCAGGCAGAGCTTGTCTTCTCTTCTGTCTGAGTGACGGTTATGTCCCACTGTGTGTCTGCTTAGTGCCTCTGTGTACAAAGTTTTCAGCCTAAAATGAGCACTACACTCCTATGAGGGTTTGGGGAATGGTACTATCTAGTACATTTGTACTGGGAGGTCACAGCTATAAGCCACATAGCTTGCTCCCTCTCCGTCTCTTTCATAAGTCCTATATTGCGCAGGCTGGCCTTGAAATCCTCCTGCTTTAACCTACACGCAGAGATTTCTGAAGTATGTCACCATGGTAAATCACACTTCTGTGGGGCGCTATTTGATGATTCCAGCCCTCTGGCTGTCCCTAAACATAAAGGTCTCCAGCATATGGACAGATGTCCCTGTCTTGTCTTAAAGGATTGATAGACCTTAAGAACTGTATTGTAAATGTCTGGAGTAAAACTGTTTGGTTAATGAGTGCCTAAGTCTACCCATTGCACTCCCCCTGTATTTGCATATTGTAGCAATTAAAGAATTTTGTTTCATGCACTCTGGTTTTCATTTCTATATGTGCTAAGAATATAAGGGAGGCCCGGAAGGTAGTGGCGCATGCCTGTAATCCTTGCAGTCGAAGAGGCAGGTAAATCAATGTGGAGAACTGGAGAGATGGCTTAGAAGTTAAGATCATAGCCGGGCGGTGGTGGCGCACGCCTTTAATCCCAGCACTCGGGAGGCAGAGGCAGGCGGATCTCTGTGAGTTCGAGGCCAGCCTGGTCTACAAGAGCTAGGTCCAGGACAGGCTCTAAAAAAGCTGCAGAGAAACCCTGTCTCGAAAAACCAAAAAAAAAAAAAAAAAAAAAAAAAGAAGTTAAGATCATGTGGTATTTATTTATTATGTATACAACATTCTGCCTCTGGAAGAGCAACCAGTACTCTTAACCACTGAGCTATCTCTCCAGCCCTCAGCTACTTGTCCCTCCCCTTACTACTAAGCCTAACGTGTAATCTAGAGGCTTCTCCTGAAAGTGCTGAGATAAACACTGGCCAAGACAAGTGCTGTGTCATGCACACATATACCCAACACTAAATATTAAAAAAATGGTCTGTTTATCTCAAGTTGACCTGGAACTCCTGAGATTGTTTCTCTGCTGTCTCAGTACTGGTATTAAAGGAATGTGCAAACCACAGCCCAGTGCAAGTGGGATTCCAAAGGTCCTTCAAGCTTCTGTGGAGGCTGGGCGAGGGACAAGGCATTCCTTAGATTCCTGTACTTGGGAAGTAGAGGCAGGAGAGTCTGCAGCAAAAACAAAAGGCCTCAGAGGAGCCCGTGGAAAGGCCTGGAGTGCCAGCGTCGAGGCTGCTGCCCGACCGGCTGGAGTCTTCTGCTAAGCCGGTTCCCATCTCTTTACAGGGACTCAATGAGAACACAAGCAGCACAGCCTCAGGCAGTCTTGAAGGTTGGTGTGCAGTCCGAGGTGATAGATTTTTTTTCTGTCCATTCCCATTTTTTAAATTTATTTATTATGTACACAATATTCTCTCTGCGTGTATGCCTGCAGGCCAGAAGAGGGCACCAGACCCCATTACAGATGGTTGTGAGGCACCATGTGGTTGCTGGGTATTGAACTCAGGACCTCTGGAAGAGGAGGCAATGCTCTTAACCTCTGAGCCATCTCTCCAGCGCCCCCCATTTTTTTTAACTTCAAAAATTTTTAACTTTAGATCATATTCTTCCTCTCCTACAAGTCCTTCCAGATCTTCTCCCCTCCACCCATCCAACTTTAAATTCTTTCTCAAAAAACAAAAGCACCGGGGTATAGGGGTGGCATGCATGTTTAATCCCAGCACTCAGGAGGCAGAGGCAGATCTCTGAGTTTGACGTCAGCCTGGCCTACAGAGTGAGTTCCAGGAAGGCTCCAAAGCTACAGAGAAACCCTGTCTCTGTTTCAAAAATCAAAAAACAACCCAATACAACAAAATTCCAAAACCCAAGAAAAGAAAATACCCCTTCTCACAAACCCACCAAACTGTAACCAATTGAAAACACTCTCACACACGTGCACACACACACACACACACGGGGAGGGGGCGGTTTGTACCATTTGTGTGCCTCTGGAGGTTACAGAATCAAACTGGGGTTACAGGCAAGAGAGGCCAAACTGGCTAAATACCAAGCCTTAGCGACCTACTGGGGGTGGGGGGACTGCTGATCTCTGACCTAACTCACTGACCCCTGTATCAACAGAGCCTATGTCTCTGTTCATAATAATCTTCCTACCCTCACCTTCCAGGCCGGTGTCATGTACTTCTGTTTACCTCACTCCTCAGAATAGGCCTTCACCTACAGCAGGAATTCCTTCCTGTTCACACAGATCTGAGCAAAATGCTCACTCAGGGGACCATGCAGTTGTGAGTCCTCATCTCCTTCAGTGTTTCTTATGCCTGTTCCACCCCCTTAGCTCACAGCCCACTCTGTAGCTCTTACCCACCCAGAGCATGATAGCCCTCTATACATCTCCTACCACAGTTCAGTCCTCTGATCCCTGGGTGGTCATCTGAGACCTCAGTTTAGGGAGAGTAGAAATGAAACTATGCTCAGACATGCTGATGTCCCCCTCACCGTTAAATCTAGTGGCTGACCACACCTCAGGTGCCCACTGCTCCCTAATGTTAAAGAGAATGGTTTGGTGTGGTAGCAAAAACAGTTTATCGGGCTGGTGGGTGGTGGTGCACACCTTTAATCCCAGCACTAGGGAGGCAGAGGCAGGTGGATCTCTGAGTTTGAGGTCAGCCTGATCTACAGAGTGTGTTCTGGAAACCCATTATTATTGCTTTCCTGGGATGAATCTTCCGGGTTAGCAGCACATCCACTCCACCCAGCACAGTCTTGAAAGTCTCTAGGTGGGACATCTTCATTGAAGAACCCACGGTGAGGCAGGGAAAGGGCCAAGCTGCGACATTGCCTCCTGGGTGTTAGTTTGTTAATGAAGGCCCCCTTGAACAGTGATGGAAAGAGCTTCTTGTGGCAGGTACTCAGGACAGAAATGGCCAAGGTTTTCATCCCTTAGTAGCACCTGTACTATGAGATCCAGCAGTGTAACTGGGGCCTGGGAACCCATCCTCCTGGATATTCCATCTGCAGGCTTCTTGGAAAGCATCGAGGGAAGACTTTGTTTTCTGACTGAGGCATTAGAAGCCGATCCTGCGCATCATGGGACTCAAGTCAGAGCCAGAGTCACTGCTCAGGCATTGGTGCAAACCTCGGTTTACCCCATTGCATTCTCTGTTAGTCTTTAATACCAGCAATTGGAGCCAGAGACAGGCAGATCTCTGTGAGTTCGAGGCCAGCCTAGTTTACAAGTTCCAGGACAGGCTCCAAAGCTACAGAAAATCCTGTCTAGAAAAAAAAACCCAAAAACAAAAAAAAAAGAAAGAAAAGAAAAGAAAAGAAAGAAAGAAAGAAAAGGAAAGAGAAAGAAGGAAGGAAAGAAACAAGTTCACCATGCTCTGTCCAATTCCAACCACTGCACCTATTAATCCTAGTGGTACCAACGAGCCTGAAAGCTGACCCCCATTCTTTTCTGGCTAAAGGATTATAATCCTCTCCCTAGACCCTGACAGGAAGACCATGGGAAGGTCACAAGTTCATCCTCCCCATGGAAAAGGCTGAAGAGAGTGTGCACACTGTATCCTCTCTTATTGCTCTCAAAAGCGTTGCTTCTTGTTCTGGTGACACTCACCCACTGCACCCTTTAAAGCCTGAAGAAGCAGAAGGGCCAGTTTAAGATGACAGGGCTACAGTCCCTGTCTCAAAGCCAGTGTGCGAAGGACATAAACTTACATACATGATAGAGCCATAGAAATGCACTCAGCATCTGGAAAGCTTAGCCTCTGAGAAAGGGATGCTCCTATGACACCAAGGATTTCCTGTGCTTTCTTGGAGTCTAGAGGGAAAAAAAAAGAGAATGAAGGAGAAATCTAGCTTCATTTTCATGTTTTGTCTTAAAACCTTTGGTCTTGCAGGTGGTTAAATGAACAAACCAAGCAAAGGACAGCAATAATAGAATCCTCCCCACACCTTGACTCCCAGCACTGAGGACCCAGCACCAGGCAGATGTGTATAATAAGTTCAAGGCTCTCTTTGCTTTAAGTCCTTTAATGGTCTCTGTTAAATGAAGGTTTTTATTTGACCATGATTTGGATCCACTTTCATTAATTTTATTTTATTTTTTGGTTTTTTGAGTCAGGGTTTCTAGGATTTCTCTGTAGCTTTGGAGTCTGTCCTGGAACTAGCTCTTGTAGAACAGGCTGGTCTCGAACTCCCAGAGATCTGCCTGCCTCTGCCTCCTGAGTGCTGGGATTAAAGTTGTGCACCACCACGGCCCGGCCTCATTAATTGTTTTAAACTTTTACAAGTAACAATATAAATTATATGTGACTATAGATTATATGTACATTTTACTATATGTGTATGAGTGTTTTGCTTGCATGGATGTAAGCTTATGTATCACATGTGTGCCTGGCGCCAATGAAAGGCAGAAAAGGACACTGGAATCCCTGGAACTGGAGATACATATGGATGTGAGCTACCATGTGGGTTTTTGGCGTGGAATTTGCTTCTTCTTGAAGAGCTGTATGTACTTCCCCCGCCCAGCAGTTTCCCTTCCCCCATTCTCTCCCCTCTCCTCTCCTCTTTCTCAGATCCATCTCTTGTCTGCCTCCCTTCAGAAAGGAGCCGCCCTCTTAGTCACTGGGCCATCTCTCCAGCACTTACGTTTTTGACAAACTTTTCCAAAATCAAATTTGTTTGTTAGTGTTTGACCCTGAGCTGAATTTGATGACCTGGAAAACGTACTGGGGTGATAAGAGAGAGGAATAAAATGCAGCCTGCTGTTAAATAATGGAAAACTTTGTCAGATAGGAAATGATTCTTTCCTGGTGTGGTAGGTCAAGCCTTTAATCCCACCACTTGGGAGGCAGGGGCAGGCAGATCTCTGAGGTGCACAGTGAGATCCTGCTGAGAGGTCAGATGGGAAAGAGAGAGAGATTTTAAAATAAGTTTTTGTTTTGTTTTGTTTTTTGGTTTTTTGAGACAAGGTTTCTGTGTGGCTTTGGAGCCTGTTCTGGAACTAGCTCTCTTACACCAGGCTGGCCTTGAACTCAGAGAGATCCACCCATCTCTGCCTCCCGAGTCCTGGGGTTAAAGGTGTGCGCCAGCACAGCCCAGCTTAAAATAAGATTTAAGGGGATACTCAGGACATAATGCCTTTAGTGTACTTCTAATTTGAAATCCACTTCTTATGGAGAAGCTCTTCAAATATATTTATCTATTTACATTCCAAATAAAGGCCAACACCCTTTCCAATTATCCTTGGTGTATTTAGCTCCCACAACAAAGCTGTGCATGAGAATGGACCCTCCTATGGCCAGACCTTGAGAAGCAAGGTTGTCCAGGCTGGCCATCCAGCTTGGGGATCCTGTTCTCCTTTGCTTTTTCTTAAATTTATTTGCTTTTTTTTCAGACAGTGTCTTATTTTGTTTTTTAAATTTGTTTGCTCCCTGTGTTGCCCTGGGGCTTAGCTGTGGATCTTTTTTTTTTTCTCATGGTTTATTTTTTTTATATTTAAAAATTTCCATCTCCTTCCCTCCTCCTCCCCCCTCCCTCTCCTCCTCCTCCCCCTTCCCTCCCCTCCTTCTCCCCCTTCCCTCCCTCCCCTTCACCCATACCTCTCCTCCCTCCCTCTCAGGGCCAAGGAGCCATCAGGGTTCCCCACTCTATGCTAAGACCAAGGTCCTCCCAACTCCCCCCAGGTCCAGGAAGGTGATCGACCAAGCTTTGAAGGCTCCCACAGAGCCCGTCCATGCAGAAGAATCAGAGCCCAGCGCCAATGTCCTTTGCTTCTCAGTCAGCCCCCGCTGTTGGCCACATTCAGAGTGACGGGTTTGGTCGCATGATCCATCAGTCCCATTCCAACTGGAGTTGGTGATCTCCCTTTAGTTCTGTCCCACCGTCTCCATGAGTGAACACACCCCTCACGTTCCTGACTTTCTCCCTCATGTTCTCGCTCCTTCTGCTCCTCATCAGGACCTTGGGAGCTCAGTCCAGTGCTCCAATGTGGGGCTCAGTCACCTTCCCCATCTGTCGCCAGCTGGAGGTTCCCTCACGGTCCTGACTTTCTTTCTCATGTTCTCCCTCCTTCTGCTCCTCATCAGGACCTTGGGAGCTCAGTCCGGTGCTCCAATGTGGGGCTCTGTCATTTTCTTCATCTATCGTCAGGTGGAGGTTCTATGGTGATATGCAATATACATTCCTTCTTTACGCTAACGTTTCAGTGAAGAAACGGACTTCGAAATTAAAGGCCAGTGGTTGTGCAGGTATATATGTGAACTATGGAGGAACTCATAGGAAGTTCAGAGTGAATTGGTTTCCTACTTCCTGCTTGATGCACCTTTAAAAGTTTTAGTGTGACCACATGCAGAGCATCTGAGAGAGTAACTGAAAATCTGTGTGAAGGCTCTCCACAGCTAGCTGTGCCACAAGTGTTAGTTGTCCTAGCAATGAACATAGGGCCTACACATTGATGGAATATCTGTCAGCTGACTCTATGGCCGTTTACTTGTACCCACTTAGGATGGCATTCATTGAAACAGAATGGGGTTTCTTTAGATGAGGCATCACCTGCTACTGTGCTGTGGAAACTGTGAAGAGGCTGGCTATATGTGATGGACAAGGTATAGAGTCCTTCTTCACACAGCACCCAGTCTGGTCATTTGAAGGGTGACTGGGAGAAAAATAGAATATTCTCTGGAAAAATAACATGTAGTCTCGAAAAGAATGTGGGGTTATTTATTTGGGTGCGGGTTGGGAGAAGAGGGC
This sequence comes from Arvicola amphibius, assembly GCF_903992535.2. Lineage (NCBI taxonomy): Eukaryota > Metazoa > Chordata > Mammalia > Rodentia > Cricetidae > Arvicola > Arvicola amphibius. The sequence goes on along the minus strand of NC_052052.2, from coordinate 9,391,313 downwards.
AGAAGATTCAAGGCATTGTTCAGATGTTCATCCTCTTGGCCCCTCATGGAACATCCATAATGACATTCACATAGAAAATACAAAGGCACTTACTCTTCTTGAATACGGCCTTCCAAATACTCATCAGATTCTGTTCCATTTGTTAGGATAATAATGAAGGTAAAATATATCAATGAGTCTTCATGGTCCTCTTCATCCTGCTTCATTCTCCAAAAGCACCTGGGATGAATGAAACTGGGCTCCTGAGGTAAAATGTTCTGGAGCAAGAAGAACAAAACCAAAGTAAGCATGTTTCTCTGCTCTAAGCCTGGGCAGTTGAATTATGACCTTCCATGCAGATCAGCACCTCCAGTCGGCACCTGGGTACTGCCACCTGCTTTTATTTCTGTGGCCATATGAGAAGCTACTTATGCATTCATGAATCTTTTCTTTTTGTATGTGTGCAGGTGTTTCCTTATCCATTGGGAAAACTCTTCCCTGAGGCTCTGCCTCTGATTTCCACAGTCCATGTGATGAAATTTGGTTTATAAATAGATATAACGACAGTTATGCTAGTTTCAAGACATCACTCATTTTTGAGGAAATAATGCCCCTGGGAAGATGCCAATTTGAGAAAATTTGGTCCCATGACTGCCTTATCAATGTGTTTATGATAACACCTTTAGAAATGATGTCAGTGGATTTTGTTAGATGATCCACAGTGAGACATGCATCATTGGTTCAGGAGAACTCACATAGTCAGAATTCATGGTTCCACACTTGGAATTGTATCACAAAGTCCATGTCAGGGAAAAGCAGCTCCATGTTTAGAGCGATTGAGCACCACACAGCACACACAGTGTGGCCTATTCTACACAAGTGACAGGTCCAAAATATCTAACCAAAGCCTGTGCTTCCATTGTCTTAAAAACTATTCATCAGGCCAAACCCAGAAGTTTTCTGAATCCTACTGCTCCAAAACTACCCAGCTCATCATAGAACCACAGTTCATTTCCAAGTTGAATCCTGATTTTAAGTATTCAAAAGATTCAGAGAGAAAACTAGACCTGTGTGCCTCATTACTAATACTACACAAGACCTATCACTCCTCCTCCCAGACAATCATTATTAATGAGAAGCCAAGTATTAGATTTCTAAACATGATCTCCCTCCCTGGTCCTCCATTCAAGCAGATCAATACTGTGTTTTGACCCATTTCTTCTGGTTTACCTCTGTTTTCCTACATTACTTTACTCGTTTTATAATCCAGAAGAGACTGTAAAGAAGTCTTCTTTACTATCTTTGAAGCAAAGAGAAACTGGGAAGTGATGCTGTGTTTATGTGTAAATTCTTCTTATACCATTTTCCTAGTATTCTACTTAGTTTGCACTTGAAGCCTGCACTGTCAGTGTGGGAGTGTTCTGCTGAGTGCGGGCGGGAGAGCCTCTGTTAGTGGAAATGGACTACAGAGAAAGCAGGACAGACTTAGGGCAAGTGCTTTGCTGTGGGTGGTGATATGACTTATTTAGTACTTGAGATGAGACAAACAGGACTAGTGTTCTCCTCAGATGTCATTGTATATTTCAAAATAAATATGGGCTGGGCAGTAGTGGCGCACACCTTTAATCCCAGCGTTTGGGAGGCAGAGGCAGGCAGATCTCTGTGAGTTCGAGGCCAGCCTGGTCTACAAGAGCTAGTTCTGCGTCAGGCTCCAAAGTTAAAGAGCAACCCTGCCTCAAAAAACCAAAAAAATGATTCAATCAATCAATCAATCAATCAATCAAAATAAACATGTGAGAACTTCATGATCTGGGCTGTGCAGCTGGGAGGCTGGTCACTCACCTGTAGGAAAAAAAAATATGTTGATCCTTTACACCCAGTACAAATAAATGATATGTTGGTTTAAATATAAAATAGGTGAACAATATTGAGAAGATAGGAGATGCCGTTATCCTCCGTGCTAAGGACCTTGAGCAGATGTGTCCCTATGCTATTGAGACAAGTCTAGTCTACAGGAAAGCATCATTCAAAACGATGTGATCCATTTCCTGTTAAAGAAATAAATGACCATCAGTACTGTCCAACTTTCATTAATTGCAGATATACATTAATGACCACAAAAATTCTACCAGGGAACTTCCACAGCTGATAAACACATTCAGTAATGTGGCGGGATACAAGACTAGAAGGAAAAAAAATCAGTAGTCCTCCTATATACAATTGATAAATGATCCAGAAAGAAATCAGAGAAACATCAGCATTCACCATAGCCAAAAATGTAAAATATCTCAATGCAATTCTAATCAAACAAGTGAAAGATCTGTATAACAAGAACTTTAAGTCTTTGAAGAAAGAAATTGAAGAAGATATCAGAAAATGGAAAGATCTCCTATGCTCTTGGATAGGTAAGATCAACATAATAAAAATTGCCATCTTACCACAGATTCAAGGCAATCCCCATCATAATCCCTACACAATTCTTCAAAACAATCCTGTACAAGGAAAGAACTTCCAGAGACATAGCCATCCCTGACTTCAAACTCGACAATAGAGCTATAGTAATAAAAACGGATATATTTTTTTTTTTTTTGGTTTTCAAGACAGGGTTTCTCTGTAACATTGGAGCCTATCGTTGAACTAGTTGTTGTCAACCAGACTGGCCTTGAATTCATAGAGATCTTCCTGCCTCTGCCTCCTGAGTGCTGGAATTAAAGGCTTGTGCCACCACCATCTGGCTGATAAAAACAGCTTTGTACTGATGTAAAAACAAATGCAGGGAGCAATGTCACTGAATCAAATTTCCTGATATTAGCCTGTACACCTATGAACACCTTATTTTTTTTTATAAAGAAGCCAAAATTATGCAATGCAAAAGAGAAAGCTTCTTCCACAAATAGTGCTGGCATAACTGGATGTTGACATGTACAAACTGCAAATAGCTTTATAACTATTGCCATGCACAAAACTCAAGTCCAAGTGGATCAAAGACCTCAACATAAATCCAGTTACACCGAACCTGATAGAAGAAAAAGTGGGATGGAGCCTTGAATGCATTGGCACAAGAGATCACTTCCTAAATATAACACCAATAATACAGAAACTGAGAGCAAAAAATCAATATATGGGACCTCCTAAAACTGGAATTCTTCTCTAAGAAAGGACATGGTAAATAAACAAAACAAAAGCCTACCAAATGGAAAAAGATTTTCACCAATCCTAAATATGAAGAGGGATAATCTCCAAAGTACATGAAGAACTCAAGAACTTCAATGCCAAAATACAAAATAATCAATTAAAATGGGTCCAGATCTAAACAGAGATTGCTCAATAGAAGAATTCACACAGCTAAAAGACATTTAAGGAATTGGTCAACTTCCTCAAATCAGAGAAATCCAAATAAAAATGACTCTGAGATACCATCTTACACCTGTCAAAGTGGCTAAGATCTAAAGTGCTGAGGATAGATTATGTTAGAGAGGCTCTAGAACAGGAAACGCTCACCACTGCTAGCAGGACTGCAAATTTGTACAGCTACTTTGGAATTCAGCATGGTGGTTTCTCAGAAAATTGGAAATCAATCTAACTGAAGACCCAATGATACCACTCTTGGGTGAATTCCCAAAGGATACTCAATCATAACACAAGGATACTTGCTCAGCAATGTTCATAGCAGCAATACTTGCAAAAGTCAGAATGAGGACAAAAACTAAATTCACCTCAACTGAAGAAAGAATAAATAAAATTACAGGCAAATAGATGGTAGTAGAAAAAACTATCCTGACTGAGGTAACCCAGATTCAGAAAGATAAACAGGGTATGTACTTAATCACAAGTGGATAAAAGTCCATTGTGTAAATGTACCACATTTTCCTTATCCATTATTTGGTCAAGGGGCATTTAGGTTGTTTCCCGTTTCCAGCTATGATGAATAATGCTGCTATGAACATAGTTGAGCACATGTCCTTGTGGTACAACTGAGCAGTCCCTGAATATATACCCAAAGGTGGTATTTCTGGATCTTGAGGAAGTTTGTTTCCTAATTTTCTGAGAAATCACCATACTGGTTTCTTAATGTGTTGTACAAGTTTGCATTCCTTCCAAGAATGGATGAGTGTTCCCCATACTCCATATCCTCTCCAGCATAAGTTGTCATCAGTGTTTTTGATCTTGGCCATTCTTACAGGTGTTAGATGGAATCTCAGAGTTTTTTGATTTGAATTTCACTGATGGCTAAGGATGTTAAGCATTTCTTTAAGTGTCTTTTAGCCATTTTAGATTCCACTGTTGGGAGTTCTCTGTTTAGGTTGCACTCAATTTTTTATTGAATGATTTGTCCTTTTAATAACCAATTCCTTGAGTTCTTAGTATATTTTGGAGATTAGTCCTTTAACTGATGTGGGGTTGGTGGTGATCTCTTCCCATTCAGTAGACTGCCTTTTTGTCTTGTTGACCACGTCCTTTGCTTTACAGAACCTTTTAAGGTTCGGGAGGTCCCATTTATTTATTGTTGCTCTCAGTGTCTGTGTTATTAGTGTTTTATTTAGGAAGTGGTCTCTTGTGCCAATGCATTCAAGGCTCCTCTGTTGATGTGGGGCTAGTGAAGATCTTTTCTCATTCTGTAGGCTGTCATTTTGTCTTGTTGATTGTGTCCTTTGCTTTACAGAAGCTTTTCACCTTCAGGAGGTCCCATTTATTAATTGTTTCTCTCAGTGTCTGGACTGCTGGGGTTATATTTAGGAAGTGGTTTCCTGTGTCAATGCATTCAAATGTACTTCCCACTTTCTCTTCTATAAGGTTCAGTGTGGCTGGCTTTATGTTGAGGTCTTTGATCCATTTGGACTTGAGTTTTGTGCATGGTAAGAGATATGGGTATAGTTTCATTCTTCAACATGTTGATATCCAGTTATGCCAGCACTACTTGTTAAATATTCTTTCTTTTTTCCATTTGATATTTTTTGCTTCTTTATCAAAGATCAGGTGTTCGAAGATGTGTGGATTGATATCCGGGTCTTCTATTTGGTTCCATTGTTCCTCCTGTCTGTTTTTATGCCAATACCAGGCTGTTTTCAGTACCGTAGCTCTGTAGTAGAGTTTGAAGTCAGGGATTGTGATGCCTCCAGATCATCCTTAAAGTCCAGGAGGCTATTTTCAGTCATCCAGTGCACCCGGATCAAGTACCTTGTATCATGACCTAGAGTTATCTCTTGATACACCCTCCTTCAAGGCTAAAACCTCTCCTTCCTTCCCCAGAGAATGAGACTAACGTTCTTCCTGTTCTCCAGAAACAGTCAAAAGGAAGCACCAACAGATCTGGTACTCCTGCAGTCTTGTCTCCACCAGCCGATCCTGACTGGGACCTTTTCCCTCCTGCATATAACCCTTCCCTTTGCAGATGGGCTAGGAACTTCCCTCTGAGTACTGATTCCACCACTGCCTCCATCCTACCCAAACCTTCCACTCCCTTGCAGAGTGCCTCTCCCTCCCCTTCTCCCCAAACTTCTCCTTCAGAGATGAGCCCATTCCACACAGGTTCAGGGAAGCCATGGGTTGTAGCATCTCTTGCTCTCCCTCTTGGCACTGTGAGACCCCCTGATGAGAGGACATCAGCCCTCACCTAGTCTATTTCCTCTTTTCAGCTAGTGATCTGTATAACCAGAAACTTCAGACCCCTTCCTTTCTTGAGAAACCCCAAGTGCTAATAGATCTCTTAGTTTCTGTCCTGTTTATAAATTCCCCAACCTGGGAGGACTGCCAACAATTGCTCCAAATAATGTTCACCACTAAAGAGAGGGATAGAATTTGGCGAGAATGCCATAAGCAGGTTCCAGGACTGGATGGTCGACCCATGGATGATGAGGCAACCATTAACAAGGTCTTCCCTCTTACATGTCCCGAGGAAGTGTGGGATTACAATACTGATGAGGGTAGAGAACAGCTAACAAATCTATCGCCTGATTCTCATAGGTGGCCTCTGCGTAGCTGCTAGACAGCCCACCAATTTGTCTAACGTAAGCCAGATAGTACAAGGGAAGGATGCAGGAGCATTTCTTGAATGCTTGAGGGCTGCCTATCGTACATACACTCCACTGAATCTGGAGGCCCCTGAGAACCAAATGGCAGTCAACTTGGTTTTTGTCAACCAAGTAACCCCAGATATTAAGAGGAAGCTTCATCAGTGTGGCTATAGGACAAGGCCAGTTCAGGCACCCTTTCCTCTGCTGCCCAAGGAACAAGCTGGGGACATCTCCTTGGACACCTGGGAACCCCTCTAGAGTCAAGTCTCTTGCCAACCCTAAAATGGCTCCCATAATTCAGATATATACTTCCCTGCTCCCATATCCCTCCTCCTCCATCCCAACCATCCTATTCCCTCAAGCTCTCCCCATCCTCTCTTTCTCCCTTCTCTCCCCCCATCTCCCCTTATCCCCACCTCACCCCCACCCCCGTGCTCCCAACTCCTGCCCGGCAGTTTTGTCCATTTCCAATATCCAGGATGATAACAATATGTTTTTCTTCCGGTTTACCTTCTTATTTAGCTTCTCTAGGATCACAAATTATAGGCTCTATGTCCTTTATTTGATGATTATCTTGCATATCAGCATAGAACCTTCATCTGGTGATGGATGGAGATAGAGACAGAGACCCACATTGGAGCACTGGACTGAGGTCCTAAGGTCCTAACGAGGAGCAGAAGGAGGGAGAACATGAGCAAGGAAGTCAGGACCGCGAGGGGTGCGTTCACCCACTGAGACGGTGGGACAGATCTAATGGGAGATCACCAAGGCCAGTTGGAATGGGACTGATGGAGCATGTGATCAAACCGGACTCTCTGAATGTGGCTGATGGTGGAGGCTGACTGAGAAGCCAAGGACAATGGCACTGGGCTTTGATTCTACTGCATGGACGGGCTCTGTGGGAGCCTTGTCAGTTTGGATGCTCACCTTCCTAGACCTGGGGGGAGTTGGGAGGACCTTGGACTTCCCATAGTGTAGGGAACCCTGACTGCTCTTTGGCCTGGAGAGGGAGGGAGTGGGAGAGGGAGGGGGTGGAGGGGAGGGGAGGGAAATGGAGAAGAGGAGGAGATGGAAATTTTTAATAATAATAATAATAAAAATGCCATAAAAAGAGGAAGCTTCAGCAACTCAAAAGATTTAAAGGTAAAAATCTGATTAAATTAATTACCATAGCCACTAAGGTTTACAACAACAGAGAAACACCCGAGGATAAGCAAACTCGGGGACAGGCAAAAGTCTTATTGGCAGATAAGGACTGGGAGTCTGATGGGCAGAGGGAATACAGACTGTCTCCCAAACAGCCAATGGGTGCTCCTCCAGAAAAAAAGGATCAATGTGTTTATTGCAAAGAAAGGGGCCATTGAAAAAAAGGAATGCCCACTAAGGAAGAGGGAACAAAAAGTCCTGGAATTGGCGGGTCCAGACGATTGAGGGGGACAGGGTTTGAAGCCTCTCCTCAAACCTTAGGTAACCCTAAAAGTGGAGGGACAACCTGTTGATTTTCTAGTGGACACTGGTGCTCACTATTCAGTGTTAAAAGCTCCACTGGGTCCTCTATCAGACAAACAAATGTGCGTTCAAGGGCCTACAGGTTCAGCTCTACCATGTGGTCTACCATGGACCACAGAACAGAGCACGGATTTGGGAAGGAAGAAAGCTATGCATTCCTTCATAGTTATCCCTGAATGCCCTTACTCCCTCCTGGGAAGAGACTCGCTAGCTAAGATAAAAGCCCAAATTCATTTCACTGGGAAGGGCGTGATGATCTCCCAACAGCCCGAAGTCTATGCCCTATGCCTTGATATAAAAGAATACAGGCTCTTCTAACAGACTCCCACTTTAGAGGTATCTCCTCTAATGGCTGAACTCTAGCACTCCATCCCAGGAGTGTGTGCAGAAACTAGCCCACCAGGACTAGCGATTCAGTAGCCCCCAGCTGTAGCCACCTTAAAAGCCAATGCCCAACTGGTCAGGGTGAGGCTGTACCCCATGACCGCAGAGGCCAAGTTGGGCATTACTGAACATATTAATTGGTTCCTGGAACATGGAATCCTGGTGCTTTGCTCAGCCTCCATAGAACACCCCACTTCTGCCAGTTACTAAGCCAGGGACCAGTGCTATCAACCCATGCAAGATCTTAGAGAGATTAACAAACGGATTAAAGACATTCATGCTACAGTTCCCAACCACTATAATCTCCTAAACTCCCTCTCTCCAGAGCCTCAAGTGTATTCAGTTCTAGATCTTAAGGATGCCTTCTTCAGCCTAACCCCCAAAGCCAAGAGTCAGCCACTTTTTGCCTTTGAATAGCACGACCAAGACTGGGGCTTCAGTGATCAGCTCACCTGGACCCGCCTGCCACAAAGATTCAAAAATTCCTCAACCATTTGACAAAGTCATACACTGAGACTTAAGGTATTTGTTCTTATACCCGGAGGTTCCGCTGAGCCTCAGGCCCTTTCAGGCCCTATTCTCCCACTTCCAGGATTTTAGGAATCTAACAGTAGACTTTGCCAGCCTTCCCTGGCCCTCTCTGCCACAGGTGTCCAGGCGTCAGAAGGCTCCTGTCTATGCTAGCACTTCCGGCAGCCAGGGAGAGGACCACCTCTCCCTCACAGGTACTTCAGTCCCAGGCCCAAATGCCAAGGAGGACCCAGGAGGTCAGAGGTGAGCAGAAGCAAATGCAAGGTCAGACACTGAGGATAGCCACCATCAGCAGCTTCTCCTGGACAATAATTAGTTTGAGTCTCACAAAAATGACACATGTTCCAAAGCAGCACAGCGAGAAACACCAGAGCAGAGCAGCTACAGGAGCAGACCTATCAGAAAAGTACAAATGGCCTGCAGCCCCTCCCCCACCGAAAAAAATTCAGCTGGAAAAAGTAAGAAAAGTTAGTCTGGTTTAGATGCGTAAACATGGCCACTAGCTGTTTATTTCAAAATGTATAAGTTAATCACTGGCTGCCCAAACTTAAAATTCATCTCTGGATGTTCTGGTTATCAAATCTGTTACAATGAGGATTAATAAATAATAATATACTATAAGCTCTTATCTCAAAATTTGTAGATTGCTCATGAGATATGGGTTAAAATCTATAAAATTTATAACAAAATTTGGTCTTTAGCTTATAACAAAGGGCTTATAATTAAACATCCATAGATGAATATATATATATATATATATATATGGTTCAACTCCTGTTTAATATATATACATATATATGATTTAACTATATATGAATATAAATATGAGCTGTATTTAATTATGTATATATATGCTTATAATTTAGATCCAACTATTGGTAAAAATATGTCATATAATACTTTTTGTCTAATGAGCTCTATGTGCATTGTATCTCCTTCTAGACTAAGAAAGCAACAAGTCTCAAGTGTTTTAAATTGATATAGACTTTTATATGATGATAAAAATTTAAGATTATAAAGATCTATTCAGAATAACAAAAGAGCTGAGAGGTTTACACCTAGGTATTTATGTCTTTGCCAAGTATTTAACACCAAACCTCTAGAAATTTTTTGTTGTTGTTGTTGTTTCTAGACAAGTTTCTCTGTAGCTTTGGAGCCTGTTCTGAAACTTGCTCTGTAGACCAGGCTGGCCTCGAACTCATAGAGATCCAGCTGCCTCTGCCTCCCAAGAGCTGGGATTAAAGCCTTGCACCACCACCACCTGGCTTGCCTCTAGAAAATTTAAATAAACAGAAACATATGTTTGATAAATAAGATATATATTCTATAACAAAATATCTGGTTCCCCCCACCCCAGTGGGTTCTTTTTAGGGTTGGACATTTGGGCAGAGGTCCCCATGGCCTGTCAAAGACAACACTGGTCTCTGTGCTCCCTCAGTCTCTGCTCAAGGTCCAAACTCCAACTCTTAAGTCCTTTTCTGCTGTTTCCATTTGGCCCTGGGATCCTTCCCTTAATACTTTTCTTTACCTTCTCAGGAGACAGTCTCCATTTGGCACAAACTTGTTCTGCTATTACCCAAAAGATAGTTATCTTAATCTCTTTACTGAATTTATCATCTATGATTAAAAGGTTTTATTTTGATACTAAAAGAGCTTCAACTCAAAAATCATTGTTCTTGACTAAAATGACAGAAATGTAATATAAAGTCCTAGTCTTATAAAAGCTGCTAACATGTTATAGACTGTTAAGAAATCCAAGTTAAGGGTCAACTTATAAATGACAAGCTGTTGATCATAGTCATGCTAAGTACTAACATGATTAATTGCAGAGCCTTACCTAGTCCCCTGTGTGCTTGGGGCAAATAACTTATGGCAAGGGTTGTCTGCTCAGATATAGCTAATGGACAGATAGTCTTCAAATGCTCAGGGATCTGCAGAAAAAGGCATTTAAATGCTTTACTAAAAAGCTTTTTATAATAGAAAGTCATGCCAGCTCCAGACAGCTCCTCTATTTCCTCCAAAGAAGACAGATGGACACAGAAGAAGATCTACTCAAAACTGGCTCAAAAGTGGCAGCACTAGCCACTGAGCAAACCTGCCTTTCACCTCAACTACTGCAAAGATTCTCTTCAAATAATGGAGAAAACAGAACACTGCGAAATTGACTGCCTCGAGTTGCCTAAGGCAAAAGGTAGGCTTGCCCTCCCATAAGTCCTAACTCCACGGAAGCCTATGGGATTTTCTGGGACCTTGCAAGTCTACCTCTGCCAGCTGGAAGATGGATGTTGGCCTATCATCTGCCCTCAAAGCCATGGAGGACCCTGGGGTAGCTGTCTAAGCAGTCAGCACGTAAGTCTCTGTCATCATTTAAATCAATAACTCAGGTAAAATTTATTTCTCTCAGAACTCTGATGCAGCAACCAAGGAAGGCTTCAGCTGCCTTCTCAGTCCTCTGTAAGATTCAGGTCACAGGTCTCATTCTCTTTGAGCCAATACAAATTCTAGATACAGTTCACCTTGCTACCAGACTCAGAGAGAGAGACAGAGAGACTCACAAAACAGATTCCAGTATAACTTCTTACCAATCCTTTGTTTAAAGGAAATTTACAGTGACTACTCTCAGTGATCAGTGACCTGTACCTATTGGTAAAGTAAATGAAGGTACTTTTATGATACAAAGCTTAAGAAGTGAGGATCTAAAAGATTTTGAAGGTCTAGGAAAATGTTTTAAGATATGCAAAAGAAAGCAACTTAAGGTATGTAAATAAGAATGTTTCAGAGAAAGTGACTTAAGATGTATAAATGCAAGTTATGAAGCTCTGAGGATAAAAAGGCTTAAATGTTGATAAAAATGATTTGAGATGTTTAAAAAACACTTTTCAGATTTCTCTCATTATGCTGCTGTTATATTTAAGACTCCAAAATTTCTTAGTCTTCACATTAATTGGCAAAATTCTGATAAGCTATTAACCGAGCTCTGGCAGAGGACCTGCCACTATCAGAGCTGCAAGCTCAAGATTTCAAATTCCCTTTGATTGCTTCCTAACTACAGACCTCAAAGATGCTTTTCTTTTTACAGAAAACATTTGTCACAACTTTCGGCACAAAAAATATATTAATGTTTTCAACCAGATTCATTTCTGGCATGAGTATACTGCCATTTCTGCAATGTAAATATCAGTACAGATTATAAACGGGGATGTTAATATGTCTAGAACTTACATGTTTTCAAAAACTTAAAAATTCATACAAGCTTCAGAAAAATAAAGAAGTCCTAAGACTTCAATCCACTTCTCACAGATCAAGAGGACTCCGGATAAGTACAACCTAAAGCTCCCTACCTGTCTGTTCCTAAGGATGTTTCTCTCCCTCTCCTGTCTTGAGACTTTGCCCCTTCCCTGAAAGTTTCAATACTAACGTTTCCTTTAAATCCTTAAATTTTAATGTTTCTCTCTAGTCTATATCTGTTTTAGCAGGGTTCCATTTGACTGACAGATGCATCCAGGCATCAGCTGCTGGCTACAACTCATGACTACAACCTGGAATTGCTAAAAGCTGACATGGACTGATCCAGTTGACAGGAATGCAGCTTGTCTCCAGCTGGGTCAAATCAGATCCTCCTTTTTAGTGTCCTTTATTCCCTCTTTACCTTTGACTGGCCTTCCAGCTTTCCTGGACACTGACCGTCTACATCCCATTTCAATTTGAAGCAGCTACAGAAAAGAATACATCTTCCCTGTCCCCAGACCAGGCTGAAAAGAGGACAAGTCAGAGACTTCAATCAAAAATGAATCAAAGATTTGATTCAAGTTACAGATCCAAGTGAGGAAATGAAGTGTGCAAGAATAAAAACATAAAAATGTAGCCGGGCAGTGGTGGCGTACATCTTTAAACCCAGCACCTGGAGGGCAGAGGGAGAGGGATCTTTGTGAGTTCAAGGCCAGCCTGATCTATAAGAGCTAGTTCCAGGATAAGCTCCAAAGCTACAGAAAAACCCTGTCTCAAAAAACCAAAAATAAAAAAGTAGATTTCAGAAATAGGAGTGTAGAAATAAAAATATAAATTTGTAAGTCTAGGAAAATGAGAACAGACTGTCAGCAGCTTTCTCTGCAGCTTGAGGATTAACTTTTAACAGTGGGTTACTCTGCTTTACGACCCATAGGTCTGTTTACAAGGCCAAAGCATCTCTCTGCAAACTGAGAGCTAGCTTATGATATGAGTTGAGTCAACTTTTAGGAAATAGATATATGACCTCTGGGTTATGTATTAGCCCTGCTAAGTGAAACTGGCAGCATCAAGGGGAGACCACAGGGCTTCAGTAAGCACTACCTGGAAGCACCATGAAAGACAATAGGTTAATACAAACACGAGTTTAACTGAAAAACTTGTTAATGGAGATTTTAATGTAAGGCAATCTGTATCTGAGTTTTACCTTGAGATTGTAAAAATTCCTTTGTTCAGACCTAATGCTTTGTGCCCCTACTATAAAAATGAAACCAGCCTTTTGCCACAGTGTCAGAAGCTCGAAATCTGCCTGTGGTCTTAGCTAGTTGATAAGCTTCTGTGCTCCACAGTGTTTTTCCTTTTATCTTTTTTTTTTTTTTTTAAGTTTGCTTCTGGTTTATTAGACTTTGGTGGTCTGTCCCCATCTTTGCACAATTCTCCTGGACCCAACATGATTAAGGGTGTTTCCCACCATGCCTGGACAATAGTAAGGCTTTAAAAGTATAAAAATAGCTGGGCATTGGTGGCTCATACCTTTAATCCCTGAACTTTGAGTTCAAGCCCAGCCTGATCTACAGAATGAGTTCCAAAACAGTGAGGGCTACACAGAGAAACTGTGTGTAGCCAGGAGGTGGTGGCGCACGCCTATAATCCCAGCACTCTGGAGGCAGAGGCAGGAAGATCTCTGTGAGTTCGAGGCCAGCCTGGTCTACAAGAGGACAGGCTCCAAAAGCCATATAGAAACCCTGTCTCAAAAAAACCAAAAAAAGAAAAAAAGAAGAAAAGAAACTGTGTCTGAGAAAACCAATACCTGTGTGTGTGCACATGCGTGTATGTGTGTAAATGTGTGTATTGTGTAAATAAAAGGGGAATCTTAAACACATCTAAGGTATTCTGTGCAGGCAGGGGGTGGTTTGTGGTGGAAGGGCAGGCAGGGAAGGGATTGTGGGGGAGGGGCAGACAGGGAGCTGCAGCCTTGGCTTCTCAATCAGTGTAAGGTGTTTCAGATAAGATCAGCTCAGCAAGCAGCCTTGAGGATGTAAAATAAATAATGGGACCTGGCAGTGGTGGAGCAGGTCTTTAATCCTATCACTCCAGAGGTTGAGGCAGGCGGATCTCCGTGAGTTCAAAGCCAGCCTACTCTACAAGAGCTAGTTCCAGGACAGGCTCCAAAGCTATAGAGAAACCCTTTATTGAAAAGCCAATCAATCAGTCATTTATTTAATTTTGAGAGACAGGGCTTGTTTATATACCCAGGCTATCCAGGAGCTTGTTGTGTAAACAAGCTGATCTTGAATACTTGGAGATTAACGGCTGTGCCTGCTGCAGCGTGGGATTGAAGGTGTGCAGTGCCAGGCCTGGTGGAAAAGCTTCTGTCTACCACACATCAGCACCATGCGAGCTAAATCGTGAAATCATCATGCCTTCGGCATCAGAATGTGATATATCAGGGCTCCAGCAATTCTCCCACTTGAGACTTCTGAGCAGCCCTCCATGCTCCTGACTAAACTATAATTCCACAAAAATTCAGATCTACACAGTGTGACCACATCAGAAAGAAAGAAAGAAAGAAAGAGAAAACAAAGAACTAAATCATTATTGAGTGTTACAGATTTTCAGTTGTTGTGAACACTTATTATTCTTTCAAAGAATCCCCATTTGATTCTCAGAATTCATGCGACTGCTCACACCTGTATGTAATTTCAACTCCAGAGACCTGAGATGAAAACACTAATACTCCTAAAACAAAATAAAAATTAAGATTTTTAAAAAACATAATTGCAAAAACTGCTGTTTTTTATTTTTTTTAATTGTCTAACTTTTAAAAAGTTATTTATTATGTATACAATGTTCTGTCTGGGGCTAGAGAGATGGCTCAGAGGTTAAGAGCATTGCCTGCTCTTCCAAAGGTCCTGAGTTCAATTCCCAACAACCACATGGTGGCGCACAACCATCTGTAATGGGGTCTGGTGCCCTCTTCTGGCCTGCAGGCATACACACAGACAGAATATTGTATATATAATAAACAAACAAACAAACAAACAAATAAATAAATATTTTAAAATGTTCTGTCTGCATGTGTGCCTGCAGGCCAGGAGAGGGCGCCAGATCACATTACAGACGGTTGTGAGCCACCATGTGGTTACTGGGAATTGAACTCAGGACCTCTGGAAGAATCGCCAGTGCTCTTAACCTCTGAGTCATCTCTCCTGTCCCCAATTTTGTTTTGTTTTTTATTTTTTAGGACACATTTTAGTTTTAAATTATGTATGTGTGTATCTGAATGGAAAGGTGTGCACATGAGTGTAGGTGCCAGCAGAGTCCAGATGATGTAAGATTTGTCAAGAGACGGACTTACAGGTAGTTGGCCAGTGCTCAATCTCAGTGTTAAGAACTGAACTTGGATCCTCGTTAAGAGCAATTAGTGCCTTTAACTCTTGAGGGATCAATCTCTCCAGCTCTAGAATTTTCTTATTTAAAATGTGACACCATCAAATTGAAAATGTTTGGAAAATATGGTAATAATAGGGTCATCTGGTGTTGCCAGGTCTCTATCCTTGAATAAGATAAATTAGAAGTTGGTTGCAGTGGCCAATGCCTGTAACATCAGCATTTGGAATTTAAATGCTGGAGGATCAGGAGTCTTAGGCTAGCTTCAGCTGCATAAGGATTTGGAAGACAGCCTGAATACATGAAATCTGGCCTAATAAAGCAAACCAAACAATAATTTAAGACTATATGTGGCTCCCTTGTTGGACTACTTGCCTAGCATGCAGGAAGCCCTGGGTCAGGTCTGCAGCAGAAAGCACTGTGTAATGAACTGGGAGTTGGGGTGAAATCCCAGCTCATGGCCCCTAAGCAGCAGGATCAGAAGTTGAAGGCACTGAGGGCAACACAGTGAGCTTGAGATCATCCTAGGAAATAGCAGACACATGTTCATATCAGAAAAGGGGAGCTCTAGAGAGAAGGCTGTCGGGTTAAGAGCACTGGTTGCTCTTGCAGACTACCTGGGCTCAATGCCAGCCCCCACATGGTGACTGACAACCATCTGTAATTCCACTCAGCTCCAAAGGTACCTGACACTGGGTTCTAGGCTCTTCTGGCTCTGCATACATGGGGTGCTCAAGCATAGATGGGGGCAAACACGCACACACATATGATGAAACTAAGTATTTTAAAAATTAAGGACTTTGCATTTTTTTAGTGTAATACATCTTTTTTTTCTTTTTTCTTGGTTTTTTATTTCTTTTTTTGAGATTTATTATTTTTTTCATGATATTTATTGAGCTCTACATTTTTCTCTGCTCCCCTCCCTGCCTCTCCCCTCCCCCCTTCAAGCCTCCCCAAGGTCCCCATGCTCCCGGGTTACTCAGGAGATCGAACTATGCATTTTTAACACAACCATGGAGCTTCACAATGAAAAAAGCGCTGGCTTTGTGTGGACATCAGTGTCCATTTAACCTCCCATAGTTCCCTCCTTGTTCTATTTCAAATTCAAGGCCTTTTTATTAATTGCTGTTACATGCATATATGCAAATATATATAATGTTTATTCTGAAGTATAACCTCCTCTGCCATTATGTTACTCATAGGTATGTTTCCAGGGCTGACCGTTTTGTACTGGAGTTGGTGTGTTCTTGCCTAGGGTAGGCTAACTCTCCATCTCAGTATTTCTTGGGACTTTGTGTAGGGTTGAGGCCCTCCAGTTATTCCTATGGTGACTTTGGCTTGTCTATCATTCTTGCCCAGCTCATCTTTAGACAACCATGTTCATGAGACTTTAATGGTGTGACTTCTGAGATTTGGAGGAGGCACAGTCTCACAGATAACTTCCTGACCCTCTGCCTCTCACAGTCTTTCCACCCCGTCTTCAGCAATTCTTCCTGAGCCTTAGGTGCTGGAGTGAATTTTAGATATATCAACTGGGTCTCCACTAAACAACGGTGAATTTTAAATAATTAGAAATACATTATAAAAGGATGCCTAGTGGTCACAGCATGTCCTTATGTCTCTTAGTGGACTCTGTCAGTATTGGTGGGGCATATTTTTATCAAATGTCAAATAATGTATCAGGAGCGCTTTGGCCCAGCGGAGGTGGAGCACTCCTTTAATACCAGGACTCGGGAAGCAGAGGCAGGTGAATCTCTGTGCATTTGAGACCAGCTTGGTCTATGAAGAAATCAAAGCCATTCAGAGCTATTATACCTTGTCTCAATAATAATAAAAAATAAAAAATAAAAAAAGCTGGGCAGTGGTGGCTCATGCCTTTAATTCCAGTACAGACACAAGTGGCAGACACAAGTGGATCTTTGTTACTTCGAGTCCAGCCTGGTCCACAGAGCAAGTTCCAGGACAGGCTTCAAAGCTACAGAAAAGCTGGGCTGTGATGGCACAGGTCTTTAATCCCTGCACTTGAGAGTTAGAGGCAGGCGGATCTCTGTGAGTTCAAGGCCAGCCTGGTCTACAAGAGCTAGTTCCAGGACAGGCTCCAAAGCTACAGAGAAACCCTGTCTCAAAAAAAAAGCAAACAAACAACAACAACAAAAAAGGAGTCCTTTGTAATGGGATTGTCCCTGAAGAGTCCCTATCCTGAGAGTCTCCACATCTCTCAGTTTGAGAGTATATGGCTTTGGTTTGTTTGTTTGTTTGTTTGTTTTTTTTGGTTTTTCGAGACAGGGTTTCTCTGTGGCTTTTGTTTGTTTTTTGTTGTTTTTCTAGACAAGGAACTAGCTCTTGTAGACCAGGCTGGCCTTGAATTCACAGAGATCAGCCTGCTTTTGCTTCCCTAGTGTTAGGATTAACATCATATGCCACCACTGTTCAGCTGAGGTGTATGTTTTGAAGTATCTTCCACTGTTGGACCCTAGAGTCCAATCACTGAGGAGGAGCTGCGCCAAGAGACCATCTCTCACACCACAGCTGATGTAAAAGCATGAGAATTTTATTAATTCTGTCATGACAGGGTCTTTCAGCATTAGAGAGGCCAGAAAGACCCCAAATAGCTGGTACAGGCTACTTTTAAAGGAAAAAGCCACAGAAGCAAGGAGGGGTGTCTGGGGGTTGTTCTTTGACTATTATGATTGGCTTATTCAAAAGGGCTATTACCAATAATTGGCTGGAGAATGGTTGCCAAGTAAGAGAAAACATCTCAGGGTAACTTTGATCCTTTTCCCAGGGGCTGAATCAAATCAAGTCTCCAGGAGGCCTCCCACCTGGTACATATGTCAGGAACTGAGTCAACATCTTAAAGGTTATCTTGCCCCAATTTCTGGAGAACATTCACAAAGACTCAGGGAAATGGAAAGTTTCCAACATTTCAGTATGTGTGGGTAATTGTTAGATTCCTGGTTCCCAGGGGATGGGGGGGGGGGCGCTACTGCTGAGAGGCCTCAGAGTTGTCAGAAATGGCTTTAGAGTTATTTTAGAGTTCTACACCACAATCAGTTATGTTTATGGAATTTAGTACAAAACCGCAATGGCATTGAGAACAGAACTTTTGGACTTTTTTTCTTTTTACTTGTTTTATTCTATAAATGGTTGTGTGTGTGTTTCTCTCTCTCTCTCTCTCTCTCTCTCTCTCTCTCTCTCTCTCTCGTGTGTGTGTGTGTGTGTGTGTGTGTGTGCTGAGTGGGGGTGGGGGAGGAGGTTGAGGATCTCACCGCCATGGCAGGATGCTCCACACTGAGAACATCATGGAGTTCCTGACTGGCTGTGAAGATGCTCTCTGTATTGAGTTCCCGCTTCCACTGCTGTTCATGTTGTCATTTAGCCTAAATTTGTTGTTGTTTATGGCAGTCTTCTTCAGTCCCCACAGTTCTGGGACAAACTTGTGCCACCATTCTGCCCAGCTTCCACATTGTTTTTACATTTATTTCCATCTTCGGGGAGCTGTGCCTCAAGACTCAGGGATCCTTCTTCTGCCTCCTGAGTGCTGGGATTAAAGGTGTGGTCCTCCACACCCTGCTCACCACCCAGTCTCAATTTTCTTCCTCTCTATCCAGGTTGTAGTCCCATTGTTTACCTTTACACCCCGCCACAGGGAACTAAGAGCAGCTTCTCCCTGAGAGTCACTGTTGTCAGTTTTGTTGTCAGTTTATTTTTACTTAAGCTTGAAAAAAATGATTTCCATTAGCTCAGACTGTGTGGAGGTCCAAAGAGGACAAAGGTCAGAGACTTATGATTTTGTAATCTGAAATGAGATATAATGAACTGTAGTGATGGGCTGTGGGCAGGCCTGCTTTTCGTCCCGCCCAGCTCCTGGCTGCCTGGCTACCTTATGCCCCGAAATAACAACACACAAACTGTATTCATTTAAACACTGCCTGGCCCATTAGTTTCGGCCTCTTACTCACATCTTGACTAACCCATATCTAATAATCTGAGTAACACCACGAGTGGTGTCTTACCGGGAAAGATTCAGCACATCTGACCTGGTGGCTGGCTTCATGGCGACTGTCCCAAGAGGAGAGGCAGGGCAATTGCCTATGGTGACCGCCTGAAGCGTCTGCCTAACTTCCCTTATTCCCAGCATTCTGTTCTGTCTACTCCACCTATCTAAATCCTGCCCTATCAAAAAGCCAAGGCAGTTTCTTTATTAAACAATGAGAGTCCTCCATCAATGAACAATTATTATACAAAGAAAGAGTGAACGGGAATTGGGCAACGTGGATGCCTTTAATGAGCCCTATCAAAGACATACCATTGCGCAAAATACATGTAACAGAGGGTTAACAGGAGGGTTTTAGTGAAAACGGGGGGGGGGGGGGAGGAAGGCAGGGTAAAACTGGGAAAGCTTGATCACCTGACCTGGCTCTCAGCCAAGATGGCAACAGCCACGTGTTGTCTTAATGAGAGGGACCTAAAGGCGTGATCTGCTCTGTTGGTGAGCTGCCATGCCATAACACAAGCCATGCCCAGGGCGGTGCCAGAAGCCGGAGCTCTGGCCCCGTGTGGAAACCCAGGGCGGACGGGTCATACGAGTCACAGCACCAAATGCTGTTCTTTTAAAAATGCTATAAAGTCCCAGGCGGCAGCGGACTCTGCAAACAGCCAAGGCAGAGACGGCTGCTGGTCCCAGAGTGGGTCACCCAAGATCCCCAGGTAGGTTGCTGTGGGTCCCAAGCAGACAAGCTGGTCCCGCCATGTGGCGAGCGGGAGGGACAGCTCGCAGCGGGTTTGACAAAGCCAGCAGCAAGTGTGGACGTGTGGTGGGTAAAAGGCACATAGACACAGTAGGCAGGCATAAAAGTAGACATTTTTTACTTAGAGGAGAGAAAGAGACAGAGAGAGAGAAGGAGGAGAAGAGAAAAAGGAGAGGGGAGAAAAGGGGAAAGAGGCAGAAGCCAAGCTGCCTCTGAGCGGAAGATGGAAAAGAGAGCAAGCTCAGGCCAGAAGATGAAGATCAGCCTGCCTCGGCAGATGGGGGAGGGAGTGTGCATGGCTTGTCTCTTAAAGGGACAGGGACCAAAACCATAACAATCTAGACCAACAGTTGTGGAGTCTCCATGGGACTGAACTAGGACTTCCCTTTGTGCCACACAGTGGTGAAGCTTGAACTATCTGAGGGGCCCCTGACAGTGAGACCAGGATCTATCCCTGGTGGATGAGGTAGTTTGCTGGAGCCCATTCCATATGGTGGGAAGCCATGCTCAGCATTAACACAGCAGGGCGAATCTTGGTCCTGCCCCAACTTAGTGTGCTGAACTTCATTGAATCCGCATAGGAGCCCTCGCCCATATGAAGTGGATGAGGAATGGGTGGGAGGGGACGCGATGGGAGGAATGAGAAGAGTGGTGGAAAGGAGACCTGTAGTGGAAATGTAAATAGAAAAAAATTAAAAAAAAATAACCATAGGAAGAAAGGAATCAATGTTTGATAAAATATTAAAATATCTAGAATAAAAGAAAGAAAAAAGTGACCTGCATCCAGGCAAGGTGGCACAAGAATTTAATTCCAGCACTGGGGAGGTAGAGACAGGTGGATCTCTGAGTTCAAGGCCAGCCTTGCCTCAGAACTATGCTGTTCCCATGAAAAGAAATCTCAGACAGGTGTGGCAGCTCTCACACTCTAACACAAGGGTGACACAGGACGATTGTTGACAGTTGGAGCCCATTTTGGGCAAAATAAAGAGTGCCAGTTAATCTCTGATTCATGATGAAATCCTGTCTCAAAAAATTCAAACGTCACGCCGGGCGGTGGTGGCGCACGCCTTTAATCCCAGCACTCGGGAGGCAGAGGCAGGCGGATCTCTGTGAGTTCGAGACCAGCCTGGTCTACAAGAGCTAGTTCCAGGACAGGCTCCAAAGCCACAGAGAAACCCTGTCTCGAAAAACCAAAAAAAAAAAAAAAATTCAAACGTCAGATATATAGAAGCAAAATTAACAGTTCTGTATTTCTGGACTGGAACAATAGATGAATTGTTTATTTATGTGTTTCTTTATACTATTCAAGAAACAGATTCTCAGCTGGACAGTAGTGGCTCGTGTTTCTAATCCCAGCATTTGGGAGACAGCGGCAGACAGTTCTCTGTGAGTTTGAAGCCAGTATGGTCTAAAAGAGCTAGTTCCAGGACAGGCTCCAAAGCTACAGAGAAACACTGTCTCAGAAAAAAAAAAAGGAACGAAGAAACAGAGAGAGAGAGAGAGAGAGAGAGAGAGAGAGAGAGAGAGAGAGAGAGAGAATGATTGATTCTCTGTGAATCCTAGGCTCTAGACTCTAGACTAGGCTGGCCATGAACTCCAATCTGCCTGCCTCTGCCGCCTAAGGGTTGAGATTAAAGGTGTGTGGCACTTCTGCCTGGTTTCAATGAATAAGTTAATCACAGTTTTAGTCTGTTTTTTCCTGTGTTTAGATCTGATCCTACACCAACAAAATCCCAAATGGAGTAAAATTAGACTCAGTTGTAGAATCAATCAGACTACAGACTTAGACGGGGAGGGTGTGACGACTAATGGGCGGGTTCAGTGGAAAGGGTTATAAAGAGTCAGAGCAGCCAGGGAAGCCCTCAGAGTCTCTGAAACCTGGAGAGGCAACCTTTCCCTGCCTGGATTTGGAGGCCTCTCACCAGTGTCGAACTCAGGTAAGTTCCTCAGCTCCACCATCTATACGGCCCAGTCTAGCCTTGTCTGCGCTTCAAATACTGTGTGTGTTCTTTTAGTTTGCAGGGAATTCTGTTTCTTTTGCTTTTGGAGGTTTTTTTTTTATTGATATTTATTGAGCTCTACATTTTTCTCTGCTCCCCTCCCTGCCTTTCCCCTAACCGCCTTTAATTCTCGCACAAGGTGCCCATGCTCCCAATTTACTCAGGAGATCTTGTCTTTTCATACTTTCTACTTCCCATGTAGATTAGATCTTTGTAAGTCTCTCTTGGTGTCCTCATTGTTGTCTAGGTTCTCTGGGATGGTGGTTTGTAGGCTGGTTTTCTTTGCTTTATGTTTAAAAACCACCTATGAGTGAGTACATGTGACAATTGTCTTTCTGTGTCTGGGTTACCTCACTCAAAATGTTTTCCAGCTCGATCTATTTGTCTGCAAAATTCAAGCTGTCGCTATTTTTTTGGTTGTGTAGTACTCCATTCTTCGGTTGAGGGGCATTTAGGTTTTTTTCCAGGTTCTGGCTATGATAAACAAAGCTGCTATGAACAGAGTTGAGCACATGTCCTTGTGGCATGATGGAGCATTCTTTGAATATATACCCAAAAATGGTATTATTGGGTCTTGAGGAAGGTTGTTTCCTAATTTTCTGAGTAATCACCACACTGGCATCCAAAGGGGTTGTACCAGCTTGCGTTCCTGCCATCAATGCAGAAGTGTTCTTTTTCCCCCCACAACCTCTCCAGCATAAGTTGCCATTGGTGTTTTTGATCTTGGCCACTCTTTGAGGTGTAAGATCAGAGTTTTGATTTGCATCGCTATTGACTAAGGGTGTTGAACATTTCCGTAAGTGTCTTTCAGCCATTTTAGATTCCTCTGAAAGTTGTCTGTTTAGGTCAGTACTCTATTTTTTTTTACCGGATTTTGTGTTCTTTGGGAGACCAGTTTCTTGAGTTCTTCGTATATTTTGGAGACCTGTCTGTGAGGTCAGTGAAGATCTTTTCCCATTCTGTAGGCTGTCGTTTTGTCTTGTTGACCTTTGTCTTGTTCTTCGCTTTGCAGAAGTTTTCAGTTTCAGGAGGTCCTGTCTGTGCTGCTGGGGTTATATTTAGGAAGTGGTGTCCTGTGTCCAAGTGTACTGCCCACTTTCTCTTTTTTCTTTTTCTTTATGGTCTTTTGGAGACAGGGTTTCTCTGGCTTCTGGAGCCTGTCCTGGAACTAGCTGTTGTAGACCACACTAGCCTCAAACTCTTGAGTTCTGCCTGCCTCTGCCTCCCGAGTGATGGGATTAAAGGCATGTGCCACCACAGCCCGGCTGTAGAAAGGCTTGTGGGATTAAAGGCATGTGCCACTATTGCCCCACCACCCAGACATTCTTATGCATCCCTTAAATCCCAGCACAAGGGAGGCTGAGGGAGGGTGATCTGAGTTTGAGATCAGCACAGTCAACACAGTGAGTTCCCTTCCAGGATCAATGCTGATCTTTTTTTTATTTTATTTTATTTTATTTTTTTAATGCTGATCTTTTTGTCAATTTAAGATAGGTATCCTTTTTTGGGGTGGGGGATATAGAGTTTATTAGTGGGTGATGTAAGGAAAGGGGAAGGGAGAGAGGGAGAGAGAGGAAAGGAGAGAGAGGCAGCAGCCAATTTTCTAAAGTGAGTCTGGGAGAGAGAGAGAGAGACAGAGACAGAGATAGAGCTAAACTACTTATTCTTGAGAATGACTTCAATTCCAGCAGTGTGGAAGCAGAGGAAGGCTGAATCTTGTGAGTGTGAGATCAGCCTAGGCTTCACAGTGAGTGCCAATCCAGGAGGTGCTGGAATGCTATTCATCCCAGCACACAGCTGACACAGGGAGGCGAATGTCTGAGTTGGAGGCCACACTGGTCTCGGGTATTTCCAGGACAGCCTGGGTTCACAGTTCCAAACATCCAGGGTTAATATCTTGTTTTGAAATTGAAAAAAATTTTCGCATCTCTCAGTTGATGCATGAAGCCTATAGTGTCCTCGAATTTGCAGAAAGCAGCCTACTTCCATTCAGTGTCCGCTGCCATTTGATTAGGAATCCTGCCCCTTTAGTCTTCCTAGTTTCAGAAGAACCCAGGAGCCATTGTGGTGCTCTAGAAGTAAACAGCTGTGGCATTGTTCTAGTGAGTTTCCTTCCTCCAGAATGTGAATAATCATTTCCACCTCTAGTCCTTTTAGTTTTATTTTTCTCTTTGCCTGTTGGCCTCTTCCTTTGGAGAGACTACACACCACAGGGAGGTGAATCGTGGCTTTAAATCCAGCAGATGGTAATCAAAATTGGTCAGTGGAGATCTCAACCATCCCTCAGCACTGACTGCCCTGACAGCCCCTGTGTGTGCAGAAGGACTTCCTAAGTTTCCAGTCATTAATGGTATCTTTCTTTGCCTGCCTCCCCAGGATCATTATTCCTGAATCCAGTCACAATGGAACACCAAGCCCCACCAACCCTCCAGCGGCTAGCGGTAGTGAGCCTACTGAAGAAGGAGGCCTTGGCCATTTCTGCTGTGGCGGGCTTGCCTGTGTCGCTGTTCCCAGCAACATTTGAGGTGGCCTTCAGGAACAATCAGACCAACATCCTGCGGGCCATGGTGCCTGCCTGGCCATTCACATGCCTTCCTTTAGGAGCCCTGATGAAGACCCCACACCTGGAGACTTTGAAGGCTCTGCTTGATGGACTAGATATGCTGATTACAGAGGAGGCTTGCCCTAGGTAAGCAAGATCAGGCTCCTTTGGAGGAGGCTCTGTGTATACAAAGCAAGAACATGTGGGGCCAAGGAGTATTTGGTCAAAGAGGGTTGAGAATTCTAATAGCATCTGCTTAGAGGATTTTAGAGGTTTTGGCCTGGTCTCAGCAGCCATCTTGGCAATAATAATGTGGAGAACATGAGAACAGCCACTGAGGAATCTCTCAAGGGTGTCTGTCACTCAAAATTCCAGGTGGAATGAGGCTGGGATTAAGGGGGAAGGACGTGGGACGGGGCTGAGGATGCCTCCCTGGTAAAGTTCCCTTTATTCTGAGCATGAGGTCCTGGCCTTGATTCTATGCATAGGAAAAAGCAAACTTTTGGAAGGGGGAGCTGAAGTGTGAGGTGTGGGTGAGAAGACTATAATATGTATGTTATTTGCTGAGCTTGCTACCTGCTTCTCCCACAGCCGCGGGAAAATCAGAGTGCTGGATTTGACAAATAGGTATTTCTGTACCAAATGGACTGGACCCTGTGACGGGGACTTCTCTCATCAGTCCACGAGACAGAAGAAGCCAGTGGAGACGTGTCCTTACTCGGGAGTAAAGAAATATTTAAATGTCATAACTGACCTAAGAATTATGGAGAGTGAGTGTGATGAATGTACCACATACTTGTGGCAATGGGCCCAGCAGAGAAAAAATTCTGTTCATTTATGCTGTCGAAAGCTTGAGATTTTGACATCAGCCTACTTTCCCATTGCCATAGACTTCTTAAAGTCTGTAGATCTCCACTGTGTAAGGGAGTTGAACATGAGATATATATTGATAAAAGACATGGCTTCTTTTGGACCGTACCTGAGACAGATGAGAAACCTCCACACACTCAGTTTGCTGTACATTGAGAAGGATTCAAGCATCGGTGAATCTGAACAGCTGGAAGAGGAGTGCAAGAACAAATTGGTATCACAGTTACCCAAATTCCACTGTCTCCAGCATCTCTATATCCACTATTCTAATGCTCTAGTTGGCAGCCTGGCTGATTGTCTCAGGTAAGGAAGGATAAAGAGAGGTTCTCCAGACAAATAACCCACCTTTTGCTTATAGGTTAGGAAGTCCTTGAATGTCAGGCTATGCACTACCAACCTTGTACATCCAAGGAGATGAGCTCTGTGCTAAGATACCTGTGACCAGGCCACCAGGATGCCAATAATTGCTCAGTAGAGCAAGGGTGTTGAGTGCATAGAAAGGGATTGAGTTAGTGGGAATTGTGTGACACCTGCATTGAAGCTGTGGGACCAGGACATGGCAGTGTTGAGGAAAGGATGTCAGGGGACACTACAGGGAAACCGCTATGGCGTCGCTGAAGCTCACTTGGAGTAGGTAGTCCTCACAATCACCATATTCACTCCTCCTGTTAGGAAAATCAGTGGTTTTTCTCCTGTAGCCTGAGCATGGCCCATGCTATATTTCTGTGATTTTTGTGAGCTGACCACAAAAGGGAGAGTCCTGGGGGTTGACCTCCATCAGAATGAATGCGGGAGAAGTACCCTCTGCTACATTGTCAGTTCTAACCATCCCCTTCAACACCATTTGACAGAAATCTCATTCTCTCTCTAGGTGCCTGAAGAAGCCCTTGGAGAGCCTGTCCATCACTCTCTGTTACCTCATACAGAGAGACTTGGATTACCTGCCCCGGTGCCTGAACCTTTCAGTGCTTAAACATCTTGACCTGTCTAACACAATGTTGGACAGGTGTGTTAAGCCACTTGGTGATCTCCTTGAGGGAGTGAAAGACACCTTGCAAGCTCTGTACCTGGTCGGATGTGGGCTGAAGGATTCTCAGTTTAGTGCTTTGATGCCTGCCCTGAGTCAATGCTCCCAGCTCCTCAAGATGGATTTCTACATGAATGAACTGTCTCTACCTGTCCTGAAGCAACTGCTTCACCACGCAGCCAAGCTGAACAAGCTAAGCGAAGAGAGATACCCCGTCCCTCTGGAGTGCTATGACGGGTGCCGAGTGCTTATACACATATTTGATGAACTTGGTCCTGAGCTTCTGGATATACTCAGGTCTGAAAGACAGCCCAAGGCAGCC
This sequence comes from Arvicola amphibius, assembly GCF_903992535.2. Classification (NCBI taxonomy): domain Eukaryota; kingdom Metazoa; phylum Chordata; class Mammalia; order Rodentia; family Cricetidae; genus Arvicola; species Arvicola amphibius. The sequence continues at coordinate 9,364,769 of NC_052052.2, read as the reverse complement.
TCTTTTGAAGCAGCCGTCTGCCCTACATGTTATCTGCGCTATGTCTATGACCTGAAGGGCAGTCGTTGCTGGGGAAAACCTGAGGCACGTTGCAGCGTGATGCCGAGGGAATACTGGTATGAGCTATGGATGAAATCCTTTGGTATTGCACCTTGACACTGCTCCCCACAGAGACCGCTACCATGAGTAGCAGTGCCCGTCTGCCCACTGCACAAAATAAATGTCTGTGATTCTGGGTTGCTGGTGTCAGCACACAGTCCACTCATTCCCAGCATTCTCTGTTTCTGTTTTTTCTTTTTCCGTCCTACTCACCTAGTAAGTCTCAAAGCTGTATGGGCCATGAAATTCTTTGGGACCCAGAGCACATGACTTCAGACCCTTCAGTCTAGTTGTCTGAGTTCTAAGGTTGCTAACCATTACCAGCAGGCCCAGCTTGTAAGCCTCATAGCAGTGGGGCCTTATTCTTTAAAGCTCCTACCCTGTGGTTGTGGCTGGTGACCTTCACATAATAACCTCCTTTACAGGGGCTGAGGAGATGGCTCAATGGTTAAGAGCATTGCCTGCTCTTCCAGAGGACCTGAGTTCAATTCCCAGCAGCCACATGGTGGCTCAACTATCTGATCTGGTCCCCTCTAGTGTTGTGACAGGCAGAACACTGCATAATAATAAATTCCCAGCAGCCACATGGTGGCTCAACTATCTGATCTGCTCCCCTCTTCTGGTGTGACAGGCAGAACACTGCATCATAATAAATTGATGGAGGAGTGTCTATGTGTTACTTTCATTATTAATAAAGAAAACTGCCTTGGCCCTTTAAGAGACAGAAAATTAGGTAGGCGGAATAGACAGAACAGAATTGTGGGAAAAAGGAAGCAGAGTTGGGGAGACGCTTCAGGCAGTGGCCATAGTGAGTCTCCATGCTTCTCCTCTCTGAGATGGACGCAGGTTAAGATCTCTCCTGGTAAGCCACACCTCGTGGTGCTCCACAGATTACTAAATATGGGTTAAAGGAAGATGTGAGAATTAGCCAATAAGAGGCTGAAACTATGGGCCAGGCAGTGTTTTAAAAGAATACAGTTTCTGTGTAATTATTTTGGGTAAAGCTAGCCGGGTGGCGGGATATAGCCCGCCGTTCCCTTCTACAGATTGGCGCCCAACGTGTTGACTAAATCCACTTAAAAACCTGAAAAAGCTTTAAATAAAGGAGAGAGAGAGTTTAACACAGCTTTTTGCTGTTTGCTAGGACGTGCTGTAGAGAGATTCCCTGTTTCGGCAATAGCGGCAGAGAAAAAGCTGAGTCATTTTAAAACGCGGCTTTCTGGTGCTGTGCTGCCAGCGCGAACTCTGGCATTAAAGCATTTCAATGGCTTTTATGGGCCTGGATATCTGTGGTCCCGCTTGGGATAGGAAGGAGAGTGCTCTGAGACCGGGCCAATGGCTCGCTGCTCCCTGCCTGCACCTGGGCAGATGGCAGAATCAGGCTTAGGCGAGCGGGAGAACATGGCGGATTTCTGCAGCCACAGAGAGATGTTTCCAGGCTGCGCGGTTCTCTGCGCATCAGATTTGGCTGTAACTTGGATGAAAAGAGTTTCTGTGCTGCACGCTCAGTCTCAGAATTAAACTGCTCAGTGCGGCTCCAATGTGGACTGCTGTGTGCCTGGAACTGTGTGCAGCTCAGGGGCACCAAATGACTGAGGCAGGAGCGGCTCTGGCTCTGCTCCGCCATGCTGAACTGTGCTGATCTCAGGCAGGATCTATTGTAATTACCATGATAACAGCACAGTAAGGTTTAGACTTGGCTGGAAACAGGCGGTACCGTATTACCTCTACGTGGCACAACTTAAGTTTTTAAGAAGTGCTTAACCTTTTAAGAAGTGCTCCTGGATAGCAAAAAAATTACAGATTCACAATAGGAAAGATTCAGACATAGAAGGCCTTTAAATGGCTCACAATGTTGGATAAATATACGTAGGCTTGAGAGAGGAAAAAATAAATATATAGAGAATAAAGTTAATGCTTTAAAAAAAAAGGTAAAGTCTTTAAAGAGACAAAATAAAGTAAAGTGATAGAGTAAAAATAAGCCACGTAAAAATGGAAAATTCACAGAGTCTGGATTGTGTATTTTATTGTGTTTTCTTTGAAATTTTTGACTGTAAAGGAGCTAAATACAGAGAGACATTTCATTATATGGGCTGCCAGTCTAGACCAGAATGGACATCTTAACGGTATGACTTCAGAATTTGGATCTAAGAACATGATGCTTTGGAAAAGAGGCTCTTCTTTTGTTTTCACAGAGGATGACACCCTATGGATTGCTTCTATCCCAATATGGTATGATAGACCATGCCCTCCTGAAAGGTTGCTATGAACATCTTCAAAAAATTATTTCACTCAACTGCCGGCTGAGATGAACCTGGCACATAGGTTTTATCATGAAAGACCTAAATTACAGCGCCCCCATTCAGCAGGAAGCAGTTTGGAGAGAAAAAACTGCGCCCATTTTCCCAAATATTGTTTATAAATGTTCTTTTACATTTAAAGGGGGATATGATATAGAGATGAATAATTTGCATTGGTGTGGATTTTAAGGTCAATTTGTTATATGTATATGTATTTCTGATCTTGATTAAGGTATTGTGATTGTGTAGTTCATTTAAAATGTAATATATAATTAGAAAATATAGGTTGTTAATGGATAATCATTGATAATAGTTAAGCTTGTAGTCATGTTATTAGATTTTCTAGATATGTAGAGATATATTTCAGTTAGATAGACATTCTTCATATCTTTCAAAGACTGCAGAATATGGCATTTAATGTTTTAATAACTTAGGGTTTTTCATGACAATGAGACACATCTGCTCCTGGCAGCACCAATCTACTTCGAGAGGAAGATGGGCATCGAAGAGGCTACTTATGGAGTTTGTTAGCCATTTGGGCAAGAAACTGCTCTTGCCTGGACTGTTGCATAAACTGGACACAAAGAACCCACAAAGAGAGGACTGCTGAACTTGCCTAAAGGTGAGATGGTCCTTCAGGGTTCCTGATTCATGAAAGAGTCTGTGAGACGTTCTGCAGGACACAGCAGAAAGTGACTGAACTGTCTTTGGAATTTCCTGCTTCATGGAAATGTCTGCTGGATACTTATGGGCCTGTAGGCTGAAGATGGATGCCCCAACAGTACAGAGGAACTTTGGGTGACTGTCCAGGCAGCAAGTTGTCTCTCATTTCTAGAGTTTGAAAGCTGCATATTTCTTGTTTACTTAGGTAATATTATATCCTTCTGGAGTCTTTGATGGAGTTGAAGAATAAGGTAGTTATAGTTTTCCTTAGTTATGAAAAAAGATAAAGTAGATTTAAATATTGTAACTGTAATTCTTGCTTGATAACTCTTTTGTTACATGTAATTTTACTATGTTAAAGTTAAAGCCTTTTTTTTGTTTAAACAGAAAAGGGGGAAATGATGGAGAAGTGTCTATGTCTTTATTATTAATAAAGAAAACTGCCTTGGCCCTTTAAGAGACTGAAAATTAGGTAGGCGGAATAGACAGAACAGAATTGTGGGAAAAAGGAAGCAGAGTTGGGGAGACGCTTCAGGCAGTGGCCATAGTGAGTCTCCATGCTTCTCTCTGAGATGGACGCAGGTTAAGATCTCTCCTGGTAAGCCACACCTCGTGGTGCTCCACAGATTACTAAATATGGGTTAAAGGAAGATGTGAGAATTAACCAATAAGAGGCTACAGATAATGGGCCAGGCAGTGTTTAAAAGAATCCAGTTTCCGTGTAATTATTTCGGGTGTAAAGCTAGCCAGCGGCCGGGTGGCGGAACGCAGCCCGCTGCTTCCTTCAACAATAAATATACATAATAGTAATCTTAATCTTTTAAAAAGTATCTATTACTTGGGCATGTTTCCTTTTCTTGGTCTCTATGATACATCAGCTTAAGAAGTGTACTTTTACCCTGCAACTATATTTTCTGTATTTTGGTGTTGCTGTCCCTGAGGCTACCCTATTCCCTTTGTATAGTTTGGTGCCACATTTTTCTTAATCATACTTATTGTTACAAAATGATGAATAAAAGTCCTACACTCATTCATCATGGGTGTTATGTGCTTATTTCCCTAAAACACCACTGAAGGAATGTTTAAGGATACTATATACCCAAGTAATATTGGGTACCAAGTGATAACCAAGAGGGACAATGTCCTTGTATTTGAAATAGAGGTTAAAGCTACATAAAGATGGAAAACACAGAGACTCTTGATACTGCATGCTATTATGCTCTCTTTGAATTGTTTGAATGCTGAGGAAGGAGCAACAGCTGCTAAAAGATATTTGTTTATAAATGCTGCTGAATAATCCATGATACGTATTTTAAAAATACCTTGACTTCAAAATTGAAGTCAAAATGTATGTTACTTTGGAGAAGATATTTTGCTTTTGTTTCCACAGGAAATGAGAGGCTGTGGATTCATTTTGAGTTAAGAAAAATCTAGTTTGATCAAGGAAGACCACCTGATAAATCTCTGGTAGGACCAGATGGCCCGGATGTCTGAGTTCTACATCCAGAGCAGATTCAAGACTTCTGCCTGAGATGATCAAGCCTCACAGGATACTCCAGTCAGGACTTGATCATAACTCTAAATTGCTTTAGGTCCTCATAAGATTATCAGCGTCTCCAACCAGCCAGAAGTAGCCTGGAATACTACGCCCACTTTCCCAAAAAGTGGACTATGGGTATTTTCCTTTGTTTAAAAAAATGAGGGAAGTGGTACGGGATAATTGTCTGTATTCTGTCAATCGTGGTTTAAATAAATGCTGATTGGCCAGGCAGGAAGTATAAGCGGGAAAACAAGACAGGAAATAGAGGTGGAGCAAAGAGAACAGGAGTATTCTGGGAAGCAGGAAGCTCCTGCTCCCACTCCTGCCCAGACTCCGAAGAGGCAACATGTGATCGACCCCACTGTGAAAGGTACTGAGCCATATGGCTAACATAGATCAGAATAATGGGTTAATATAAGCTACAAGAGCTAATAAGAAGACTGAGCTAATGGGTCAATCAGTTTTATAATGTATGGAGATCTCTGTGTGATTTTTTTCTGGGGCTTGCTTGCCTGCTGTGGGGTACCAGGCGGGACAGAAACCCCACCAAGCAGGTCCCTTCATGTTACAATTTAGAGTTCCTAAAATTAAAGAATGGTACTCAACTTTATATGGAAAAACAAAAAACCCAGAATAACCAAAACAATCCTGTACAATAAAAGAACTTCTGAAGGCATCACAATCCTTGATTTCAAACTCTACTACAGAGCTACAGTATTGAAAACAGCCTGGTATTGGCATAAAAACAGACAGGAGGACCAATGGAACCGAATAGAAGACCCGGATATCAATCCACACATCTTCAAACACCTGATCTTTCATAAATAAGCAAAATATATCCAATGAAAAAAGAAAGCATATTTAACAAGTGGTGCTGGCATAACTGGATGCAAACATGTAGAAGAATGAAAATAGACCCATATCTCTTACCATACACAAAACTCAAGTCCAAATGGATCAAAGACCTCAACATGCTACACTGAACCATAAAGAAGAGAAAGTGGGAAGTACACTTGAAAGCATTGGCACAGGAAAAACTTCCTTAATATACTCAGCAGCATAGATACTGAAAAAATTAATTAATTGGACCTCCTGAAGGTGAAAAGCTTCTGTAAAGCAAAGGACATGGTCAACAAGACAAAATGACAGCCTACAGAATGGGAAAAGATCTTCACTAACCCCACATCAGACAGAGGTCTGACTTCCAAAATATACAAAGAATTTAAGAAACTGGTCACCAAAAGAACACATAATCCAATAAAAAAAATGGAGTAAAGACCTAAACAGAGAACTCTCAACAGAGGAATCCAAAATGGCTGAAAGACACTTAAGGAAATTTTCGATGTCCTTATTTATCAGAGAAATGCAAATCAAAACAACTCTGAGATTCCATATTACACCTGAAAGAATGGCCAAAATCAAAAACACTGAAGACAACTTATGCTGGAGAGGTTGTGGGGAAAAGGGAACACTTCTGCATTGCTCATGGGAATGCAAGCTGGTACAACCTTTTTGGATGTCAGTGTGGTGATTTCTCAGAAAATTAGGAAACAATGTTCCTCAAGATGCAGTAATACCACTTTTGGGTATCTATCCAAAGGATGCTTAATCGTGCCACAAGGACATGTGCTCAGCTATGTTCATAGTAGCCTTGTTTGTCATAGCCAGAACCTGGAGAAAACCTAAATGCCCCTCAACTGAAGAATGGATAAGGAAAATGTGGTACATTTACACAATGGAGTACTACACAGCCAAAAAAATGACATCTTGAAATTTGCAGGAAAATGGATCGAGCTAGCAAACATTATTTGGAGTGAGGTAACCCAGACACAGAAAGACAATTATCACATGTACTCACTCATGGGTGGTTTTTAAACATAAAGCAAAGAAAGCCAGCCTACAAAGCACAATCCCAGAGAACTTAGACAACAATGCAGACAGTGAGAGGAACTTACATAGATCTAATCTACATGGGAAGTAGAAAGTAGAAAAGACAAGATCTCCTGAGTAAATTGGGAGCATGGGGACCTTGGGGAAGATTGAAGTGGAGAGGGGAGGGGCAGGGAGGAAAGCAGAGAAAAATGTAGAGCTCAATAAATATCAACAAAACATGTATAAAAAAGATGAACTTAAGATCAAAGGAGGCTGCAGAGGGCTAGCTGATCTGAAAAGCTGGTTATTCTAAAGAACAGAAGTGTTAGGTTGCTCGGGCTTCACACAGGCTGCAGACACTGCAGCGGCCCCCTTGAAATCCTGGCAATGAGAAAGGACAAGTTCCAGGGGAGCCTTAGGTTTGGAAGAAGCTTTTCCCATAAAGGAAATTACTTCACACGTGACCACAGGACGACCCACAACAGGTAGAACAACAAGAAAATGAAAGGCAGATATAAGAAGCCGGCAGACACCAAACAGGAAATGCTGTGCTTAGGGTCACATGACCTATGCCAGTTCCAAAAGGCTGCAACCACACGACCCGATGGCCAGAGGAGGATTAAGAGTGTCTTCTACTTTTCTCTGGCTCTGAGATTAAAAGCACATCTGCTAGATCTCCTTGAGCCTCCAGATTGTCTGGACACCAGATGAAAGAATCAGAAACTTGCCAGTTGGTACAAACAGAATAATAAAGTTTGCCAAAACCCAGAGACTGTGTTGTCCCCTCAGAACCAGGTTTGCACTCCTCGTACAGGCCACCAAAATGTTGGGTCCAGAGGGTCGAGCAAAGGTGGGGACAGACCACCAGAGTCTAATAAACCAGAAGCAAACTTTATTCCAGAAATCAGATTCCAGGAAAACCAGAAGCAAACTGAAAAATAACAAAAAGCTAAAAGGAAAAACGACAGGGGACACAGAAGCTTATCAGCTGGCTGTGACCGCAGAGCTTCTGACACTGTGGCAAAAGGCTGGTGTCTGAACCCACATTTTTATAGTAGGGGCACCAAGCATTAGGTCTAAACAAAGGAATTTTTACAATCTCAAGGTAAAACTCAGATACAGATTGCCTTACATTACAATCTCCATTAACAGAGTTTTTCAGTTAAACTCGTGTTTGTATTAACCTATTGTCTTTCATAGTACTTCCAGGTAGTGCTTACTAAAGCCCTGTGGTCTCCCCTTTGATGCTGCCAGTTTTACATAGCAGGGATAATGCATAACCCAAAGGTCATATATCTATTTCCTAAAAGTTGGCTCAGCTCATATATTTGTAGGCTAGCTCTCAGTTTGCAGAGAGATGCTTTGGCCTTGTAAACAGACCTATAGGTTGTAAAGCAGAGTAACCCACTGTTAAAAGTTAATCCTCAAGCTGCAGAGAAAGCTGCTGACAATCCGTTCTCATTCTCCTAGACTTATAGCTTTATATTTTTGTTATTTCTACATTCCTATTTCTGAAATTACATTTTTTTTTATTCTTATTCTTTGACCCTTCAAATCACAGTACTCCAAAGCCAGAGGCTGTAGGATTTCAAAGGGCTCAAGTCAACCTGGTACATAGTGAGCTCTAGGAGAGCCAGATCTACACAGTGAGGCCCTGTCTCAAAGCAAACAAGAAAGCCAAATTACATGAGCATGCAAATATGGCTCTAGCCTTAGCTCTTTTCATGGGTGAAGATTAAATCCAAAACATCTAGGCACCATCTAAATCTGAAAAGAAGTGAGTGGATCCATAATTGTTCAGACTGCAGGTTTTTTCTGGGAGGGTGTGGATACAAAGGGGAGGGTTCTGTGGAAAGGTGTAGAAGGGTCAGAGCTGTCCGAAAAGCCCTGAGGCTTGGATCCTGGATTTCCTTGGAGTCACTGCCTACCCCTGCTGGGAACTGGAGATCGGTTGTCAGTGTTCAGAGCAGATAAGTTCCTTAGCTCTGTCAAGACACCCTATCTCACCCAGCAGAGTCTAGAGTTGGGTTCACCTCCACGCATCTCTTTTAGGTTGCTGATTTTTTGAGATAAGGGTTTCCTACTTAAACCTGCCCAGCCTGCAAGAAATTCTGCTAGATAAAAAACAGCCAGGGATTTTTGTTTCTACCAAAGTCATTATTTGAGTCAGTTTATGTATTCTCTACTGGGTGACCTGTAGCACACCATGCCCGTCTACACTCTCCCTGCTACCACACAGTTCGTGAAGCGGGCAAGGGACTGAAGATTGAAAAATACAAAGACTCACAGACGGAGACGCAGGTCGTCGTTGATGCCAGAAGGCCCCCCAAATGTCCCCTTTATTGTGTCCAGAGGCAGCTTATAGAGGGATAGCCACGCCCCAGCCAAAACCACCAGAAACCACTCCCCTGCCATCAGGATCTCCTGAAGGTTTCCTTCTCAGAGCAGCTGTAAGCTGTCTAAGAGCAGAGGAAACAAGTTGTTTAAAAGAAATTCAGGATCTGGGGGTTCACAGCTTCCAACTACCTTGAACTCCAGGAAGTTTTGAGTGCTGAACATTGCAGGTGTGTGTCTTCTTCAAAATGATTTCTTCTTCTTCTTCTTCTTCTGTGGAGGAGGAGGAGGAGGGGAGGAGGAGGAGGAGGGGGGAGGAGGAGGAGGAGGAGGAGGAGGAGAGGGGAGGAGAGAGAAAGAAGAAGAGAAGAAGAGAAGAAGAAGAAGAAGAGAAGGGAGGAGGAGGAGGAGGAGGAGAAGAGAAGAAGAAGAGAAGAAGAAGAGGCAAAGAAGAGAAGAAGGACAGAAGAAGAAGAAGAAGAAGGAGGAGGACAGAGGAGAAGAGAGGCGAAGACGAGGCAGAAGAAGAGAAGAGCAGAGGAGGGGAGGAGGAGGAGGAGGAGGAGGAGGGAGGAGGAGGAGGAGGAGGAGGAGAGGAGGAGGAGGAGGAGGAGAGAAGAAGAAGAAGAGGAGGGAAGAGAGAAGAAGAAGAGAAGACGAAGAAAGAAGAAGGAGGAGGAGGAGGAGGAGGAGGAGGAGGAGGAGGAGGAGGAGGAGGTAGGAGGGAAGAAGAAGAAGGACGACAGAAGCAGAAGCAGAAGAAGAAAAGACAGAAGCAGACGCCGAAGGGAGCAGCTTATTCGCGCTTCTTCTTCTCCTTTTCTTCCTCCTTCTCCTCCTCCTCTCTCCTCTTTCTCCTTCTCCTCCTCTTCCTCCTCTTCCTCCTCCTCCTCCTCCTCTTTCTTTCTCTCTTTTTTCTTTTTTGATTTTTCAACACAAGACAGGCGTTCTCTGTAGCCCTAGTTGTCCTGGAACTGTCTCTGTAGACTAGGCAGTCTTGGACTCATAGGAATTCACTTCAAGTGCTGGAATTAAAGGCATGTGCCACCAATGTCCAGCTTGTGCTGATCTTTAGTTTTATTTAACCAGATATGGTTATGTACATCTTTAACCCCAACATTTGGGAGGCAGAGGCAATATCTCTGAATTCCTGGTCAGCCTGGTCTACATTATGAGTTCCAGGACAGCAGGGTGACATCCTGCAGTCAAACAGCAATAACAAGAAGCTCTTCTCTGCTGTGGATTCATGGTCCCATCATAAAGACTAGGATGTCCTCAATCTGGCAGGAAACATTCTGCTTCCCTTATCTCAGTGTTCAAATTAAAATTGTGAACCATCATTTTACACTTAATTTAGATTTTATGCTTTTTGTTATTGTCTTCCATTAGTTTCTGGAGACCTCAGGTACGATGTTCTAGAACGCTAGAAGTAACCAACCATAACATTGAACTAGTGAGTTTCCTGACTGTAGCATCTGAATTATCATCTCCATCTTAAAGTCCCGTTTTCCCCAATGTTTTACAGTTGCAGACGATGCCAATGATACTGAAGCTTTATTACCTCTATTGTGCATTTCTTTCCAACCCTGTCCAGCTCTGGGGCACAGAGCACAAGCTTGCAGCCCTCCTGCCTCCTTCGCTGAAACAGCACAGGTGACAACTGGCAATCAAAGTCAGTTACTAATGATGCCCATTTCACAGATGCTCTCAATTGTTTCAGGAAGGGTCATCTATGTGAAAGGAGACTCAGAAGCTGGGAAACTGGAAGTTTCCTTTGCTTTATTTGAGGTCACGGAGAACCAATCACCTGGACTGATTCTTTGCTTCTCATTCTCAGTGTGAATGGATTTACCTGCACTGTGGTTAGAATTGGACAGGGTACTTGGGAAAGAGCATTCTTTTGACAGGTTTCACACCACAGACAGAAGGATAACTTTAAAACCAACAGATGGTGATCAAAATGTGTAAACTGAGACCTCCACCATTACCTGTCAGGAGCGTTTCAGGAGCGTTTCAGGAGCGTTTAGCATTAGCTATTGTGGCCATGATGCAATTACAGCTTATGGAAATTGATGATTAGGATGTCAACCCACCCGAGAAATTACTCTCAGATGGAGGATCCCTGCCTGGCAGAGCCGGCAACAGCACTGACTCTGACAACTCTGAATTGCTTTCATCTGTAATTATGCTATGTAATAACAGTTATGATATCTCCCCATTAGCATGCATTTTCTTATAATATGTACATGTAATCTCATGATTACATCTCAGACTTATGGACACCTGAAATAATTACACGGAAACTGTATTCTTTTAAATATTACCTGGCCCATTAGTTTTAGCCTCCTATTTAATCCTCACATCTTGCTTTAACCCATATTTAGTAATCTGTGTAACACCATGAGTGGTGTCTTACCAGGAAAGATTCAGCATGTCTGACCTGGCGGCTTGCTTCATGGCGACTCTCGAGAGAGGAGAGGCATGGCGATTGCTTGAGGCGGTTGCCTCACTTCCCTTCTTCCCAGCTTTCTGTTCTGTCTACTCCACCCACCTATGTTCTAAACTATCAGGCCAAACAGTTTTCTTTATTAATTAACCAATGAAATCAACAGATTGATAGAAAGACCCTCCTCCATCAGTCTTGCATCCTGCCACATTACTGAAGATGTTTATCAGCTGTAGAAGTTCCTTGGTAGAATTTTTGGGGTCGCTAATGAATATCTGCAATTAATGAAACTTGGACAGTATTAATGCTCATTTATGGCATTAATAGGGAATGGAGCCCATCGTTTTGAATGATGCTTTCCTGTAGACTAGTCTCATCTCAATAGCATGGGTACACATCTGCTCAAAGTCCTTAGTACGGAGAATAATGGCATCTCCTATCTTCTCAATATTGTTCACCTATTTTATATTTATACCAACAATCCATTTATTCATACTGGGTGTATCTGATCAACATATTTTTTTTACTGCTGAGTGTCCAGCCTCACAGCTGGAAAGCCCAGATCATAAAGTTTTTTATGTTTATTTTTATTTTTTATATTTATTTATTTATTTTTGGTTTTTCGAGGCAGGGTTTCTCTGTAACTTTGGAGCCTGCAATGGAACTAGTTCTTGTAGGCCACGCTGGCCTTGAATTCACAGAGATTTTCCTGCCTCTGCCTCCCAAGCACTGGGATTAAAGACTTCTGCCACCAATGCCCGGCCCATGTTTATTTTGAAATATACAATGACATCTGAGGAGAACACTAGTCCTGTTTGCCTCTTCTCAAGTACTAAATAAGTCATATCACCACCCACAGCAAAACACTTGCCCTAAGTCTGTCCTGATTTCTCTGTAGTCCATTTCCACTAACAGAGGCTCTTCAGGCAGGACTTGGTAGAACACTCTCACACTGGCAATGCAGGTTCTAAAATGCAATCTAAGTAGAATACTAGGAAAATGGTATAAGAAGAATTTACACATAAACACAGCATCACTTCCCAGTTTTCTTTGCTTCAAAAATAATAAAAAAGACTTCTTTATAGGCTCCATGGGATTATAAAATGAGTAAATAATGTAGGGAATCAGAGATAAACCAGAAGAAATTGGTCAAAACACAGTATTAATCTGCTTGAATGGAGGACCAAGGAGGGAGACCATGTTTAGAAATCTAATACTCGGCTTCTCATTCATAAGGATTGTCTGGGCAAGGAGTGATAGGTCTTGTGTAGTATTAGTAATGAGGTATACAGGTCTGGTTTTCTCTCTGAATCTTTTGAATACTTAAAATCAGGATTCAACATGGAAATGAACTGTGGTTCTATGATGAGCTCGGTGGTTTTGGAGCAGTAGGATTCAGAAAATTTCTGGGTTTGGCCTGATTATTGGATTTCAAGACAATGGAAGCACAGGCTTTGGTTAGATATTTTGGACCTGTCACTTGTGTAGAATAGGCCACACTGTGTGTGCTGTGTGGTGCTCAATTGCTCTAAACATGGAGCTGCTTTTCCCTGACATGGACTTTGTGATACAATTCCCAGTGTGGAGCCATGAATTCTGACTATGTGAGTTCTCCTGAACCAATGATGCATGTCTCACTGTGGATCATCTAACAAAATCCACTGACATCATTTCTAAAGGTGTTATCATAAACACATTGATAAGGCAGTCATGGGACCAAATTTTCTCAAATTGGCATCTTCCCAGGGGCATTATTTCCTCAAAAATGAGTGATGTCTTGAAACTAGCATAACTGTCGTTATATCTATTTATAAACCAAATTTCATCACATGGACTGTGGAAATCAGATGCAGAGCCTCAGGGAAGAGTTTTCCCAATGGATAAGGAAACACCTGCACACACACAAAAAGAAAAGATTCATGAATGCATAAGTAGCTTCTCATATGGCCACAGAAATAAAAGCAGGTGGCAGTACCCAGGTGCCGACTGGATGTGCTGATCTGCATGGAAGGTCATAATTCAACTGCCCAGGCTTAGAGCAGAGAAACATGCTTACTTTGGTTTTGTTCTTCTTGCTCCAGAACATTTTACCTCAGGAGCCCAGTTTCATTCATCCCAGGTGCTTTTGGAGAATGAAGCAGGATGAAGAGGACCATGAAGACTCATTGATATATTTTACCTTCATTATTATCCTAACAAATGGAACAGAATCTGATGAGTATTTGGAAGGCCGTATTCAAGAAGAGTAAGTGCCTTTGTATTTTCTATGTGAATGTCATTATGGATATTCCATGAGGGGCCAAGAGGATGAACATCTGAACAATGCCTTGAATCTTCTGCCCTCTTCTCCCAACCCGCACCCAAATAAATAACACCACATTCTTTTCGAGACTACATGTTATTTTTCCAGAGAATATTCTATTTTTCTCCCAGTCACCCTTCAAATGACCAGACTGGGTGCTGTGTGAAGAAGGAAGTTGTCCATCACATATAGCCAGCCTCTTCACAGTTTCCACAGCACAGTAGCAGGTGATGCCTCATCTAAAGAAACCCCATTCTGTTTCAATGAATGCCATCCTAAGTGGGTACAAGTAAACGGCCATAGAGTCAGCTGACAGATATTCCATCAATGTGTAGGCCCTATGTTCATTGCTAGGACAACTAACACTTGTGGCACAGCTAGCTGTGGAGAGCCTTCACACAGATTTTCAGTTACTCTCTCAGATGCTCTGCATGTGGTCACACTAAAACTTTTAAAGGTGCATCAAGCAGGAAGTAGGAAACCAATCCACTCTGAACTTCCTATGAGTTCCTCCATAGTTCACATATATACCTGCACAACCACTGGCCTTTAATTTTGAAGTCCGTTTCTTCACTGAAACGTTAGCGTAAAGAAGGAATGTATAGAATGTAAGTGATAGGTTTGTATTCTTTGGCAAGTGAAGCTGTCACTAATAGTGGTGACTGCTCACTTCTGCTGTCACTTGCTTTAGTGACAGTGGTGGCATTTGATATCTGCCACTACCTGATAACAGGGATAGAGGAGGTACCTACCAGGTTCACCTCTGCCGTGATTTAAGAGGCACGTGTCTTTTCTTTCCACGCCTAACTTGTTTATTCTCTGACTCTCATACCACATTGACCTCTCTTGTTTTTCTCTAAGTCATTTTATTAACTATTTCTGCCCATTTTACCAACTTTTGAAATAGACATATTTTGATTTTATTAATTGTTAACACAGAACTTTAATCCACTAGGTCACTTTAGTGGCTCAAATCATAGATGTTTCTTAATACTTAGTTTACAGGATGTAGTGTTTGAGTTTCACGAGTTCTAATCTCAGATTCCTGTTTCAAAGTACTGAAAGTTTCAATGTTATATTTTCTGTGTGGTAATAAAGAATGTTCTAAATATTTTATTTTAAAAAATATATAGATAAGTACTTATTTTCATACATAAAAACACCACAGTCATACAATTTCTAAGTGGTAAAGTAATTGTAATTAACTCAAATGAGTTATTCAAAATGAAAATGCATGTTTGATATTTAATCGTCAAGTGATATGCAATGAGTTAGCAAGTAACAGCAATTATTATTCTTCCCATACACGGAAACACAAATTGGTATCATTCTCTTCCAACTGATATTTACCCATTTTTATTACATGAAACTCCATAAATATTTTCTATACAGTTTACAGCTAAGGTCTATTTTGCAATCATGTAATACTGGCATATACAAATCCCAGTAGGATGCCATTGTTAGTGTAACTGGAAAGATATCTGGGAAGAAATTTTCCAGAAGAAAATTTATGTTGGACAGATACACCCAGAGTGAAAATATGGCATACTGGTGTAAACATAAAATAGGTGAACAATATTGGGGAGGAAGTACATGCCCTTAATTTCTTCACTCAGGACCTGGAGCAGGTATAGCCCCATGCCTTTGAGGTGAGTCTAGTCTACAACAAAGGATCATTCAAAATCATAGAATCCATTCATTATTTATGGTCTAAATGTGCATTAATACTGTCCATATACACAGATGCATACAGACATACATCTTTACAAAATACATCTCTGGTATTTGAATACGTTTAAAAATATATCTTAAAAACGATTTTATGCCGGAAAAAGATAAACAAGAAACAAAAAAGGAAAAAGATAAACAAGAAACAAAAAAGAAAAAGATGAAGATGGATAGGATGGGATATGTTAAGTCTATCGCCCACTGATTATAAATAATTGTAATCAGAAGAGCCAAATATTGCCCATGCTACTTTACATTCATCAGACATTTTGACTGCCTTAGCCAATTCAGTTAATTTCACAGAAAATAGAAATTCAATGGTTCACACATCACGTGCAATTTATTGTTAAATAATTTAAGAAGGAAATCATGTCAAGGTTAACTCTTTGGTCAAAGCCTGTGGCCTTATCTTTACTCAAAAACCGGAGATGGACCAGGTTCTCTGTGAGAGGTGACGATGGCACATCTTCTTTATTGGAGATGCACTCTCAAGATATTTAAAGTTTTTTCAGGCTTCCAGCTTTTTATGTCATCTGAACATCACAACACAGGAGATTCATTTTAAACATTGGGGGAGGTTGAATGAAAATACCATTCAATACAGATAGTCCTTGTATTCATTGCACATCATTTTCTGTAGGTATTTGTCCTATTAAACACCGTATCATTTTACAGAATACCAAAGGAAAACTATCAGTTTGTATTGGCCTTCATGTTTTCCTTGGATGAAATCAACAGGGACCCTGATCTTTTACCGAATATGTCTTTCCAATTTGTTATTATGCCAAGACAGTGTAAGACTGTGCCACAGTTACACAGTTGCCTTCAATATTCTCATCCTCCTGCTTTTCAAAATACTCAGGGTCTGTTTCCTAATTATCGCTGTCACACATGGAACACATGTAAGGTTATGCTTTCAGGACCGAACTGGGTAGTATCTTATATGCATGGGAAAGCCATGGACCTCATCATGCCTCAGCAGGTAAGGTTTTGTGTGGTTGTGGGTTTGCAAGAAATCCTGTCTCCATTGGTGCCATTCTCAAGTGCTAACAAAAGTGTGAAGAGGAGAGCGGCCTACACTTATTCAAACTGTGTAGTCCATGGGTACTATTCAGAGACTTTAGGGGACTTCTGTATTTACCTTTTTGACATAGAGATGAGGGAAGAACTACAGGTAAGGGGGTGTTTTAGAATGCTTTGCAGAAAAGTGTGTTTAACAAGTCCTTAGCAGTGCATGCTACCTCATGCTGTTCTGTTCCTAGATCCTTCAGCTCACCTATGGACCCTTCCATCCCACCCTGAGTGATCGTGAACAATTTCCTTTTCTGTATCAAATGGCCCCTGAGGACACATCTCTACCCCTGGCCATGGTCTCCCTCATACTTCACTTCAGCTGGAACTGGGTTGGACTGACCATCTCAGACAGTGATCAGGGCATCCATTTTTTCTCATATTTGAGAACAGAGATGGAAAAAAATACCCTCTGCTTTGCCTTTGTGAACATGATTCCACTCAACACGCATTTGTACATGTCAAGAGCTGAAGTGTACTATAACCAAATCTTGACGTCATCCACAAATGTTGTTATCATTTATGGTGACACAGACAGCACTCTAGCTGTCAGCTTTAGAATGTGGACATCCCGAGGTATACAGAGAATCTGGGTCACCACCTCACAGTTCGATGTCACTACAAGTAAGAGCGACTTCTTGCCTGAATTGTTGCATGGGACTCTGGCATTTGCACACCACCATTTTGAGATTTCTGGTTTTAGAAATGCTATCCGGAGAGTGAACCCTCTTACATACTCCGATGAATACCTGGCAGAGCTGGAATGGATGAACTTTAACTGTGGAGTCTCGGCTTCTATGTGTAAGACACTGAAGAACTGCTCTTCCAACAGTTCATTGGGATGGCTGATTGCACAGACATTTGACATGGCTTTTAGTGATGACCTTTATGACATATACAATGCTGTGTATACCATGGCCCATGTCTACCATGAGGGGCTTCTTCAGCCAACGGACAATCAGGAAGGACACAAGTTTAACTGCTTGATGGTGATATTTCTATTGATGATATTCATTGCTTCCTATGTTGGTCTTTATTAGAGTCTCAGCTGTCCCATTCTTATGGGTTAGGATATATTTCCCCAAATGGAAAGATTTTTGAACATTTTTCCTCTTGAGGAAGTAAATGTAGAGGTTTGGAAAATCTCAAATACAAATGTTGTGGAGTGGGAGACACAATTTCTCAATGAAAATCAGTGATTCTGTTACAGAGCACCTGACTAGCATCACCCCTGCTGTAATACTAGAAACAGGAATCTTCTTCATTAATCCTCTCCATGATAAAAAGATGAGCTTTTGTTCCTAAATTGTCAAATATGTGGCAAGCAGTGTAGGGGATAATTTGCATGGGTGTTCTAAAATGAGTCTGCCCCAACTCTGGGCTCTGGAAAACTCACATGTGTGTGAATAGATGGTTCTTATTGTGTATGGGTGGATGTTTGTGTATTTATCTGTACTTCTGGGTATATCTGTTTGGATGTTAAATATGTGTTTCTATCTATCTGCATATCTACCTGTCTGTATAAGTGAAGATATGTTGGTCTTGTGTCAATGTCTTTCTCTATGGGTGTGTTTCTGTGTGTCTCCCCCTATGTGTATTTGTCAGTGCTTGTGTCTACAAGTGCCCATGTTTGTGATTTGTCTGTTTTTTTGGTTGTGCTTGCACTTATGCATATTTGTGTTACTGGTTATGGGCAAGTTTTGGTGAATGTGCTGTACATATGTATATCTGTGTTTCTGTTCCTCTGTATGTGTATCTGTCTGTCTTTAATTTGAGGATAAATTTGTGTCAGTTTCTCCCTCCATTTATATATATTTATATCTGTGTATGTCTCCTTGTGCATATTTATCCATGAATTTGTGAGCATGTGTATGGTCTTGTGTATGTCTTTGTGGGTTTCTCTTTCTCTATATCTGAGTGCATAAGTCTGTCTCTGCGTGTCTGTATGTTCATATCCTTTCTTGGCTTCAGGTGTATGTTTGTGTAAATAGTATGTGCCTGTGTTATGTATGCATCTATGTATGAATATGAGTTTGTGTGTGTATGTGTTTATGAATATTTAATACTTACAATTGATGTCTTCATGTATGTCTGTGCTCATGTTTGGTAGTTCCTCTGAAAAAAATAAAATTTTAGGACTGCTATTATATTTCCATTTATCTACTTGCTTTCATTGAGATTTCTCACATGGGCCCATTCAAGAAAATTGCATTTAAGATGAAATCAGAATATATTTTCTGACTTCAAGGAAGGGCACACTCAATAAAGAATGCTGCCTGTCTTTCAGCTGAACTCTTTACTTAGGAAAATCCACTTCACTAATCCAGTTGGGGACAGAGTGACTATGAACCCGAAAGAAAAACTGCAGCCAGAGTATGACATTTTCCAGATCTGGAATTTCCCAAATGGTCTTGGACTTAAGGTGAAGATAGGAATGTTTAGCCCGTATTTTCCACACGGTCAACAGCTCCGTTTATATGAAGACGTTCTAGAGTGGGCCACAGGAAGTAGACAGGTAGGTCTGACCTGATGTGCTGATTACATTACACAGCAGCCACACTGTCACGTGGTTCACTTGTGCTTCCATGGAACTTAGTAAAAATAGATTGTCCCTTTGGGGGCCATTTTCTAGGCTCCTACAAAATGTTTCTTCTTTTCACTTTTTTTGATGTGACATTGTATGAATTGTTTCAGGATTTCAGACATGCACACTGTGATTTTTATCATACCAGAATATGTTTCTAGCTTTTAAAATAAATAGAAAACTAGTGGTTACCAGTATTTAATCTTATTTCCTGCAATTCAGAAATATTCTGTTGGTCCCATTCTATTTATTTATTTATTTATTTATTTATTTATTTATTTATTTATTTATTATGTATACAATATTCTGTCTGTGTGTATGCCTGCAGGCCAGAAGCAGGCACCAGACCTCATTACAGATGGTTGTGAGCCACCATGTGGTTGCTGGGAATTGAACTCAGAACCTTTGGAAGAGCAAGCCATGCTCTTAACCTTCAAGCCATCTCTCCAGCCCCCTGTTGGTCCCATTCTAATTACTACAGAGTGGTTTTCCTCTTTTCTGCAGCACCTCTGACTCAGATGCTGAAAGGCTGAGGCTAACTGTACGGGAGGAGTAAAGTAACTACATGCCAATCATTTATTTTTTTTTAAAGCATATGTGGGTTGTTTTTATTTTTAACTGTGTTTTTTTAAGATTTATTTTTTTATTGTGTACACAGTGTTTTGTCTGCATGTACACCCACAGGGCAGAATAGGGCACCAGGTCTCATTATGGATGGTTGTGAGCCACCATGTGGTTGCTGGGAATTGAACTCAGTTCTTCTACAAGAACAACCAGTGCTCTTAACCACTGAGCCATCTCTCTAGCTCCAATCATTTATTTTTATTATATAATTTTCTTTAAGTATTTTTGCCAACATGTTCCAAATTGCCAATATATTTAGCCATACATTGACATAACATTTTTTGACCCATTTAGAAACCTTGTGAATTGAGAGATAGAAGACTTGCTATTAACTGAGATGTTTTAAGTGTGGAAAGACATGTCTTTTATCTGGATTTTAAGTTGGGAAGACACAACTTTAACCAGACCATTTCGTCTTGGAAAATCCACCTCTTATCCAGCACACAACCTTTGCTGGAAGCACATATAAGGACATAGGAAACGAAAACCTTTGCTCTTTGTGTGCTCATTCTCAAGTTCATTATTCCACTGGCATTAAGGCTGTGTCTTTGGGATTCCAGGGTATAATGGAGATCAGCTGTGACATTCAGCCTCATGGACTGAGAAATTGTTGGATTCTTGAACTTTCAATTCATAATCCAGCAATTATTGGGCTAGCTAGATCTGAAGATATTCTAATAAATTGCATAGGTGTATACATAGAGGAGAGAGCCAGAGATAGAAAAACAGACAGTTTCATTTTTTGATTTGTTACTCCAAAGAACCTTAACTAATACAGAGACAGAACAAAATTCAGGGATGAAAATGAATTATAGGAATTCATAACCATTCTAACAGTACTATGTGAGACACCTGAAGAACTCTTACAACCTCAAAAATAAAGAAAATACAAGTGGTCAAAGTATATAAAGACAGCACTAGAACAGCAGACAGATAAACAACTATTAAAAGTATCAAATATTGCAATAACAATAAACAATAATAATTAGCTAAAGGGGTTATTAATCAATAACAAATTATTAATTAATAAATAATAATAATTAATTATTAATTAATAAAATAATTAAATAATAATTTTAAATAACAATTTAATGTTAATTTTCCCATTCTATAGTCAAAATACACAAACATCAAGATTGGCTGTAAAATCAGCAGTCATTTCTGCTTCAAAACACAAAACACACTTACAAACATGACTACAAACATTTATAGACTACTTCTATAAATATGGGGTGGGAGAATTTTGAGGAACATGTAACATAATAAAGAAAATTAGAGACTAAACATTTTGATGCACATAGATGTAAAATTTCTCAACTAAACCCGAGTAAAAAAACTGAACAACATGCCTTTCCATCTCTCTCCCAAAAAGGCAGCTTCTGTCTCTCCCTTCTCTCTATTTCTTCCCTCCTCTCTGTCTTTCTCTCTGCTGTTTAACCTTTTTGTCCCTTCCCCTTCCATAACCCACTAAATAAATATCCAACCTTGCCTCTACAAAAAACAAAACAATACTAAAACACAAAACCTCAACAACACAACAGAAATATCTGCCCCACTGGTAAAGATGACTGCATTCCAGAGATACAAGTTTGGTTCAACATATGCAGATCAGTTATGTAAATGTGGCACATAAATAGACTCATGGATAGAACTAGAGGATCATCCAAATATGTGCAGAAGGTGTTCATAACAATTTCAGCATTCATTCAGAGTTAAAATAAAAAAAACAGCACAAAAGAAAGATCACATCTTGACAAAATCAGGTTTTCTTTTCATTAATTAATATTTAACAGCCTGATCACTTTAAAAACGTTTTCCATGGCAAACCATTTGACAACATTATCCTACACGAAGAGAAACTCAAGAATTTCCATTAAAATCCTAAGTGAGGCCAGTTCTATGTTATGGCACATATCTTAATCTAAACTCTTGGGAGGCAGAGACAGTCAAAGTCCTGTCTTTTTATTGCAAGTCAGGCCTACATAGCAAGTCCAAGGCAGCTCGGGTTGCATATAGAGACAACACCTCAAAATACATGGGCAAAAATTAGAGAAGTATATACATGTTCTTCACTCTCATTCAAAATAGTCCTTAACATTTTAGCAAGTACAAAAAGAAGTTACAACCATGATAAACAGAAAAGAAGGGAAGAAATATGTCCACTGGTAGCATAATGTTTAACCCCAGCATTCAGGAGGCAGAAGAGGCATATCCTTGTGGGATCTAAGTCAGCCTAGTCTATAGAAGGAGTGAGGTCTACCACCACTACACTGTGAAACCCGCTTTCAAGGAGGAAGAAAACAAAGGAATATTTGTCTCTAATTATATTGTGGAGACTATGAAATAGCTTGTGCATAGGAGACTCTGCAGTTTCAACACTGAACTCAGCACTGAACAGAGCATGCAATGTGAGCCTGCAATATTAGCAGCTTTCCAAACCGAATATAGATCTTATCACTAGGTTTTTGATGATGTGAAAATACTTTATTTTAAACTTTAAGAAATCTTTCAATTAACCTCAAGTTATTTAACTTTTATCCAGGTTCTGCAGTATCTGCAGCCTTTGTAAAGCACTTTATGCTCAGGAAACACTCCACCTTCCAGCCCAGTGCACATCAGCTCAGCCCTTCAACACTAGAAATGCACCAGGCTCTACCTATTCTTCTGTCTCTTTTACACTCTGTCATGCTTTGCAGGGTGATTTAGTGGAGTTTTTGTGTGCTATCTCAGATTTGAGGAGTATTTCCCTGTTTTAGATTTTTCCATTGGTCCTAGCTTGCTATGCTATTGCTGTGATTACACAGACCATAAGCAAAGTGAGAAGGGAGGGTTGGTTTGACTCATGGGCTATAGTTGAGGGAAGACAAGGCAGGAATCTGAAGACTTCAACTAAAGTACCGAACCTGAAAGGACACAGCTTACTGGCTTCTTCTGTTTGATTTCCCATACAGCCTGCCTAGGGGACAGCACTGCCCACAGTGGACTGAGCACTCCTACATCAAATACCAACGAGTAAAATGTTTTGCAGTTATGATGACAGGTTAATCCAATGGATTTTTTTTTGTTAAGGTTCCCTCTAACTTTTTTAATGGACTTTGTGTCATGTTGCAAAAATTAAGTAGAAAAAAAACCTGTGCATGCTCTGTCATGTTTATTTATACAGAGTGAACAACTCATTCTTCTTCCTAAATTTCCAGAAATGTGACGCTATCAATTTTATATTAAATTGTTTCTATACATTTACATAAATTGTCATTCTATAATATGCTAAGTGAAATATGGTCACTCTTGGTGTATATAAACAAACTTATTGATATTTTATCTAGGTAATTTAAAATAGTTATGGAATAAATAGGCAGGTCTCCTGATATCAGCATGTGTCTAATTTTCCTCAGATGCCACCCTCTGTGTGCAGTGCTGATTGTGGTCCTGGATTCAGAAAGTTCAGGCAGGAGGGAATGGCATCCTGCTGTTTTGATTGCAGTCCTTGCCCAGAAAATGAAGTTTCTAATGAGACAAGTGAGTATTTGCTGCTGAGATCAACCCTTGACCTTGATCATCCTCTCTAACACACACAGGGATGATCAAAGGGTCTAAAATCTTCGGCACAGATTGAATATATCACTTTCCTACGTTAGATTTATTGGAATATGATCAATATCAATATTTCTTTAAGTCATACTGTTTGCTATGACATACATTTTTGACTCACTGAAAATTCATGGCATGTGTCAATTTCTCAAAGAAACAGTTTTGATCATCAAACTGCAGTGTGAGAGAATTCTAAACAAGGTCTTTCCTAGTGATTGTTTAATCTAACTGCATGGGTGTATGTGTCCCTACAGACATTTATAGGCACCCTGTAGGTATAAGAATCAATGAGGATCAGAATAGGACATCAGATCCACTCAACTGTGGTGTTGGAGGTCCTCCTAACAACCTCCCATTACAGAATTCTATTAGGTGGGTGTTAGGAACCAATTGCAAGTTCTTTGTATGGTTAACGAAAACAGGAATAATTACTTGTACAGTTAAATCAGAAACAGTTAAATATGAGACAGAAGACTTGAAGCAATATACACAGACCCCATTTTCAAAGGATCAATGTGATTTGAACACTAGGGAAATATTGATATGGTATACAACAGATGAGGAATCCTGCATTCGATATTTTTATGTACAGCACCCACTTAATAATGTCACAAATATAGTATCAAAACAGTTTGGTATGAAAGTACCTCAGTCACAATTATCTGAATGGTGTTGTCACCTACAAGCTCTTATTAGTCAAATGATTGTTTAGTGTTGGCTATATACAGATGACAGACAAATTTTTTTTCTCTATGGTTCTCACCCCCATGTAATAAAATAAAAGTCTCTAAAGCATATTAATGGACAATAATATGGCAAAGTAATTAAATCCCTTGCTATTACAGCTAATAATGAGTTCATCCCCAGGACCAATGTAATAAATAGAGGTAACGAACTCCTAGAAATTGTCTTCTGACTGTTGGGGGATGCTGCTTGTTCATCCCAACTGCCCAGACTTGAAATACTCACATAGAAACTGTATTCATTAAATCACTATTTGGCCCATTACATTTAGCTTCTTATTGGCTGACTCTTACATAATAATTTAACCCATTTCTATTAATATGTATATCGCCACATGGCTGTGGCTTACTGGGTAAAGTTCTCAATCATCTGTCCCTAGCAGCAGCTCCGTTGCTTCTCTCTCCTTCTACCTCCTTTCCCCCAGCAATCTGCCTCGCTTTCCCTGCCTACCTCCATTCCCTGCGCAGGCCCAAAGCAGTCCTTCATCCATTATCCAATAAAAGCAACACATAAACGGAAGGACCTCCCACACCATCTGTCTCTATGCACTCACGCATACAACATACACCAAAGTAATAAACAAAATCTAATGAAATGGCTTTAAATGGAAAAATTTATAAGAGTAAGTGGCATTTGCTGTGCTCTCACCCTTACTTGAGTATTCTTCTGTCATTGTCCTCATGGTGCTGTATCTGCATCTATTTCCCACTGGAGTACAGTCTGGGTCTGTATCTCACAGAAAAGGAAAAAGGAAGGAGCTTGTCTGTTCACAAGATGATGGCATCAAGATGTAGGGCTTATTACTGCTAAATATGTAGAGAGGATTCTACCTTCAGTGATAGAGTTACTGCTCCTCTTCTACATTTGTTTTCATTGTTATTTGTTTGCTAGCCTGTTTTAAGTAAGCTCATAGGATGGTGGGCACTTTTTCCATTTATTTATTTTACACACCAACCACAGTTTGTCCTCTTTGATCTCTTTCCTATCCCTTCTTTCCCCTACATTCACTCCTGTCTCCATTCAGAAAGGATAAGGCCTTTAATGGGAGCCAACAAAGCCTGGCATGCCAAGTTAAGGCAGGACCAAGCTCCTACCTTTTGTATTGATGCTGGACAATCCATCCCACCATAGGGAATGTGTTCCAAAAGGCCAGTTCATGTGCCATGAATAGATCCTGGTTCTTACGCCAGCTCCTTAGGTATTGGTACAGATTCCATGAGCTCCCTTGAGCTCAGGTCAGCTATTTCTGTGGGTTTCTATGGCATGATTGTCATCCTCCCGTTGATTGAGGTTTCTTTCTGCCTGGTTCCCTCAGTCATTAATTTTGAATGAAAAACACAGAGGTCTACATTAGTTATAATCTGATTGGCCCAGTATCTTATGCTCTTCTTATTAACTAATTTTTATAATTTATATTAACCCATTATTCTTGTTTATATAGCCATGTGGTTTAGTACCTTTTTTGATGACACAGTTACATCTTGCTTGCTCTGCGGCTAGATCACAACTCAGACTGAGACTTTCTTCTTCCCTGAATTCTCGTTGCTGTGCCTCTAATTTCTGCACCCTACCTACACTTCTTACCTGGCCACTGACCAATCAGCATTTATTTATAATATAATTGACAGGGTACAAACCATTGTCCCACAGCACTCCCCTTGCTCATATAATCCCTCCTCCCTATCTTCACCCGGTCTCTGTACACTGCCATTTTGTCTTACTGATAGTGTCCTTTGCTTACAGAAACTTTTCAGTTTTAAGAGGTTCCATTTATTAATTGTCGATCTCAATGTTTGTGCTGCTAGTGTTATTTTCAGAAAGTAGTCCCCTGTGCCCATGTCTTCAAGACTACTTCCCACATTTTCTTCTATCAGCTTGAGTGTAATTGGATTTATATTGTGGTCTTTGATAGACTTGGACTTGAGTTTTGTTCAGGGCAATAGATATGTTTCTATTTGCATTCTTCTACTTGTCGATACTAGTTATGGCAGTATTACTTGTTGATGACACTTTATTTCGTTGTTGTATGATTTTGGATTCTTTGTCAAAAATCAGGTGTTTATAGGTATATGAATTTATGTCAGGGTCTTTCATTGAATTCCATTTATCCCTGTTTCTGTTTTTATGCCAAACCAAACTGTTATTACTATAGCTCTATACTAGATCTTGAAATCAGGGATGGTTATACCTCCAGAAGTTATTTACAGGATTCTTTCAGCTGTGTGGGGTTTTGTTTTTCCATATGAAGTTGAGTCTTGGTCTTTCAAGGTCTGTGAAGAATTTTGTTGGGATTTTGATGGAGATGAATTGAGTCTGTAGATAGCTCTTGGTAAGACTTTCATGTTTACTATCTTAATCTTAATAATCCATGAACGTGGGAGATCTTCTATTTTCTGATCTCTTCTCCAACATCTTTTTTCAAAGACTTAAAATTCTTACCATACACATCTTTCATTTGTTTGTTTAGAGCTTCCCCAAGATACTTTACATTATTTGTGGCTATTGTAAAGAGTGGTGCTTCTCTGATTTATTTCTCCGCCATTTATCATTTGTATAAATGAAGACTACTAATCTTTTTGAGTTAATCTTCTATCCAGCCATATTACTTAAGGTCTTATCAGATGTAGGAGTTCCATGATATAATTTTTGTGGTCACTTATATATAGTATCGTATCATCTGCAAATTGCAAATTTTGACTTCTGTTCCAATTTGTATCCCTTTGATCTTCTTTTGTGTCTTATTTGTTGTTTTATTGCTCTAGCTAGAGCATCAAGTATTATATTGAAGAGATATAGAAGGACTGGACAGACTTGTTCTGTTTCTTTTTATAGTGGAATTACTTTCTTTTGATTCAATTTACTGGTGACTTCTAGCTTACGTTTATTGCCTTTATCATGTTTAGGTATATTCCTTGTATCCCAGATTGCTGTGGAATAATTCTCTTGTACCCTGTAAATATTTGTCTCTTTTACTGATGTACCAAAACACTAATTGGCCAGTAGCCAGGCAGGCAGGAAGTGTAGGTAGGGTGACTAGACTAGGAGAATTCTGGGAAGAGGAAAGGCTCAGTTTGCAGTCACCAGTCAGATGCAGAGGAAGGAAAATCAGAATGCCTCACTGAGTAAGATGCTCATCCACATGGATAAACATAGATAAGAATTATGGGTTAATTTATGTTTTAAGAGCTAGTTAATAGTAAACATGAGTTAATGTGCTACCTGTTTATAATTAATAGAGACTGTGTATTTTGGAATGAATGTCTGTGAGACTGGGCAGGAAGAAACTTCTATCTACGCCTGATCTCTCCAGATCCATCAAAAGCAATATATCAAAGCAATACAAAACCTAGGACAATTACATTCCCAAAGCTAGCCACCAAGATCTATTGCTTTAATCAGTCACTTCCTCCACCCAAGCTTGACTATCATTGTCCAGATATTGAAGTGTGAAGTCAAGCTAGCAACAATCCCTCGTGACTGTCCATATTATCCTGATAATCAAATTTAACACTTCATCCTAAAATGTGGTAACCCTTTACCTTTATAATTTGCCATTTTCCCACAGATTATGCCTGTTTCTACTCTAATCAGAGAAAGCTTTGTCTTCTTGGCTCAAATATCCAGTCCTTCTCTCCTTTGTTCTTTTCCCTTCTCCCTCATCCTCTATCTCCTGTCTTTCTTCTAAAATCATCTTTCCTTATAACATGACAAATGATGACATTAACACACATTTAATAGACGAAGTAATGATTGTTTGGATTCATTCCACTAAAGATACTGAGTGAGTATTGTGAAATGGAAGCATTGTTATGCAGCATTGTCTTTCAATGCCGTCCCCAGCACAAGTGCAGATATTGCAATGCTAATTTCAGCACACATAATTGAAATGTCTTGTCAAGAAAAATGCTCAAGATTCACTAATCATAGTTTTCTTTCTCCATCAGATGTGGATCAGTGTGTAAAGTGTCCAGAGGTCCAGTATGCTAATGCAGAACAGATCCAGTGCATTGACAAAACTGTGAGCTCTCTGACCTATGAAGATCCCTTGGGGATGGCTCTGACCTTAATGGCCTTGTGCTTCTCTGCTTTCTTCTGTGGTCCTTGGGGTCTTCATAAAGCACCATGACACTCTACTTGTGAAGGCCAATAACCGGAATCTCAGCTACACCTTGCTCGTCTCACTCATCTTTTGTTTCCTGTGCCCCTTGCTCTTTATTGGTCACCCCAATGCCCCTAAGTGCATCCTGCAGCAAATCACATTTGGCATGGTATTCACTGTTGCTGTTTCTACTGTGTTGGCCAAAACAGTGACTGTGCTTCTGGCTTTCAAAGTCACAATCCCCGGAAGAAGGATGAGGTACTACCTGATTTCAGGGGTACCCAATTTCATCATTGTTATCTGTACTCTCATCCAAATTATTCTCTGTGCAATTTGGCTGGGAGTTTCTCCTCCATTTATTGAAATTGATGCCAAGAGTGAACAAAGCCACATCATCATTGTATGTAGCAAGGGCTCAACAATTGTATTTCATTGTGTCTTGGGATACCATGGCTCCCTTGCATTAGGGAGCTTCATTGTGGCTTTCTTGGCCAGGAATCTCCCTGACACATTCAATGAAGCCAAGTTGCTGACATTCAGCATGCTGGTGTTCTGCAGTGTCTGGGTTTCCTTTCTTCCTGTCTACCATAGCACCAAGGGCAAGGTCATGGTGGCTGTGGAGGTCTTCTCCATCTTGGCCTCCAGTGCAGGCTTGCTGGGGTGTATCTTTATCCCCAACTGCTACATAATTTTGTTAAGACCAGAAAGAAATTCTCTTAAAAAGTTAAAGGAGAAAGCATCTTCCTGAACTACCATTTCCTAATCTGAAAGTGACAGCTGTAGTTTTGGTAAAAACCACTTGTTATGATACAATGAAAGATGTGTGCATTAGCTAGTGACTTTCACTGTTTCTTCTAATGAAGATGCCAAGAGTTGACATACATACTACTTTTCTGAACGTAATCTCTTGTAAACTTCCATTCAACCAGTTAATTTACAAGACCTGCCTATTGGACATTGCTGCATTGTAGAAGACATTTCTTTCTTCCAGTTACAATCAGATTTAAAAGTCCATATAGTAATGTCTGAGTGAATGTGTGTCTTTAACATCCAGTGAGTGTTGAGGTTAAAGACTCACATGCTCCATCCCCATACTTTCTTCCAAATTCACTATTTCTCTATTACCCTTCAAGACAGTTCAGGACTCCAAGAAACAACTACCCTACAGGAAAAAATGTACAGTGAGACAAGGAAAAAAGAACATCTTGTTAAGTGTTTCTGAGCAATTTGAGTTTCCCTTTTGAGAATTCTCAGTTTAGTTCAGGACCAATTTAAAATTGCAATCTTTGTTTTTTGATATATAGTCTCTTGAGATCTCCATATTTTTTTGATATTAGACCTCTGTCAAATGAGGAATTGGTAAAAATATTTTCTCACTGTTGTAGGGACAGGGTTGCTTGTTCTTTCCGGCCGCCCAGCTAGGTTAGCTCCGAAATAATCACTCAGAAACCATATTCATTAAAACACTGCTTGGCCCATTGGCTCTAGCTTCTTATTGGCTAAGTCTTATATTAATTTAACCCATTTCTAGTATTCTGTGTATTGCCAGGTGGCAGTGGCTTACCAGGTAAAGTTCTAACTGGCATCTGTCTCAGGCAGAGAATCCGTGGCATCTCTCTCTCACTCTGTCTTCCTTCCTCCCAGCATTCAGTTCTGTTCTCCTCGCCTACCTAAGTTCTGCCTTATCAACTGGCCAGGCAGTTTCTTTATTCATTAATGCTAATCACAGCACACAGAGGAAATGCCCACACCATCTCATTATCATCTATTATTGCCATAGAGGAGCTTTTCAGTTTGATGAGGCCCTATTTATTAATTACTGATCCTATTCTGTACACTACTGGTGTTCTTTCCAGATATTTTTCTACCAATCCAATGATTTTTGAGGCTCTTTGCCACTTCTACCAGGTTCAGTGTATCTCTTTTTATATTGAAAGCTTTAATAAATTTGGACTTGAGTTTTGTGCAGGATGATCAGTATGGATATATTTATTTTCTACTATATACAGACATCCAGTTAGGCCAGCACCATTTGTTGAAGATGCCATATTTTTTTTTTCATGTCTGCTCTTCTGACTAGTCAAAAATAGGTACCTGTAGCAGTGTGGATTTTTATCTAGGATTCCGACTCAATTCCATTGATTGAGTTGTCTCTGTTTATATCAATAAATGTTATTAATAGTGTAGGATTTTAGTACAACTTGAAATAGGAATGCTGGTACTTCCAAAAACTTCTTTTATTGTTCATGATTCTTTCAGCTATTCTGTTATTTGCTGTTTATCAATATGAAGCTGAATATTTTTCTTTGGATACTGTGCATGATTGAGATGGATTGATGCATTCTGATGGTAATCTTAGCTCTCTTGTTCCTGTTCAAGTTGCTTAAGTTTTGACTTCCTGATACCGTTCACTTGGGTCCTTTTACTAATTATTGGCTTAATTTATATTTATTGGTCTTGGAATGTTTCTTTAATTTCCTTCCCTCCAAAGGGGTGCGACTTTCACTCAAGTCTAACACGCCCAACAGGAACTCACTCATGAGAGACCATCCTTGCTGCAATCACACGAGGTTTATTGACAGGACAGGAACCAGTGCACTGAGGCTGAAACTCATTTCCCACTCCGTGGTAGAGAGTTTGACCCCGAGTATCTGGGAGAAGGGGTATTTAAAAGAAGAAACCACAACCCAGTAATCCAAAGGGGGTAGGGATGGCATCATTGGAAAATTCTGAAAATACCAGTGATAATCATAAGGGGTAACTCCCTGTTTCTCAAGATTATTCTCAAGATTATAATCTAACTTTATCTTCAGTTCATTCCAGAAACAGAGTCACTGAACTGGCTAACCGAGATTTTGGCTCTTCTCTTCCTGCTAGATTTTTGACTCTATTTTTCCTGCTAGAGGGGTCTGGATTTATCCGGGTCTTCCCTTTCAGTTATGGAATCATAGTTATCTGTGGTGTTTCTAATCCAGGAATTACAGCTCATGGGTTGCACTTTTGTGCTTAAATTAAAAAAAAATTAGTTTTGTTTTCCAAGGTAGTAGCAATGGACGTCCTAGAAATCACTCTGTAAACCAGGTGGGTCTCCTCTGCCTCTCAAGTATTGAGATTAAAGGCCTGTGCCACCACAACCCTGATAATAGATGGAATTTTTAACAGTATCTTAAAAACAAGCCTGGGGGTGGTGTTGTTAAGAAGGGCCACAAGACAGTGATTCTTCGGACAGTGCCTGTTGGGGTGCAGTTGCTTCATCCTGGTCAGTTTGAGAAGTTCACTCCTCAAACTGACATAAAAGCAGGTAGCTGCTTGTGCAATGCTGGAATCCTAGCACTAGAGATGTGAGGAAAGCAAATCCCTGCTCTAGGATGGCTTGCGCACATGAAGTGACTTCGTGTCTATGTAAAACAAAAGGAAATGATTGTGTTGAATGCAGCTCAGAGGTAGAATATTCGTCTAACCCAGGCCAGGACCTGGTCAACCCCAGCACCAGACGACCTCAGGAAAATCAAAGGGACTCATCAGTCTGTACCATTCTTGCTTATTTTGTTTTTATAACCTCTACTACTGGCCTGGCCTCAAACTCAAAGTATAGACTAGACTGCATGGAATTCCTCCTTCATTTGCCTCTAAAGTAATGAACTATTAGGTTCTAGCCAACCACACTGACATCATGCAGTATTTGAAAGGCCAATGTTTGAATGACACCACTCTGGGCAATAAGGTCACACCAGATTGGCTAGTGTCTAACTCTAGAATTTTAGGGTGAGTTGAGTTCAGCCTGGAATACATAGCTGCCTCTGGCTACATAATTAGGAAAATGAAAAAAAAATGCTGAACAGAACTGACCCCCCACTACCGTCCCCCCAAACACATACCCAGTGCACTGTCTATGCCCAAGATATGATATAGGCTCCCTAAAGCAGGAGCTGAAACTCTAAAAATTAAAGGCAACGACCCCATTCACAGATTCTCCTCAGTCCCTGCCAGGCAGGATCAGTCTTTTGAAATCAGAATATTGGTGGGGTGGGCATATCACAACTCCATTGTCTCTGAAAGATGGTTAGGATCTTTTCTGCCATGAGGAAAGGAGCTCAGATTTTTCCTTCCTGGAGTCCCCCTTCCAAAGGGCTATGGGCTTCAGAGTAGCAGAGGTTGGGACTGGACGGGACAATGGTGAATGTGACTGAGTGTGAGAGGCTCCACAAGCTGCCAGTGTAGTGAGTTTGCCTTTGAGACCAACAAATAGTGACTAATGAGCAAAGCCAATCTCCATCAAGGCCAGAGTGGTGCCAGGTGCTCACTGTGAGGCGAAAATAAGAAAGACTCTGAAAATATATTTTCTCCTAAATTCTTCCCCAGGACCATCTCCCTAAACATCCATCAGAATGACCTTCCAGGCCCCACCCACACTCCTACAGCTGGGAGTGCAGAGCCTGGTGAGGAATGAGGCCTTGACCATCTTTCCTCTGCAGGACCTGCCAATGGTGCTCTTTTCTCCACTGTTCAAGGAGGCCAATGTAAAGTTTTTGAGGCTCAACAAACCTCTCTGCTCTCACAATAATTCAAATTTGACCAAATCAAACCGAATTAGAAAAAGCCCAGGTTTAATGAATGCCAGCACTCCTGGGTGGCCCTCTGGGAAAACAAGGAAAGAGAAAATGAGAACCAGAAAAGACCATGTGTTTATTCTTTGTGGGGGGCAGTTTAAATACCATTGGGGGTGGTCTTGACTCTCTCTGGGGAGGGGTCACCTTTGGCAGGCTTTTTTGGAGGTAGAGTTTGGACTGAGGTAACTCCAAGGGCAAGGGGCTTGAAAAGGAACTTTCTTCCTAACATTCCAAAATAAATGCCAGGAGCTGGGGTGAAGCCCCACCCAAACAGACAACACTCAGAGAAGAGCAAAGATGATTAAGGTCCTGGCTTAGGGTGAAAGTGGTGTGCATGTCTTGAGTAAGCAGAGTCCAGTGGGCTGTACTGTGTGCTCATTGCCATCCCATGATCACACTGACCCTGGCTATGTGGTCCCCTGCCTCTAGGACAATCCCACCTCTGTGTTTCAAATAACCCCTTGGTACAGATGTTTGTGGGTTGGTGTTTAATTGCTTGGTGAGATGGATCGTTGAACTAGAAGTCCAAACATCAGGGAGGAGTCGCTCCAGACACCACTCACACAGGCACAATTGATGCAAAAGCAAGAGGATTTTTATTCTGTCATGACAGGGCCTTTCAAGTTCAGGATATGAAGGACAACCGATAGCTGTTACAGTCCATCTTTTAAAGCAAAAAGCCACAGACACAAGGTGGGGGGGAACCTGAAGGTTGTTTGTCAACTTACTGGATTGGCTTATTCAAAGGGTTGCCTGCAGTGATTGGTCTATTCCAGGGCAGGAGAATAGGTGCGTGATTGGGTGAGATAAGGGAGCGTCTCTGTGGTCTTCCTGACCTTGTTCTAGTGACTAAATCAATACATCAGGAACCGAGTCAACATCTGTGGGTTATATTTGCCTCAATTCCCAGAATGGAGTTATGTTTGTGGATTATTCACAAGGACACAGGAGGATGAGTAGTCCTGCATGTGTGTGTGTGGGCGACTGTCCGTTTTCAAGAGAGAGTGAGTGTAAGGTTTTAGAAAAATATCTTAGGGTTGAGGGGGCTTACAAATGCATTTAGAGTCTTTTAGGATATTAAGGGATGCAGTCAGTTCCCGAGTCTGTTCTGTGGTCCCTCATCGATCATTTTCTGAAATGCTGTCCAGTAATGAGTCTTGCTTTTTAGAACACCTGTGTGTGTTTGGTTTTATTTGGAACATTCAACCCACAACATTTTGATGTATTGGCCAGAAATCTGAACGCACAGCCATGATGGCCTTCTAAACCAGTTTGGCAGCAAAGAGACTGTCCGTTTTCTTTGTTTTTTGTTTGTTTGTTTGGTTGGTTGGTTTGGTTTTAGGTTTTTTGTTTGTCTGTATGTTTTTTTTCTATTTTTTTGAGGCAGGGTTTCTTTGTAGTTTTGGAGCATGTCCTGGAACTAGTTCTTGTAGACCAGTCTGGCCTTGAACTCACAGAGATCACCCTGCCTCTGCCTTCCCAGTGCTGGGATTAAAGGCATGTACCACCACTTCCCAGCTTGCTGTTTTCTGGACCTTTGGAGGTTACCCAAGTTCCTGGATTCTGATCTGTTTCTGGTTGGTGCCAATCTGGGTCCCAAAAAAGGAGAAAACCAGAAGTAGTCAGCTCCCAAGTGTATACTGTGTTCCCTGACTGGCCAGTTTCTGCAGTGTTCCCAGTAATAAATCTTGCTTTTTGAAACCTCTATGTCTGCTCATGTTGATTCAGATTCTCGGACCCCTAACCCCTTCTTCTTCTATTATGTTCCCTTTGCTTCCTTCTCTCTCTTTCTTTCTGGGTTTTCTGAAGTTAGGAAAGAAACAATATTCTGGATGCTGAGACAGGATGATCCAGAGTTCAAGGATGGCCTGGACTACATAGTGAGACCCATTGTCAGAAAGCAAAAAGACAATGACTATCTTTGGAAAGCCATAAGGGGCAGAAGAATGAATATAACCCACTTGGGTCATCTCAATCTTATTTTCCTAGAAGTGCTGGAGCAAGGAGGAACAAACAGAAATCACTGGGTGGGGGCTCAGCATCTAGCCTCTAGGGTGTGTACTTTCCTAGGATGCTCGAGGCCTTGGTTAGATCCACATTATTGCCTGAGGCAGGATCAGTGTTGTACACCTCTCATCCAAGCACTTGAGAAGAAGCAGCCGGAAGTTCAAGGATATTCTTACCTACATCAGAACTCCTGGCCAGTCTTGGGACTTAATTTGGAATTATATTTTGAAGTTGATATTTCAAAATGTATACATTAATTTAATCCAACAACACTTTTTTTTTTTTGGTTTTTTGAGACAGGGTTTCTGTGTAGCTTTGGAGCCTGTCCTGGAACTAGCTCTTGTATCCAGGCTGGCCTCAAACTCACAGAGATTCACCTGCCTTCACCTCTCAAGTACTGGGATTAAAGGCGTGCACCACCACTGCCTGGCTCCAAGCAGCACTTATAATCAAATGTCTTTTAGCAGCTGTTACTCCTTCCTCAGCAGTCAAACAATTCAAAGACAACACAATCACTGGTGTAGGAGGTCCTTCTGTTTGTGTGTTGCTTTCATTGTTTAATGAATAAAGAAACTGCATTGGCCTAATTAATAGGGCTGAACTTAGGTAGGCAGAGAAAAAGAACTGAATTCTGGGAGGAAGAAAGCAGAGTCAGAGAAGCCATGGATCTTCTGCCTGGGACAGACGCTGGTTATAATCTTGCCGGTAAACCACAGTCACATGGCGATATACAGATTAATAGAAATGGGTTAAATTAAGATGTAAGAATTAGCCAATAAGAAACTAGAGCTAATGGGCCAAGCAGTGTTTTAATTAATACAGTTTCTGTGTGGTTATTTTGGGGGCTAAGCTAGCAGGGTGGCCGGGAAGAACAAAGGAGCCCTCCTTGTAACAAATCACATACAGCACACAGCTTCTCTGTGCATTTCCCATCTTAACATGGCTTTTTTCCTTTACTCTGTTTTTTTAAAATTATTTATTTATATTTTATGTACATTGGTGTTAGGTCCCCTGAAACTGGAGTTATAGATAGTTGTGGGCTGCCATGTGGGTGCTGGGAATTGAACCCAGGTCCTCTGGAAGAGCAGTCAGTGCTCTTAACCACTGAGCCATCTCTCCAGCCCCTACTCTATTTCTTTTATTTCTATTTTTCAACTTTTGTTTTTTGAGTCAGGGTTTCTTCGTGTATGTTTGGCTGTCCTGGAAGAACTCTATAGACCAGGCTGGCCTTGAACTCATGGGGAACTACCTGGCTCCGCCTCCCAAGTGCTTGGATTAAAGATTTGTGCCACAACACCCAACTATTCTATTTCTTTTTTTTAAAAAAGGACTTTATCCTTTTTTTACTCTCCCAAGCATAAATATTTTTAAACACACTGTAAACTGCTTAGAAGGGTTTTTTGTCTGAATCTGTCTTTATTGTACATATCTATCTTTTTCTGAGCACATTAGTTTTTAATCTGCTAAAAGGTATGGCTAGGATTAAAGCTGCAGCCTTAGCAGCTGGCTCCACCCCATTCCTTAGCTTCCTGAGAGTCTAACTTCGTGGCAGAAGTACAGGCAGAAGCAGATTTATTATCACAACCCTGTGGAGTTTCTAGGTACGTGCTACCACTAAGAAGCTTGATAGTGGCTGCTCATAAACATGACCTCAGCTAAGACTCCAAGCAACAGTGGACAGGGTGTCTGAACTGGTCTTCCCCAGTACTGAAGTTAGTAAACACCCTAACTAGCACCACAGAGCCCTCATCCAGTAACTGATGGAACCAGATGCAGAGGTCTATAACCGAGCACCAGGCCAAGCTCCAAAAATCCAATCAGAGACAGAGGAGGGAATATATGGGCAAGTACAGTCAAGATAATGATGGAGATGCCAGTCAGTGGTGACTTCTGTATTTAACTCCAGCACTTAGGAGGCAGAGGCAGGCAGATCATTGTAAGTTCAAGGCTATCCTGGCCTATAGAGTGAGTTCCCGGATAGGCTAGACAGATAAACCCTGTTCAAAACACAAAACAAAATGAAACAAACAAGCACAACACAGAAATCTACAGAGACAGCTGAACCAAGCTTGTGGAAACTTGTGAACTCTAGGCCAACAGGTGTGGAGCCTCCATGGGACTAAACTAGGCCTTCTCTTTGTGGGATACAGTGGTGAAGCTTGAACAATCTGAGGAGCCCCTGGCAGTGAGACGAGGATTTATCCCTGGTGCATGAGCTAGCTTATTGGAGCCTTTTCTGCATGTTGGGATGCCACTCTTAACCTTGATGCAGCTGGGAGGATCTTGGTCCTGCCTCAACTTGGTGTGCTGAACTTAATTGAATTCTCGTGGAAGCCCTCACCCTTAGGAAGTGGATGATAAAGGGGCAGGAGGGGAAGGGAGAGGGGATGAGAAGAGTGGTGGAAATGAGACCTGTGATGGAAATGTAAAATGAAACAAAAGTTATTTTCAAAAAAAATAACCAAAAAAGAGATGAATCGATGTTTGATAAAATATTAAAATATTGGCAATAAAAGAAAGAAATAAAGACCTACAGCCAGGCAAGGTGGCACAAGAATTTAATTCCAGCACTGGGGAGGTAGAGGAAGGTGTGTCTCTGAGTTCAAGTCCAGCCTTGCCTCAGAACTAAGCTGTTCAAGTAAAAAGAAAACTCAGGCAGGTGTGGCTGCTCTCACACCTTCACAAAAGGGAGGGTGAGGCAGGACTATTGTTGAGAGTTGAAAGGCACATTGGGCAAAACAATGAGTGCCAGCTAACCTTTGGTTCATGGTAAAATTCCATCTCCAAAAATTCAAATGCTAGATCTATAGATGCAAAGTTAACAATTCAGTATTTCTGTACTGGATCAATGAATGAATTATCTATCTATCTATCTATCTATCTATCTATCTATCTATCTATCTATCTATCTATCTATCTATTTGTTGATGTTTTTCAATGAACAGATTCTCAGCTGGGCGGTGGGTCCACATGCCTTTAATCCCAGCATTTGGGAGGCAAAGGCAGGCAGATCTTTGTGAGTTTGAAGCCAGCATGGTCTACAAGAGCTGGCTCCAGGACAGGGTCCAAAGCTGCATAGAAACCCTGTCCCAGAAAAAAAAAAGAAAGGAAGGAAGGAACGGAGGGAGGGAGGGAGGGAGGGAGGGAGGGAGGGAGGGAGGAAGGCAGAGAGAAAGAGGAGAGAGAGGAGAGAGAGAGAGAGAGAGAGAGAGAGAGAGAGAGAGAGAGAGAGAGAGAGAGAGAGAGAGAGAGAGAGCAAGCATCTTTTTGTAGCCCTGACTATGCCAGAACTCACTCAGTGAGCCAGGCTGGCCTTGAATTTAGAGGTCTGCCTGCTTCTGCCACCTAAGGGTTGGGATTAAAGGCCTGTACCACTTCTGACTGGCTTCAATGAATAAATTAATCACAGTTATTATCTAAGTTTTTCCTGGGCTTAGATCTGATTGTACAGCAACTAAATCCCTAATGGAGTAAGAAGATTAGACTCAGTTGTAGAATCAGACTACAGGCTTAGTCTGGGAGGGCGTGACTACAAAGGGGCGGGATCAGTGGAAAGGGTTATAAAGAGTCAGAGCAGCCAGGGAAGCCCACCGAGTCTCAGGTCCTGGAGCTACAATGTTTCCCTGCCTTGAACTGGAGGCCTCTCACCAGTGTCCAACTCCGGTAAATTCATCAGCTCTATAATCTCATGCAGCCTTGTCTAGCCTTGTCTGGGCTTCAAATACTGTGTATGTTCTTTTAGTTTGCAGGGAATTTCGATACTCTTGCTTTGGGGGTTTTTTGTTTTTGTTTTTGTTTTTTTGTTCTGTTTTTAAGGTCAGTTCTCACATAGATTCTCTTACCTCAGGGATCTTTGAACTGGATAACCTGAATATGTCAGTGTGTTCTTATTTGTATATGATAATTAATTGGGTGATTTGTGATTTCTCTGTTGATTCAGAAAGAGACTACTAAAAGATAAAATAAAATTAAATCAAACAATTAAAAAAGAGAGACTACTAAGATTGGCAGGGTGACCTTGAATTCAAGGTTGTTCAGTCTGAAAGATAAAGGGGACGCCTTGCTTGTGCTCGTCCTTTTGTCAATTTAAGCCAGGCATGCCTTAAATCCTAGCACGAGGAAGGTAGAGGAAGGCTGATCTCTTAGTTTGAGTTGACTCAGTGAGGTCCCTTCCAGGAGGTGCTGGCATGCTATTTGAGCCCAGCACGTGGCAGACAGAGGGAGGTGGAGGTGGAGGCTAACCTGGTCTCCAGAGGGATCTCCAGGAGAGCCAGGGTTCACAGTGAGTTCCACAATGGCAGGGTTACTACCTTGTATCTAAATAGAAAACGAAACAAAGTTATTTGCATCTGCTGACTGATGCAGGGACTTCTCTTCCTGGAGCCTATACTGTCCTCACACTTGAGGAAAGCAGCCTGCTTCCAGTTATTCAGTGTCCAGTTGACATTTAATTAAAAACTCTGCCCCCCCCACCCCCCCCTGCAGTCTTACTAGATTCAGAAGAACTCAGGAAGCTGTTCTGGTGCTCTAAAACTGTAAACAGCTGTGGCATTGTTCTGGTGAGTTTCCTTCCTCCAGCATGTGAATTATCATCTTCATCTCTAGTCTTCTCTGTAGTGGAATTTCAATTGTAGTTAGTAAAGCTTGCCTGGGAATTGGGAAAGTTAAATTGCCACATTGGCCAG
Source organism: Arvicola amphibius (assembly GCF_903992535.2). Taxonomy (NCBI): domain Eukaryota; kingdom Metazoa; phylum Chordata; class Mammalia; order Rodentia; family Cricetidae; genus Arvicola; species Arvicola amphibius. Next base: position 9,325,470 of record NC_052052.2, on the reverse strand, counting down.
TCGTACAGCCGAGCAGTGGTAACACAGCCCTTTAATCACGGTGGTATCACTAGTTGCCATAAAAGGCGGGAGGTGCATGCCTTTAATACCAGTGGTACCGGTTTTTAATCCCAGCCCTAGAGAGGATTGTAAAATGGAAGGAGACAGCTCTCCCAATCTCATTCTGAGATTCCTGGAGGCAGGATCACCATTTTCAGGTCGAGTTCCAGGTAAGAACAAGTGGATGACTGCTTTTCTCTTTGGGTCTTCAGGTTGAACCCCAATTTTCTGAGGTTTTACTAATCATTTGGTACCCAATTTTTTGGTACATGAATTTCCAAAAAAAAAAAAAAAAAAGCCATTTGCCTGTTGCTTTTTAGCCACCAACCCTTGCAAAAGTTGGGATTGGAATTCCAGCTCTAGGAATTGGAACCCAAACCTAGCCACCACCTGGGTTCAGAGAACTCCCAGCTCCCATCTTCCCTGGCTTAGCTTCTCCAGCTGTGCCTATCCTTGCTGCCACTCTGCCTCGCACCCACATGAGAAAACCATCAATAACAAAAGCTGGTAAACTGGAAGATATAATTGAAAGGGGGGGGGGGCATCTTCCAGCCCCAGGAAGCAGCAGAAGCTAGAAGCTTTGGCCACTTGGTTCTGTAGTGAAGAACAGACTCAAATGCAGCTGTTTGGTAACTGTCTTTTTCCAGGTAGGCTTGGTTTGCTGCTTTTTAAAGAGACGCTTCCTAGCAGCAAAAAAACTCCAGCTCTGTTTTTTTTTATTCCTTTTTTCCTTCCTTCCTTCTTTCCTTCCTTCCTTCCTTCCTTCCTTCCTTCCTTCCTTCCTTCCTTCCTTCTTTCCTTCCTTCCTTCCTTTTTTGTGTGACAGGGTTTTTCTGTATCTCTGGCTGTCTCAAAACTCACTCTGAAGACCAGGCTGGCTTTGAACTCACAGAAATTTACCTGACTCTGCCTCCTGAGTGCTGGGATTAAAGACATGTCACTGTTATGCCCAAATCCACAAAGTCCCCCAAAAGCCAATAAGACCAAGTCGCATACGTAAAAGCAAAAGAGCCTTTATTTTATACAAGTTTTCAAACTCGGTCTCTTCACATGTCCAATGATTTGGAATAAACGGAAAATCCCCAGCTCAGTTAGAATAGGGTTTTATAGTGGTAAAGTTGTGGGTGAGGGGTTTCTGAGGTTCAGGACCCCTAATTGGCTGACATTTGTCTAGGAGTGTCCTGGTGAGTGTGTGCTGGCAGGTGATCCTATCTACAGCAATTGGAATGTTAGGCATTTCCTTTGGATGGTCTGGTTTTGGGTGGTGCTGAGGTAATCTCAGCTTGTGGTTCTTCCTGAAACCAGGTTATTTCTTCAGGGTTAACTACTGAGACTCAGGACTCTATTAAATTTATGGATGGGCCAGCCTAGTCTAGAGTGAGATCCACGATAGCCACAGAAACACAGATAATCTATCTTAACAATCCAAAAATTGAAAATAAAAATAAAAGAAAGTAAAAACCACGTAGAGATGGCAAATACACAGAGAACCTGGATAATGTTTGTTACTGTTTTGTCTTTGAATTGTTTCACTGCTGAAAATGGGGGAACAGCTGCTAAAAGATGTTTGAGTAGAAGCCTGCTGGATTAATCCAACCTATATATTTTTTTAAAAAAGCCTTGACTTTAAAGTTTTTAATTCAAAGGATATGTTACTTTGGAGAAGTTTTGCTTTTGTTTCCACATGAAGTGAGAGGCTTAAAAAAATAAGGATTGTACATGACAGACCCCCTGAAATATCTCATAGGGACAGATAGCCCAGACGATCCCAACATTTTAGAGCACCTCTGTTTCAGTTTCCTCTTATTTCTACATCCAGAAGGGTTTCAAGACTGTTGTTGAGAAGATCCAGCCTCAGAGAATACTCCAGTTAGGACTTGACCATAATCCTACATTTTCTTTGAGTTCCAATAAGATTATCATCACCTCTAATCAGAAAAAAAGCAGCCTAGAAAACTATGTGAGGGACCCGGGAGACAGAGATGATAGGCTTTTTTAGGAGAGTTTAGGATCAGTTTTCAGGCCAGGTACATGTTGTACACCCATGGTACCAGCCCAGCCTCATGCCAGCCTTTGCTTCCTGTCTTGAGGCGTGTTCTCATGATGGTGGCCAGACTGGTCAGCACCTGGTGAGCTCTGCTGCCACCATAGTCTTGCCCTCATCTTTCCAGTTACCTGGGACCACACTTAGGCACCCCACACCTGAATTTGACCCTCAAAAGACACAAAACATGGGAAGCATCTTTGAGATGGCTCCGCAGGTGAAGTCAATGTGTGTGTCTTTGTCGTGACCTGACTTCAAGTTGACTCCTGATCTTATGGAGTGTCAGGAGATGTTTAAATGCAGGTACACACAAGAATAATAAAGAAAACCTAATTTACATTTACTTTTTAAAAATCTGGATTTAGGAGCCGAAGATATGGCTCAGTGGCTATGATAACTTTATCCAGAGGATCCAGATTCAGTCCCCAGCCATCAGCCTTCTCTATGGCTAGTCCAGAGTATCCAATGCCTTCTTCTGGTACTCCATGGGTCCCCCACACCTTTTCTTGGCTCCCATTATTCATTTTATTTATTTATTTATTTATTATTGCTATTATTTTTGGTTTTTTGATACAGGGTTTCTCTACAGCTTTGGAGTCTATCCTGGAACTAGCTCTTTTAGCACAGGCTTGCCTCTAACTCAGAGAGCTCCACCTGTCTCCCCCACCACTGCCAGGCCCCATTATTTATTTTACATCCTCCAGGCTGTGTGCTGAGCTGATCCCATCTGAATCACCTTCCACTGATTGAGAAGCCAAGGCTGCAGCTATGTGCCCACCCATTCCCAGGACCTCCTCCCTGCCTGCCCTTCCCCCACAAACACCTCCCTGCCTGCACACAATACCTTTGATGTGTTTTAGATTCCCCTTTTGATTACACAACACACACACACAGACACAGGTGTAGGTTTTTTGAGACACACTTTCTCTGTGTAGTTCTCATCATTCTGGATCTCATTCTGTAGGCCAATCTGGCCTTGAACTCAGAGTTTGGGGATTAATGGCATGAGCCACCAATTCCCAGCTAGTTTTATTCTTATAAAGCCTCACAATTGTCCAGCCATGGTGGTAAACAACCTTAATCACAATACTCCAAAGCCAGAGACTGGAGGGTCTCAAAGAGTTCAAGTCTGCCTGGTACATACCTGTTGGGTCTAGGGCAGTCACGCAAAGATGGGGACAGACCACCAAAATCTAATTAACCAGAAACAAACTTTATTCCAGAAACTGAAATCCAGGAAAAAAATAAAAATAAAATAAAACATCTCCATGGGGCATAAAAAGCTTATCAACTAGCTGAGACCACAGCCAGAGATGGATTCTATGGCTGTGGCAGAGGCTGAACCCATCTTCTTATCATAAGGGCACCAAGCATTAGGTCTGAACAAAGGAATTTTTACATTCTCCAGGTAAAATTCAGATACAGGTTGTGTTACTTTACAATCTCCATTAACAGTTTTTCCGTTAAACTAGTAACCTATTGTCTTTCTTGACACTTATGGGCAGTGTTTATTGAAGCCCCTGATCTCCCCTTTGATGCTGCCAGTTTCACATAGCAGGGATAATGTATAACCCAGAGGTTATATATCCTAACCTATAACCTAACATATAACCCCAAAGTTGACTCAGCTCATATCCATAGCCTAGCTCTCAGTTTGCAGAGAGATGCTTTGGCCTTGTGAATGATTATGGGTTGTAAAGCGAGATAACCCGCTGTTAATAGTTAATCCTCAAGCTGCTGAGGAATCTGCTGATGGTTTTTTTCTCATTCTCCTAGACTTATAACTTTCTATTCCTTTATTTTAGTAGTCTTATTTTTGAATCTACGTTTTTATTTTCTTATTCTTGGACTCTTCAGTACATAGTGAGGTCCAGGACAGCCAGAGCTACATAATGACATCCTTCTCAAAACATAACAAAAACCAAATTGGATGAGCAGGTAACTATGGCAGTAGTTTCAGTTCTTTTCATTGGTCGAGCTGATCCCATCCAGCTAGACACCATCTAAATCCCAAAAGAAGTGGGCAGAGCCTCAGTTGTTCAGACTGCAGGTTTTGGCTGGGAGGGTGTGGCTACAAAGGGGAGGTTTCTGTGGAAAGGTGTATAAGTGTCCGAGCTGACAGAGAAGCCCTGAGGCATGGAGGCTGGAGTTCTCTGGAGTCACTGCCTACCCCTGCTGGGAACTGGAGATCTGTTATCAGTGTTTAGATCAGGGAAGTCCCTTAGCTCCGTCTAGAGACCCTATCTTACCCAGAAGAGTCTAGAGTTGGGTTCACCTCCAGGTATCTTTTATTTCTCTTTTAGTTTGCTGGGTTTTTTGTTTTTGTTTTTGTTTTGTGTGTGTGTGTGTGTGTGTGTGTGTGGTTTTTTTCTTTTTTTTTGAGATAAGGATTTCCTACTTAACCCTGCCTGACCTGGAAGAGATTCTGCTGGATTACAAACAGCCAGGGAGTTTTGTTTATATCAAAGTCATTATTCGAGTCTGTAGATTCTGTTCATGGTGACCTTGAACTCCGGGAAGACTGGGGGCCTGGAAATTGTGTGAGTCATTCAAATGCTTTGACTTTGTGCTGATCTCTGCCTCTTCTTCTTCTTCCTCTTCCTCCTTTTTTTTTTTTTTTTTTTTCAACACAAGACAGGTTTCTCTGTAGCCCTGGAAGTCCTGGAACTGTCTCTGTTAGACCAGGCTGTCGTCTTGATCTCATAGGAATTCTCTTTGAGTGCTGGAATTAAAGTCATGTGCCACCCACATCCAGCTTGTGCTGATCTTAAATCAATTTAAACCAGACATGGTTCTGTACATTTTTAATCCCAACACTTGGGAGGCAGAGGCAATCTCTATGAATTCACAGTCAACCTGGTCTACAGAGTGAGTTCCAGGACTGTCAGGGCTGACAGCCTATAATAAAGCGATGACAACAAGGAGTTCTTTTTTTCTGCTGGTTGATTCAGGGTCCCATTATGGAGACTAGGATGTCCTCAATATTGCAGGAAGCATCATGCTTCCCAGGTCTCTGTTCAAATTAGAATTTTGAACCATGATTTTACTCTTTGATATTTTATGCTTTTGTTGTTGTTGTCTTCCATTAGTTTCTGGAGATGTCAGGTAGGATGTTCTAAAATTCTAGAAGTAACCAACCATCACATTGAAGTAGTGAGTTTCCTGACTGACTGTAGCATCTAAATTTTCATCTCCATCCCATAGCCCTGTCTCTCCCAATGCTATAGTGTTGCAGACCACGCCAATGATACTGAAGCTTTACTGCCTATATTGAGTGTTTTTTTTTTCCTACCCTGTTCATCTGTGGAGCACAGAGTATAATGGTAAAAGAAAAATCCCTGAGCGGTGGCAGTGGGCCATGTGGTGTAAGGTGTCCCAAGAGCAGCCAGTCCCAGGCAGGTATGGTGCAGTTCCCCGAATGGCTGCAGCAGCCCACAAGGAGAGAAAGACAAATGGGCATGCCACAAGACCATGCTGCAGGTCTCCAAAGGCAACTGGTCCCAGGTGGGGAGCAACACTGCATGTGAGAGACAGAGACATGGATAGGCATGCCATGCAGAGTGAGCTTAGATATTTATATAGTGGGTTATGGAAAGGAAGGGGGAGAAGGAGAAGAGCAGAGAAGATGGAGGGACAGAGATGGAAAAGGGAAAGAAACTCAGGCTGGAAGCTGAAGATCAGCTTGCCTCAGGGGATGGGGAGGGAGTGGGAGTGGCTTGTCTCTTAAAGAGACAGGACAGACCATTACACAGAGTACAAACTGCAGCCCTCCTGCCTCCTTCTCTGAAACTGACAATCAAAGTCAATAACTAATGATGTCCATTTCACAGATGCTCTCAGTTGTTTCAGGAAGGGTCAGCTAGGTGAGTGGAGACTTGGAAGATGAGAAATTGGGAGTTTCCTTTGCTTTATTTGAGGTCATGGAGAACCAACAACCCGGGCTGATTCCTTGTTTCCTGTTGACTGCTTCTCAGTGGGAATGGATTCACCTGCACTGTGGTTGGAATTGGATAGAGTATTTGTGAAAGAGCATGCTTTTTTTTTCTTTTCTTTTTTCCATTCAAAAATCCACACTTCCCCTCCTCCTATTCCCCTCCCGCTGCTCCCTCATTCACCCTCCTCCCTCCGGAACACTGCCCTGAGGGAAGTCCAAGGCCCTTTCCCTCCCCCCCCCTACAGCCAGGTCCAGGAAGCTAAGAGCATGCTTTTGACGGGCTTTACACCCCAGAGAGAAGGATGACTTTCAAACCCACAGACTGTGATGAAAATGTGAAGACTGAGGCCTCCACCATCACCTGTCTGGAGCGTTTATCACGAGCTATTGTGGCCATAACGAAATAACAGTTATGGCAATTGATGATTCGGATGTCAACCCACCTGAGAAATGACTCTTAGAGGGTGGAATCCTGCCAGCACCACTGACTCTAAAACTCTGAATTGCTTTCATCTGTAATATCACTTTGTAATAACAGCTCTGATATCTCCCCCATTAGCATGCATTTTCATGTAATTTATACATGTAATATCATTATTACGTCTCAAACTTATGGCTACACATACATTTCTAGATAATCAAAAGGATGACTTCTATCTACTATTGTTGACTGAGGTTTTCTGTCCTGCCCAGTCCTTGTTCTGCCTGGCTCCCGCAGTCATTAAGTCCCCAAAAAAATCATGCAGAGAGTCTACATTAGTTATTATAAACTGATTGGCCCATTAGCTCAGGCTTCTTATTAACTCTTATAACTTATATTAACCCATTATTCTCTTGGTACCTTTTTCGGCAGGGCAGGTCACATCTTTCTTCTCAGGATAAGACAGTTTTGAAAAATTCCCTGCCTCTGAAAATGGTCTGTCAATTATGCTAGGCCATAGCTAAAATTGGTTGCTTCAATATTGCAAAATGAGACTTTGGGTGATTGCTCAGGTAGCTAATTGTCTCTGTCATATATTGCTCACTTTGGAAGCTACTTGATTGTACTTTCTACCTGCTCAAGTAATATTATCTCCCTTCTCAGGCCTTTGATGGGGTTGAAGATTAGATTAGCTGTAATTACTACCCTCTTATGATCTAGCCAAGCCATTTCCAATACAAGATTTAGACTCCTTAGGATAGAATGTTTATTAAAACATTTAGCATATGTTCCTTGCTTAATATTGTTTATGCTGATTGTAATTCTAATCTTACACTTGATATCTGTTCCTAGTGTATATTGTTTTGTATTGGGTGTGGAACTCTTTTACTTAAACAAAAGGAGAAGGTGCTGCAGAAGCTCCTTCCGCTCCTTCAGCCAATAGCCTTTAAGATACCAGCCCACTTGGGCATGGTCTCTTTCACTTTAAAATTCAAGTAGCCCCCCCCCCTCTCTCTCTCTCTCTTCCTGCTCCACTTCCAGCTACTAGACTTTGCTCCTGGCTGAGCAGAGGACTGTTGTCTAGGACAGTGATCTGTAAGTTTTCCCCTTAAATAAATAACCCATTTATTAATCATAATTCCAAACTGGTGTGGGATTATTTTGTGACTTATGTCTACATACTATATCCTCTACATTATGGTGAAAAACTTGGAAGTCTGTTTTCTATCATTTTCTTTACAAAACAAGTTGGTCAGACATGCATCCTTCTAGAAAGATCATAAAGGAAGTTCACAGATTTTACTTATGAAATTGCAGGTCTCTGGCTTTGTAGGATCTCAGATCTTCAAAGGATTTATTTTTCTTCCTTTCTTGCTTTCTTCCTTTCCTTCTTCCTTCCTTCCTTCCTTCCTTCCTTTCTTCCTTCCTTTCTTTTTGGTTTTTCAAGACAGGGTTTCTCTGGCTATAGGAGCCTGCCATTAAGTAGCTCTTGTAGACCAGGTTGGCCTTAAACTCACAGAGATTTGCCTGCCTGTAGCTCTTGAGTGCTGGGATTAAAGGTGTGTGCCACCATCACCTAGCTTCCTTCAGAGAATTTATGATGAGTTAGAGAGTATTGCAAGTGTCTTGTCTTTGTTCTATCGTAGTCTAGAGACCAGTAGCACCTAAATGACTAACCATGTCCAGATATTATTAATCACACCTAAGAATTGTAAAAGAATGTACATATCCTTTGTCTTTTCCTTAGATCTCTCAATGGGCTTAGTTTTCTCCTTTTAAAAGACAGCCAGGATCTCATCACAGTTAACAGCTATGGTTAACTACAAATGAGGTGATAAGTTTTGCTACATGTCTTCAAAGAATGCCTGTGTCCCTGAGAATTTTCCTTGTAGTATTTTTTTATTACTAACAAGTTGCTAGTGAATGGATACACACACACACACACACACACACACACACACACACACATGAAAGCATGCTTGGGAATTTCTAATGGTAGAAGATATAGATTGAGATGGAATAAGATGGAGAAGAAGAAGGAAGAGTGATTAGAACAAGAATGAATTGGAACTGAATATTTTAATAGAGAATTGGAATTAGAAATGAAACAGAATTAGAGGAAAGAAATTATAAATGATTAGGAAGAAAAAATAAAGATCACATAAATAGAAAGACCTTGTGAGAGAAGATTCCTTCTCTACAGGCATCAGACTTTAGTTCCTATGCTATTGTGGTTTCTCCTTTTGACTCCTGAGTGAAAATCTTCAAGGCAGGCCCTTGAATGTTCTCAGTAATTACCATAGCAGTGATCTTGCCCGGAGAGGTCCTCGCATGGAAAGAAGAAAGACTTCCTAAGTTTTCTAAATGGTGTCTTTGCTTCCATGCTTCCTCAGGATCATTATCCCTGAAAACCAGTCAGGATGGGTGACCAGGCCCCACCCACACTCCTACAGCTGGCAGTACAGAAACTGTGGATGGAGGAGGCCTTGCTCATTTCTAATCTGGAGGACATTCCTATGGGGCTGTTTCCAACAATGTTTGAGGATTCCGTAACTGACAAACGTACAAACATCATGAGGGCCTTGGTGCCTGTCTGGCCTTTCCCATGCCTTCCTGCCGGAGCCCTGATAAAGGACCTGGAGACTTTGAAAGTTCTGCTTGATGGACTAGATGCGTTGATTACAGAGAATGTTCATCCCAGGTAAGCAAGCAGGACCCAGGTACGATGAGGAAGGCTCTGCAGGTACAGAGAAGGAACTGGCTACAGGGAGTACTCCATCTGGGCATACAATGGCAAATGTGGAGGACACAAAAGTAGACATAGCCACTGAGGAGTAGGCCTCTCCCTGTCAGGCCCACAGACACAGGCGGAATGAGGCAGGGGTTGATGGGAATGGAATGGAGGGAAGTGAAACTGGGCTAGAGATGCCTCACTGGCAAAGATCCATTTTCCCTGAGTCTGAGACCCTGGGCTTGATCCTAGGCAAAGGGATAAAGCAAAGACTTGGAAGGGAAAGCAGATAGGAGATGTGGGTCAGAAGTAGACTGTACAATGTATCTTGTCTTGTCTTCTGGGATTTTTTTTTTCCAGTTTTACCAAGAGGACGCGGCAACTCAGAGTGCTTGATTTGACGAGCGTGTGCCGAGACTTCCGGAGCTTTAGGGCTGTAATGCGCTCAGTGAAGATCTGTCCGAAATCTGGGGTGAAGAAGCAATTTGTGGTAGTAACTGATCTTGAGGTCAAGAAGGCCAGTTTCAGTGAATGGCACACATACTTGTTGCAGTGGGCCCAGCAGCGAAACGATTCCATTCATTTATGCTGCCAAAAGCTGGAGAGTTTGAATTCACCCGTCTTCACTGCCGAACGGATCTTCAAAATGGTAGACGCAGACTGTATCCGGGAGCTGCAACTGAGTTTGTGGCAGCTTGAATTCATGCCACACCTTTTTCCTTACCTGGGGCAGATGAGAAATCTCCACACGCTTGTGCTGGACAGAATTCAGAAGCCCTTCAGGTTGGCTGCTTCTGCAGAGCAGGAATTGATAAGCCTGTTGCTTTCTCAGTTCACCAAACTCCCCTGTCTCCAGAATCTCTACATAAGTTATTGCTACTTCTTAGAAGGCTGCCTTGAAGAGTGGCCCAGGTAAGGAAGGATGGAGAGGGTTCTCCAAATTATAGGAAACAAATCCTTTTCTTTACAGGTTAGTATGTTCTTGGTGGCCTGACCACTGTGAATATAGCAGTGGTGGAGATGTAGAATAACCCAGCAAATGAGCTCTGTGCTCAGGCATCTGTGAACAGGCACCAGAACACCTGCAATTGCTCGTGTGTGAAAGCTTGTTAAGAGTCCAAAGTGGTTGACCGCATGCTAAATATATGATACTAGGTTTGAAGTTGGAGGAATGGGACCTGGCTGTGGTGGGGAAGATAACATGTCAGGGGACCCTTAGGGACACCGCTGGTCTGATGCTGAATCTGTCATGGACAGACTAAATTTGGGGAAAGCCTCATCTACCTTGCTTTCAATCCTACCAATCCTCTTCAATACCATTTGGCATAACTAATCCCTTGCTCTTTCCCTAGGAGACTGAAGACCCCCTTGGAGACCCTGTCCATCACTGGCTGCTGGTTCTCACAGTCAGACTTGGGTTACCTGAGCCAGAGCCTGTACATCTGTGAGCTGAGACATCTGAAACTGAGTGGTGTAGAGCTATCTCATTTATGCCTTAAGCCCCTTGCGGTTCTCTTTGAGAGAATCACAAGTACCCTGCAAATCCTGGAATTGGAGGAGTGTGGCTTGAGGGACCGCCATTTCAATGCCATTGGGCCTGCCCTGAGCCAATGCTCCCAGCTTACCAGGGTCAATTTTTATCATAATTATATCTCTCTGCTTGCCTTGAAGAACCTTCTACATCACACAGCCAAGTTGAGCAAGCTGACCCATGAGATGTATCCTGCCCCTCTGGAATGCCATGACTTCATGACAGACCTTAGAGATAGATTCAAGCAACTTTGTCCTGAGGTGCTGGATATACTCAGGGCAAAAAGGCAGCCAACGAATGTTTTCTTTGCTACAAGAACCTGCTGTGTCTCTTTTCAAACCTGATTCTATGACCTGGAGGCCAGACATTACTTTTTTCCATGAGTAGGATTAGGTTGCTTCTGGTACTGGGAATGGAAGCCCTAGTGTAGGGAGTGTATGTGCACTGTGTGGATCCTTGATTGCATATAATAAATGTGCTGAGTTTGTGGGGTTGCTAGTGTGTCTCTATCAGCACACAGCCCACTTTTTCCCAGTATTTCAATACCCATTTCTTTCCCCAGCACCCTAATAAGGTCAGTGTTAAAACAGTACATGTCCATAGAACCTTATGCACAAATATCTCATCTAGAGGATCTAGAGCACATGGCCCACAATGTTCAATATATTGGACTGGCAATGGTGTGCAAATGGTTCATGGTTCAGATCACAGGGACTGTGGCTGACATGGAGAACAACGGGATGAGGGAACAGGAGACGGTAGAATAAGAGACAACTGTGCATTTCTAAATGATTTGACATCAGAGAGACAATTATACAATTCTAAATGTTGTTCTGGTGACTTCTAAGGTGCAGTGGGAGCCTGGAGGAGCGCTGACTGGTTTGTTTCGTAATTAAGTGATTGTTGGGGATGCAGAAAAGATGTTTTGTGTTCACAGAACATTAGTAATGTCAGGAATTTAGACGGTCAATTGTGGCGCAGGCCTTGGCAGAAGCAGGAAGGTCTCTGAGTTCAGGGCCAGCCTGGTCTATAGAGTTCCAGGACTGGCGAGACTGTTACACTGAGAAATGGCTTCTCAAAAACCAAAGGAATGCCGACAATCTTAATCATGCAGAGGTGTCTCCTCCTTGGAGATACAAATCAATGCCTGCATTCCATCTAGAAAACCCAGAGTGACGTTTCTCAAGGACCTGGTGAGTTTTTGCTATCTGTGGAGGCAGATGTGCTGGGATCAAAATAAGCTTTAAGTGGTTTTTCCTCACAACACTGGGGACGTGCTTTTAGTGTACTTATAATTTTAAATCCACTACTCATGGGGAAACTCTTCAAATCTGTTTATCTATTTACATTTCAAATAAAAGCCAACACCCTTTTCAATTATCCTTCGTGTATTTAATG